>NW_026947490.1:34481793-35144293 GCF_034190915.1 Cavia porcellus | reverse complement strand
GCATATGGGGACTGAGGTTTTAAGGGGCCTAATTTAATTCTCTCATAATATGAACATTATATGGAAGTATTATTTGGTAAAGCATAGATATAAATGATCATTTTTTTTCAAAACAAGAAAATAACAAGGGGTTGGGGATTTAGCTCAGCGGCATAAGCGCCTGCCTTGAAAGCAGGCAGTCGTGAGTTCGATCCCTGGTACCGATAAAAACGAAAAAGACAAAAAAAAAAAAGAAAAAAAAAAAAAAAAAAAAGAAAATAACAAACAGAAAATGGGAGCAAGTTGGGCGTGGCAATGGCAAAACCTATAATCCCAGCACTTGGGAGGTTGTGGCCAGTGTTGGCTATATAGTGAGTTTGAGGTTAGTGTAAAATGAATAGTGAGAGACTGTCTTGTAAAAAAATTAGAGCAGGAACTGGATGCAGGTTACACATTTTGAGTGTCATGACTGGGAACCAGGAGAACCCTAGCCCCCAGGAGAAAGCACCCTCCTGTCAAATGGGATTCACATGACTCACCCTGTTGTGTGAGGATCCCTTGGACCAAGCAGAGCATTGGAAGAGAAGCCCAATTAGAAAATGCCCACTGCCAGGGTCCTGAGGGGCTCGGCAGAGCCCAGGACTCAGGCTCCCCCAGCCTCCACCAAACCAACCCACCCCACAGGGACCTCAGACCCCACTTGCTCTGGAAGACACCCAGACTCCCCAGGGCTCCCCAGGGCACCCCAGCACTTCCTGAAGCTGGCCTGGCTGCACACCCAGGGCTCTACCTAGGAGCAGGTTCTCTGCTCCCCTGACCACGGCAGGAGCCCAAGGTCTCCTGCAGGATCCCATAACTTCCTGGTGGGGGTCAAGTTGAGCAGGGAACAGGACCTCTCCCCACTGTTGTCTCCCCAGTCCCTCTAGCCCTCTCCATTGTCTCAGACTCACCAAGGGCCGAGAGGAAGGTGGGCCATGGGGCCAAGGCCTGTAGCTGAGAGTCCTGGGCAGCAAGGCCTAGACATCGTGATGGTG
Source organism: Cavia porcellus (assembly GCF_034190915.1). Lineage (NCBI taxonomy): Eukaryota > Metazoa > Chordata > Mammalia > Rodentia > Caviidae > Cavia > Cavia porcellus. The sequence goes on along the minus strand of NW_026947490.1, from coordinate 35,143,280 downwards.
ACACAGATGGCTCCCCCTCAACAGCCTCGTTGAGCCAGGGGGTGGAATGTGGCCTCCCCTCTCCTTTCCCTCTCTTCCTGGGGGCACAGAAGACAGCCTTGATTGGGAAGGGAGCTCCGAGTAAATCTGCAGGACAGGATAGATGGACGCTACCCAGGAAGGACTCCAAGTCCAGTGAGTCCTGGCCTTAGGCAGGGGATTGTGAGACAGAAAGCCCACAGTTCTTCATAATAAAAATGGGAACCACAGAGCACTCCTGTGAGGGTGAAAACTGGAATTTCTTAAAGTTCCAACGACACTCAAAGCTCCTCCTACAGGTAACAGTAAAGACACTCAAAGCTCCTCCTATAGGTAACATTAGAAGGCTCTGGGGCTAAGTGTCCTCATACACACACTGTCTCCTCCTAACCCCAGCCCTCCTCCCATCTCTCACTGGGGGGTGGGGGGCTGGGTCCCTCCCCCACCACAGCTGGGAATGCAAAGGGTGCCACATAGGGAAAGGAGACGCCTCGGAAAATTAAAACTACAACACAAGGTCCAGCGATCCCGCTTCTAAATGTGAATCTAAAGGAAACAGGGTCAGTATGGGGAAGACAGCACTGCACCCTATGTTCACTGATGGAAATGTTACTCTCAGAGCGAACCTGGCTGAGTCCATGAACAAGACATCGAAATGTCAAACTCACAAAGCCAAAGTGGGGCTGGGGCTTCCTGAGGCCTGGAGCAGGGCACGCGGGGAGAGGGTAACCAGCAGGCGCTCATTTTCAGACAAGCACACAGCGGAGGCTCTGGAGAAGCTCAGTGTGACCTGCACTGTGAGCTTGGCAAGCATGAAGGGAGGAGCTCTGGTGGCTCAGGTCCCTCGCACGCAGCCCATTCTGGGATAACATGGGGTCTCCTCGTGGAGCAGGAGGGGCAGGGTGGTGCACAGTCCTAGGGCCCCTGGCAGTCAGGACACACACCTTGTGACCCCCGGACATGGGAGCACATAGTTCACACCCGGCACCAGAAGAAAGGCCAGGGCCAGGGTCTTTACACACGGTGTGAGGGTGGAGCTGGGCCCAGAGCATCACCAGGGGTTCTAGGGTCTGTGCCTCCAAGTACAGGGAGGAGCATCTCCCAGGAAATGCTGAGCTTTGTAAGAAATGAATTTCCCTCTCCTAGAAGTGTAAATCCATGCCGAGTGACTAGCAATAAACGGATCAAAGTTCTCCTGTTGAGCAGTGCTGGGAATGCAGATGAATGCCTGGAGGTGTGAACACCTGTAGGTGCAGACACACGGTCTGCATGTGAACCACTGCATGTGTGCCTGGTTATGTGATAGCAGAAGTATATGTAACTGCACATGTGTGTGTGAGGCAGAAGAAGTGGTCTCTAATTTAGAGAACATTGCCAGAGTTAGGCATAATAATACAGACCTGCAATCCCAGCATTCAAGAGGCTGAGGCAGGAGAATTATCTGAGTTCCAGGCCAGCCTGGGCTACATAGTCAGTTCAGGACCAGCCTAAACTACATACTTAGATCCTATCTCAAAAAATAAAATAGAAAAGAAAAGAAGAAACAAAATTTCTATCTACTCATGATTGATGTAGTCTATCTGCAAATTTAAACAGGTTGAAAATATTTATTAGAGAGAGAAATTTGAGTGACTTTGAAATAAAGTAAATATACATAAATCGATACATTTTCCATGAACATTTAATGCTTACAAAATGTAAAGTGTTACAGATCCGAATTTTAAATTATTAAATTAGTTGAACAATTTTTAAAATTGACTATGAACATGCATGACTTTATGAATAAAATGTTAAAATGTCCTAAAGCTCATTAACTAGCCTCATCTTGAAATACTTTATATAGGATGTAGAGTTGATATATAAGTATAATCTAAAGTTCTGAAAATCTGAGGTGGAATTGTATGCTTTTAAACTATAAATCCATGGATTTAAACTGAATTAGCACTGTTTTGTTTAAAATTTTCAGGAAAAAAACATCATACCACAGTGATACATGTGCATCATGTTTATAGCAGCAAAATTTTTATTTAAAGAGAAAAAAAGGAAAGGAAATAAAATTAAAAAACAAAGCAGTAAAAGAGTACAAATAATACAGAATTTCAAGGAAAAAATACAGTAAGATATCACTAGTTAATAAGTTACATATTGTCATCTTTGAAATAGTTGTCCAAATTATAAAATTAAAGTATGTAAAGTGAACATTCATACAATGATATTGGAGACAGTGCCGATCAATGATCCAACAAAAGTTCAGTAATATGGATTTCCATCCTACACACTCAAACATACATGCAGTTATATCCCTTAGACCACCTTCCTTTCCTCTCTTTTTAATAACAATTACACTTTTTGGGTTTTTTACTCCCACAATTCTTATTATTTTTTTTTGAGAGAATAAAACCTAACATGGCTAAACAAAACAGGGTCGGTTAGAACAAAAGGATGGGCATAGTACATGATGTAAAAATAGAATATCAGGTGATCTAAAATGGTTACCATTGTGCCTCTTGCTATTTTTTTTTAAAAAGTTGCTTATATCATCAGGTATAATAGAATTGATCAAAACAGTACAGAACAGGACCAATAAAACCTACACTGGAGACCTTACAGGATTTCAAAAGAAGATAATAATCAAACCATAATGGGCATCTTAGTGAATCTTATTGCCTTCAAAGTGGTTGCCTATACCCTCAAACTTGATACTATCAAACAAATTAGAATATAGTAAAATCTGCCAGAACAAGATGGGGAGAGCAATACTGGGGATCATATCAGGTTAATAGGAAAACAAAAAGGTTACTATAATATATCCCGCTATTTTTTAATTTAGTTTTCCCTTAATTGAAAAAAAATGTAAGAAAAAAATAAATTAGTTTTAAAAAAGGGTGCGACTGAGGTAAAAGAGGACAGTGTATTAGAACAACACAGGTCAGAACCAAACAATTTAAGCATCATTGTGTTTCACCCCCAGATAATCTAACATAATAGTAGTCACAATAGTGCCTCCTTCCTTGAATTATTTGAGTACAACTTCATATACTATAGCATCAAGCATATCAAGTCAGTCTGAAGCTATTCAAGAGAATAAAGAAATTACAGGGTATTTAGAACCAGTTAACAGAAAACCAACAACGGTTTCTATATTATCTCTCTGCCTATAAAAATTTTTGTTTATACTATCCCATATAGTAAAATATAGTAAGATACCACATGTTAAAACCAGTGGAAACAAGTGTATAACAGCTTGATGGGACTTCAAAACAAGATGATATTAAATCAGCACTAGCTTTTATGATGTGTTGTTTTCTTTAGAATAGCTATTTGTCCTATCACCAATACAAAAATCGAACAACCCAGGTTAAAACCATTGCAATTAATGAGTGATAACATTATATGGATTCAAACCAATATGACTGGGAATCATGATTACCACATACTTTTATGTATTCTTATCATTTCTTACACTAGGGAAACTATTCGATATTTATACATATGGGTTTGATTTATTTCACTTATGAGTACGGTCTCAAGCTGCATCCATTTATTTATAAATATCTCAATGTGATCATTCTTTATAGCTCAGTAGTGCTCCATTGTATAAAAATACCACAACTTTTTTTGTCCATTCCTCAGCTGATGGACACTTAGGTTGTTTCTAAGTTCTGGCTATTACAAATTGTGCTGCTATAGACATGGGTGAACATATATCACTGTGATATAATGCTTTCAGTTCTTCTGGGAATATGCCTAGAAGTGGAATAGCTGGGTCAAATGGGGCTTCCAGTCCCAGCTTTTTGAGAAATCTCCAGACTGACCTCCACAGTGGTTGTACTAGTCTACACTCCCACCAACAGTGTAGGACCGTTCCTTTTTCCCCACAGCCTCTCCAGCATTTATTGTTGGTGGTTTTCTTGATCTTCGCTATTCTTTCAGGAGTGAGATGAAATCTCAGTGTGGTTTTAATTTGCATTTCTCTAATGACCAGTGATGGTGAACATTTTTTCATGTATTTATTTGCCATTTGAATTTCTTCATCTGAAAATTGTTTATTCATCTCAGATGCCCATTTTTGGATTGGGTCTTTGAATTTTAGGGGTCTGTTTTTTTAATTGTTTATATGTTTTAGACAGAAGTCCTTTGTCTGAAGGGCAGTTCACTAAGATTTTTTCCTAGTTTGTGAGTTTTGATTTCACTATGCTGGAGATTTCTTTTGACATGCAGAAACTTTTTAATAAGAGGCGATCCCAATTATTGACGCTGGGAAGTATTTCCCATCCGGTTTGAGTCCTATTCATGAATTGTTTAACTACTCCTATGTCTTCAAGGTTTTTACCCAATTTGTCTTCCAATAGATTTATTGTTTCTGTTTTAATATTAAGATCTTTGATCCATTTAGATTTTATTTTAGTACATGGTGATAGGCATGGGTCTAGTTTTGGTTTTTGGCATATGGAGAGCCAGTTTTTCCAAAACCATTTATTAAAGAGACTGTCATTCTTCTAGTGAACATGTTTGGACCCTTTATCAAAGATAAGGTGGTTGAGTGTGTTTGTAGTTGTGGTTGTATCTTCTAATCTATTCCACTGATCTTCAGCTGTTTTGGTTCCAGTACAATGTTGATTTTACTACAGTTGCCCTGTAGTATAACTTCAAGTCAGGGATTGTGATACCTCCTGCCTTGCCTTTGCTGCTTAGCACTGTCCTTGCTATTCTAGGTCTCTTCTCACTCCAGATGAATTTTAGGAGTGATTGCTCGAGTTCTATGAGGTATGTTGATGGTATTTTTATCGGGATTGCATTGAATCTTTATAAATGTTTTGGGAGAATGGTCGTTTTCACAATATTTATTCTTCCTACCCATGAGCAAGGGATGTCTTTCCATTTTCTGAGATCATCTTCAATTTCATTTTCCAGTGTATTATAATTTTCCCTGTATAGGTCTGTCACTTCTTTCATGACAGTAATTCCTAAATATTTCATTTTTTGGGTTGCTAGTGTGAAGGGTGTGGCCTCACTTATTTCTCTCTCTGTGACTTTGTTGTTAGTGTATAGGAATGCTATTGATTTTTGAGTACTGATTCACTATCCAGCTACATTACTGAATTTATTTATTATATCTAGGAGTCATTCAATGGAGTTTTGGGAATCTTCTATACAAAGTATCATGTCATCTGCAAATAATGACAATTTAACTTCTTCTTTTCCTGTCTTTACGCCTTTTATTTCTCTCTCTTGTCTAATTGCTCTGGCCAGTATTTCCAGTACTATATTAAATACAAGTGGTGATAAGGGACATCCTTGTCTTGTGCCTGATTTTAAAGTAAATGCCTTCAATTTTTGGCCATTTAGTATGATATTGGCTGTTGGTTTGTCATAGATGGCCTTAATTATATTGAGGTAAAGACCATCTATTCCAATTTTCTGTAAGGTTCTTATGAGTGAATGTTGGACCTTCTCAAAGGCTTTGTCTGCACCTATAAAAATGATCATGTGAGTCTTACTTTTGGCTTTATTGATATGGTGGATTACATTTATTGATTTACATATATTGAACCATCCCTGCATGCCTGGGATGAATCCCGCTTGGTCATGGTGTATGATCTTCTTGATGATTTGCTGCATTCTATTTGCCAATATTTTATTGAGGATTTTTGCATCTGTGTTCATTAGGGAGATTGGTCTATAGTTCTCTTTTTCAGTTGGGTCCTTCTCTGGTTTTGGTACTAGAGTGATATTTGCTTCTAGGAATGATTTAGGAAGGATTCCTTCCCTTTCAATTTCATTGAAGAGTTTGAGGAGTGTTGGCATTAGGTCATCTTTGTATTTCTTGTAGAATTCTGCAGTGAATACGTCTGGGCCTCGGCTCTTGTTTGTAGGTAAAGCACGTTTTCAATTTCATTAATAGAAATTGGGTTATTCAGTAGTTTTACATCTTTGTGACCTTTGGTACTTCGTATGCTTCTGGGCATCTGTCTATTTCCTCTGTGTTATCAAACCTTTGAGAGTAGAGGTTTTTGAAATAGGTGTTGATGATCTTCTGTATTTCTATAGCATCTGTAATAATTTCACCTCTTTCACTCCTTATTGCATGAATTTGAGCTTTTTCTTCCCTTTTTTAATGAGGTTGGCTAAGGGCTTGTTGATTTTATTTATTCTTTCAAAGAAGCAGCTCTTTGATTCACTGATTTTTTGCATTGTTTTTTTGGTCTCTATTGCATTGATTTCTGCTCTGATTTTTATAATCTCTTTTTTTGGCTTCGGGCTTGACTTACTCTTCTGTTTCTAGATGTTTGAGATGTAACATCAGGTTATTTATTTTTATTCATTCTGTTTTCCTAATGTGAGAACCCAGTGCAATAAACTTTCCTCTGAGGACAGCTTTCATTGCATCCCACAGATTCTGGTAAGTTGTATTTGTGTTTTCATTTGATTGTAGGTATTGTTTAATTTGTTCTTTAATTTCCTCTGTGACCCACTGATTATTCAAGAGTGTGTTATTCAGTTTTCATGTGTTTGTGGGATTTTGCAGTATCTTTTATCATTAATTTCTAATTTCATAGCGCTATGGTCTGATAGCATGCAAGGCATAATTTTGACTCTTTTGCATTTATTTAAATATGTTCTGTGAATTAATATATGGTCTATTTTAGAGAATGACCCATGTACTGTTGAGAAGAATGTGTATTCTGTTGTTGTTGGGTGATATACTCTGTAGGTCTATTAAGTCCATTTGTTCACAGGTGTGATTCAGTTCTTTTATTTCTTTGTTGATTTTCTGTTTGGTTGATCTGTCCGTTGGTGTCAATGGTGTGTTAAGATCTCCTGTTAGAATTGTGTTACTGCTAATTTGGTTTTTCATTTCTGTTTGTGCTCATTTTATATAACAGGGTGCTCTGGAGTTTGGTGCATATATATTTAAGATAGTTATCTCTTCCTCTTGAAGTTTTCCCCTAACCAGTATGTAGTGTCCTTCTTTATCCCTTCTGATCATTATTGGTTTGAAATTCAGATTAACTGCAAACAGAATAGCTACCATCTCTTTTTTTTGGGTTCTTGTTGCAGGAAGTATTGTTTTCTATCCTTTGACTTTTAGTCTGTGAGTATCCTTTTGGGTTAGATGGGTTTCTTGTACACAGCATATGGTTGGATCCTGTTTCTTGATCCATTCTGCCAGTCCGTTTCTTTTAATTGGTGCATTGAGACCATTTACATTAATGGTTAGAACTGTTATATATTGGTTTGTTGTTGACGTGCTATCTTTTTGCTGTTGCATCTTTATCTTTCTGCTCTGTTTAATTGTCTGCTTTGTTTAGTGGTTTTTTCCTAAGTTTATCTAGGCTGTCTTTCTAGGCTAGTATTCTTTATAAGGTTGCCTTGGTGATCATGAAGTTTTTCAGCTGTTCTTTGTCATGAAAGTATCTTATTTCTCCATTGATTTTGAAGGACAGTTTTGCAGGGTACATCAGCCTAGGTTGGAAATCATTTTCCTTTAGGATCTGAAATACTTCAGTCCATGCATTTCTTGACTTTATTGCTTGTGCTGAGAAGTCTGCTGTGATTCTGATAGGTTTTCCTTTATAGGTGATCTGTCTTTTCTCTCTGACAGCTTTTAATATTCCATGCTTTTGTTTGAATCTGGTATGTTAATTATTATATGTCTGGGTGTAGATTTATTTTGGTTATGGCTATTTGGAGTTCTATATGCTTCACTGATCTTGGTATCAGTTTCTAATCTCGTGTTTGGGACATTTTCAGCTATTCTCTAAATATCCTCTTGACATCCTTTATGTTGTCCCCTTCTTTTTCATTTATCCTTATCAACCTTATGTTGTTTCACTTTGCATCGTCTTGCAGGTATTGAATTGTTATTTCCTGATTTCTTGTTATTTTTAAAAGATCTTTCCTCTCCTGTTCACTAGCTGCAATCTTGTCTTTGAGGTCTGAGATTCTATCTTCACATTCATTGAAGCGGTTTTTACAACTTTCAATGGAGTTTTTGATTTCCTGTATATCTCTTTGCATCTGCTTTATGTATTCTGTTTATTTCTTATATTGTTTATCCAGGGGTTCCATCTTTTTGTTTAGGTCCTCCAAATTTTTAAATTGTGTCTTCTTTAGATATGCTCAGCATCTCCTTCATTTCTTTTATCATTTCTTCTTTTACCTGAGAGATTATTTGTAATTTGAATTCCTTTAAGGTTTCCCGGAGTTGTTTCTTTATTTCAGTTACTATTATTTCAGGTATGTTGGATGTGTTTTCTTCTATGCATGTGATTCCTAGGCTTTCTTGGGATGGGCTGGGTGTTTGATGTTGCATTTTGGTCTTTCATTTTGTCATTTTCCTATATTTTTGAGCCTCAAGTGTTGTTCCAAGTGAGGGAGAGAGTTTCCCCAGACCGTGTCTAGGCCCAACTAGCTGGGCCCACAGGGAAGCACGGCCTGGCCCTCAAGCAAGGAAGAGTGTTCCCCGAGACTGGGACAGGATTCCATGCCTAGGCACAACTGGCTGGGCTGGGCAGGAACTGCGCACTGGTCCCCAGGTGACAAAGAGAGTTCCCCTAGAGTGGGGTGGGATTTCACGCCTACCCGACTCACTGGTCCCGGCAGGAAACCGCAGGTCGATCCCCAGCAATGAAGAGAGCTCTCAGACCAGGGTGGGATTCCTGGGGCAGGATTCCTTGCCTAGGCTCCACTTGCTGGTCCCAGCAGGAAACCACGTGCTGGTCCCCGAGCGACAAAGAGAGTTCTCCTAGACTAGGGCAGGATGCCGTGCCGACCCAACTCGCTGGTCCTGGCAGGAAACCGCAGGCAGATCAGAAGCACAATTTGTGATAGCCAGATCTTGGAAACAACTGAAGTGTCCATAAACTGAGGAATGGATAAAAAAAAAAAAAAAAAACCTGTGGTATTTTTATACAATGGAGTACTACTCAGCTATAAAGAATGATCACATTGAGATATTTGTAAATAAATGGATGCAACTTGAAACCATGCTCATAAGCAAAATAAACCAAACTCACATGTATAAATACCATATAGTCTCCCTAGTGTAAGAAATAGTAAGAGTACATAAGAGTTTATGATAATCATGATTCACCATTACATTGCTTTGAAGCCTTATAATGTCTGCATTCATTAGTTGGAATGGTTTTATCCTATTTTGTTTGATTTTATTATCTGTGATAGTATGAGCAGCTATTTTGAACAAAACAAGACATTAGAATAGCCAGAGCTGAATTAGTATCATCTTACTCTGAAGTCTTGCTGTGCTTTTGTTTTTCTGTTTCCTTTGGTTCTATCATGTTATATCTTATTGGATATTATTATGTGTGATAGTATAAACAAATTTTCTATGGAAAATGAGATAATATAGTATCCATTGTTCATTCTCTGCTATTTGATTCTGAAAGCCCTGTAATGCTTTCATTCTCTTGAATGGTTTTATACTGTGTAGTTATGTTTGATACTATCATATATGAAGCCATGCTCAACTATTTCAAATGAAAAGACATTATGGGAGTTACTGTTAATTGAGGGTTGTCTTGTGGCAAAATGCTGTGTTGCTTGCATTGTTCTGATCTGATCTGCTTTGTTATGCCCTATTTTGTCTTAATCTCTTTAAAAGAAAAAAAATAAATAAAATTTTCAGTAAAAAAGAAACAAATTGCAAACAACAGGTGCACAGCAGTATCAGCCAGCATCACACAGGTGCCCTGCCAGGTGGGGACCTTAGGGACCCTGGGAGCAGTGCCAGCCCCTCCTAAGTCTCAAGTGAGCACTGAGCAGAGGCCCAGGGGACTCAGGTGGGGCTGTGTCTGGCAATGCCCACAGCCTGGTGCTTCTGTCTGTCGGAGCCACTGTGATGGGGGCTCAGCCTTACTACAGAGGGACCCCAGTGAGGCTGCCCTCTGCCATCCAGAACCCTACTTCCTGCCTGGATCTCAGTCACCTCCAGCCCTCTGATCACAGGGCAGCAGGCATCCTGTCCTCTGTCTTTAGAGCCTCAGGAAAGTACCAGGTTCTATCAATGTCATCCTCCCTGCTCCTCTGGAGACTGATCCTGCCCTGAAAATCACACACAGCACTGAAATGTGCCCAAGACTCCCAGAGGCTGGGTGACAGTGTCTCCCCCACCCATGTGGGCAGGGCCCTGGCTGAGGCCCAGGGATAGCAGAGCAACTGACTCTGTGGAGGGGACAACAAGAGAAGAGGACTGGGCCCTGCCTCACTCTCAGTTCGGTCCAAATTCCTCTCATCACACATGTGTCCCCTTGCATCTCTCCCTGCCCATTAGCTCTGTGGCAGACCGCAGAGTGGGAGCCTGAGAAGGGAGCTCCAGCCTGCACCAGCCTTCTCATGGGAGGACCCTCCCCTTTGGACCCTAACCTCCACCATTACCACCTCATGTGGTCTCAGCCCTGTGTCCCAGACAGGACACAGGGTAACATTATGGGCTCAGAGGGGACAGAGACAGAGACCCTCACTGGGACACAGAGTCATGAGAGAGACTTGGCCAGTGCCATTTTGGGTGAGTCCTGGGATCTGGGTGACACAGAAGGAAGGGGCAGGTGGGGACTGAGCCCAGGAAGTCTGACTTCAACTCTCAAAACTGAGCTCCCAGAGCTGCAGGAAGAGAATCTGAGTGCTGCTGGTATGCCTGGCATCATCCCCACTGTCACTGTCACTGCACAAAGGGAGAGAGCCCCTGTAGTCACAACTGTAGGCTCCACTGGGAGGCCGCCTCTCCAGGGCTCACAGCAAGGTCAGCACTGAGAGAACTTGAAGGTCTGGGCCAGGCCTCTTCTTTACACCTGGGGAAACTGAGGCCCACACAGGAGAGGCTGGTCAGAGTCAGCATCTCAGAGGAGGCTGCAGCAGCCCCATAGCTCAGTCCCTGCCCTGGACCCCTCCCAGAAGCACCCTTAATCTCTATCTTGGGCCATGGACTCTGGCATGAGGGATTGATCTTCAGGGCCTCATAGAAGGGATGGGGAGGTGAGAGTCAGGGCTCCCTGATTCCCACTTCAGATCCTCTCCCAGTCATGACCCCAACATTTCTCTTAGCTTTGAAACCACCCCATGCATCCCAGATGTCCTAACCCAACCTCTTCTTAGAGATCCTGTGTAGTAAGGTCCCTGTCAATTCTTTAGGGACTCAAACATAACTGAGTCAAAGAAAGGATTTCCCTACCTGAGATCAGGAGCTCCAGGGCACCACGGGGCCCTGAACACACCTGAGATTTGGTAGTAAAGCGGTCATAGCACCTGGACATCCACATCTGCCTGGGGGTCAGAGGACCCAAAAGGAACAGGGCCTGGACCTGCCCCCAGGGGCTTGGCTGTGAGTTCTGCCCAGTGCAGATTATACCCTCCTTCCTTAATTACAAAGAACCTCAAACCTCAGCAGTGGCCCACACTGGAGGGTCACCTTCCCTCCTGAGGTCACCACAGGGCTGGGCAGAGAGGCTGGGTTTGCTGTAGGCTCCTAGGAGAGGAGGTAGAATGTGAAATGGACTCACACCTCCCACACTGTCCCCAGAACTCGACTGTGAGAGGGGATACCACTGAGAACAGACCCCTTCCTGAGGGCAGAGCCTGGGGATGGGACCCTGAATGTCCTCTCACCTGTCACCACCAGCTCCAGGCCATCACTGTGCTCTGACCAGCTGGCAGGGCTGTGATGGTAACAGTGGTATCACCCTGCATCACCTTCTGTCATATATGGGATGGAGAACTTGGCCTTGTTCTTTGGCTCAGGTGACATCTGTGTGTCTAAGAATTCTGGGCTGTCCTCTCTTACAGATGATACTCCTAGGACCCCAGAGTCACCTCACGATAGAGGGTCACAGGTTCTCCACATTGTATTATAGATCCTGGCTCAACATGGAGCCTGGGTTTGGGCAGGGTCCCTGCAGAGAAATACAGCTGGGTCCAAGGACCTTGAGCTCAGATCTCAACCTCAGGACCCTGCAGACCTTCCAGCACCAACCCACACCTCCTCCTTGTCCTAAGGAGGAGGAGGGACCCTAGGACAGCTAGGGACATACTCATCTGCCTGCACTGGGATCCTGGAGCCTGGACCCAACCATATAAGAGAGTTCCCTGTGAGAGTTTTACCCTGGAGCCTAAGTAGGTCCTCTGCTCCCTGAAGCATCCTGAGCCCCTAGTCTCCTGATGGACTAGGATCTGGCTGTGGAGTCCAGACTAGGGTTCCCATCCCCATGTTCAGTTCTCACCAAAGTAGAGCAGGGCTGTGAGTATGGCGGTCATGGTCATGGTGTCTCCTACCTCCAAGTGAGACTTTGTGGATAGAGAAACACTAAGTTTCATAGCTGGGAAACAGTTTCTGCCCTTCATAGGGTGGTCACATCAGGACCTTCAGAGGAAACAGAACTGACATTTACCAACAACCATGCTGTTTTTTCCCAGGGTCAAAGCTGGCTGGGCTCCAGACTGATGTGGAGTTTCCCCTTCTTCCTCCATGTTCTAATTGGTCCTCACCTCACTGAGGTCCAGGACACAGCAGCCAATAGAGCTGCAGCCTTCACTGCATAACCCTTCCAGAGCACAGCTGCCCTGGGCTGGTCCTTCCTTCATAGAGATGTCCTCCCTCCCTCAGCCCCTCTACCTGCACAGAACAATGCTCCTAACCATGGCCAGCCTCCCCCAGCCCTGGAGATGCTCTAGGGAAGATGTAGGCTCCTGCTGAGGAGGGAGGAGAGCAGAGAGGCCATGAACCCTTACAGGAAGGACCTCCATGCAGGTCAGGGGCATGGAGGAGAAAAGCCCACAACACCAGATAGGGTGCAGGGGGTTAGGGAGACTCGGGTGATTAGCAGTAGTGGGGTGGGGATTCTCATGGAAGAAAGAAGTCAGCTGTGTTAATGCAACTGAAAATCAACTCTTACATTTAAGAACTTACTTTATTTGCATGTTTGTGATTACTCAGAATCCCTAGATAAGGTACTTATTTTAACTTATTTTAAATTTTTCATAAATGGAAAATGAGCAAATTTCTAAATGTAAATTTCCTTCTACTTCTTTTGCTTTTTCACATGTTTTCATTTTATTTTTACTTAGCTGCTATGGATTGAACTCAGGCCTCCACGCACCCCAGGAAAGTGCTCCCCTACTGGGCTGCACCACAATCCCTTTCCACAGTTTATATTGATGCGGTGCCTCTCTCAGATGCCCAGAATTGCCCTGCAGACTCTCCTGTCCTGCATCCCTTGTGAATTTTTACTTTGTGCTTACCAGGAGGTTTGAGAAAGCCATGCTTCACCTCACATCACCCCTTCTACTCTCATATGTTCACTGCGACTACATACAGTGAGTCTGTTCCTTTACCGTACATTTTATAAGGGCTTCGTTTACATGGTTTAAGTCACTTATCCACTGACACATTTTAAGGCTGTAGTTTTTTAAAATTAATTTTGCTTTATTTTTTGCTATTACAGATACAGGTTCCTGCTACGTAGTTCGGGCTGGCTTTGAATTTTCTTATGTAGCCAGGGTTGGCTGGAGTTTATGATGATCCTCCTGAGTACTAGAATTACAGACTTGTGCCAGCGTGCCCAGAAGGTACAGTTACATAGGTTTTCTGTTAAACACTTTTTAGTGCTGTGAACCAAACCGAAGGGACCGCATGTGCTATGCAAGGGATGTATCAGTGGGCTCCACTCAGCTGTGCCATGTGTAACTTCCACCCCAGAGTTAGTGTGATCCACACCCTGCGGTGATGGTGCCTCAGTTTTCTGCATTCCCTTATATACTTACCTTCACCAATGTGTCCTGCAGGTTGAAATGCTTTCATGCTGCTGGTGTCCTGTGATCATTCTGTTCACGGAGTCTCCCTGACCACACCAAGGGCCTCACAGATGCTGAGCTGGTGCCCTCCCACTTGTGCCTGGTGCTGTTGTTCAGTACCTTTGGTCTAAACTTAAGGAACCCCCTCCAGTGCTCTTTGGGAGGTGTTTGTGTGAGTATTTTGTGGGTGTGACTAAGTACCTGAAAAAAGTAAGTGAGGAAAGGATTTTCTCAACTCTCAGCAACATGGATTACAGGGCACAGTCACCCAGCTGCACTGCTTTAGGGAGACAGAAACAGCACAGCAAAATGTCAGGGAAAGATGTTCATAACAGAGTCAGGAAGGGAGAGAGACAGAGAAAGACAGAGAGAGACAGAGAGAGAAAGAGAAAGAGAGAGACAGAGACAGAGACAGAGACAGACAGACAGAGACAGTACCCATGCATTTATTTTTAGACTTCTTGGCAGTTTTTTGTTTTATTAATATTTCTGAGTACAGGTTGACAGGAAGTAATGTTTCCATTCCCCCTGGAGTAGACACATGTATTCTACACATCTGAATTCTTTTATCCTCCTTCTCCTCCCTCTCTCTCACTCTCTGGATCTCCTTTTCATTTACTAAGTATCTCTCCTTACTCCCTGCTGTCTTTCCCTTACTAACTGAAGTGATTCCTTCTTGAGTGTGTGCTCCAGGCCATCGGGTCCCTGTGTGCCCTCTCTATACCCAATGTCACTCCCTCACCTCTTCCCCATCTGCAGGGTCTTCTGTGAGGTGCGGGTCATCACAGCATAGGGCTCAGGTGGGGAGACACATTCCATAGTTCCACAGAAACTTACTCCGGAGAAGTATAAGTCCATCTGTGTTGCTGAAATTCCCACTTTCAGGGCATATCATCTAGTTTGAGGTATATTTATAGCTCAAAAATGTGAACCCAATGGTTTCCCAATTCCTAATGAACATGGCACTTTCCTTTATGACAGGAGCTCACATTCATGAAGACTGAAGCTCACCCCAGGAGCACACATGTAGTGTTTGGTGCTACTCAGTCCACAGCACTCATCTGTGCAGAGATCCAGACATGGAGCCTGGTGAGTTTTCTCATGCCCAAGTCCTCATGATCATGAAGGAAAATTGTCCAGGACAGAGGACTGCACTAAGCAGTTTCTTCATTGACTGATGTCCTGTGATGAAGAAGCCAAAGCAAAAGCATTTTCTCACCAGGTTTCAGCTGCTAACATCTCAGCCACTCAGAAACCCATGAGTGGATGACTCCAGTGCCACACAGCCACGATCCAGTCACATAATCCAGGCTCTTCCCCAAAGCCACACTTATGAGTGAATGATGATTTGGGGATCATTAACCAGGTATGAGGTTCAAGTGTGTCCAAACTTACTCCAGTAGATGAGGCTTCTATTCCTCAACTTGTAAGTTGGTTCAGAACAAGTGACAGAGCTCACCTGGTCCAGTGAGGTGGGCTCATTACTGAAACCAGTACAGAGTGACACCCAGGGGCACATGACCACTGGGGTCAAGGTTGATGGTAAACAGAGCACAGAGAATCACTCAGTGTAATAAAAGTTTGTGTGTACTGAGGAAAGGTTAATATCGGCTCCTTTGCTGGACAGTGCTCCTCATCCACGCAATATAAACCTCACCTTCCCTCAGGTCTAACGATGCTGCAGTAAAAGCAGAGTGTGGTTCTTACTGAAGGAGCCACCAGCCTGTACCCACCAAGCATGAGGAGTGGTGCTTTGCTGGCACCTGCACTGGGTCCTATGGGTGATCTTCATGCTAGACTAGGGAGAACTGTAATATTTTTTGAGGTCTGGTGCATAATGACTCTAGGTGATCAGTATAAAATGAAACCAAATGGGCACATATGTCACCTGCTGGAAAGCCCTGCAGTGCAAATACATTCCTGGTTCAGGAACATCTCACAGCAGAAGCCATGGGCCCTCAACACACCCAGGATCACCTCTACTTCCTGCAAACATGGCAGTAATCAATGGGCTGAGGATCAGATGGAGCCCACACTGTTAGCACTGGAGCTGGACACCAAGAACTCTCTTACCTGGGGTGCCACATGGCAGCACAGAAAAGATCCCTCCGGGCATAGAGCATGGTGGGAAAACTGTGTATATGGTGCAAGGGTGGCTGTGGCAGGAGCTGATGCCACTCTGCCCTTAAACTGGAGCCATCCACAATGTGACCTCAACTCCCAGGTCCCACACAACTGGCAGCACCTGCATGGTTTGATCCATGTATCCTGCTCTCATGGACCCTTCTGGAGACACTACAGGGTGTGACCTGTCCCCTTGTCACTGTCTCCTGAGAGACTGTCCTAGGTCACCTCTGGGATTTAGCTGAAGGCCTGACATCTCTGGGTCTAACTTTCCTCTCTGTCCTCCTAATCCTCCATGAGCCTTTCCCTTCCCATCCCAGGGAACACTTCCTAACACAGCACTGTGTATGAGTCCTCACCTCCTGGATTTCCTGGGAGCACAGGTTGAGGGCGCCTCTGTTCCTTCTGCTGGAGCAGCTCTGGTTTTCCCAGTATCCACAATTATCTGCACTCTACATTTTGATTTTTCATCCAATATTTTGGTATGTTTATTATCTTCCTCCTAGTGGCTGTCTGTTTTCTATGTAGACGATCAACATGCCTTCACATGATGACTTTTGTAATTTCTGAAGAGTCATAGCCCAGTTTTTAGCTTTCTCTGTCATCCTTGTCATTTGTTGTCATCATGTTGCCTTCACACCCTTGCCTACACTTCCAGAGAACTGCTGAACAAAAGTCCAGTGACACAATTCCTTCTCTCCTTCCTAATACTTGAGGAAAATGCATCAATTCCTCCTTTGTAAGCAGAAATCTTCTTCTAGGTGATTTGTAAATTTCTTTCCAATTCAATTGAGAACTCACACTATTATTTGAAATTGTGACACCTGCTATATTTCTATAGAATTTTTTTTATCTGCTCAGGTGAACACATTTTTTCTGTCACTATGGTTAAATACACTGATGATAATTACTCAAGTAACATGGCACCTCTCTATGTCCCTCCTCACACCAGTAGAAGGATAAAGGGAGCCTTGTGCGGTCAGAAGAAACCTGCTTCCGGAGCACAGGGACTGCAGAGAGCAGCCGTGGCTCCTTGTCCACAGGACACCAGGCTCAGGACAGGTTCACAGCCTCAGTGCTGGGTCAAAGTCTCCATCCCAGCAATTTCCAGGATGCCAGGAGGTACAAGGTGGTGCAGGAGGGATTTTGCTGGTTACCTGATGTCAGGAGACAAAGTCATGTTGCCAGCAACCTCAAATGTTATTGTCTGTGCCTCTTTTACTTGAAACTCAGCTCTGTGATGAAATGGACCTGTGATTCTAAATTCCCACCACCAACCTAGAGCATGAGAGAAGTTGTTATCAAGGAACAGGGCTGAATTCCTGATTTTCTACCTCACAGCGTGCACTAACCTGTGTGTTGTGATATTCTGATTTCTGACAGATCTTGGTGAAGAGCTGAAGTTTAACTTTTTTCATTTATTCTAATTTAAATATAAGTGATATGCACTGCTAGTTACTGCCCTACTTGATAGATAGTTCAGATACAGAATAGATGTCATCACTGTGAAAGTCTCCTGGAAAATTTCAAGAAAGATTGGTTTGGACATTCCCACCAAGCACTATAAGATTATTTCAAGGGAGTTTCAGAAACTTTAGCCACCAATACTGAGAACTCAAGTGTGGCTCACATCCTCACAGGTCTAATGTCACTAATGGAGTCACAGGAGGCTGGGTATGGCTAAATTATCCTAGATTGTTAATCAAGATCCTGCCCTATGCAGATTTATCAGGTGCCACCTTGAGAAGGAGCAGAATTGCTATAAAGGAAACCTACCCAAGAGAGTCCCAGGTTGTTGCCCTACATGCTCTGTGGGCTCACAGATTGGAGTGGCCTGGCCTCTGCATGGCTTGGTGGGTGCTGAGTTTCAGATGATTCTGGGCTTAGCTCACAGTCCTAGGGGAAAGGGCAGTGAGTGAACCCTGCTATGGGGTGTTTGAAGTCTCATATCATTGCCACTTGTTGTGTCTTTGCCTGCAGTGTTCTTACAGGAGGAAGGGGAGGGATAACAGCCCAAGATTGCACCCTGAAAGCAGCACCATGGGATGTGGAGGTTGGCAGCTGAGGGGAGGCTGTCTGCTCAGGGAGCTCCTGTCCCACCCATCATTTGGTCCTGTTTGTGCTGCAGTGTCAGATGCAGAACAAAATTCAGTGGGGTTGTTATTTAGAAATCCAGTGTGGAGCTCAGAGATGGGGGGGGGGGACAATCTGTGTGAGGATAGCTGACCATATAGCATCACATAATCTCTAGGGAAACCAAAGTTTATCTAATCTGGTAGGAAGATTGTCATGACCACGCAGGAGAGAGCAGAGGGTCCTGATTTAGAGAGGGAGTGTGAAGCCATTCTCGCACTCATGGCCCTCAGAGGTTTCTTCACTTGCATCCCTGTGAGGATTTCTCCACTCCAGAGCATCTGTATGTCCAGCACTACCTGGTGTTTTGGCAATGTACAGCTCACCCTGGCATGGACACGACAGCTCTCCTACAACAGCAATTTCTCAGAGTGGTGACCAAGCCTGAGCCAGGTTTCTCTTCACAACTTTCGTTATTAATACTACTGTATGTATTAATTCTACTGTATGTACTGTATGTATTAATTCCACTGTATGTAAAATAGGCTGAAATCTCCCAGACTGAAGCAATGAAACTCAAAATGTGGAATCAGTTATCACAATTCTCTAATAGAGGTTCCTCTCTGACTCTGCAGCAGGAAAGCCCTTTATCTCCTCCTCCTGGACAGGCTGAAGAAGAGCAGGCAGCTCCTGGTCTTCACAGAGGTCTTAGTTGCCATCAATGGGAAGCTTCCTCCTCACAGAGGTGATTCCAGCTCATACCAGTGCCCAGACTCTGAGCATCACAGGTTCCTGCAGGAGACTGGCTTAGCACAAGGCAGAGTTGTGTCAACTCCGTGAACAGAATGATACCCTCAGGTACTGGGACACCTTGCAGGTGAGCTGCTAGAGGATTCATTGCAAAGTCTGCTATATCACCTGTCCCTAATCCATACCTCTCACTAGGGAAGCCCTTTATATTCAAGGGGCAGGCACAGACACAGAGGGCACAGCATGTGGCATAGAGCATCCAGTTCAGACAATATCCTGGAGATAATCACACAGGAGGGGACCCATATCCATGTGGATCCTGCACTTGAAGAATTTGCCAGGTCCTTGTGTTGACCTGGGTCAATCAGGCTGGGTACCAGGAGTGCCTGAACTCAGCCTCCCAAGGGTCCTGAGTACCCCATGTCTCAACACAGACTTCTCCATCATGACCTTCTGCTGCCTTACTTTCCTGGGTTTACAGAACACAGGAGGATGACAGATTTGGGGCATGGTGTTTCTTCTGCAAGACAGTAGGCAGGAAGTGAGAAAAGATAGAAAATAAACAGGGTGCAATGGTCACAGTCCCAAGTCACCATCCCCAAAGTTCACCACTTGCTGCCCATAAAAGAAGATGACCAGCTCTTTCTCCCCACAGTGAAGTGGGGAAGGTGTGTGAGAAAGTTTCAGACAAGGCCCAGGGTGCACCAGCTCTAACCAGGGCTACAACAAACCCACTGCCTGCCAAACAATCCCAGTGCATGCACACTGCACATCCTATACTGCTGCACCTGGAACCACAGGGAGAAATTGCTGTGTACTCACTGCCCTGTGAGACCTGGATGTGATTCTGCTCCTCTAGGCAGCATCCCCTGCTACCTGTGCATAGTGATGAATATAAAAATATTGATAATTTATATAACAAATGCACTCAACTAATTCCATAGGTCTCCTTCATAGCTTGCAGTTTATTAGAGGATTATGGTATTGATCTCATTTCTATTTCTATATTATACTGGTCCCTATTTTTATTTATTTTGTACATTTTCAACCCTTTTCCCACACTCTATCACAGGTTTCAGCCTTGGTTGTCCTCTCCTTTTATGATTTGCTATGTTAGCATTTCTTTAAAATCTTTGAAAATTGACTATTTTCTGTCCACTTTACCTTACTTGTGATTTCAGTGAAATGAGTAAAATATCTTCAATGAACATGTAACATTTTAAAAACTTTGGTTCTGTTTTGCATGATTTCATTTTTTAGAGAAAATCATGGTGCATCTAATTTCCCAGGGATTTTCATACATTTTTATTTCTGTCATTTTATGAGTCAATCCTATTGTTATTAAGAGTTATTTACTATAGTCATGGATAGGAGGTTATATTTTTCTCTTTGTTTCTTTGTTTCTTTGTTTCTTTGTTTCTTTTCTTTTCTTTTTTTGCCAGTGATCATGACCTCGCTTTTGCCAGGCAGATGCTCTACCACCGACCTATAAATGGCCCACGGTTTTCACTTTTGATGGCACTAGAGAAGTTTAAATTCTCCTTTGTCATCATGATTTTTCACTTTTAACAAAGAAGAGCTGCTCTGAAGATGAGAGCATGGAGCAGGTAGCACATTGGGCAGTGAAATTCTCCTATCACAAAGCTTATGTTCAGATCTTTCCTTGTGCCCAGTGGAGAATTTTTTCATCAGTCTCCTTATCTTGAAAGAGAACATACTTTGCTCTAAAGAAGAAAGAAAACCTCCTCATCCACAGCTGTGTGAGATGTGGTCAGCATGGTATGGACAGATCTCCATGACGAATTCCTCCTGCATCTACATTAGGACTCCTGACCTACATCTCTCCACTTCCCCATCACAGCTCTGCTTTACTTCAGTTACCAAAATGGTACTGTACACTTGATATCTGCAAACCACCTCAGAGTCAGTGTTTTCAAAGCATGGAAAAAATTTTAATTGGAAAAAAATGTTCAAAAGATAAGAGAAAATGGAATGGGGTAAAGCAGAAACCTTTGGACAATTAAATGCCTATATCTTGTACTCTTAAGTAATTAAAAGAATGCAATACTCAATTTATTGACCATTTTTGCTTCCTTAATATCCCCTTTTGATTACTCTAGGTAATAAAATTATAAAACAATAAATACACACACAGCAGAACAAAAGACACAAATGCTGTCTGCAGGTGTGTGGCTCTAAAGTGTGTCAATCAGCTAGACGGTGGCAATGCTTTACACTGCAGTTGTATGGAAAACAACTTCTATAGTTCAAATACACCAAAGTCTCCTCAGTAATGCAGTAAGGAGGCTCACAATAAAGCTAGACAATATGTCACTTCAATTACAGGATCTCAAGGTGAACTGCTCTTGAACTTTCTTCATTTAATATTCATAAAATATAAATACTATATTAAATGTTTCTATCAAATGAGGGGCTGGGGTGTTTTTTTTTTTTTTTTTTTTTTTTTTGCAGTGAGCGAGTGCTTTCCTCTTACGGTGTTACTAAGGTTTTTAGTTTTAGACCTTGTTATGGAAGCTTAAATTGTGCTTTCAAGACAGCCTGATACACACATATGTATAATTGTTATTGTGTTTGAATGAAAGCCATGACAGGTGTCACTTTGTGGTTACAGTTACCCTCTCCCTTGACACCCACATTTCCTTTCCAGGCAGTGCTGTCCTGAACCTTAACACAGCAGCTATGCCTGAGTCATCCTCCCCTCTCCCTTCTGGGCTCTAGTGTTAAAAGCACCAGCCAGGATCTTCCTGTTTCTAGGAGTGCTCAGGTGACTGCTTTGCATTCCTTGCCATGTTTTGAGAGAAGGACCTCTCATGCTGTGCAAAGCACATTTAAATGTTCCCATTGGCTGAGGTGATTCACAATTAGAAAAAGTCTTTAGAACATTTTCTAAGACTTGGATCCATATAGCCCAACTTGGCCATAACTTAAAGTGTCAGCTTATTTTATTAAAGCTGAAGTATACTGCACTGTTTCTACCATTTGAACCCTCTAGTTGCTCTGATAGATGTTAGTTCACCCAAAAATCTCCTGGAAGATGGTAGATTAAAACTCAGGAGCATAACACAGCCTCTCCACAACTGGAAAACCAGACACCTGGGAAACAATGACTTACAGAAATACTAAGGAAACATAGCCCTGGGGATCAAGGAAGAGCAATCCAAGAAAACTGGAAATCACAAAGAAACCGAATAAACTGCACATAGTGTAGAGAAAAGAAGGCAGCCTGGTATGCCAATCCAAAGGTTGAGAAGGTATCCTGTGACTGTGAACACAAGGTAAATCTTGCCAGGCTTGGAGGACTCAGGAGAAACAGCGGACTGAACTAGCAATGCTAGCCCCCACGAAAATCCTGTGGTTAAACTGCAAACATAAATTTTGAATTTTAGTCTGAAAGCAACTTCTTCACATGGCTGGTTATAGTTGGATAAGAAATCCATTGTAGTCTCTGTCACATTTGAGAGTGCTTAATCATGACACATTTGGGGAACAGGTTAATTGCTTAGGACTAAACAGTTCCAGGAACGAGAAGTCACAATGTAACTACATTCAGGGTTTCTGGATCACCCTACTACACCTCCTGGGTGGGAGACAGTGAGAAGAGACAGTCACAGACATGGACTCCCTGAGAAGTGTAAGCAGTGGTGAGCTCTGATCAGGTGTGACATAGTGGTCTGTGCCTTTTGTGATAAGACATGCCATTTGCATGTGATTTTCTGAGACAGTCACAGTCACATGTGAAAGTGGAAGGCACAGAATTTGGATTCCTGCATGTTTTTCCTGTATGCCAATGTGGTCAAGAACATTCTTCATCTTGAACAGTTGCCACATACTGGCGTGTATGGACAGAGAGAGCTCTAGAGCAGGGGTTTTCACAGGACCGCAGACCATGAAGCTGGGTGAAGATAGCAGTGACTTGGGGCATACAGGGTCACAAACACTAAGAGCTGCTAGAATGAATATAATCATATAAGGAGACACCACATCATTGATTGACACTGCCCAGTAGGAAGTGTGGGGCAGGACCCAGCATGCACACAGAAGACGTGGGTAGAAGAGAATAAGCTCTTGCTGTGACTCACTGCTCCCCTGTATCTGTGTATTCCATCCCAGTGACCTTGGGAAGAAACCACTCACCCAAACACAAGGGGAAATATCTTTTTTTTGTTTATTTCTGCTATGTTTTCTTTTCTTCTTTGTTTTTAGTCATTTTTTTAGATTATTTTAGTACCTTTATCCTAATTCTACTAATTTCTTTCATTCTCAAATTGGGTACTTTACCTTACATTTCTCATCTCTTCTCCTTTTTCATTGTTTTCAAATTTTACTTGTTTCTTTTTCCTTTCCCCATACATTACATAGCTATTGTTATTGTTTATAAACCTTACTAAATTTTTAGCTGTATAGTTGATTCTAACATATATTGTTGACTTCTTTTCTGTTATTAATAATTTTGGAGCTGATGCATTGACTAGATGTTCATTGAAAGACAAAATTTGGTTGGCCTTTGTGGCTATATTGCTAGGGAAGTTTCATTTTCTAGGGTTAACATTGGTATAGCTATAGCTTTTATTCATTCTTATCACATGTAAATACATGAGTAGTTGAGGCTCTATCATTTTCACTGATTTCCTTTATATTGTTAAGGCTGCCATGAAAGTTCTGTTTTTTACTGTAGGCTAATAATGCCATTTTTCTCTCTTCTCTGTATGATGATGGGGATCAAACCTCCATCAGACTGTTGGACTCTACGAAACCCCTCAAATACTGGGCTGAATAAGGTGAACATGAGTGTCAACCCACATGCAAAATGAAACTCAAAATGCATCCCAGGAAGACAAGTCTCCACCACTATGAGTACTCAGTGAGGGTTCTCTCTCATGTGTTCAGCTCCTGGATGCATGTGGATCCAACTCTAGCTGTGTCAAGCCTGGAATAATGGAATTCTGAGGACCACCAGGACCAGGTCAGCCAGGCCCATCCAGATGAGGTTGTCCACTGTGTGATCCTGAGGTTTGCAGGAGGAGTTAGTGACAAAGAGGTCAGAGAAGACCAACATCACCCCAGAATTCCGGAATATCCACCAGGGGCACCTGCTTCCCTAAAGAAGATTTCACCTTGTGAATGCAGCTCCATAACTGAGAAGTGTTTTTACTCCCCTGATTTGGAGTTTAACTGGGTTTGTAGTGGACTAAGGGTCTCCACTTTTCCTGAGAATCAAGAAAGAAAAAAATGTGTGAATCACTGAAGGACCAGAGCCTTTATTCTGGGTTCCACACCCTTGTATCTTACGATCATGACATGACTTCATGACCATCCATAAGGAGCCCTTTCCCAGTGTAGTATTCACCCTCAATGCACTCTGTGAATTCAGAACTTGAGTTGGAGTAACTTTGGAATGAAGGCAGCCTGAGTTCAAAGAGCTCAGAATGAGAAAAATTAAGATTTCAAGTTGGGAAATAACTGAACACTTTTGGTTTATCTGGAATTCAGGACAATGTACACTTATTCTCTTGGAGGTGAATTTCTCTTCATTTACTGACCAGATATGAAGCTCTGACCCATAGGACAACTGAAATTCAGGTTTAAGAGGGTGAATGTCGAGGCCTGTGACCAAGCCTGGGGCTCTTTCCCTATCATCCCAATTGATTATTTCATGGTTTGAAATAACTACAGAGTCACACACAAACACACACACACACACACATGCATGCACACATGCACGCACATGCACACACATACACACACACATTTGTATCTGTGTTTCACGTGGTGGAAAGGTCAGCAGTTCCTAAAATCAGTGCATCTAGTTTATAGACATGTAAATTCATGTAGAATGACCTATAATAAACATGTAAAAAGTTGCAAGTGGAATAAATGAATAATGGGGTTAAAAGGGAAAAGAAACGTAAATGTATGAAACTTACACAATGAGCACAATGCTTATATAGGTGCTCCTAGGACACTCATCCCATGTTAATTTCTGACTTTTGAGTCTCTGCCTCCAGGATTCTTCTGAACAAGTGATCTCTTAAGTTCTTTGTGTTACAGAAAATATGGACACAGTCAGTTTTTAACATTCAACCTGTGCAGTAAAGTCCTTATTCCAGTACAGAAAAAAAGAAAAGAAAGACAGAATATGAATAAATATTCTTATTCTGAACTATGTAGAGCTAGATATAATAATATATCACTATGTATATAAAGATAATTGAGGTAGGCATGCAATTGAGAAATTAAATTTACTTGATATAGTTTATCAGTGAATTTAGATCATTAAAAAGTTATTGGAAGGACAATCTTAATATAAAGTACTAGTAATATATGCAAACCAACAGCTTTGTTGTATAACAAACTGTTATTCAGAAAATATAAAATCACCAAGTTTTAAGTTATCAATTTTTAAAATATGGGATCATATTACAAAATTTTTGTGAATATAAGATTTTCATCTGAAAATCTGAAATGTTTCTATAATTTATAAATGAACCTCAATTTTCACCATCTTGAATAGAAAACAGCATTAAAAAGTTGTTCTCTGCAATTATTGTATCTGATAAAATTCCCAGAAGCTAGGGGTGTAATTATATTTTTAAGGGCAATTTCACATATCTTTAAATTTCACAAAAAACTGTTATTTTTAGTTTACGAAAATGGCAGTAAAGTCACACAAGTGTGAAGTCCAAATGCATAACAGAACCCAACCACATTGCATTGCAGATCAGCTGGGCAGAGACCCCAAGTGACCCTGGGGGCAGTGCCGGCCCCTCCTGAGTCACAGGAGGGCACTGAGCACAGAGGTCCAAGGGGCCTTTGGAGGGGTCATGCCCAGTGGAGCCCGCAACCTTGTGCTTCTCTCTGCAGGAGCAGCTGTGCTGGGGCCTCAGCCTCAACCGCAGTCAGACCCCAGCAAGGCTGAGCAGCCTCTGCCTGTGTCTCACAGGGCTCAGGGCCACAGGTGTGGGGAAGGCCTGTAGCAGAGGTGCTCAGGATTAAGGAAGAATGGGGACACCCTAGGTGAGCCATTTTACAGAGAAAGAGTTCTCTTCAGACCACACCAGACTCCCCTGCACCCAAACCTCATCATCTCCCTCAGGCCTCTCAGTGGATGGGTAACCCAACTTGGACCCAGGAGTTTGTTCTAGAGCCACTTCAGTTTGTAGAATTCATGTCCAAGGCCCAAGCACTGCCTGCACTGAAGGCTCATTCTTGTCCTCACATTCTGGCTGCATCTTGGGTCCTTCTCTGACTGCAGTGAGCCTGGAAGAGCAGAATCCCAAGGGCCACCAGGACCAGGCCAGCCAGGCCTATCTGGACGAGATTCCCCACTGTGTAATCCTGGGGCTGTGAGGCTGGGATGGGGACAAAGAAGTCACAGAGGTCAGAACATAGCAGAATACCCCCTGGTCCCTGCATGTCCACCTGCACTCCCGGACATGACCTGACCCCTGTGTCCAGCCACATAACAGAATTCTCCTTCCTCACCTGTCTTGGGCTCTGAGCTGTTCTGTGATGGGCTGATGGTCTCAGGTGCTCCTGGGAACCAAGGAAGATGAGTGGGACATGTAAAGCTTTGAACAAACAAACGCGAGCCTCTCCCCACCTCCACATCCTTGTTTCTCAATATCATGACAAACGTGATACAGTCTCTTAGTGAGGCTTTGCTGCGCAGCAGTGTCACCTCTGGTCACTTAGACTCATCAGCCTCACTGCTGCATGAGCTCAGGACTTGCATCTGAGTCCCTTAGGAGCAAAGTTTAGCTGAGTTCACAAAGCCTAGGATTCATGACAAAAGTGATCTCTAATTCCTACATAGCCAATTTCTGTGAGCTCTGTACTTAGTGTGGGACACAAGATATTGTGCTTAGTGTGGGATGCAGGATATCCAGCCTCCCCTGGAGAGGGGTTTCCTGACCACTAGTGAAGACCCAGGGTCCAAGGGTGAGGGCTAGTCCTCAGGGCTCCAGAGGATCAGGAGCACATGAGATGAAGTCCGGGGTGCACCCCTTCTCCCCCCAGTCAGGTCCCCTGGTGCCTCTGCCTCCCTATGACTTCTGTTAACTCATCGTCATGCAGTTAGAAACATCTGTAGTGTGGTGCACACACAGACACAGATACTAGCGTGTACAAGGAAGTTTGTGTTCCACATGGCAAAAGTGTTACTGCTTCATGGAAACAGTGCTTCTACTTTCAGAATGAAAATCTATGTTAAATGACCAACAATACAGAAGAAAAATATATTGATTGAACGACATTGAGAATATAGATGAAAAGTTGTAGAGAACAAACATAAATACAGCATTAGTGCATATTTAGATTACAGTGGAGACATGTATAGCCTTGTGCATGCACATTTTAATCAAGAACATTTGCGACCTATTGAGATTTTATGAAATATAATTTTCATTTTAGTGTACTGGACACAAGTTTTATCAGTAATCTAAACACATTGCTTGAAAAGCTGGAGGAGAGAGGAGAATAAAAAAATCAGTATGGAGGCCTGGGCTGTAGCTCAGTGGTATAGTGCCTTCCTGGCAAGTGCAAGGTCCTGATTTCACTTCGCAGTACCATAAATAAATAAACAAACAAATAAGTAAATAAACATAGGGTAGCATAAAAGGATTAAACCTAATATCCTTTTGGTTATTAGTGTTATTATTCAAAAATATGAATCACAGAATTATTTTCAAATAATTAAAATGTTGATCAATTTAAACATTCCTTTAAAATGTTTGTAATTCATATGAATACAACTTTGAAATATTTCTAAAGTTTATTAATAAATTAAAGCCCAATTCAACCATATTAGATATGTGTGATATTGTTATTCTCTATAATTGACATACAAGGATAATCTATTCCTGTGAAAACAGAAGTGCAGGCAAGTGTTATTTAAGGTTTCATATATCTGTAACTCCATTTCCACAGAAAAGTGTCTCTTTACATTTGAAAAGACAGAGCAACTGCACAGGAGTACAAACAGGAAATGCGCAATGACCCAAACAAGATTGCACAGCAACCCTGCCTGGTGGGGAACCCAGTGACCCCTCCCAGCAGCGCTGCTCCTTCCCAAGTCTCAGGTGAGAACTGAGCTCAAAGGCCCCAGGGGACTCAGGAGGGGACCTGCCCCATAGTGCCAGCAGCGCTTGTCTCTTCAGAAGTGGCTGTGCTGGGGGCTCAGCCTCACCCGCAGTTGGACCCCAGCAAGGCTGCCTTCTGCCCTCCAGAGCCCTGCTTCCTGCCAGGCCCTCAGACACCTCCACCCCTCTGACCACCGGGAAGCAGGCACCCTGTCCTCAGAGCCCCAGGAAGCCACCAGGCTCCCTCAGTGTCCCCTTCCCGGCTCCTCTGGAGACTGATCCTGCCCTGAAATTCACACATAGTGCTAGGATGTGTGCAATACTCTCAGGCATTAGGTGACAGTGTCTCCCCCACCCACGTGGGCAGGGCCATGACTGAGGTGCTGGAAACAGCAGAGCAGCTGACTCTGCAGTGGAGATGTCAGGAGGAGAGGACAGGGCCCTGTTCTGTCCCTCAGTCCAGTCCCACTTCCTCCCATCTCACCTGTGTCCCTTTGGGTTCTCTCCCTACCCATCATCTCCATGGGAGACTTCAGGGTGGGAGCCTGGGCAGGGAGTTCCAGCCTGTGTCAGCCTCCTCATGGAGGGATTTTCCCCTTGGACCCTCCCCTCTGTGCTCTGGGGTCTCAGACCAGTGCCAGGAACAGGACACAGGGTGACTTTGTGGGACAGAGGGCTTCACTGGGACATGAAGTCCTGAGGTAGAACTGGTGGTGCCGCTTCAGGTCAGTTTTGGGTCCCAGGTGACAGAAGGATGGGGCAGGTGGAGAATGAGCCCAGGATGTCTGACTTCCAAGCTACTTCTCCCACCAGAGCTGAGCTCCTGAGCGGCAGGGAGAGAATCTGAGTGCTGCTGCTCTGCCCGGCACCCTCCCCACTGTCACTGTCACTGCAGAGAGGGACAGGATCCCTGCAGTCACATCCTGGATCTCTCCTGGGAAGCTTCCTTTCCGAGGTTCACAGCAAGGTCTTCACTGAGGAACTTGAAGGTCAGGGCCAGGCCACTCCTTATACCTGGAGAAACTGAGGCCCGCACAAAGGAGCTGGTCCAAGTCAGCATCTCCAGAGGAGGATGCAGCAACCCCCAGGTCAGCCCCTGCCCTGGGACCCTCCCAGTAGGACTTTCACTTACCACCTGGGGATTCAGACTCTGCTGTGCTGGGCTGATCTTCAATAATTCCTAGGAAGAAAGGGAAGGTGAGGGCCTGAGCTCCCTAATCCTCACTTCTGGTGCTGTTCTTCTCCCAGGCCGGACCCCAACTTTTCTCTTAGCTTTGAAACCACCCCATGAAGCGCATATATCCTGCCCCAACCTCCTCCTAGGGACGATCTGTAAAATGGCCTCTGTCAGTTATTTAGGGACTCAAACATGATTGGGTCAAAGAAAGGACTTCCTCACCTGAGACCAGGAGCTCCAGGGCATCGCTGGGCTCCGACCACACATGTGGCTTGGTAGCATAACAGCCATAGCACCTGAAAGTCCACCTCTCCGTGGGGTTCAAAGTTCCCACAGGGAACAGGGCGAGGACCTGTTGGGTAGGGCCTGGTTGTGAGTATAGTGTCCAGAAGAACTTGTCTTCTCCTTCCTTAATCACAAAGAACCTGTCAAATCCCTCCCATGAGCCACATTGCAAGGTCACAGTCTCCCCTGAGGTCACCACAGAGCTGGGCAGGGCTGAGAGGCTGGGCTTGCTGTAGACTCCTATGAGACAAGGAGGCAGCATGAAATGGACTCACACCTCCCACACTGTGCCCAGGGCTGGGCTGTGAGAGGGGGACACCCCTGAGATCAGACTCCCTCCTGAGGACAAAACTTGGGGCTGGGTCTCTGAGTGTCCTCTCACCTGTCACCACCAGCTCCAGGGCATCACTGGGTTCAGACCAGCCAGCAGGGCTGCTATGGTAACAATGATATCTCCCTCCATTGTCTTCTGTCACAGATGGGATGGAGAACTTGGCCTTGTTCCCTGACTCTGTGTGTGTCTGAGAATTCTGGGCCGTCCTTTCTGTACAGATTATATAGCTGCGCCTCCTGGGTCCCCTCACACCAGAGGGTCACAGGAATCCCGGAGGGTATCCTAGAGCCTGGCTGAGCCAGGAGCTTGGGTTTTGGGGGGATACCTGCAAGGAAGCAGGTGAAAGGGGGTGATATGTTCTGACTACACACAGTGAGTCCCATGTGGCTCAAGTTTAAGGCTGATCTGTGATGAGCAAAAGACACCCTAGGAGTCGCCTGATGACACTGCACCCTTCTGGACACTATGATGTGAACTTTCCCTGTCTTGTCCTGGCTCTGATATCTCCGATCTCACTGTCCCCAACTCTGTCCCTGAGATTAGCATCCTTGGGCGCCTCACCCATCTCACCACAAGGTGCTTGCAAGGTCTCTAGTTCAGGTCCTCAGTCATGAAAGGAAAAAGCTCGGGTTTCCTCACCTGAGATCTGGAACTCCAGCAGGTCACTGGGCTCTGACCACAGCAGGGGTTGGTTCCAGTAACAGCTGTAGCATCTGAATGTCCACTTGTGTCTGGTGGTCACAGGGCCCACAGAGAACAGGGCCTTGGCCTGCCCGCTGTGAGTCCAGTGTCCAGGAGAGCTTGTCTCCTCCTTCCTTGGTCTGAATGAACCTGTCAGATCCCAGCTGTGCCACACACAGGAGGGTCACCTTCCTTACTGAGGTCACCACAGGACTGGCTAGGGCTGAGAGGCTGTGTTTACTGTAGAATCCTAAAAGAGTAGGAGGCAGCATGTGAAATGGACTCACATCTCTCACACTGTTCCCAGAGCTGGACTGTGAGAAGGGTCACTCCTGAGAGCAGACCCCTTTCTGAGGACAGAGCCTGGGGCTGAGACCCTGAGTGACCTCTCACCTATCACCA
Source organism: Cavia porcellus (assembly GCF_034190915.1). Classification (NCBI taxonomy): domain Eukaryota; kingdom Metazoa; phylum Chordata; class Mammalia; order Rodentia; family Caviidae; genus Cavia; species Cavia porcellus. Next base: position 35,112,532 of record NW_026947490.1, on the reverse strand, counting down.
CCAGCTCCAGGGGCTCAATGGGCTCTGAGTAGCCAGACAGGGTAGCAGTAATGTAGCCCTGCGTGATTCTTTGTCGTGGATTGGATGGAGAACATGGCCATGTTCTTGAGTTCTGTCAATGTTTGTCTTGTCCAGGGTTTCTGGCTTCTCTCTTTGTACAGACCATATTCCTGGGATCCCATAGTCTTCTCAGACCAGACAGTAATAGGTTTACAACATGGTATCACAGAGCCTGACTCAGTCCAGAGCCTTGTTTGGGCAGGATCCCTGCAAGAAAATCACAGCTGGGTCCCAGAACCTTCCTCCTCCCCTCAGATCCCAGCTCTCAGTCCCAGGACCCTCCAGATTGCCCAGCACCAGCCCATAGCTGCTGTGCTCCACCCCTACTGCTTGGAAGTCACCCCATGTCCCTAGGAAAAGGAGGAATCTGGGACATATGTACCTGTTTTCACTGGGGTCCTGTGGCTCAGACTCAGCCCTGGAAGAGAGTTCCATGTGAGAGCTTTGCCATGGGGCCTGAGCAGCTCCTCTGCTCCTGGGAGCCTCTTGAACCCCATTCTCCTGCTCAACCAGGGCCTGGCTATGACTAGCAGGCTAGAGATTCCCATCCCCTTGCTCATTTCTCACCAATGCAGAGCAGGGCAGTGAGTGTGGCGGTCATGGTGTCTCCTACCTCCAGGTGAGACTGTGTGGAGACCACAGTGCTTATCATACCATTTGACAGCTAAGGATTGATTTCTGCCCTTTATAGGGTGGTCACATCAGGAGCCCCACAGGAAGCAAAACTGATATCCACTGACACAGGGCTGTTTTTCCCCACACTGATCCTGTCGGGCTGCAGACTAATGTGGAGTTTCTCCTTCCTCCTTCGTGTTCCTGATTGATCCTCACCTCACTGAGTTCCAGGTTACAGCAGCCAAAAGACCCAGAGACTTTCACAGCTGCTGCCTCCCAGAGCATGGGCATTCTGGGCAGGTCCTTCCTCTCAGAACCTCCTGTGGGTCTCGTTTCTCTCTCTGTCTGTCCATTGGCACAGCATGATGCTCCTCACAATGGCCGTCCTTCCCCAGCCCTGGAGATGCCTTAAGGTGGACACAGGTCCCTGCTGCTAGTGGACTACACCATACAGCTGTATTGTTGAAATTTCCATTTTCAGGTTGGTTGTCCTTCCATAAATTTCTAATGAACACTGGGCTTTCCTTTATGACATGAGCTCACATTCACGAAGACTGTAGGCAACCACAGGAGCACAGGTATAGTGTGGGGCATGACTCAGCCCTCAGCACTCATCTGTGCAGAGATCCAGACATGGAACCTGGTGAGCTATCTCATATCCAAAGAAAATTGGCCAGGACCAACAATGAAACTAAAGTTTCCTCATCTAATGATCTTTTGTGATAAAGAAACCAAATCAAATCAATTCTTTTAAATTCTTAGTGGTTGAGTTTCCAACTGGGAAGGATTTCTAGCCCAGCATCCCCCAAGGTTACACATGGGGCTTACACTTCTCCTGTGTGAGGTTGAGGATGATGCAGGTCACTTACAATGCTCCCTTTTTGCTCCTGAGGCTGTGGATTCTACCAGTCAAAAGACAGAATTTACTGGCTGTCTAAATCTATACCAATACCAATATTTATCTATATCTGTAACATCTTCAATTATATCCTCTACACTTGCATCCATTACTCAGGAAACACACCCAACCTGCAGTGCTATCCCAGCTCCTTATCCCGGTGCTTCTGACGGGATTTTCCCATGTCTGTCAGCCCATCAGCACACCTTGTTGCACTGGGCATAGCTCCCCATCAAGCTTTCACCCTGTATCACATGGCCCTGTGCTCCCTTCCCCTCTGAGTTCATGCGGAGGTGGTTGCCCTGACCTGAGAACATGAGGTGGAATTTTCCATGTAAGTCAGTCAGACATTCTGAGTCCTCAGACAGAGGTGCTGTGAGCTCAGTCATCTCATACCCAACATAGGCATCAGACCCAGTGAGGAAGATTTTCTAGATACTCCTGGGGGTTATCATACTCTCTTATTGTTCGTACAAAATAATGGACACTCACATGTTAATTGAGGAAAGGATTATTGTGACATAGTTTTTAGAGGCTTTAGTTCACAGTCGTCTGTCTCCAAGCCCAGGTGGTGTGGGAGGGGAAAACAGTACCTGGTGTGGTGAGCGGAAAGCAGTAAGTGGAGTCAAAGGGCTGGGGAAGACACTTATTTGCCATTTCATGCTCACAGCAGCCACCTCCTCTCACCAGATTTCACCTGCCAACATCACACCCACTCAGAAACCCATCAGTGAATGACTCCAGTGTCACACATCCATGATCCAGTCCCATAATCCAGACTCTATCCAAAACCACACTTATGAGTGCTTGAGTCTTTGGGGTCATCACCCTGACTTGAAGTTGAGGTGTGTGCAGGACGTTTCTATTGAAGATGAAGTTTCTATTCATCAGCTTGCAAATTGTGCAGGTTCAGAGCAAGTAACAGAGCTCACCTGCTCCAAGTAGTCAGGCTCATCACTGAACCCTGCTTGAAGTAAAACCCAGGGACACATAACAAATGGGATCAGTGTTGATGGTGAACAGAGCACAGTGCTCCTACAGTCGACAGAGGATCACTCAGTGTGGTGATGGCTTATATGTACTGAGGAAAAAGTTAGTATCCATGCACTCACTGTACACTGCTTCTTATTCATCCAATTTAAACCTCATGTTTCCTTGGGTCTAAAGACCCTGCAATAAAAGCAGAGTGTGGTTCTTACTGAAGGAGCAACCATCCAGTCCACACCAGGAATAAGCAACAGTGCTTCACTGTACCTGCACTGGGTCCTATGGGTGATCTTCATGCTGGGCCAGGGAGGACTCTAGCATTTTTTGAGGTCTGGCACAGAATGACTCTAAGTGATCGTTGTAAAATGGAACTGAGTGGAACTGGAAAGCCTCACAGTAGAAATTCAGCCCTGTTTCAGGAGCATCTCACAGCAAGAGACATAGGCCCTCGATACACCCAGGGCCACCTCTGCTTCCTGCACACATGGCAACAGTGGATGAGGAGCAGATGGACCCTGAATTGTGACCACTAAAGGGGACACTGAGCTCTCTTTACCTGTGGTGGCCCCAGGCAGCCCAGCAAAATTCTTTCCAGAGAAAAAGCACAGTGGGGAAACTGTCCATGTGGTACAAGGGTGGATGTGGCAGGAGCCAGTGCTGCTCTGCCCTTGAATTGGAGCCATCCACACTGTGACCTCAGCTCCCAGGTCCCTCACACCTGGCAGCATCTGCATGTTTTGGTTACAGTGAGGTCCCCATATCCTGCTTTCATGGACCCTTTTGGTGACACCACAGGACGCGAACTGTCCCTTTGTCCCTCACCTGAGACACTGTCCTAGGTCACCTCCCGGGAGCTGGCTGATGGCCTGACACCTCTAGGTCTAACTTTCCTCTCTGTCCTCATAATCCTCCCCAAGGATCTACCTCTCACCCCGGAAACACTTCCTGACACAGCACTGTGTGTGCATACTTACCACCTGTATTTCCTAGGAGCACAGACTGAGGGCTCCTCTGTTCCCTCTCCTGGGGCAGCTCTGCTTTTCCCGGTATCCACAAATGTCTGGAGTCTACATTTTCATTTTGCTTCCAGTATTTTGATATCTTTATTATCTTCCTCCTAGTGATTTCCATTTCTTATATACACAAGCTGCTCTCACAGGATGATGCTTTGAATTTCTGAAGAGCCACAGCTCATTCCTAGCTTTCTCTGTCATCATTGTCATTGCTATGTGTTGTCATCAGCTTTCCTTCACGCCCTTGCATGGACCTCCTGAGTAATGTGGAAAAGAAGCCCCGTGACACAGTTCCTTCTCTCCTTCCTAATTCATGATTCAGAATCACCAATTATTCCTTTGTAAGTAGGACGCTTCTTCCAGGTTCTTTATAAAATTCTTTCAACTTCAACTGAGCACTCATTTATCATTTGAAATTGTGGACACTTGGTGACTTTCTGTAGAATTATTTTCTTCATCTGTTCGGGTGAACATATTTTTTCTATAAACATGTTAAAATACACTGATGTTAATTACCAGAGCATCTCTGATTCTTTGGGCAAATCCACTTTCCTCACACTTTTAGATACCAAAGTGTGTTGTTTGCTACTGTTTAACCCAGAGGTCCTGTGCTGTCCTTTTTCTCTAAAGAAAAATGAGGCAAAATTTCTGGTGGGAACATCAGCTTTTCCAAATGCAAAGGTTGAGACATGTTCCTTCTGTATTTCTTTTGTGAATATTTGCTTTCCTATAAAATGTTCCCAGGGCTTTACAAACTTTATTAGATTTTAACTAAACATTTATATTTTTAATTTTCTAATTTAAATTACTATTGGTTGCTATGATCATTATTCCTTACTTTATTTGTCAAAATTGATGTAATTTTCATCCAAAGGTAAATTGCTCCGTTTTTTGTGTGTATTGTAAGTATTTTTATTTAATTCTTTTTTTTTTTTTACTCTAAAGTACAGATACTTCATAAGCTTAGTGTGTGCTTTTAAACTCATGATTAATGGGATCACTTCGTGATTTCCTTGGTCTCAGTTATTTAACTGAATCTCAGTTATTTTACTACACAGGCACATTAACCACCTAAGTTTTCTTAAAAACTAATGTTTTATATACGCAAATGTGTTGGTGTAGCTGTCTCTCTTTTTTTTTTTTTTTTTTGGTCTTTTTCGTTTTTATCGGTACCAGGGATCAAACTCACAACTGCCTGCTTGCAAGGCAGGCGCTTATGCCGCTGAGCTAAATCCCCAGCCCCGGTGTAGCTGTCTCTTGGACCACAAGATCAGGCGAGGTCTAGGATACCTCAGGGTCCCAAGCCAGCCCGCAGGCTGCCTGTGGTCCGTAGGTGGATAGGGACAGCTCCTTTCTCTCCTGAGGTCTCTGTGTGTCAATATTTGCACTGTGGGGTCTGAAATTTCTCCAACTAGATGGGCATACATGCTGGGCACAGTTGAGCTCTCCTCTTCCTGGGAGGAAGGGGCTGCACTTGGCTCCTGTGTAAGCTTGAAGCTGTTCAGCTGGGTGCAGGCCACTCCCTGGGGAACTTTAGAGTCAGCTTCTAGGAGGGAGGGTAGGTAGATGGGAATGCAGGTGCAGTGTGGGAAAGACTGGAGACTACAGATAATGGGACTCACCTGCCTTTCCCTCTGCTTGTCCTTCACTGTGGGTCTGAACCTCAGGTCCTAGCATGGCCTTGACATGGTACAGGCAGGGGAGACCCCACCACATCTCTGACTAGAGGGCTTCACCTGGGTGTAGGTCACTTTCTGGGGATCCTGTTGCTAAGGTCCATATAGCAGGGATAAAGTAACAAATGATACTCCCTCCCAAACCAAATACAGTAGTTTGACCACTGTATTTTTGGGTCAGGTGATTGTAGCGAGGAAGATAACAGTTGCAAAACTTCTTCCAGTGGAGAATTGGTTAACACATTTTCCCCACATATAATGCTTTGCAGCCACACTCAAGCGCACAGTGGAAACGCTGAACACAAAAATGTGAAAACATTTTTAAGGCCTGATTTGTAATCTCTCAATCACTCTTGAAAAAGGAAAACCCAGAAATTGTAACACCGAGAGGCTGGATGTGTTGTGCTGCAAACCTAAGAATATTTACTGCTCATGCCGCTTCCTCTTAGCACCAGGTGAGCTGCACCAGGCCAAGCTCCATGCCGTGTCCAGGAAGAGAAAGGGTGTGGATGTCTGTCACTGTCCCTCCTCACCCCATCCTGTGCAGGGTAGGCTGTGTCCTAAAGTGTGGGTGGCCGACCTGCACACCGCAGGCTCACAGTGTGTGTGGATTCCTCTCTGCCTGCTCACCGGCATGCACCCCTCAGCCACAGACCTCAGACAGAAGAAGAAGCACCATCACCTTACTGCCCCAGGGGGATGAGAGTGACTGGGTCACATTAGAGGATCCTAGGGTCTGTACAGTCTTCCTTGGCCAGGAGTGGACATCAGCATAATTCCCCAGCACATGTTCCTGAACTCTCCAGTGGACAGGATCCCTGGAGGACAGCTGGCTCAGAGAGGTGAATGGGAATCACCTGGGCCTCAGAGCACTGATATTTCAGCTATGAGAGGCCAGTGAGATTGAGCACTGAGCAATGAATTGTGCACTGAGGGCCACAGACACTACGGAGTCCACAAATCCTCTTTACTGGGGCTGATAGATGAAGGAAAACTGTGTGTCCACGCTGAGTGCCCCAGAAACACGGAGAATTCCATGGGAAGGAAACCGCATGCTAATTGCAACAGCTAGGAAGCCCCTAGTTCAGAGTAGTGGGCCAGGGCTTGTTCTGCACAGACACTGATTCCAGGGAAGAAGAGGGATGAAGGGAGCCTTGGTACTCAGCAGAAACCCCCTTTCAGAGCACAGGGAATGCAGAGAGCGGCCATGGCTCTCTGGCCAAGCACACCTGGCTGATGACAGAGTCATAGTCTTAGCACTGGGGCAAAGTCTCCATTCCAGCAATTTCCTGAGGACAGGAGGTGTGAGATAGTGCAGGAGGGATTCTGCTTGTTATCTGATGCCAGTAGTCCAAGTAATTTGCCATCCACATCACATATTACGGCCTGTGAGTCTCCGTGCAAGACCCAGCTCCCTGACAAAACGGACCTGTGAATCTGAATTCCCACCACTGAACTAGAGTAGGGAGAAAGTTATAGCGAGGCTGAATTCCTGCTTTTCTGCATCACAGCTTCCACTCCCCTGTGCCCTGTGAGCTCCTGAGTACTGGCAGATGTGTGCAATGGGATGAAGTTTAGCTTTTGTCATTTATTCTAATTTTAATGTAAGAGATATCTATTGCCAGGGGATTCTGTATTCTCACATCTTTTTCAGCTCCAGAGTGTCTTTGGCTGCAAGATTCTGACAGGAGGAAGGGGAGGGATAAGAACTCAAGACTGCAGCCCTGAAGGTGGCACCATGAGATATGTGGGTTGGCAGCTATGGATAGCTCTGGGAATTCCTGTCTCTCCCAACCTTTGATCCTCTTTGTGCTGTGTTATCAGATACAGAACAGCGCTCAGTGAGCTTGTTGTTTAGAAACCCACTGTAAAGCTCAGAGATCAGGGTCCCAACCTGAGTGAGCATAGCTGAGCACACAGTATCACATCATCCCAGGGAAAGCAGGGCTCAGCCAAGCTGAAAGTAAGATTGTCATGACTTCATCAGACTGCAGGGTACAGGGTTTAAGGAGGGAATGTAGAACCATTGTCCCCTTCTTGGCTATCAGTGGTTTCTTCATTTATATTCTTTTGAGGTTTTCCCTAACTCAAAGCCTCCATATACCCAGGGCTACCTGGTGTTTGGGCAACGTGCAGCTCACACCAGCATGCACATAACAGGTCTCCCAAAACAGCTATGTCACTTAGAGCACCGATCAAACCTAAGCCAAGTTTCTGTGGAATTTTCTATATTAATAATACTGTATGCACGGGAGAATAGGCTGAAATCTCCTAAATTCAAACAGTAGAAATCAAATGTGGGATTATTTATCAAAATGCTTTCAAAGAGATTCCTCTCAGACTCTGCAGCAGGAAAGCCCTTCATCTCTGCATCCTGGGCAGGCTGGAGAACAGTAGGCAGCTCCTGGTCTTCATAGGGGTCCTAGTGACCAGCACTGGGGGTTCTTCCTCACAGAGGTGATTCCAGCTCACCGTGGACCCCAGACTCTGAGCATCACAGGATCCTGCAGGAGATTGGTTTAGCATAAGGCAGAGTCATCTCAGCTCCCCAAACAGAATGATATCCTCAGATAATGGGCCACCTTGCATTTGTGCTGCCAGAGGATTCACTGGAAAGTCTGCTATGTCACCTGCACCTTATCCATACCTCCCATCCAGGAAACCTTTTTCTTTGAGAGGCACAAAGGGACAGAGAGAATAGAGCATGTGGCACAGAGAATCCAGGCCAGATAATATCCTGGACAGATAGTCATACAGGAAGTGACACATGCCCATCTGGACCCTGCCCTCCATGACTGTGCCTGGTCTTGGGTGCTAGCCTGCACTGATTTAGCTGGGCAACAGAAGTACATAAACCTCCCAAGGTTCCTGTGGATCCCATGTCTCAGGACAGGCTTCTCAACCATGACCCTCTGCTGCCTTCCCTTCCAGAATTTACAGGATATGGGAGACTGACTGATTTGGCGCATGATGTTTCTCCTGATAGACAAGAGGTAGGAACTGAGAAAAATTAGAAAACAAACAGGGTGGGATTGTCACAGCCCAAGGTCACACTCTGCAAATTTACTGCTTGCTGCCCACAAAGGAAGATGACCACCTCCTTCTCACTATAGCACCATGGAGGCTGGTGCATGGGAAAGTTTCAACTGAGATTCAGAATGCAGTAGCTCTAACTGGGGCCACACAGAACATATGGCCAAACAATCCCAATGCATGCACACTATATATCCTGTACTGCTGCACCGGGAACCACAGGAAGACATTGCTGTGCACCCACTGCCCTGAGAGACCCGGATATGACTCTGCTCATCTAGGCAGCATCCCCTGCCACATGAGTGTAGTGATCAATATACAAATATTGACGATTTATTATTACAAGCATCCTCTTCAAGGACTACAGTTTAGTAGAGGATTATGTTACATAATTACTGATCTGTCTTCACTTTCCATTTTATCCTGGGTCACTATGTTTACTTATTTGTACATTTCCAGCCCTTTCCCCACACTGTCAAAGCTGTCCGGCCTGGCTACCTTGTCCTTTGCATCATTGTTAGGGCCACCTGTCCCTTAAAATCTGTGAAAATTAAGTTTATGTCTGCTTTACTTTACCTGTGATGCCATTAAATTGAGGAAAATATCATCTATGAATTCGTAATATTTTTGAAAACTCAGTGTTATTTTGCAGGGTGTCACTTTTATCAAGCAGGCGTTTATGCTGCTGAGCTAAACCTCTGGCACAGCATGTCATTTTTTAAAGAAAATCATGGTGCATCTAATTTCTCAGAGGCTTCCGTACATCTTTATTTCTGTCATTTATGAATAATGGCTATTCTTATGAACTGCGTTTTACCACAGTCCTTTGAAGGTTGTCACTGTACACATTGCTAGAGTTATTGAAATTCTGATTGATCATCAGGAGTTTTCACTTTTCACAAAGGAGTGCTGCTCTGAAGATGAGAGCATGGTGCAGGTAGCATATTGGGCAGTGGAGTTCTCCTGTCTTCAGCCAGAGGAAGACACACAACACATCTCTTCAGGTCTTTCCTTGTGCCCAGTGGAGAATTTCTTTATCAGTGTTCTTATCTCAAAAGAGAACATTTGCTCCAAAGGAGAAAGAAATCTTTCTTATCCAAGCTGTGTGAGGCATGGTCAATGCAGTGCAGACAGATCTGCATAATTCATTCTTTCTGCATCTATATTTGGATCTGTGACTGACATCTCTCCACTTTCCTGCCTCATTTCTGCTTCACTGTAGTTACTGAAATGGTATTAAATACTTGAAATCTACAAAAAAGCTAAGAGTGGTTTGTATTTTGTTTTTGGTACGGGGCATCAAACTCACAACCTTGTGCTTGCCAGGCAGGCATTTATACTGCTGAGCTAAATCCCCAGTCCCATAAGAGTAAGTGTTTACAGAGCAGGAAAAAATGTGAAATGGAAAGAACTATGCAAAGGGAAACAGAAACTGAGAATGGGAAAAAAGCTCTGCTAGACACTAGACTCAGGGAGACCACAGTGGGCAGGTTCATGACTGTTCCCATTGGCCTTGTGAGCCCTGGTCACAGGGGACACTCAGATGCTACAGCTATTACATGACACACCCCAGGTATGGCCAGCCCTCAGTGATTCCATGGGTATCCTGATCACACACAAAGAGCCCAGGGTTCAGTCAGGGACCCAGACTCTGCATAGGTCATAGGAGTTGATGGCCAGGGTGACAGTGGGGTGTCAGGAAGGAGAGAGTCAGAGGAAGAGGGAAGGCCAGCAGGGGAAAACAGAAACAGACAGACTGAGGATCCTCAGAAAGAGCATGCAGAGGCCTCAGCTCAGAATAAGGTGGGGCAGCCCCTTCCCTCACCACCCGCCTTCTCTCTAAGACCTCAGTCCTTGCAAGGTCCTACAGGGACTGTCGTTCTCAGTACCTTCTGTTACTGTCCAGTGACATCCTGGACTTCATTTTCTCAGGTGAAGAGTCCCAATCCCTGTCCTTACTGCCCTTAAATGATTAGTAGTGACCTGCCTGCAGGAGAGGCCATGAGACATGATCAGATGGGAGAGAAGAGTCCACCAAACAGGGTTAACCCAGGAGAGGAGAGGGCTGGGGCCTCTGCCCCTGGGTTCTCCACACCTGACCTCTCAGACAGGGCCAAAGTGAAGGGATGGATGGCTTGAGACTCAGAGAATCTTGGTTTAATCTAAGCTGGTTCACTCTGACAGCCAAGGGCAGAGACCTCAGCCCTCTCTTCCTGATGCCCCCATCTCAGAATCCAGACCTGTTGTCCCAGGGCCCCTGGCCAGGTCCTGTCTGCGGAGGGAAAAACGCCTCCAAAGAGACTGGAGAAAAGGAAGAAACAAGTGGGGTGAGTGTTCCCGCAGTGAAAAGCCATTTTATCTGGGAGTAAAATATGGGGCAAATGGTTCCAGCAGAGGAGCAAAGGTATTTACTACTGCTCCAAAGGCTGCTTATTCAGGTGCTTGCATGCCAAAGAAAGGCTTAACCACATTAGAAGAGGTAACCAAATATAACTCATGTTTTCCTCAAACAGGCACTACAGAGATTGATATTTGGGGGGAAAAAGGGTTTAAAAATATGTTAAAATGAGCCCATAGGGCAGGACAAATTATTTCCCTTGGGGCATTCTCAACCTGGAATCTGGTCAGGTCAAAGCTCACTGTGGCAGACTCTGATTTGGACCTAGAGTAAAGAGAGTTCCCTGCTGAGGTGTCTGTCACCGAAACAAAATCCCTAGAGGGATCACCTCAGCAGGAGCCCAAGCCTTTACAAAAAATTATCTTATAAGGTTCTATCTAGAAACTTACAGGTAGTGCAAGAAAAGGCAGCCACATCCCAGTTGGAATTGTAACAGATGCTAATGATCAGGAATATTTTATTCATAAGCCTTTTTAAATACAATTGCTAAAAATCTTAAACAAAATGCAGGATTAGATCTTCCTGCCACTTGCAGAATCACTCTTATTGGAGGTGATAAGCTCACCCAATTCCCACAGGAATTTGGGGTCCTTTCCCTACCTAAAGGTCTTGTGCTGGGAAAGGCTGATCTAAATTTAAAAGGAATAACTATTGTGCCCAGTGTGATTGATGGTGACTGTGGAGATAAAATACAAGTTCTTGCATGTGCTGTGGACATCTGTGTTTTTGAACGGGGCGGGGGGTGGCTATGTGGGGCAGCTGATTTTGTTACCTAGAGAAAAGCCTTCTTTTGTTATATATAGACAACTCAGGAGGGAGCAAGACCCTCAGAGCAAAACGGAGAGAGAAATTTATTTTACAAAGGAAGTGACTAAAACAGGCCTCTATGCTTTTATAAAAATTAATGGTAAATACTTTGAGGTGTCTGATAGACACTGATTGATGCAGATGTGTCTGTAATTGCATTAGAACAATGGCGTGCAACATGGCTGACACAAAAGGGACATCACATTCCTTATCAGACTGGGGACCCCTCAGCACGTTTTAGAGTGCCTCACCTTTGCCTTATGAGGGACCAAACCAACAAAAGGGTTTCTTTTTACTGTATGTGGCACCTGTACCAGTTAACTTGTGGGGAAGAGATTTATTACAAAAGTGAAAATTAGTGCCAACTAGCGATTCTGATTTTAAAGCTGAACAAACAAGTTCCAATTTGGAAACTTAACTAACAGATTCTAATCCCCCAAAAAATTAATGATTAAAATGGAATATAAAAAAGCTAAAGGACTAGGAAAAAACTTACAAGGACTCAAAGAGCTTGTTAAGATTATACCTAAAGATGATATCCAAGGTATTGGATATCAGCAGGTTTTTGACAAGGGCCAGTGATGCTTTTCCTCTCAAAATAGCTGTCTTTATAATAGAAAACTTAGGAGCCTGTTTGGGTAGATCAATGACCCCTTAAAAGGAGAAGCTAACTCAATTACATGAATTAATTAAAGAGCAATTACAACAAGCCCATTTAGAAAGCTCAGTTAGCCCTTGGGAATACTCCTGTCTTTGTTATTCCAAAGAAGTCAGGCAAATGGAGGTGGTTACAGGATTAAAGACTGTAAATTCCTGTTTACTTTCTATAGGGGCTCTACAGCCAAGACTGCCAAATCCAACTGCAGTTCTTAGAGACTGGCCTTTCATCATAATTGATTTAAAAGACTGTTTCTTTAACACTCTTATTTTTCCCACAGATAGACCAAGTTTTGCCTTTTCCAGGTTTAATTTAAAGTTTAAAAGATCAGTACAGCTAATAACATAAAAGTGAGGTTATTGCTTTTGTCTTAACAGGTAGATATACACAGCATTTTTTGGAGAGACAACCAATGCTGAGCACAGCCTTAGGTGATAACTCAACCAGTCTGGGCCCAGGGAGACCTACCAATCAGCCAAAAAAATCAGTTTCCAGCTCCCCCAAAGAGAAAAAAAAAAATAAAAGGCAAGTGATCCAATAAAATGATATTCAAGCCATGATCCTTGAGGCTAGAGATATAGTCACCAAAAGGGGAATTCCACCAACCCCTAAAAATCTTTTGGTTGCCTTATTGGCCCTTCTGGCAAAATCGATATATATGTATATGTCATCTGTCTCAGGAGTAAAATCATGGACTTATGTCCCTAATCCACCTTTTTCTAAGGTTCCCCAAGGCCTCATTTATCTCTTGGCATCTATCTTTTTCACTCATCGCCCCACTTGGGATGACTGTCAGTAGCTGTTACAGGTACTGTTTACCATGGGGGAGAAGGAGCGTGTTTACCCTTTGGGCAAAAAGCTGAGTGATCCAGATAAAAGTCCGTCCTCTGATCCTGAACACCTGAACCATGTTTTCCCTTTGTCCTGCCCCATTGAAATCCTAACAGGAATAGAGGTAAGAAGGCTCTGGAGCAGTATTGCCAGTTGTTTCTAATAGCCCTTAAGGGGCCACCAGAAACCCACCAATTTGTCCAAGGTTCTAGAGGTAAGACAACTGGCTAATGAATCTCCCTCAGGGTTTCTGGAAAGATTACAAGAGGCCTATCGCATTTATACACCTATAGATCCGGTAGCACCCGAAAATGCAAGGGCTATTAATATTGCCTTTGTAACTCAGTCAGCCCCTGATATTAAGCAAAAATTACAGAAGCTTGAGGAATTTGAAGAAATGCCTTTTAGCCAGTTATTAGAGATATCTCAAAAGGTATTTGACAACCATGAAAATTCGAAAGATCAGAAGTTGACTTTTGGACAAAAACTCTTAATTGTGGTCTCCTCCCATTAGCTGGAGATCCTCATCAAGGCTCTGCCAGATCGGCCCGCTGTTGAACTCTGGAGTAATGCACTATCAAGCGCTACTTCTGGATCTGACTACCATCAGTTTCAAGGAGACAGCAGTTTTTGAGAGAGTTGACTCCCCAGCTATAACCCCTAACCCCCCGAGTCATAGAACAAAGCAGTAAAGAATGTTTCACTCCCTAACCTCCCCCTTGAGATAATCAGAGCAGGACAGGAAGGAATGCATCTGCTAGTCATTAACCACTAGATGTTCTGTCCTCTGTAAAGATAAAGATAAGTAAAAGAATGTGCTGTTCAAACGAGACCGAGTTGTACCTGGCACTCTGAGATCAGACCAGGACCCTCAGTCTCCATGGTTACTCAGCCCCAGACCCCTCGAATCAGCATCTGCCAAGTCCTGCGCCATTCAAAATTAACCAATGCGATCTGCTTCTGTAAACCTGCTTGCTTCCCGCTTGTGCCCTTAAAAACCCTGCACAAATTCCCCTCGGGGCCCTCCGCACTCGTTTGCCTGGGGGACCCCATGAGCATGGAAATAAACTTTTTACTCCTCACTACGAGCTGAGTCCTTGGGGTCTCTTTCCCTGCGGCGTCGGCCCTTACATTTTAAATCCTGCTGCTCTGTTGCCTGACGATGACCCTTCCTTCCTCTCCATGACTGCATTGAGGCTATTAACCACCTTGTGGGGTTCCGATCAGACTTGACGGATGAGCCTCTATCTGGAGTCCCATCATATTTCTCTGATGGGAGCAGTTACAAGTGGGTCGTGGAGCTGCCATTACCACAGACTCAGATTCTACAGAAACAAATCTTGGAGCCAGAAACATCGGCCAAATGGGCTGTACTCATTGTCCTCACTGAGGCTTCCCAAGTGGTCAAAAGATAAAGACATAAACATTTATACCAATAGCAGACAGACTCACATGTCTAAGTATTGTATTGTCTCCTTGGTTTGAGGAGCTGAAAGAATAAATATGGTCCAAAATGCACAATAGATATTGTGAAAAGTGAAGAAATTATTCAAAAGGATAGTAAAACTAGGATGGAGAAAAGGACATAGGAAGGAAAGGAAAAGAAGTAAACAAAAAAATAAAACACAAAATAGTTATGCTGGTCATTTCTCTTAGTTCATTGAAAAGAAAGTTTTGTGCTAATATTGTTTGGAGAATGTTTATGCCCATATCTTGTACCCTGATTAATTACACTAAAAATAATAATGTGCAATGAATTAACTATCATTATTCTCCTATTACTTTGTTATGAAGTTATGCTTTACTATACTGTTTTCCATTAAATAAAAAAAGAAAAATTAATTAATGTGCATTGATTGTTCAGATTAATGGATTCACTCTGGCAATTTTCTACATGCACATGAAACACTGTTAATTTTCAGTTGTCTATCTCCCCATTCCTCACCCTCTCCACTAGTTTCACAATTTCTGATTCAATGTGTAAATATTTATTGTTTATATTCATCCCCCATTCCTCATTGTAACACACACACCTCCCGCCAATCCCATCATCTTCCAATAAGAGTCTCCCTTTTGAGTTCCTTCTTATGGTTTCTGCAATTTTTATTGTATAAACTTTTCCCTTTCTTGGTTGGTTTCTGGATTATATTATTTGTTTTTAACTTTTACTTTAAAGAGAATAAAACCCAACAAAATAAAGCAGAATAAAGACAATGAAAACAAAACAATGAAAGTGACACAGGATTTCAAAATAGGATAATAGGAAATCAACAATAGCTACTATAATGCCTCTTGTAACCTTCAAAAGTGCTGCCCATACCATCAGACATAGGAAAATCAAACAAAACAGAACAGAATAAAACCAAAGCTGAACATTGAAGAAAACAAAATAATAAAATGGAACATACCAGAAGAGTAAGAACAATATTAGATTTCAAAAACAGGACAGAAGGAAAGCCCCATAGCTTCCATATTGCATATTGTTATTCTCTAAGTAGATGCTCAGAATAACAGCTTTAGACCTGCTAAGCCAATAAAACAATAGAAGCATTCAGTTGCTTTTGTACTTTAATTGCTATCATCTCATCCTGTATTCTTCCAAATCAGTTGATTGCTTATTGGTGGGGTGGAGTGGTATGGAGGTGAAAGATTAGGGGGTTGGTGGGGTGGTTCTTATCTCCCAGTCCACACATTGGCTGGCATGTGGAAAGGGAAAACTGGCATCTTGTTTCTTCTCATGGACCTCACCTGGTTGCAGCTGACTCTCAAGAAGAGTGAGTGCGGCCTTTCTGCCACTGATTCATGGAAAGGGCAAATTGGCTTGTTTTCTCTCTTACCAGGCCATATATGACTGCAGCTGGCTCACAGGAGAACAAATTGGCTTCTTTTTTCTCCTCCCAGACCCTGCATGACCGCCATTGGTTCATGGGAATGATAAATTCACCCTTTTTTTCCTCCCTCTGGGCCTCACATGGATGCCACTGGCCCACAAGAAGGGTAAATAGGCCTCTTGTTTCTCCCCCCAGGCCCCTTCGGGCTGCCACTGGCTCCTAGGAAGGGAGAATTGGCTTCTTGATTCTCTTCCTGGGCCCTGCCTTTCTGACACTGGTTCACAGGAAGGACTAATTGGCTTGTTGTCTATACTCCCAGGCCATGTTTGACTGCTGCTGGTTCATGGGAAGGGTGAGCTGGCCTTTTGTTTCTCCTCTTGGACCTCACCAACTTTACTGTACTGGGAGTTTCTGTGAAGACAACTGTTTTCCTGTTTTTTTCTTGTGCTGCTTTATTAGTAGTCTAGTGTGATATTGTCCTGCATGTTAGTCTCTCCCAGACCCTTGACTTCCCTTCTCTGAAAGATGGAACTTCTAGGCTCCAGAACCCTGACAAAAGAAGCTCACATGTCTCCCCTTTGGCATCAAAGATCTCAGCTCAGCCCAATGCACGGGTTTGGGGAGGGTCTGTACAAGGAAGTCAGTGGATGAGTCCAGGACATTCTTTGTACCCTAGATGATTCCAAGACCTGTTCCTATTCCTCACCATCAACCCAAGCAAGTGCCCCCAAAAAGGGATGAGGGACTGAGGATAGGACAGGACATGGGATGCTGGTGAGGACTCACCTGAGTGTCATTGCAGCTCTGTCCCAGGCTTGGCCCTGGAAGAGATACCTTTGTGAGAGTTTTCTGTCCCAATGTCCAAGATAATTTTTGTCTCTTTAGGCTCCAGCAGCAATTAGGAGGATGGAAAATGTTGAAGATGTGTCTAGAGAGTACCTGGACATTTTGGGCGGAGCTTCATGGATAGCACTGGGCAGAGCTCAGTAACCAGGGGTTGGAGGCAAAAGTAGACCTGACATTTATGCTTACAAGGCATGGGCTAGAAAGAAGGATTGTGCTGCATGCAGAAGTTGCCTCTACTTATGTTTCAGATAACTGTTGATTTTTATGAAGAACAATACAAATGGTGTTGCAATCAGGGATTATAAGGAGAATAATTACGTATAGGACAAATAATTTATAATATTGTTTAATGACTGTCACTCAGAGTTAAATGCAAGAAGGAGCAGGAAACCTATCCACAACACTTAAGACCTAGAAAATTCAGGTGAGAGCCTAGATCCCACAGCAATGTCCCCCATGAGTCAAGCTGAAGACCTAGAGCCCATGACAATGTCTCCCACAAGTCCAGCTGAAGGTCTAGAATCCAAGCCAAGGACTCATTCAGGTCTAGTTTGTGGATTTGTGCTTGCAAGACCCAAAGGTCAGTTGTGAAAGTGTGAAATTCTATGCCAGTAGGGTGAAGGATCTGTGCTAGTAAGTTGAGGGTTCTATACTGGAGCCAAGAGGTGACACTCAAAATAATGACCAGGGCTCCCCTGAAAAGTACCAGAGACATCCTCAGTGACTATAAGGTCTCAAGCTCCTCCAAAGAGAACAGTTGAATACATCAGGAAGCCAGGGTGACAACTTCTCTTGGAGATTAAATAGTACACATCTTACCCTCCAGAGCCAGGAAGCAATGCTTAAAATAAGGACCAAAGCTCCCCTAAAGTGACCTACAGCCATTCTCAGGGACTAGGTCCTGTTTTCCTCCAATGATAACAGCTGAGTTCATATTGGGGAAGCCAGCATAACAAGCTCCTCCAGGAGAACCAGTGGCTCCAAACAGTAGCAACACTTAAGAGAAACCCACAATGCCTTCCTTTTCTCAACTCCTTTTATACTGGCAACTTTCCTCAGGTTGTGGTGGTGCCTTAAAGGACCAGCTACATGCAGCACTATGCTGATTTAATTCAGCTGTGTTAAGTTGACCACCCATTTTTAATCCAAAATAGCCTCAGGAATGGTACTGTTTGGCTGAAGAATTCCCTTCCTAAGAGCCCTTGGTGGCTGCTATGTGCTGAAGACATGATGATCTTTCTCCACCAATTACAACACACTTCCTCCCTCCTGTGTACAAAATAATAAAATGGGATATATAAAGAATTGATCAGACATATGTATGAGATGAATATGCAGAGGTGAGGAACTTTTGGGGCCACATGCACAAAACTTCTGGAATGCATGGATAGAAATTAAAAGAAAGTCTTCAGGGCCATGAGTCCAAGTAGAAAGAAAACACCACTGCCTTAATGAATTCATGTTCTCCTTTGTGTTCCACATGCCCCAATTTATTACTTAGATTGGTGCTGAGGTCAGCCTGTAGCAGAGTACACAATTCTCCCCGTGTCCCCAGGAAGGGAATGTTTACCCCACAGTCATGGGCAAATGCTATAAACTTGTGCTTATGTTCTTGTAGTAATGGGGATCAACCCAGAATGTTCACACTGAGCTACAGCCACAGCCCATTTTTCTTGCTTCTTTTGAGACAAGGTCATTGTAAGTTGCTAAATCATCCAGGATAGGTTTGAACTTGCAATCAATCCTCCAGCCTCAGCACCCCAAAGTGCAGAGATTATGGGGTGATGGCCTGTATCTGACTAAAAATTTGTCTTTAGAGACCTGGCTCCCTCAGGTGACATTCAGCTGATACTTTAGGCAGTGGAGTATTGATACCAAAAGATGACATTTCTTATGAAACCGTGAGGTGGCATTTGAAGGATAGTGAACTAAGGTCCTCAGGGTGTGCAGTAGCAGCATATTATACTTAGATTTGGAAGTCTGGGATCTACTTTTTGCCCATTTATTCAGTTAATCCAGATTTATTTTCAAAGCTGTGTAGACAGATGCACTAGTGCATTTTGAGGAATGTACAGATGAAAATCAAATGAATTACATAGAAGAGGACTGGACTATGAGGTAAAAAATGCATGGTCACAACCCGTGCCTTGGGCTGGGCCCTGCTGTGTTGGGGGTGAGAAAAGAAGGGACAGTCAAGTCTCAGCACCAGGAGGAAGGGAAAAATCACAGAATACTGGAGGAAGCGGCTTTCACACACCTTCCAGCCATTTTTTTAAACTTTTTATCGGTACCAGGGATCGAAATCACGATTGCCTGCTTGCAAGGCAGGTGCTTATGCTGCTGAGCTAAATCCCCAGCCCCTCCCAGCCATTTCTGATAACCAGCAGTGAGTTTATTCTTCTCAGCTGACAGTCCCCAACTTAACATCAGGGCCATTCTGGAATCTCCCAGAAACATTGGATTAACACCCAGGCCTTTGCACCTCAGAAGAGACATTGTCCTCTGTCACTTGTTTTCACCTGCTGGCTCCATCTCGGGGGCTTCTCTGGCTGTGAGGAGCCTTGCATAGCAGAATCCCAAGATCCACCAGGACCAGGCCAGCCATGGCCATTTGCACCAGGTTCTCCACCATGTGATCTTGGGGGTGTGGGCCTGGGAAGAGTGGACAAAGAGGTCACAGAGCCAGGGAAACCCAAGGTGCCCTTTGCATTCTTGGGCCTCCGCCCAGGGCAGCACCTACTCTTGGTAGCCCAGCTCCACAGCTGAGAGCTGTCCTTACTCCCACCATTGGGATCTGACTTGTTCTTTACTGGTGCAGTTGCTAGGAATGCACATGGGGCAGAAGAATGGACAGGGGTTCCAGACACCTGAGCCAGTGTCTCCCTGGGATTCTGTGATCAAATTGGCTCCCCTTCTCCTGACTATGACATGGCTCCCAGAAAAGCCTTCCTGTACTGTTGCAAATGTATGCGTGCATTTCAAGTTTACATGCTTGTGCCAGGTGCATGTGTATACAGATGTGCAGTTGCGAATATTCAGACAATGAAGTATAAGTTAATGTATACTTACAGGAAGTGAAAACATAGTGTATTACTGGGAAACAAATGAAAACTTCCATTCCCTAATGTTCATACCAATCAGTATATAATCAGAGACACACTGAAAATCCACTGAAGGGGACAGTGCCCTAGTAAGTTTATAGAAATCCAAATTACCTAAACTGAAAGGTTTCTTATATATACTTGGGTATTTTTCAGTGGTATAAAGAATCAAGACAAGGGTAGTGGTGCACTCCTGTAATCCCAGCACATGGGAGGCTAACGCAGGAGTGTCAGGGTTAGGTCACTAGGAGTTCAAGACCAGCCTGAGCTACAAATTGAGTCAAGGCCAGTCTGAACTGCATGATGAAACCCTGTTTCATAAAAAAGACAAAAAAAAGGAATCAAGACCTCCTTTATGAATGATTAAAGTTTAAGAATTTATTTTAAAATTAACTAAAGTTTGTACTCTTTAATAGGAATAAAATATGCAATAAATGCTGTGGTAAGTGAAACATTTTAATTTTACGGGCCTTATTAATAAATCAATTTGACTAGAATCTGTTTAGTCAGACACAAGGAGAGTGCAAAGAATTCTCAACAAATAGCCACAAAACCACAAGGGCAAGAAAAAGACAGGAAGAAAGTTACAAAGATGACAAAGCAGCTATTCACAAAGAGAAAATATGAGCTTAACCTATAAATACTCTTGAATGTTAGTGGTTTAAAACCTTCAATTAGATGTCTTTTTAAAAAAATTAAAAGTCTTGTGGTGGAAAGCTAGATTTAATAAAATACCAAAGAAACCAATAACGAGATCTAACTGTGCACTGTCTACAAGATATCCTGATGCATTTGAGCAAACAGACTGAAGTCAAGGGGATGAGAGAGACATCTCATAAAGAGAGAAACTATAAGTCAGCAGAAGTAGCTGGACTGGTAAGTACAAAAGAGGCAAAAGACTTGAAGCAGGTTAGCACATAATGATAAATAATCTTATCCAGCAGTGATGTATAACAACTGTAAATATGTACTGGAAAACCTGGAGAGTGATACATATGGACCGAAGGGAAGACAGACCACAGTGAATTAAGTGACTTTAAGCACGATTCCTTTCAATAAACACATAGCTTTGTTTAAATAAATTTTGAAAGTTTTCTTTTAATTTCTTCATTGACCTATTGAATAGTTAGGAACTGGATTTCATTTCCCATGTCTAAGTCTTGAAAAATATCAAAAGTCTTCCTGGTTTCTGATTCCTAGATTTTTTCAGTAAGGGTGAGTTTTTCTTTAAAACATCATAGAAACAGAGAGCACAGTAGCCCTGAGCACACAGAGACTGGCAGAGCAGATGTGACAGGCTGGCAGGGATCCTCGAGGGACCTAGTGACCAGTGCATGGCCCCTCTAGAGTCTCAGGTGTGCACTGGGTACAGCACCCATAGGTGATTCAGGAAGGACAGGGTGACAGTGGTGACAGGAGTGCATCTACTAGATGGTATACCCTGGGTTCTGATGGTGACATGGGGACAGTGGGAGCGAGGCCTGGGGCTACCGGGTTCAGTGCTGAGTCTGCTAATTCCCTGCATAGCTCACTTTATCCTCTCCCCTCCTCAGCTCTGTCTGTAGGGGAGGCCCTCCTTGTGAGCCTCCCTTCTTGTGGACAATGAATCCTCAGTGTCCCTCAGCTGTACTAAGAAGCAGGACACTTAAGTGTGCCTTTCAGTTTGGAAAAAATGGGCTCAGGGTCCTCACTGGAGATCACAAGCTATAGGAGCTCACTGGGCTGTGGCAACAGATATGGAGCTGAGTCCCGAGAGCCATAGCACCTCTAGGTCCTCCCGGAGCACAGAGTTTGACCTCCCATGGAGAATTCTGCCTGGGATTGCTGAGCTTGGGACTCTGATTTTAGATGCAGTAGAGGATTGGCTGCCTCCTCCTTGGACAGAAGGAAAATGTTCATTGGAATCCGTGACTGACACAGCAGGGTCACGTTCTCTCTTGAGAACACTGTGGGTCCTGGCTGCACCGTGAGGGAGGGTGTGGCAGAGAACTGTCCTGGAAAGGAGGTAGTGAGGGGCTGCCCCAGCTTGTTCTGAGCTGAGGCTTCAACAGAGCTGTCTCTGAGGATCCTCACTCTCCATCTGTCTCTGTTTCCTCTGACTCTGCCCTCCTGTCTCTCTCTTTCTCCCTCCATAACACCCCAGCCTCACCCTGGCCATCACCTCCTGTCTCCCCCAGCAGGGCCGATGTAGTGTCCAGGCCCTTGACTGAGCCCTTGGCTCCTCACCTGTGATCAGGATGTCCAGAGGTCACTGGCTCATTCAGAGAAGAGGTGGTGATCATTCAGAGAAGAGGCCATATCCATAATAGCATCTGTAGCATCCCCCATGAGATCCCCTCCAAGGGCCCAGGTCACTGAGCGAGATCACCTGCCCCATCCTTGGATAAAGCAAACCTGTCATAGCCGAGGTCAAAGCAACCTGAAGAGGCAAGTTGTCTCCAGGTCCAGGACAGGGCCATGCTGGGTCAAGAGGGATGGCTTCCCAGACAGCACTGGAGAGAGAATGAACCAGACTGAGTGGCAGATTCCTGCCACCCCTTTCCTCCTGTCCTGCTCTGCAGGTTTCCATGACTGTTATACTGAGGTTTCAAGCTCTGTAGATGTTGTGATCCAACCTCCTCCTAGCGATTTTTGTATTAGGGCCCCTGTCATTATTTGGGGGCTCAAACATGAATGGGCCAATGAAAGGACTTTCTCAGGAGCTCCAGAACATCACTGGGCTCTGACCACACCTGGGATTTGTTCCAGAAAAAGCCATAGCATCTGAACGTCCATCTGTGGCTGGGGTCACAGGGCCCACAGGGAATAGGGCCTTGACCTGCCCCCTGAATCCTTGCAGTGAGACCAGGTCCCAGAAGAGCTTGTCTCCTCCTTCCTTAGTCAAAACGAAACTGTCAAATCCCACTCATGAGACATACCAGAGGGTCACATTCTCTCCTGAGGTTACCACAGGGCTGGGCAGCGCCAAGATGCTGGGTTTGCTATAGACTCCCAAGAGAGACGGAGGCAGAATGTGAAATGGACTCACACTTCCCACACTGTCCCCAGGCTGGGCTATGAGATGGGGGCAACCCTGAAAGCAAACCCCTCCCTTAGAACAGAGTTTGGGGCTGGGACCCTGAGTGTTCTCTCTCACCTGTCTCCACCAGATTTAGTGCATCACTGGGCTCTGACTAACCAGATGGCATTTGGAAGTAACAGCAATATCGCCCTGCATAGTACACTGCCATGGATGGGATAGAGAACTTGGCCTTGTTCCTGGGCTCAGGTGAGGTCTGCATGTCTGTGAATGCTGGGCTGCTGTCTCTGAGCAGATGGTATTGCTGGGCTCCCATCACACCAGAGGGTCACAGGTTCCCCCTGTGGTATCACAGGTCCTGTCTCAGCCCAGAGCCTGGGTTTGGGCAGGGACCCTGCAGGGAAATCATATCTGTGTCTCAGGACCTTTCTCATCCCCTCTGATCCCAACTCTCAGCCCCAGGATGCTCCAGACCTCCCACATCTGCTGCACAACATCCCCACTGCCCAGGGGTGGCCCCTTGTCCCCAGGAAGAAGAGAGACCTATGACAGCTAGGACACACTCACCTGCCTGCACTGGGATCCTGAGTCCCAGACTCAGCCCTGGAAGAGGGTTCCCTGTGAGAAGTTTTCCCTGGAGCCTGTGAAAGTCTTCTCCATGGAGCCTCCTGAGCTCTGGATCTCTGATGGACCAGAGCCTGGCTATGGGGTGGGGACCCTCCTAGACCACAGCATCCACTCCTCTTTTCCAAGCTCACCCAGGCAAAGCAGGGTTGTGAGAGTTGGGGTCATGATTTCCAACCACTGGCCAGGACCTTGTAGCTAGAGGAGACCACAGTGCCTGGCAGGCCACACACATGTTGTGGCTACTTCAATGCTGGGTCCCGAGTCACAGATTTTTCACATCAGTTCTGTACATGAAGAGGAACTGCCTGCCCTGAGTCAGGCTGTGGTTTCCCAAGGCTGAGGCAGGGTGATAGCCAGGTGCTTTTCACATAGAAATTGGATGGTCCTGTTCCCCATCCACTGTCTACTTGATCTGTCCTCTCCTCCCTGAGGCCAGCACACAGCAGGAAGTACACCTGGAGCCATCCCTCCTCTCAGTTGCTCCTTCCAAGAGCTGGTGCTCAAGGTTACGCCTTCCTCTCAGAGCCTCCCATGGGTCTCTTCCCTCCCTCCCCCAGCCCATCCTGCTGTACATGGAGGAGAGCAGAGACACACTCAGCCCTGACTGTCAGCTCCTTGGAGCCAGCTGCATTTCCCACAGAAGCTTAAGGGCTGGAGCAGACAATCCCTTCCTCTTGTAGATCTCCTGTCTTTGCCATCATGTCCTCCTGCCATCATCCATGCCATCCAGCCGTGCCAATCAGGCCTTCACCAGGTGCAGTCATGGTGCCAGGTATGAGTTGTTTGTGAAGCTGAACCCCGCTTTCCCTGGACTCCTGGGATTCAGACCCTTCAGGTCAGAAGATTCCTCTCCTGAAAGAATGAAGGAGCAAGGGGGTGATAGGTCTCAGTTACAGATGGGAACAATGAACCAATTTTGGATCAGGGCAAATCTACAGATAGGAGAGGACACAGGCTGAGACCAGGGCAGGACCAGGATGGGGTCAGAAGTTCCTCTATGAAGAGAAGCACAGAGAGTCAGCAAAGGTTCCGCCCCATCCTTGTGTCCTCTGTATGACTGAGTTTCATCTTTAAAGTGACAGAAAAGCTTTAACATGTACACTTTTCTGTTTTCTGCAGAGGGCCACCAGGTAGGGATGCAGGGCAGGAGGACTGCACTCCTGGAAACCTGTGGTGACTCTGGAGCAGGAGCCTGAGCCCCAGCAGGAAGCCTGTGGGTGTCCTCTGGGGGAGTGTGGGTTTCCCTTGGGACTTTGCACAGACCTGAGCCCAGGAGCTCATGTGTGGTGGACCAGGCTGCAACCTGAAGGCTTCTCTTCCCACAGCACATGCAGAGATGGGACAGTGCTTTCCAGCTCCCCTTGTGCCAGGGAGCCATGGTGAGAAGGCACAAGTGTGGCAGTGACTCAGAGAGGGCTGGCCTGTGTGGGAGTCTGTGTCCGTCTGCATATTGTGTCTGTCCTTCTGTTCACAGGGGAGGTGGGGAGCTCTGCTGATGCTGCACCATACTGACATCACAGATGCTGTGTGACTGGAGGAAGATGAAGCCCTGCAGAGGCTCTGGCTGGTGAGAATGGGAACAACAGAGGCCTCAGAAGATGGAATGATGAGCAGTGTAGGCAGCAGAGCCTGGAGTGAGGCAGAGATAGGCCACTGTGGTGGCACAGACAGGATGGCCTGGGTCCTCACTGGGACCTTCAGCTTCAGGGTGCTCAGGGCAGGAAGATGAAGACTCTGGGTGCAGATGTTTGCTGCTCACCAGTGGGCATGGAGGAGAAGACACAACTCAAGGCTGCTCCTCTCTCTGCCTGGGTGGACTGGAGAAGCCAGGGGGCACTGACAGCTGGGTGAACCAGGGAGGAGGAGGCAGGATATGTACCTCAGACTTCATACAGAGCCAGGATTCACTTCCAGGGTCTGGGCCCACACTGCTTCCTACTCCACTCCCAGCTCCCCTATCTCAGGAAGAGGCAGTACCTTCTGAACAGGTTCCCCATGGACACCACTGGGCCATTCTTGCAGCCTTCCCACTCTGCTGCAGTCCACAGCTTCTTGCCTCACCCTGGGCCCTCTAGTTGCTGCACACATGGCATCTCTAGTTTCCAGGGAAGATCTGGGTGACATTTACCTGTGGCTACCTAGGGCATGTGCCATCCTATACCTTCTACTTCACAGTGGGAAGATGGTAATGACCTCACCTCCCAGGGGTGATTTTGCAGAGGGATTTCCACTGTGAGACGCAGACAGTGGTAGAGATTCAGACTGAGCACGATGGTAACGGATCACCAGAGGAGGATGCCTGAGCCCGGACAACTAGGCCCTCCCTGCCTGGTAGGGTCCTGCTTCATAGGAGCACCACTGGGACATAGGAACCTCCTCTTGGGGTCAGGAGTTTATAGGTCATTAGTGCCTCTTGTTATTGTTCTCATTGCAACTTAAATACTGGTGGATACTGGGTCTTCCAAGCTACCCCAACCTAAGCTGAATTGCTAACTTGCTTTGTAAAGTCTCACTCCAAAGATGTGTAGCTACCTGCTGTGAGGGAAGATGGACAAGCCCCCATCTAGCTTCTCCCAGCTGAGCAGGATCCGAGCAGGTGGGGTGATAATCAGGGCACTCCTCAGAGGGTCTCTCCAGTGCACCGGCTACAGTCTGCTACATTTATCACTGCCTCTGTCTGCATGACAATGAGGACTTTACTCATTCATTTTTTATTTTATTTTATTTTATTTTATTTTATTTTAAAAAGGATAAAACCAAGGAAAATGAAACAAAATTGAATCAATCAAAGTAAACCAGAATAAGTGATACAGGGCTTACAAACCTTACGAAATCAACATTAGTTACTACAGTGCCTTTGTTGTCTTTGAAATAACTGCAAATACCTTTGGACATATTAAAAATCAAACAGAACACAATAGTAACAATAAAAACAAGACAATGAATGCAGTAAAGGGCATCAAAACAAGCCAGAAGCAAATTAATAATAGCTTCAATAACATGTCTTGCTATCTTTTAAATAGCTGCTCATGCCATCAGAGTTAACATAAACAAAACAAAAGAAAATCAAAACCCAACCCAACAAAACAATGAAAATGATGTGGTTTCTGCGTGGAGATTTTTTCCCTGTAGGGGTTGGTTCTCTCCTTCCACAGTCTGCCAGGGGTGCTGACTCACAGAGAGAGGCTTGGGGCTGGCTGTCCCCAAGCCTGCAGTGGCCTGTGCTTGGAGCTGGTTTAGAGGCAGGGATCTCTTCCTTGTGGGACCTGGTTCTCTGACAATGAGGACTTCAGCAGCCCCTGTATGAGAAGAAAAATCTTCACTAAGAGTATAGAAAATATGACACAGCATAGAAACCATGATAAAAAGAGAGATTGAGATAAGGAAGAGAAGGAACCACATCTTGGCCCTGTTTCCAAGGGGTTGGCGTAGGGGTGTAAACAACTGGGTCAAACATTTGCCTGATTCTGGGAGTTTTCTACGAGTCTGATATTTCCTTTTACTGTTTTAAGGTCTTCCTCCACCTCATGTTGGTGACTTATCCTTTATGAGCTTGTGAGATCCTCTGATTTTTGTGTGAGGAAGATTATGTATATAATCTGTCATCTTGAAGGGCTGTTTCACTGAAGGAGCACAAGGCTCTAGCTGTGTCTCTACACTGCCACTGTGACCATGTAGTCTTGAGCCATAATGGTGATGAGTGACATATGTAACTGGAGACTCTGGCATGGGCTAGTGTGTTTGGAGCCCAGGATTTTGCCTTAACATTAGTGTTCCTCTGTATGTCTTTTGTTATACTTTTCCATTGAGTGTTTAAAATAAAGTCATAGTAAGTAAGACTTGTGCTAAGTGAAACTAATTGCTCTGTCTGCTGTCTATCTATCATTCAATCTATTTTCATCATCATTTATCCATCTATCTCAAAGTCAGTGAAGGGCTTATCAAGGGTTACTTTGTGGTTATTCGAGGAGCCTCTTAGCTCCTGTATAATATTTCACTGTGCAATGTAATTTGTCAGGATGGCTGTGGTCTGCCCATGTGGCTTCCCTTGGCAGTCTGGCAGGCTTTCCCTCTTTTGTAGTCATCCTTTGACCCTAAGGTACCACGGTTGACTCCTGCCCTCTGGGGTCCAACAATGTCCCTCTTCAGGAGGTTAATAACTCGCTGGATCTGTCCCATTATACCTGGGTCCTGGATGACCTTAGAGGCTCAGGGTCACATTATTGAATGCTCTCCTGGCCCAGTTCAGGTTTGATTCCCCAGTCTCAGTTGTTGAACAACCAGGAGGTCAGTTACACTATTGCTGAAGTGCAAGAAGTAGGCTTAGCTATTCTAATCTTGTCTATAATATATTGAGCAGTTTGAAATATAAAGTATGGCAGAGAACTATTATTTCTTTTATCAATCATAGTAATCTTTTAGAAGACAAATTCCTGTAGAATGTTAATAGATAACAGTTGCAGAAATTGTATAGGGAAAATTTGAAATAAAATATAAACAGCATTTTTGTAGAACAATTATGATGACATTATTACACTAGAAACATCAGGATTTTGCCATATATTGAAATGTTAACTTTGACAATTGGTTTGCTTTGTCTAATTATTAAATATTAAAAGACATAAAGCTGTCATCTAAATTTGCTATCGTTAGTGAATGTCCTTTTAGACAGAATGTACTTGTTTATAGCTGTATTTCATAGGTTACTATTTCCTCAGTATTAGAGGGACTTTATCTGGACTGTATAATGTTTCAGTGTATTTAACATTTAGAACACAGTAACGTAAAATTACACAAACATAAACCTGACAAAGTTCACCATCACAAACAGCTGTAGTCTGGAGGTCATTAGCAAGAGAAGAGATTTTCCAGAGTGCTGCAACTTTGAGACCTACATAATCCCATCTGATTGGTTTCACCTCCAAACCGAAAACATCTATTATTGTACACACTGACCTCATCGTTTTGCATAGCTGAATTATGAAATTGTGGACAAAGCAGATTAAAGTGCAAGTGCTTACTGGAAATATGAGAAGAGAACAATATTCTAGATTGGGAGACATTCCAGAAAGGGGAGGTGCCCCATTTTTCTGCCTTTTAGTTGTGTAGTCTTTGTAGAATAACCAGTGGTAAATAAAGTATTCCAGTTGAACAATATTAAAACTTTGTATGAATACTTAGAGTTACCTGTGTTTGTATATATGGATGTACAGTAAAATGCACATAATTACAGATGTGTATATGAAACTTATGTGCACATGTATAGCTGTATACATATTTTAAGCAGGAAAACTAGATTTAGAACCTAAAATTTTAGTTGCTTCATATTGGAACATATAAATTTTATCAGTAAATAAATGGGAGTGACTCTGATGTGATTAGAAAAGCATGTATGTTAATATGAAATAAAGGTAACACACCCAAACCATCTTCTTCGTGTGTACACTGAACCATCCCTTGTTCTCTTTTTATTGCTACATGATTCCAGCGCATACTAGTGGCATTCAATGTGTGGAGCTGCAACACACACATCAAACATTTGAATCATGTTTCTCCCCCTCCTACACCCTTCCCTCCAGTCTTTCTCCATCTCTTAAAAAAACTTCTACCTCTTCCTTTTTATGATCTACTTCTATTTTGTTCTTTAATTTGTGTATACTTAGTGTTTCTTTTGTATTTTGCCTAAACATGAGACAGTTTTATTTCCTTGCTTGATTCAGTGTTAAAAATTTGGGTCTGATTTACTTAACTTAAAATTCTTATCATGATTCATGCAATTTCCTAAATTAAAACAAGTTTACCGTTTTAATGCCACAGTAATGATCCACTGTGTATAAGTGACACATTTTTGTTATTTCTTTTTGTTTCTTATATTTTCTTTGGTTTCCTTGTATGTGAGAAAACATGGGATTTAAGCTTGTGTGGGTGGTTTGTTTTATTAAGCATTGCTTTCAAAGTACAACCTTTCCTACTTTTCAAATTTGTACTTCTTAATAGAAAAATAGTATACCATTGTGTATAACTACCACCTTTCCTGTTCTTGTTTTTGTTTGTTTGTGTTTGGAAACAGGGTCTAACCAAATAATTCAGACTGGCCTTGAAATCAATAGGAAGCCCAAGCATCCCTTGAATTCAAGGTGCTCCTCCTGCCTTAGCTTCCCAGGTTCTGGGATTGCAGATGTCTGCCATGATACCTGGCTGTCACCTTTTCTCCATCCATGCATCTCTTTTTTTTAAAATTGGTACCAGGGATCAAACTCATCACTGCCTGCTTGCAAGCAGGCGCTTATGCCGCTGAGCTAAATCCCCAGCCCCTCTCCATGCATCTCTTGATGGACATCTAGGGCCCTTTTGAGATTTGGCTATTAAGACACATGGTGCTGTAATTACTGACGTGTGAGTAATATGTCTTTAAATAATTTGGGAAGATACCCTAGAAGGGGTAGCGTAATCAAATGAATTTGCATCATTAGCTTTTTGAGGAATATTTACATTTATTTATTTATTACCTTAATTATTTGCTAGTTTATATTCCCACCAACAATGTAAGAGGTTGCATTTTTACTATATCCTTGACAGTATTTGTTACAATTTGATTGCTTGAAGTTTACCATTTTCTCTGCAGTAAGAGGAAATCTCAGTGTCATTGAGTTTGCAGTTTTCTATTGGCCAGAGTTTTTGACCATTTTATTTGTATTTTATTGGTATATCTACTGTTTCTTCTGAGAATTGTCTTGTCATTTCAGTCATTCATTTTTGTAGTAGGTCTTTTTCTTGGTTAGTTTTCTCTCATTGCTGGGGCAAATACCTGATACCCAAAATTAAGGAACAGTATATTTAGCTTAACAAGTTTGAAGGTTTCAATCCATAATATGCTGGCTCTATGGCAGGGTGTCATGGCACTGGGGCAACACTTAGAGGTAGCATCCAGAGAAAAAAAGAGGGAGCAAAGCGTCTTCTCTTTATATTGTACACTGGCCACTCCCTTCCTCCAGGACAGGTGTAGCACTCTGGAAATCTCTGTTTAGGATGAGGGTATTTACAAGAGGATCCTGGCTCCCTCCTTAGTCAGTTAAACTTCTACACTTCTCAAGTTGACACCATGTATCAACCGTAACAGTCTTCTATTTGGTAGCTAATTTTGTGTTCATTATATATTCTAGATGCTAGTCCTCTCTATCAGTTGTAGCTGGTAAAAAAAATTTCCTACTTTTTTATTGCTTCTTCACTCTGTTGATTATTTCCTTTGCTTTCCAAAGTGTTTGAATTTGATATATGACAGTTTGTTGCTTCTTGATGTTATTTCCTGGGCAGCTGAATTTCTGTCCAGAACATTTTTGCCTGCACCCATGATTTCAAGCCTTTTGTCTATCCAGACTTCCAGGAGGTTAAGTGTTTCTGTTTCACTAGTTAGGTTTTAAAGGTATTTTGATTTTTGTTTAGTACTAATTGAGATATGTGTCTCTCGCTGCCCTCCTCTTCATATGTAGCCAGCTCTCCGAGGCCCATTTGCTAAAGAGGGTGACTTTTCTTCAGTGTGAAATCAGAAGACATAAACAAATTACTGCAAGTATGTGAAATATCCCTTAAGATATTTTCCTGGATTAACCCAATCAAAGGCATTGTAAGAGGAACATCATAGAATAGCAAACCCATGGACATCCTAACAAAATTCAAAATCGATTAATGTCCTGTGACTATGCCCTTGCTGCCTTTTACATGTGAAGCCTGCTAAGCTCAACCTCATCTGTCTGTGTCCAGCTGCTTCTCTCAGAAAAAATGCTAGACCAGCCCCTCTGCCTCCAGCTTTAATGCTTATGACTTTCCCTCCCTAGAAAAATATGCACAGTTTTCCAACTTTCTTCACGGGTTTCATGTCTGAAACAGACTGGCCCAGTGAAGTACATATTTAACCCTCCCTATTCCATTCAAACCCTCTTTCCCTCCTTCCCACAGTGTCCCTACCTTGTGATCCTTTTCATCTACTTAGAACTAGGTTACTTGACAATATATGACTTAATTCATGCAACCAATCATGCAATAATCAGTTATCAGCCTTGTACTTCCTGCTTGTGAAATGTATTTAAACTGAACTTCCAAGCTGACTTGTGGCTGATGATTAGGACTCTGACTTAGTCCCCCAGCACACCAACATTAAAATAAAAGTTGTCTTCAAGATTCTTCAGTGCAAGGAATCTTCCATTCAGTTTGCTATTCGTTTTCTGCACCCTTTCTTGTGCACTGGGCTGGGAAGACATCTTGCTGACTGTGTAAGTCACTGGTGTAGGCCTGCTGCAGGTGGACAGGAGCAGAAACGCAATGAGCCCTGGCTGTGCCACTCACCTGGATCCCTGTCCCAGGGAGGGGATCAGAAGGACGCTTAAAGGAAAGCAGCTCATTTCCCATGTATAGCTGTGGGTTTTGTGTGCTGAATTCCCCTGCGTGGACTTTCCTTTTGCAGCACATGGAGTCCAATCTCCATCTCCTTGTGAAGGAATTCTGAGCCGTTCTCACAGCCTCAGCGCCCCTGACTCCTGGGTTCAATTCTCCTGAGTTGGGTGGTGGCTGACTTCCTTCTCATGCCTGCTTATCATTCTCTGTCCATGCTGCCTGGACTTTAGTAACTCTCTCTGGGCCTCAGCTTCTGCTTCTGTTGTACTCACCTCAGTCCCCCAGTGGTTATGTGGTCAGCTGTACTTGGACATGGGAGGCTCGGCCAGGGGTGGTTTTCAGATCAGGAAGCAATGGACCCCTCACATCACCAGTGTATCAGTGAAGGCCTGATGACAGCAGCTCCCTTCATCTGGGACATCATTACAGCTGTCTGACAAAAACCACAAGGCACTACGTAAAATTGATTTGAAGAATACAGCAAATCTCAAAATGAGCCATGAGGAGGAGGAGCTGGACTTGTCAGAAGAGGGGATCAAAGCCAAGGCGGACACTCCAGCAGCAGCAAGAACAATTGGGCTGTGTCAGGGTGGGTGGGAACTCAAGAGAGAGCTGGGAAGTAGCCATGAGATCCAAACGCACTGTAACCAACACGGGCACTGTAACCACCATGGATGATAGTAGACGAGATGTAACCAGGAGGAGACCTCTAAGCCTGAGGATGCGTCATGGAACCTCAGAGATGAACAAGACCTGAGAAGCCATCTCATAGTGTTGAAGGACTGAGGGAGAAAGGGGTAACACGGAGCCATTGTATACCCTGGTGCATGGGAAGATGTGAGCTAATTCCCCTGGAGATGAGTTTCGCTGATTCACCAGGCCCAGGGTCAAGGGCTGTCTCTCTTGAACATCAGGGGCACAAAGGGTGAAGTCTGGGGCTGCCTCCCCTTCACCATTCAGCCAGGCTCCCTGGTGCCTCCTCCTCCCTGTGACTTCTTTTAGCTCAGCATTGCACAGTGAGGAGCACCTGCAGTGAGTACACAGCAACACAGAGCCACACACACAAATCTCAGTGTGTTCCAGGAGAGGATGAAGTCAGCGGTTCACAAATGCAGTGTTCCTGCTTGTTACAAGTGCATGTATATGGTGAATGATGAACACTAACCGTGAGGATGTGTGCACATTCATATGATGGTTGACAGATGTAAAGTGACACATGTACATAACTGAAGAAGGAAAAGCTATAGTGGAATTTACAAACCACAAACATTTTATTTTATTTTATTTTATTTTTATTTTTGGTACTGGGAATCTAACTTATGACCTCATGCTTGCCAGGCAGGTGCTGTGCTGCTGAGCTATATCCTCAGTTGAAGGGAAATTTTTGTCTAATTTTCTTTGATATAAAATATTTTTAGTACTGGGAGTCAAACTAATTGCTGTGCTGCTGAGCTATATTCCCAGCCTTGAAACAAATTTTATCATTAAATTAAAAGCGATCAGTTGAAAACCAAGAGGCAGAGAATTCTAACTTAACTAAAAACAATAGTAACATACAAAGTAAAGAGCTTTCCTATGAATACTTTACAAGTAGCACAAAATTTAAGCAATTAATCTGAATTTTAGCTAGAAATTATTAAAATTAGTGAAAAAATTCTAAAATTACACATGCATGCATAGAAGTTTTCATGAATTAGCTTTAAAAATATTCCTAAATTTTATTAATAAGAAACAATTTTAATTGTTAGGATAAGAAGAATTGATACTAAGAAGTTATTTATCACAATTAAGGAATGCAACATCCTGGTTCTCTGAAAATTGGAAAATTGTTATTTACTTTTAAACTATGCACCCCCTTGGAGTCATCCCAGGATGCAGGTTCAACATATGTAAATCAATAAATGAAATACATCATTTTAATGCAAAAAAACATGTAATCATCACAATGGATGCAAGAAAAACTTTTGACAAAAACCCAACCCCCATTCATGATAAAAAAAAAACCCTACAGAAAATTGGCGTAGAAGATCTTTATCTCAATTTGACTAAAGTCATTGATGAAAAAACCAACAGTCAATATCATACTAAATGGACAAAAAGTGAAAGCTCTCACTCTAAAATCAGAACCAAGTCAAGAGTGTTCACTGTCTCTGTTCCTACTCAGTATAGTCCTGGAAACTTTAGCCAGAGCAATTAGACAAGAGAAAGAAATGAAAGGAATAATGATAGGAAAGGAAGTAGTTAAATTATCATTATTTGCAGATAACATGATAAAGCACTCAAAAACTCGTTGGAAGTCTCCCAGATTTAATAAGCAAAATTCAGTAGTGTAGCTGGATACAAAAATAAATACTGAGAAATGAATAGCCTTCCGGTACATGAATAAAAAACTCACTGAGAAACAAGTTAGGGAAACAACACCTTTCATAATAGCATTTAAAAAACTGAAATACCTAGGAGTCAATCTACTGCAGGATGTAAAAGATCTCTACATTGAAAATTATTCTGAAGAGTACTCTGAAGGAAGAGATTGAAGAGGATATCATCAAACAGAAAGACATCCTTGCTCTTGGGTAGGAAGAACATACATAGTGAAAATGGTCAGACTTCCAAAGATGATATGCAGATTTAATGCTGTTCTGATCAATATTCCAGCATCTCACAGAATCAGAGAATTCTTTTTTTTTTTTTTTTTTTTTTTTTTTTATCGGTACCAGGGATCGAACTCACCACCTCCTGCTTGCAAGGCAGATGCTTATGCCGTGAATCAGAGAATTCTAAAATTCATCGTCCTCACCCGGAGCTGTCCTGAAGAAATATCTGCAATTACCTTCTTGGTGCCCTAGACTTCTTTTAGACAGGACCGAGACTTCCCCACCTGAGGCCAGGAGACCCAGGGAGTCACTGGGTCTGGACCATGCCTGAGGATGTCTCCTGTGATAGCTGTAGAATTTGAAAGTCCACCTTTGACTGGGAAACATGAGGCACACATGGAACAGGACCTGGAATTTGGCACTGGGACCTGTGAGTCCAGGGTTCAGGAAAGCAATATACTCAGTAGCTTTCCTATGTACATTTTATAATTATCTATAAAATTCAAACAATCAAATTTTAATTATAAATTATTAAAATTAGGGAAAAATTCTAAAATAATGCATGAATATATAGAAGCTTTGTGAAGCAGTTTTACAACACGCCTAGGGAGGGGCAGTCTCCAGGGTCCTTTCACACCAAAGTTTCACAGGTTCCTCCCATGGTATCACAGATCCTGGCTCAGTCCAGAGCCTGGGTTTGCACAGGGTCCCTGAAGGGAAATCACACCTGGGTCCTAGGACCTTCCTCCTCCCCTCACATCCCAGCTGTCAGCCCCAGGACCTCCAGATCTCACAGTGCCAGCCCACACTTGCTGTGCTCCATCTCTACTATCCAGAGATAATCCCTTGTCCCTAGGAGGAGGAGGTACCCATGACAGCTGGGGACAAACTCACCTGTCTGCACTGGGTCCTGGGACCCAGACTCAGCCATGGAAGAGAGTTCCCTGTGAGAGCTTTGTCCTGGAGCCTGAGCAGGTCCTCTGCTCCCTAGAGCCTCCTGAGCCACTGGTCTCCTGATGGAACAGGGCCTGGCTATAGGGTGAGGTCCCTCCTAGACCAGGATGTCCCCTCTCCTCCTCTCCTCCTCGCATCTCACCTAGGCAGAGCAGGATTGTGTAGGTGATGGTCATGGTGTCTGTATCCACTTTCCTGGGCTGTGCAGATGAATGAGACCATGGTTCAAGGCAGCAAGGACAGACACATGGGACAACCCCAAGCCTAGTTCTGTCTTTCACAGAGTTGTCTCGTGAGCAGCCTGAGAGAAAGGGGAAGTGTCCTCTCTAGGTGCCAGGCTCTCATTTCCTCATGGTTGGCACCAAGATTTCAGTGGTTTTTCAGACAACACTTCTCCACTTCAAATCACCAACACGTGGAGAAGGCAAAACTCGCAGCCCCACTCAACTTTTGTTAGCTCCAGAGTTTTATTAGCTCCAGGGCCTGAAGTGCAGAATCAAATTACAATGCCTTATTTTGATTATTATTTCCTTCTTTCTACCATTTTAAAAACTTTATTTGCCTTTTTTCTTCTGATGTGCACTTGAGTCATTGATTTATTTTCAGACTTTTTTCTGTTTCTGAGTTTTTATTTAAGACTTTGGGTTACATTAAAAGTCCTTCATTTCTTGCATTTCCACAGTTTCATGTGCAATTTTTCATTACCATACATTTTGCACTAGGTTTGGAGTTTCTTCTTTTACCCAATCATTATTTAGAAAACATGGTTGTTACATACCCCAGACATGCTACATTAGCTATGACTCCTGCAGAATCAAACTATTTTAAGATATTTCAGGGGCCCTGGGCTGTCCATGCCAGGGGTCCAGGGAGCTGCAGTTCACATTCTGGGTGTCCATGGGGTTGGTCTGCTCTGACCTATGCTCATGTCTCAGTACTTGCACTGTGGGGTCTGAGATCTCTCCCATACTGCTGAGTGTCCAGGCAGGCGTACACACTGGGTGCAGCTGGGTGCTCCTCTTCCTGGGTTGAAGGGGTTGTGGTTGCTGCCATTTCTTCTTGAAGCTGTTCATCTGGGTGTAGGTCACTCTCTGGGGACTTTCAGAGTCAGATTCCTGGAGGGAGAGAGAGTAGAGATGGCAATGTGGGTGCAGTGTGAAAGATTGGGGACCAACAGGTGATGAGACTCACCTGCCTGTCCTCTCCTGTGGATCTCATGCTCAGGTCCTGGAATGCACTTGATGTGGGGTTAGCAGGGGAGACCTTGCCACATCTCCTTCTAGAGGGCTGCACCTGAGTGTAGATCACTTCCTGGGGGTCTTCATGCTCAGGGCTCTGCAGCAGGTAGGGAGTGACAAAGGCTGCTCCATGACTCTGCTCTGCGCCATCATTCAGTGCCACAGGGACCCCAGAGTGAGCACTGTAACAGCAGTCAGCTCAGATCCTCACTGAGCAAGCTTCCAG
Organism: Cavia porcellus; assembly: GCF_034190915.1. NCBI lineage: Eukaryota > Metazoa > Chordata > Mammalia > Rodentia > Caviidae > Cavia > Cavia porcellus. The sequence continues at coordinate 35,075,729 of NW_026947490.1, read as the reverse complement.
AGGCTTCACGAGCTCCATCAGGGCCTAGGGACACTTGGGATTGAGACCTGCTGAGCTCTGCACCTGAGCACTGACACTTCTGTCCTTCATCCATCACCTCCAGTGACACTGAAGTTCAGTCTGCTCCTGCACAAGGTGCCGTGTCCACAGCTGACATCATACTTCCTGTTCCCTGGCAGGAATGCTCTTCTCTTGGACAGTCACAGACATGTCTTGTGTTCAGGTCTTTCCTGAGACACATATGCTCAGAAGGTCCTCTCTGAATCGTTCCCTAGAGCCCTCCCTGCCCTTCCCACATGTACTCGCCCTTCCCTGCCCTGTGTGGCTCAGAGCGCTGTATACTGCCTAGGTCTCTGGGCCCGGCTTGTGCTCCATCACCACTGTCTGTTCCCTGCTCTGGGCTGCTCTGAGGACACAGACTGCTTGGTGCATCAGCCACACCAACCTCACAGACTGAAACCTGGAGGAGGCAGCGCTCCCAGTGGGGCTAGTGATGGAGACTTCAGGGAGGAGAGGTCTGCAGAGCACCACTCCTCACTCCCTAGGCAGCAGCCTGCAGGGAGCTTGGTGAGGTGCAGGGAGGAGACGCAGAAGAGGATCCTTGCACTCAGAGAGCTCAGGCCTACAAGGCAGGGGTGTAGATTAAGAAATCATGTGGTGAGGAAGTGTAGAGAAAATAGCAGAGTGTGGTGAGAGGGGATGAGTGGAGGAGAGAACAATTTACCTCAAGTCTGCACAAGTCTTCTGGGGAGGTGGCAGCAGAGCCGGGTCCTAGTGACAAGAAGGAGCAGCCCTGAAACACATGTGTGATGCCAAGGCGTCTCTTGGCTGGTGTCAGACCAGGATCCTTTCAGCTTTCAGGGTCTTGAGTCCAGCTTCCCATCACTCCCTGAGTGAAGCCCAGGCCATCTCCCTCCTCATCTGCCTTCCTGCAGTGGCCCTGATCCTGGAGTAATAAGAGCACAAGGAGTGTGAGCAGGAGGAGGAAGACCACTAAGATGCAGGACAGAACTTTCAGGTTCCTTCCTTGACTATAGCCATGAGTGATGTCTAGATCAGGAAGTTATGTGCTTACTGATGACCCTGTCCTGTGTGGGGTTTGCATTCATCACCTCAAACCCTCACAGTCCTGCAACACGGCACTGCTCTCTCCACCCAGGCAGTCTACAGATGAGAAAATCAAGGACAATAGATGATACTCTCCTGCCCAGGTCCTGTCCACACCTCCACCTGAAGCCCTGGTTTCTGCACAAGAGTGAAGCTGAGGCTGTGACGAGGGCTGAGATGGGCTGAGAGTCTCTAGGCAGCCTGGACACAGGACGCTCAGGGCAGAGACCAAGACTCACCTGTTGTGGAGCTGGGTGTTGAGGGTCACGTGAGGGGGTCCCCAGAGCACCCTGTGGATGAGTCTGATGCGGTGATGGGCCCTGTGGTTGGGGGGCAGGGACTAGGTGATCCTGGCAATGAAGACAAGAGAAGGTGTCATCATGGGATCTCTCTGGGAACCCTGTCAGTGATCACTGTCCAAAATCACCCCTGAGGTTTCTCCAACACTATCCCCTGCCCACATGGCACTTTCTAAATTCAAATCAAGCCAGTTGGGTGGGCATGCATTGGAGGAGCCCTGCTGGCATAGAGGAAGGAATCTCCCCTGGCTGGAATCCTTAGGTCATCCTCACTCAAACTGAGAAAAAATTTCCTTACAAGTAAAGGAAATTTTTGAGTAGAGAGAGGACAGGGACAGGGCCTTCCCACCTGAGACCATGAGCTACAGGGGATCACTGGGGGCTTTTCCTGTAATAGCCATAGTATCTAAATGTCCACCTGTGCCCAGGAATCACGGGACCCACAGGGAACAGGACCTGGAACTGTCTGTTGGGAAGTCGCCATGAGTCCAGAGTTCAGGAGAGATGGTCTCATCCTCGCTTTGTCAGAATGAACCCACCAAATTGTTGTCTTGTGATACACTGGAGAGTCACACTGTCTCCTGATGTCACTGCGTGGTTGGGCAGGGCTGCAAGGCTGGGTTTGCTGTAGACTCCTAGGAGAGAAATAGGCAGCATGTGAAATGGACTCATACCTCCCACACTGTCCCCAGCACTGTGCTGTGAAAGGAAGACACCCCTAAGTGCCAACGCCTTACTGAGGGCATATCCTGGAGTTGGGACCCTGACTGTCCTCTAACCTGTCACCACCAGCTCCAAGGTCTCACTGTGCTCTGACCAGCCAGCAGTGCTCTGATAGTAGCAGTGATATCGCCCTGCATGGCCATCTGTCATGGATGGGATGGAGAACATGGCCTTGTTGTTGAGTAAGATTGACATCTCCAAGATCCTGGGTCTTCCTTCTCTGTACAGATTGTACTTCTGGGCTCCCAGCATCTCCTGACACCAGATGATCACATACTTTGCCCAGGGGGCCATAGAGCCTGGCTTGGCCCAGAGTGTGGGTTTGGGGAGGGTCCCTGTAAGGAAGTCAGAGACTGGGCCCAAGACCCTCTCTGTTCCCTACTTCATTCCAAGGCCTCTCCCCATCCTCATGCTCAGGCCAATCCTCTGTTCCTCCAACTGAGGGCCAGGAGCTGAGGCTGAAGCAGGACACAGATTGCTGGGGAGGACTCACCTGCAGGTCCTTGCAGTGCCATGTGCACATTCAGCCCTGGAAGAGAGTTTCCTGTCCTGTCATAGGTTCTGTCTGATGTCTCACCTGATACCCCTCTCTAGCCCAACCCGGTCCCCTCCACCACCTTATCCTGACCTAGGCAGAGCAGAACAGGCACCATAGGCATCGTGTCACCTCCTCTGATGGCTCCAGCTCTGACAGAGGAGACCTCAGCGCTGCAGGACAGAGGAACGGAAGTGGAAACTCAGAGCTTCTGGTATCTCTTGTCCCCACCTCTGTGGACCCAACCAAAGGATGCAGAGAGCTCCGCCCTTGACTGGGTTCTGCCTTCTGCAGTATCAGGATCTGAATCTCTGTGGAGAATTCTCAGCCTCTGAGCTCTCGTAGTCCCAGGCCTTCACACATGGCAAGAGCTTAGGCATTAAAGGAAGGTGCTGGGCTGTCCTTGATGGCTTCAGAAACAGGACTCCAACAAGACCACTCTTTCTGAGAACCTCCTCTGTACTGTCACTCCTGGGCCATTTTTGAATGAATGATTACTTAGGAGAGTTTTCCCAGACTCCAGAAATACCTCACGGTCTTGAGGAGCACATGGCCTGCATGCTGCAGGGGAGATCTTCAGTGGGGACCCAGCATCTGATCACTCATCCTGCAGGAACAGGAGGTCGAGGGGTTCTCCCCCTCATCACATTTCCTCTCTATAGTGACTGTCTCCAGGATTTCACTACAGTAACCGCACACTGACTGTCTCAGCAGCTGAAATAAATGTGTGCTTTTTACTGTGCTCCTTTCTGATTTGCCATGTTCATGGTTTTCCTTCTAGGGACTTGAAAGACCACTCCTGTCTATGCTGTTGAGTGCATCACCACAGCTGTCCCCACACATGTGTAGTGGGCTGAAAGCTCAGCTGGGATTCACTGTCCCTGGGGCTTGGGCTGTCCTTGAAGAGAGAGTGGCCCTGTGTGAATAGGAGGTGGCAGGCTGAGCCCTGCGTGCAGGTCTTTGCTTTCCATGTGTGCTTTACCATCAGTATGTTCACCTGTGTGAGAGGACAGTGACAGTCAGTGCTGTGCATGCCCAGGGACAGTGGCTGCTTCTGCTGTTTGCTGATGTGCTCCTCCAGGGCTGAGGGCTCTAATGGGCCTACAGAGGCTCCTTCTGCCCAGCAACTTGTGTTGGATCCATGGAGAATGAGAAGGGCTGCAGGGCTTCACTATGGCTTGAAGAACAACATTCTCCAGGTGACAAGGCCGGGGAGCAGTGAGCCCTTCCTTGTCTTGTGTAAAGAAAGCACTGTGAAAGGTGACAGAGCTGAGAGAACACTGAGCAGTGAGGCTTCCTCTGAGCCTCCCCAGGCAGGGTCACTGTTCTTGGTGTGTGCAGAGCCTCTGTGCACAGGGACAGGGACTAGAGCTGGCAGTAGTTCCTGGCTGTGAGATCTCGTGTGCATCTGGGTGAGCATGGTGACTGCTCCCAGATAGGAAGCTCAATTTCCTCATGCAGGAAATTAAGGGACACAAAGGGCCTATCATAGTCTGAGTACCTACATGGTCCATAAATGCAAGAGGCCCCTGGTAGAGTTGACCTGTGTCCAGAGCAGTGTGATCAGAGCACAAGGAAACAGGAGGGGAACCTGCAGTGGGAGCACTATCACTTGGTGGATGTATCAGGAATGGTCTGGAGTCACTTGAGCTATGGGCTCCACTGGGAGTGGATTTGGAAATGGTCTAGGAGTGGAATCTGGAAAATTGGGGAGGATGGGATAGGAGACAACCTAGAGTGCTGGGGGGTCGGGAGTTTAACTGTGGTTCCTGTGAGAACTTAGAGCATCAGAACCTGGACAGAAAGCACTGTCTAGGGAAGTTGATCGAAGGCAGCTTTTAACAGTTTGGGGGAGCTCTTTTATTTTTCCAATTTAAGATTTAAAAATCTCATTTCTCCAAAGAATTAAAAGTATTCCAGAACTAGTAAGAAAAATTCATAAAGTCTTATTCCTATAATGTTTTAGGAAACTCTGGGAAAAGAAACAACAGAGAACACTGAAACAGACTGTGAAGAAAATTGCCTCAACCAAATAGATTTGACCACTGTATTTTTGGGTCAAGTGATCATGGCTTATAGGAAGGGAGATACCAGTTATAAAACTTCTACCAGTGGAAAATTGATTAACCTGTTTTCCCCACTTACAATGGTTTGCAGCCACACTTGAATATACAGGGCAAATGTTGAGCAGAAAAGTGTAAAAACATTTTTAAGGCCTGGTTTGTAATCTATTCTCCATCACTTTTGATTAAAATAAAACCCACAGTCTAACACTGAGAGGCTGGTTGTGCTGTGCTGCAAAGCTAAGAATATTTGTTGCTTGTGAAGCTTCATCTTAGCATCTGGTCAGCTGCACCATGCTCAGATCCAAGCCCGGTGAGGCAGAGAAAGGGTGTGGATGCCTATCTGCCCCTCTTTACTTCACCCTCTTTGGCATGGGTTGTGTGTGTCCTGTAGTGTGGGTGGCCATCCTGCACACAGCAGGCTCACAGTGTGTGTGGACTCCTCCCTGCCCACTGACCAGTGTGTGCCCCTCAGCCACAGGCCTCAAACAGCAGAGGAAGCACCATCACCCTACTGCCCCTGGGAAAGGAGAGGCACTGGGTCACATTAGAGGGTCCTGGGGTCCTTAGAGTCTTCCTCTGTCAGGGTGGACATCAGCCCACTTCCCGAGCACATGTTCCAGAACCCTCTGTTGACAGGAACTGTGGAGGATACCTTGCTGAGAGAGGTGAATGGGAATTACCTGGGCCTCAGAGCATCCATGTTCCAGGCATGAGAGGCCAGGGAGATCGGGTACTGAACAGTGAATTGTACACTGAGGGTCACAGACCCAACGGGGTCTGCAGACCCTCCTCACTGAGGCTGAGGTGAAGAGAAACTCTGTGTATACACTGATTGCCCCAGGAAATCAGAGAATTCCATGGAAAGAAAATAGAATGCTAATTCCAACAGCTAGAGAGTCTCTAGTTCAGAGTAGTGGACTAGGGCTTGTTTTGCACAGACATTGATTCCAGGGAAGAAGAGGGATGGAGAGAGACTTGGATGCTCAGCAGAATCCCGCTTCCAGAGCACATGGAGTGCAGAAAGAGGTCATTGCTACCTGTTCACAGGACATCCTGATCAGGATAGGTGCACGGCCTCAGTGCTGGGGCAAAGTCTCTATCCCAGCAATTTCCAGAAGGCAAAAGATGTGAGACAGTGCAGTAGGGATTCTGCTTGTTACCTGATGCCAGGAGACAAAGTCATCTTGCCCTCGCCATCAAATATTACGGTCTGTGTGTATCTCACATGGGACCCAGCCCTGTGTTTCTACATTTCCACCACCAATCTAGAGCAGGAGGGAAGTTGCTGCCATGGAATTCAGCAGGGCTGAATTCCTGCTTTTCTACATTGCAGGCTGCACTAACCTGTGTGCTATGAACTCCTAACTCATGGAAGATCTTGGTGAAGAGCTGAAGTTTAGCTTTTTTCATTTATTTCAATTTTAATGTAAGTGATATCCACTGCTACTTACTGCCCTACTTGATAGATAGCTCAGATACCAGAATAGACTTCATCACTGGATAATTTCAAGAAATGTTGGTCTGTACATTCACACCAAACTCTATGAGATTATTTCAAGGGAGTTTCAGAAACTTTAACCTGAGAACTCCAGTGTGGCTCATGTCCTCACAGGTCTGATGTCACTAATGGAGTCACAGGACACTGGGTATGGCTAAATGACTCTAGATTGTTAAACAAGGTCTCACTCTATGCAGATTCAGCAGGTGCCTCCTAGAGTAGGAGCAGCATCACCATGGAGGAAACCTGCCCAGCAGAGGACAGTTCCTTGCCTGAGGTGCTCTATGGGTTCAGAAACTGGGGAGCCCTGCCCTCTACATGAGTTTAGTGGGTGTTAAGTTCCATTGGTAGTGGACTGGACTCACAGTCCTGGGTGTACAGGGCAGGGAGTGAACACTGCTGTAGGGGTCTGTGTTCTCTCGTCATTGTCGCTTTCTGTGTATCTTTGGCTGCAGGTTCCTATAGGAGGAAGGGGAGAGATAAGAGCCCAACACTGCACCCCTGCAGGCAGCACCATGGGATGTGTGGGCTGACAGCTGCAGGGAGGCTGTCTGCTCAGGGAGCTGCTGTCCCACCTACCATCTGGTCCTCTTTGTGTTCTGGTGTTAGATACAGAACAGCGCTCAGTGAGCTTGTTGTTTAGAAATCCACAGTGGAGCTCAGAGATCAGAGTCCCAACCTGTGTGAGAATGGCTGACCACACAGCATCACATCATCCCAGGGAATCCAGGATTAACAGAAAGGTTGTCATGGCCACGGGAGAGAGCAGAGGGTCCTGGCTTAGAGAAGGAGTGTGAAGCCATTCTTGCACTCACAGCCCTCAGTGGTTTCTTTACTTGCATCCCTGTGAGGTTTTTGCCATCCCAGGGCATCTGAATGTCCAGGGATTCCTGGTGTTTGGGCAATGTGATGCTTATCCTAGCATGGACATGACAGGTCTCCCAGAACACCAATTTCACTTAGAGCATGGATCCAATCTGAGCCAAGTGTATCTTCACAACTTTCTTTATTAATAACAATGTATGTGTAGGAAAATAGACTGAAATCAGAGAGTCAAGCACAAGAAGTCAAATGTGGAGTTATTTATCACAATTCTCTCACAGAGGTTCCTCTCAGACTCTGCAGCAAGAAAGCCCTTTATCTTTTCATCCTGGACAGGCTGGAGAAGAGTAGGCAGCTCCTGGTCTTCACAGGGGTCTTAGTTTCCAGAACTGGGGCTTCCTCCTCACAGAGGGGATTGTAGCTCACCCTGGACCCCAGACTCTGAGCATCACAGGCTCCTGCAGGAGAATGTCTTAGCACAAGGCAGAGGCACTTCAACTCCTGAACAGAATGACACCCTCAGGTACTACGACACCTTGCTCATGAGCTGCCAGAGGATTCACTGGAAAGTCTGCTATGTCACCTGTTCCCACCCATACCTCCCACCTGGGAAGACTTTTATAGTTAAGGGGTGAGCAGGAACAGTCAGGACACAGCTTGTGGTGTAAAGGATAGGGTCAAAAAACATCCTGGAGAGACAGTCACATGGGAAGTGAGTGACTCATGCCTATGTAGACCCTGCCTTCCTGACTGCGCCAGGTACTGAGTGTTGACCTGGGCCAATTGGGCTGGGCACCAACATTGCATGAGCTCAGCCTCCCAATGCTCCTCCTCTTGCCTGGGTCCTGTAAACCCCACATCTCAGTACAGGCTTCTCCACCATGACCCTCTGCTGCCTTCCCTTCCAGGATTTACAGGACATGGGAGGCTGACTGATTTGGGGCATGATATTTCTTCTGTAAGAAAGGAGGTAGGAACTGAGGAGAGGTAGAAAACAAGCAGGATGTGACTGTCTCAGCCCCAGGTCACAATGTGCAACGTTCATTGCTTGCTGCCCACATAGGAAGATGACCAGTTCCTATTCCCCACAGCACAGCCTGGGCCAGGTGCATGGGAAAGTTTCAGATGAGGTCCAGGCTGTAACAGCTCTAACCAGGGTCACAATGAACCCACTGCCAAACAATCACAATGCATGCACACTGTACATCCCGTACTGCACTCGGAACCACAGGGAGGCATTTCTGTGTACTCACTGCTCTCTGAGAGATCCAGATGTGATTCTGCTCCTCTAGGCAGCATCCCCTGCCATCTGAACCCAGTGTCCAATATCCACATAAGGTCAAGTTATCAAATAAATGTGCCTCATTCATTGCATGAGTCTTCTCAAAGTTTGCAGTTCAGGAGAGGATTACGGTATTGGTCTATCTTCCATTTCCATTTTATCCTGTGTAACTATATTTACTTATTTGTTCATTTCCAGCCCTTTTGCTCTACTCTGTCAAAGATTTTAGCCTTGGTTACCGTGTGCTTTTAATGACTTACTATGTTAGCATTTCTTCAAAATCTTTGAAAACCATTTCTTTCTATTTTAGTTGTGATGTCAGTAAACTGAGTAAAATATCTCCAATGAACACGGAATATTTCTGTGAATTTGGTTCTGTTTCGCATGGTTTCATATTTTAGGGAAAATTATGATGCAAAATCAGAGGTTTTGGTATATTTTTATTCCTGTTATTTTATGAATAATTCCTATTCTTATAAACAGTTATTTACTATAATTCATTGAAGGATTTTCAGTTTTGTTTCTTTCCTTTTTGGTAAGAAGAATTGAACTCATGACTTCATGTTTGTCAGGCAGGCGCTCTGCTACTGATATATAACCTTGGCCAAAAGTTTTAAGTTTTGAGAGTGCTAAAAAAGTTTAAATTCTCTTTGTTCATCATGATTTTTCACTCTTAACAAAGGAGAGCTGCTGTATAGATGAGAGCATGGGGCAGGTAGCACATTGGGCAGTGGAGTTCTCCTGTCTGCAGCCAGAGGAAGACACACAATACATCTCCTCAGATCTTTCCTTGTGACCAGTAGAAAATTTCTTCACCAATTTCCTTACCTTGAAAGAGAACACACTTGGCTCAAAAGAAGAAAGAAAGCTTCTTCATCCATATCCCTGTGAGGTGCGGATAGATCTCCATGACTCATTCCTCCTGAATCTATGTTAGGACCAATGACCTTCATCACAAGAGTCCTACTTTATTATAGTTACCTAAAATGTATTGTATACTCGAAATCTGCAAAGAGGCTAAGAGTCAATTTTTACGTAACACAAAAACAATATAAAATGGGAAGAAACTTGAAAAGGAAAGAGATGCTGGTATGGGGGAAGGAGAAAAGGGAGGGAAAAACAAATACATATACTTGATTTGTGCTAAGATGCCTTGGACAGTTAAATGCCCACATCCTGTACTCTTAGGTACCTAACATAGATATAATAATTCTCAGCTTATCAACCATTTTTACTTTCCTATTGTCTCATTTTGAATTTTTTTTTGTTTTTTCGCTTTACAGTAAAATTTAAAAAACAATAAATGAACACAAGGAAAAATAGAAGAAAAGACACAAATGCTTTCTGCAGCTATGTTGCTCTGAAATGTGTCAATCAGTAGGCTGTGGCAGTATTTTACACTGCAGCTGTGTGGAAGACATCATCTTCTGTACCTCAGATACACGAAAGTCTCCTCAGTAATGTGATAATAAGGCTCGCAGTGAAGCTGGGCAATATCTTACTGCAATTTCAGCTCTTTATCTTCCTTCATTTAATATTCATATCAGATATCAGATATGGGTTGGAATTTTCTTGCAGTGAGAGAGTGCTTTACCCTGACATGTACTCAAGAATTTCATTTTTGACCATGTTATAGGAGCTTAAGTTGTGTCTTAAAGGAAGCCTGATATATACATATGTGTAATTGTTAATTATTGGTATTTGATTGAATACAAGCCACGAAAAGTGTTACTCTGTGGTTACCACTATCCTATCCTTGGTGCCCACATCTCCTCCCCAGGACCCTAACACATCAGCTATGCCTGACTCATCCTCCTCTCTCCCTTCTGGGCACTGGTGTTATGAGCACCCAGCTGGGATCTCTCTGTTTCTAGTGATGGCTCAGGTGACTGATTTGCACCTTTTGGCACATTTTTGGAGAAGGACCTCTCATGTTGTGCAAAGCACATTTAAATGTTTCCATCCCCTGAGGTGATTCAGAAGTAGAAAATGTCTTCAGAATATTTTCCACAACCTGTATCCAAATAGCCCAAGCTGGTCACGATTTTCTCTGTCAACTTACTTCATTGAAGTTTACACTGTTTCTAAAATTTGTTCACTCTAGTTGTTTTTTTAAAAAGCCTGGAAGATGGCAGATTAAAACTCAGGAGCATGACACAGCCTCTCCATGACCAGAAAGCCAGATACCTAGTAAACAGTGACTTACAGAAGTGAAAAGGAAAAATAGCCATGGAAATCAAGGAAAGCAATCAAAGAAAACTAGAAATCACAGAGAAACTGGAAAACGTGAACACAATGCACAGAAAAGAAGAACACCCTCTAGAATGCTAAACCTAATTCCTGAGAAGGGATCTTGTTTCTGCAAACAGAAGATAATCTGGACAGATTTGGAGGTCTCAAGGAGAAACAATGGATTGAACTAGCAATGCAAACCCCCAGAAAATTCTGTGCTTGTGGTCAACTGTGAATACAATGTTGGGGTTAATTATGAAAGTAACTTCTTCTATGTGACATGATAGAATTGGAGAAGAAATCCATTGTAGTCTCTGTCACTTTCGAGAGAGATTCATCATGACACATTTGGGGAGCAGCTTAATTGCTTAGGACTAAACAGTTCCAGGGATGAGAAGTCACAATGTAACTACATTCAGGGTTTCTGGATCACCCTACCATACTTCCTGGGTAAGAGACAGCCATAAGTCACAGTCACAGACATAGACTCCCTGAGAAGTTTAAGCAGGGCTGAGCTCAGGTCAGGTATGACTTAGTGGTCTGTGCCTTTTGTGAAAAGCCAATTTGTTTTCATGTGATTTTCTGAGAGCGTGAAAGTGCTGCTATTAAGCCAAACAGACTCCCTGATCCCACCTTTTGTGACCTAAGAAGACAGAGAACCTGCAGACCTGTTTGTATTTCCCATATGGCAAGATAATGCTTCAGCTTGGACAGTTGCCATACACTGGAGTGTATGGACAGAGAGAACTCTGGGGCAAGGGGGTTCACAGGACCACAGACCATGAAACTAGGTGAAGATAGCAGTGACTGGGGGCACACAGGGTCACAAACACTGAGAGCTGCTAGAATGAATACAGTCATGAAAGGAGACACCACATCATTGATTGACACCGCCCAGTAAGAAGTGTGGGGCAGGACTCAGCACACAAACAGAAGAAGTGGGTAGAAAAGAATGAGCTCTTTGCTACTCACTGCTCCCCCAGTATCTGTGTATTCCATCTTACTGATCTGGGGAAGAAACCACCCACTCAAACACAAAGGGGAGATTCTTTGTTTATTTCTGCTGTGGTTTCTTTTCTTTTTTGTTTTATTGTTTTTAATCATTTTGTCTTTTTTATTTACTTTTTTGTATTACTTTATCTTAATTCCACTAATTTCTTTCATTCTTGTTTAATATTTTGCCTTAAATTTCTCATCTCATCTCTCATTATTTTCAAATTTTGTTTCTCTTTTTCCTTTCCCCACCCCTTCCACTGCCCTTTTTATTACTTGTAAGCCTTATTAATTTGTTTAGCTCTGTAGTTGACAGTAGACTGTATTGTTGAATTATTTTCTGTCGTTAATGATTCTGTAGTTGATACATTCACTGGATGTTTGTTGAATGATAAAATTTGGTTGGTCTTTGTGTCTATATTGCTATGATAGTTTGGTTTTCTGGGTTATAGCTAGAGCTTTAATCATTCTTATGGTCTGTCAATATGTGGGTAATTTAGGCTCCATTATTTTCACTGATTCTCTTTATGTTGTCAATGGTGGCTGATAGTTTTGTCCATTCATTTTTGGTTAATTAGTCTATACATCAGAACAAATACTACAGTTATTCTCTCTTCTCTGTGTAATGGTAGGTATCAAACCTCCATCAGTGTATTGTACATTTTGAAACCCCTCATATACTGGGCTGAATGGGGTGAACATGGGTGTTTGCTGCCACCCAATGTGGCTCCTGAGGTTCTTGGAGTGAAGGCTGGTAAGAGGATGAGAAAAATAAAGAAGAGACAAAGCTGGGGTCAAGTGGAGCCCATATATTTTTGATAGGAGGAAAGGTACTGCTCAACCAATGCAGCCTGTTTATTCATATACTGGGAAAGATGATGCCAGTATCTACCCCTCTGCCTAGCAACTCATTGCTTGGATTGTCTAGGGGCTTGGTGTTTTCCTGGGCTGTAGGAACTTCTTCACGAGGCTGACCTGGGAGTTTTTGTTTTTCTGGTAGGATCACATTTGAGTCATGCCCCAGGTCAATTTTCAGCTTCAAGGGCTCCCAACAGGTGACAACACGTATGCAAAATTAAACTCAAAACACATCTCAGGAAGACATATTGATTTCCAAGTCTCCAGAACTGTGAGTGCTTAGTGAATGTTCTCTCTCACAAGTTCAGCTCCTGGCTGCATGTGGATCCTTCTCTAGCTGTGCTGAGCTTGGAATAGTGGAATTTTGAGACTCACCAAGACCAGGTCAGCCAGACTCATCCAATGAGATTTCCACTGTATGATCCTCAGGTTTGCAGATAGGAGTTCGTGACGAGGAGTTCAGAGAAGATCAATATTGCCTCAGGATTCCTGAATATCCACCAGGGGCACCTGCTTTCCTGAAGAAGTTTTCACCTTCTAAATCCAGTTCCACAACTGAGAAACCTGTTACTCATTGTATTTGGAGTCTGATTTGTTTTAGGCCAAACTGAGGGTCTCCATTTCTCCTGAGAATCAAGAAAGGAATAAAATGTGTGAATCACTGAAGGACCTGAGCCTTTATTCTGGGTTCCACAGCCTCATGTCTTACCATCATGACATGACTTCATCATCATCCATAGAAACCATTTTCCAGTGGATTCTTCACCTTCACTTCACTCTCTGAACTCAGAACATGGGTCTGAGTCATTTTGGAACCAAATATATCTGAGTTCCAAGAGCTCGGAACTGGTTACCAATGTGATTTCATGTTGGAAATAACTGAGTGCTACAAGTCTTTGTTTTATCCGGAACACAGGACAGTGTACACTGATTCTCTTGGAGGCAAATTTCCCTTCATTCACTGTCTTAACTTTCAGGGTCCACATATGAAGCTCTGGTCCACAGGGCTCCTCAAATTCAGATTTATGAGGGTGAACATCTGGGGTTGTGACCAAGCCTGGAGCCCTGGTGCCCATCACCCTGCAATATCATCTTACGTGGTGAAACAAATATATTACTACACACACACACACACACACACACACACACACACACACACACACAGACACATATGTATCTGCTTTACATGGTGGAAATGTCAGGGACTCCTAAAATCAGTGTGTCTAGTTTATAGATATGTAAATCCTTGTGGTATGACCTATTATAAACATGTAAAAAGAAACAAGTAGAATAAATGAATAATGTAGATAAAAGTGAAAAGAAATGTAAACATATAAAACATAGATTGTGCACACAAGCGTTATATATGTTCTCCTAGGATATACATCCCATGTTAATGTTCTGACAAGTGAGTCCTATCTACAGTATCTCCCTGAAAAATGATTTCACATAGACTTACAATTCAATCTGTGTAGTAAATTCCATACTCTTGTACAAATAAAAAAGAGAAAACTAAAATATGTGTAAATATTATTTGATATAAACTGTCGATATAGATATAATAATATGTACTAATATATCTATACCTAAAGTAGGAATGCAATTGAAAAATTAATTTTATTTCACCTAAATTTTATCAGTGAATCACAGAATATTAAAGAGTTATTAGAAGAGGATCTGAATATAATATAAAGTACTAGTAGTACACATAATCCAATAGCTTTGTTGTATAATAAATTATTATTCAGTAAATATAAAGTGACCAAGTCTCACCCTACAAATGTTTAAAATATGGGGTCATATTACAATTTTTTTTCTGAATATAAAATATTCAAATGAACTTTGAAGTATTTCTAAAGCTCATTAATAAACCTCAATTTTCAACATTTTAAATAGAAAGACCGCATTAAAAAGTTATTTTCTGGAATTATTGGATAAATGTAATAAAACACAGAAATGAGAGGTGTAATTACTTATATTTTAAAGCATAAGTTCATGTGTCTTTAACTTTTCACAGGAAATTGTTATTTTTAGTTTGAGAAAAAGGCAGCAAAGATATACACATGTGAAACTCAAATGCATAACAGAACTAAGCAGTACTGCACTCCATTTCTACTGGGCAGAGACCCCAGTGACCCACGGAGCAGTGCTGGTCCCTCCTCAATCTCAGGTGAGCACTGAGCACAGAGGCCCCAGGGCACTCAGTTGGGACCATGTCTAGTGGTGCAGCTGTGTTAGGGGCTCAGCCTCACCCTAAGTAGAACCCCAGCAAGGCTGAGCAATCTCCTGCCTGTGTCACACAGGGCTCAGGGACCTCAGATGTGGGGAGGAGTTGTAGGAGAGAGTGAGGAGTGCAGAGGGGCTCAGGGATGACGGAGGACGGGCTACCCTAGGTGAGCCATTTATTGGAGACAGAATTCCCTCAGAACACACCAGACTCCCCTGCAACTAAACCTCATCACCTCCCTCAGGCCTCCCAGTGGATGGGTCACCCAATTTGGATGCAGGGGTTTCTTCTAGAGCCACCACAGCATGTAGAATTCATGTCCAAGGCCCAAGCACTGCCAGCACTGATGGCTCTTTCTTGTGCTCACATCCTGGCTACATCTTGGGTTCTTCTCTGATGGCAGAGATCCCAAAAGAGCAGAATCCCGAGGGCCACCAGGACCAGGCAAGCAAGGCCCATCTGGGTGAGGTTTCCCACTGTGTAACCCTGGGGCTGTGAGGCTGGGATGGAGACAAAGAGTTCTCAGAGATTAAGACAGGGCAGAAGCATCACAGGATTCCTGAATATCCACCTCGGGCACCTGTACACTCTAGGCAAAACCTGATCCTCTGTGTTAGGACCCAGAACTCAGACACCTCCTTTTCCCATGCATTGACTCTGTCATGTTCTAAGATGGGATCAGAACGTTCTCTACTTCTAAGAACTAAGGAAAGAGAGGAGAATGTGAGATTGAAGAGACCTGAGCCTCTCCCTGATCCGCATTTTTACATCTCTTTTTTCTGATACAGCTTTGCAAGGTCCTGAACAGTACTTTCCCTATGAAGCAGGGAGTCCTCTGATCTCTGTCTAGGATTTTTCAGCCTCAGTGGGCTCTGTGAGTTCAGATCTTACATCTGAGTCCACTGGAGCAAAGTTAACTGGCACTCAGGAGCTCAGGATTGGCAGGAGCAAAGGCCTCCAGTTTAGAAATAAAATCCTCCTATGTTTCTTGCTGTCTGGGACACAGGACAATGTGAGTTCATTCTCCTTGAGATGATTTTCTCTGATTCACTAGTGGAGGATCCAGGGTCCAGAAAGGAGGGCTAGTCTTCAGGGCCCCGGAACATCAGGAACACAAGGACTGAATTCTGGGCCAGACTCACCTTTACCACCCAACCTGGACTACTGGTGCTTCCGCATCACTCTGCCACCTTTCATTAGCAAATCATCATGAAGTTAGGAACACCTACAGCACAATACACACGCATATTCTAATGGGGGAAGTAACAATGCCTTATCAAAATTACACTTCTTGTTTTAGAAATTTAAATCTTTCTCAAATAATTAATAATGTATGTGCAGAGGGTCAGGGATGTACCTCAGTGGCACAACAAGCCTGCTAAGTGCAAGGCTTTGAGTTCAATTAATAGTACCAAAATAAAAGAGATAAGACTAATACATGTGCAAACACAATGGATACTTAGGGATATCTGTTACATAGATAGAAATAATGTATATAAGTGTAGCACTCTATTCCTTCCATTCTTTTCCTTCTTTGGGGATGTGAAAGAAGAACTGGGTCATGGTGAAAAGAAAGATGCTGCCCTGAGACATTGTGTGAACTTTTCCCTGTACCTACCATGGCTCCTATTGATCAGTGTTAGATCTGGGTTCCTTCAGTTTCTGAGGCCCTAAGCATAGCAGATGATCACTACCTGGGTATAACTCAGGCCATCCTCTCCCTCCTCACCTGACTTCCTACGTTGGATCTGACACTGGAGTCACAAAAGTATAAGGAGTGCGAGCAGGAGGAGGGAGGCCACTGAGATCCAAGTCAGAAGCTTCAGGTTCCTTCCTTGACTTTGGCCATGTGTGATGTCTACATTAGGAAGTCATTCACTTATCTGATGACCCTGCCAGACTGGGGTTTGCATTCATCATCTCAGAGACTCACAATCCTGTGACATGGCACTGCTATCCCCAACCAGGGAGTCTACAGGTGAGAAAATCAAGGTTCAGAGAAAAGACTCTCTTGCCCAGGCCCTGTTCACATCTCCATGTGAAGCCCTGATTTATGGAGGAGCTGAGGCTGTAACAAGAGCCTAGATGAGCTGAGAGTCTACAGACAGCCTAGGAACAGGACATTTGGAATGGATCCCAAGACTCACCTGCTGTGGAGCTGCGAGCTGAGCTTGGGGAAGTAGGGCCCCCAAAGCATCCTGTGGTTGAGCTTGGTATGGTGACAGGCCCTATGGGTGGGGTCCTGGGATCAGATGATCCTGGCAAGAAAGCTCACTCTTCAAAATCAACGCTAAGCCTCTCCATCACAGTCCCCTGCCCATGTGGCAATTTCTAAATTGAAATCAGGATGCTCAGATAGGCTTGCCTCAAAGAAGCTCTGTTATCTTAGAGGAAGGACCCTCCCCTGGCTGGAATCCCCAAATCATCTTCACTTCAAATGAAAAAAATGTCCCTGGAGTTAAGGTCAGGAGTGACATTTTGAGCAGTGAGAAGACAGGAATAGAGTCTCCCCACCTGAGACCAGGAGTTCCAGGGGGTCACTGGGTATGCACCACATGTAGGGATGTTCCTTGCAATAGCTGTAGCATCTAAATGACCACCTGGGATCAAGAGGCACTGGACCCACTGGGAACAGGGCCTGGAACTGTCCATTGGGAAAATGTGTTGAATCTAAGTTCCAAGAGAGCCTGACTTCTTCTTCTTTAATCAGAATGAACCTGTCACATTTTTGCCCTGTAGTACATTGGAGGGTTACATTGGCTCCTGATGTCACCACAGGGCTGGGCAAGGCAGAGAGGCTGGGTTTTCTGTAGACTCCTAAGGGAGAAGGAGGCAGCATGTGAAATGGATCCACATCTCCCACACTGTCCCCAGGGCTGGGCTGCAAGTGGGGGACACCCCTGAGACCAGACTCCTTCCTGAGGGCAGAGCTTGGGGCTATGACCCTGAGTGTCCTCTCACCTGTTACCAACACTTCCAGGGTATCACTGGGCTCTGACCAGCCAGCATGGCTGTGATAGATACAGTAATACTGCCTGGCATCATCTCTTGTCATAGACGGGATGGAGAAATTGGCCTTGTTTCCAAGTAGGTTTGGTTTTTCCAAGAACCTCAATCTTCCTTCTCTGTTCAGACTGTAACTCTGAGCCCCCAGTCTCCCCTAACACCAGATGCTCACAGAAGGGAGCTTTCTTGCCAGGATCATCTGATCCCAGGAACCCACCCACAGGGCCTGTCACCATACCAGGCTCAACCACAGGATGCTCTGGGGACCCTACTCCCCCAAGGGATCACAGAGCCTGGCACGGCCCAGAGAGAGGGTTTCCGGGGGCTCCTTGAAAGGAAATCAGAGGCTGGATCCAGGATCTTCTTAGATCCCTAGATCTTGATCCCTTGGTTCCCTAGATCACCCAACGGCTTTCCCTGTTACTAAACCTCAGCCTGAGCCTGTGTCCCATGACTAAGGGCCAGGTTGGTGGCTGGGGCAGGACACAGAGTGTGGGGGAGTACTTACCTGCGGGTCCTTGCAGTGCCATGTGCAGACTCAACCCTGGAAAAGTTTCCTGTCCTGTCAGATGTTCTGTCTGACGTCTCACCTGATTCCCTTCTCTAGCCCAGCCTGTTCCCCTCCAGCTCCCCATC
The DNA here is from genome assembly GCF_034190915.1 of Cavia porcellus. Taxonomy (NCBI): domain Eukaryota; kingdom Metazoa; phylum Chordata; class Mammalia; order Rodentia; family Caviidae; genus Cavia; species Cavia porcellus. Next base: position 35,057,445 of record NW_026947490.1, on the reverse strand, counting down.
CCGACCTAGGCATAGCAGAACGGGCACCACAGGCATCCTGTCACCTCCTCTGAGGGCTCCAGCTCTGACAGAGACCTCAGCGCTGCAGAACACGCAGAGGAATGGAAGTGGAAAGTCAGAGCTGCTGCTACCTGTTGTCCCCACCTCTGTAGACCCGACAAAAGGAGACAGACAGCTCCCCCCTAGACCAGGCTTTGCCTTCTGCAGGCTCAGGATCCAAATTTGCCTGGAGAAATCTTAGCCTCTGAGCTCTCACTTGATCCCAGACATTCCCAAGAGTCCCATTCATTAAAAAAAGGACCCACGCTCTATCCTTGGTGGCCTCAGAAACTGAACTCCTACCTGGACACTCAGTTTCTGAGAGCCTCCTCTGTACTGTCACTCTTTGACAATTTTTAAATGAGTGTTTACTTAGGAGAGTTTTCCCAGACTCCAGAAATACTTAGCGATCTAGAGGAGCACATGGCTTGCATCTTGAGAGGGAGATCTTCAGTGGGGACCCAGCAACTGATCACTTATCCTGCAGGAACAGGAGAAGGAGGGAACCGCTCCCCTCATCAGGTTTTGTCCTTTATATAGTAGCTGTCTCTAGGATTTCATTACAGTGATCGCACACTTACTGACACAGCAGCTGAAATAAATGTGTGCTGCACCTGAGCTCTGATTCCTATTTCCCATTTCACACTTTTCCTTCTTGGGACCTGAAGGACGACTCCTGTCCTATGCTGTAGAGTGAGTCACAGCAGCTGTTCCCACACCTGTGCTTTGGGCTGAGAGCTCAGATGGGCTTCACCATCCCCAGGGCGTGGGCTGTCCTTGCAGAGAGTGTGGCCCTGCATGAATAGAAAGGGGCAGGCCGACCCCCACGTGCAGGTCTTTGCTTTCTGTGTGTGTTTTACCATCAGGATGTTCACCTGTGTGAGAGGAGAGTGACAGTCAGTGCTGTGCACACCCAGGGATAGCAGCTGCTCCTGCTGCTCTCTGATGTGCTCCCTCCAGGGCTGAGGGCTCCACTGGGGATACAGGGTCTCTGCTTGTCCAGTGGCCTGTTTTGGATCCAAGGAGAATGAGAAGGGCTGCCGTGTTTCACCATGGCTTGGAGAATAACCTTGTCCAGGTCATAGGGTCTGGAAAAGAAATCACCGTGAAAGGTGACAGTGCTGACAGAGCCTCACTGAGCAGTGAGGCTCCCTCTGAGCCTCCCAGGCAGGATCACAGTTCTCGGTGTATGCATAGCCTCTGTGCACATGGACAAGTGCTAGAGCTGCTGGGAAGTCCTGGCTGTGTGATCTTGTGTGCACCTGGGGTGAGCATGGTGACTGGTCCTAGACAGGAGGCTCAGTGTTATCAAACCAAGAAGTGCAGGGGCACAGTGCCCATGGTCCCTATGTTACAGTCTGAGTTTCCACATGATTCAGAGCTGCCAGAGACCCTAACAGAAGTGACCTGTGACCAGAGCAGTGTGACCAGAGCACAGGGAAGCCGGAGGTGAACCTGAAGTGGGAGCAGCATCATCTGGTGGAAGGATCATAAATGGTCTGGAGTCACATGAGCTATGGGCATCACTGGGAGTGGTTGTGGAGTTGGTCTAGGAGTGGAATCTGAAAAAGTGGGGAAGAGCAGGCAGGAGACAGCATAGAGTGCTGGGGTGGAGAGTTTACATGGGGTTCTGGTGAGAGAGCTTCAAGCATCAGAACACAGACAGAAGTGGAAACAGTGAATGTGATGCTCAGGAGGCTTCAGATGGAAACAGGGACTGTGTGGAGAAGTGGATCAAAGGCAGCTTTTTTTCCTAATAGTTTCAGGAGGCCTTGTGACATATCAAAAATTGAAACACCTCTTGACTCCAAAGAATTTAAAGAACCACAGAAATTCTATGAAAAAAACTCATATAGAATCAAAAGTATATGCTATAAAACTCAGGGGAAAAAATAACAGCGAACACTGGAAGAGAATGTGAAGAGAACTCCCTTCCCCAAATAGATCTGACCACTGGGTTTTCCAGTCAGGAGATCACTGCTTATAGGGAGGGAGATAAGAGCTGCAAAGCTTCTACCAGTGCAAATTGGTTAACATGCTTTCCCCACATATAATGGCTTGCAGCTATGTTTGATTATACAGTAAAAATATTGAACATAAAAATGTAAAAAAGTTTTAAGGAACAATTTATAATCTAGGCTTTGTCTTGCAAAAGAAAACCCAGTCTGTAACTCAGAGCTTGGTTGCACTGTGCTGCAAAGCTGAGGGTGTTTGTTGCTGGTGCAGCTTCCTCTAAGCACCAGGTGAGCTGCACCAGGCCCAGCTCCATGCAGTGTCTGGAGAGAGGAAGAGTATGGGCGTCGGCCTGTCCCTCCTCACCATCCAGTGCACAGTGGACTGTGTGTGTCCTGCACTGTGGGTGGCCATTCATCAGACAGCAGGCTACAGTGTGTGTGGACTTGTCTCTGCCCACTGACCAGCGTACACTCCTCAGACACAGACCTCAGACAGCAGAGGAAGCATTATCACTCTATGCCTCAGGGAGAGAAGAGTGGCTGGGTCACAATAGGAGGTCTTGGGGTTCATACAGTCTCCCTCTGTTGGGGTTAGACAACAGCACAATTTCCTCTCAGGTGGTACTGAATCCTACAGGATCCCTGGAGGACACCTGGCTCAGAGAGGTGAATGGGAATGACCCTGGGCCTTAGAACAGTGATGTTTCAGATGTGAGAGGCCAGACAGATTGGGTACTGAACAGTTAATTGTGTGCAGAGGGACATAGACACTGTGGGGTCCACAGACCATCCTCCCTGAAGCTAAGAGATGAAGGGAAACTGTGTGTCCACACTGAGTGCCCCAGGAATACAGGGAATTCCTTGGGAAGGAAACCATGTGCTAATTCCAACAGCTAGGGAACCTCTACATCAAAGCAGTGAGCTAGGGCTTGTTCTGCACAGTCACTGATTCTAGGGAAGAAGAGGGATGAGGGAGCCTTGGGCGGTCAGCAGAAATCTGCTTCTAAAGCACACGGAGTGCAGAGTGGCCGTGGCTCTCTGTCCACAGGACACTGGGCTCAGGAAAGGTTCACAACCTCAGCACTAGGGAAAAGTCTCTATCTGGGCAATTTCCAGGAGGGAAGGAGGCGTGAGACAGTGCAGGAGGGATTCTGCTTATTACGATGCCAGGAGACAGTTATCCTACCATCGATGTCACATATTATGATGTGTGGGTCTCTTGCATTAGACTCAGTTCCAAGTGGGCCTGTGATTCTAACTTCCCACCATTAACCTAGAGCAGGAGGGAAGTTGCTAACAAGGAAAGTGGATGAATTTCTCCCTTTTTACATCACAGCCTCCACTCTCATGTGGCCTATCAGCACCTGAGTTCTTGCAGATGGAGGAATGAACTGAATTTTAGCTGTAACACATTTACCCTAATTTTAATGTAAGTGGTGTCCATTGCTAGGCAGTGACATGTCTGACACCTGATACACAAGATACATTTCATCACTGTGTAGCTTAATTGGAGAGTTTCAAGAAAGAGTGGCCTGATCATCCCCACCAAACACTTAATCACTATTTCAGTACAGTTTCAGAAACTTTAGCCAAAAAAACTGAGAGCTCTAGTGTGGCTCATGTCCTCACATGTCTGACAGTCTGACACCACTAATGGAGTATCACTAAGGACTCTGGTGTCAAACACAGTTCCACCCTGCAGATTTGGCTCTCACCACCTCAAAAAGAAGTAGCTTTGTAGTGGAAGAAATCTTTCCAAGAGAAGCCCAGGTCCTTGCCAGGTGCCTTGTGGGCTCAGAGCCCGGGCTAGCCTGGCCTCCAGGTAGGCTTGGTGGGTGCTGAGTTCCAGGTGATTCTGGGCTCGGGTCACAGTTCAAGGTGCACAGGGCAGTGAGTGAACCCTGCTGTGAGGGGTCTGTGTTCTCACATCTTTGTCACCTCCTATGTGTTTTTGGCTGCAGGGTCCTGACAGGAGAAAGGGGAGGGATAAGAGCCCAAGACTGCACCCTTGAAGGCAACATTATGAGATATGTATGTTGGCAGCTGTAGGGTGGCTGGCTGCTCAGGGAGCTCCTGTCGCTCCCACATTTGGTCCTTTTTATGCTGTGGTGTCAGATAGGGAACAGCGCTCAGTTAGCTTATTGTTTAGAAATCTACTATGGAGCTCAGAGATGAAGGTCCCAACCTGTGTGAGCCTGGCTGACCACACAGCATCACATCTTCCCTAGGGAAAACAGTGCTTAGCCAAGCTGGGAGAAAGACCTGCCATAACCACAAGAGAGAGCAGGAGGACTATATGCAGAAAAGAAATGTGAAGGGGTTTCCTCCTCACAGAGATGATTCCAGCTCACTCCAGAGACCCCAGATTCTGAATGTCAGGCTCTTGCAGGAGACTGGCTTAGCACAAGGCAGAGTTGTTTCATCTTCTGAACAGAATGAGATCCTCAGATATTAGAACATCTTGCCCTTGTGCTGCCAGAGGATTCACTGGAAAGTATGCTATCTCACCTGCATCCACCCCATACCTCTGACCTGGGAAGTCCTTTGTGTTTGAGGGGTGAACAGGGACAGGAAGGACAGCATGTGGTGCAGAGGATCTGGGCCAGATAACATTCTGGAAAGACAATCACACTGGAGGTTGCCCTTGCCCATGTACACCCCACCCTCCATGACTGTACCAGGTCTTGGATGTTGGCAGGCTCCTATCAGATGGGGTACAAACTGTGCATGAATTTAGCCTCCCAAGATTCCTCCTCCATCCTGGGTCCTGTGGACCCCATGTCTCTGGACAGAATTTTTCATCATGACCCTTACCTGCCTTCTCTTCCAGGATTTACAGAACACTTGACTGATTTGGGGCATACTGTTTCTCTAACAGGGCAGGAGGTAGGAGCTGAGAAAAGCTAGAAAACAAACAGGATGTGACTGTCTCAGCCCCAAGTCACACTATGCAATATTCACTGCCTGCTGCCCACACAGGAAGATGACCAGCTCCTTTTCACATTGCACAGTGGGGTCAGGGTCTTGGGAAACTTTCAGAAGAGTCTCAGGGTGCAACAGCTCTAACCAAGGTGCAGTGAACTCACTGCCAAATAATCCCGATGCGTGCACACTGCACATCCTGTACTGCTGCACCTGGAATCACAGGGAGACATTGCTGTGTACTCACCGCCCCCTGAGAGACCCGAATGTGATTCTGCTCATTAGGCAGCATCCCCTGACACTTGAGCATAGTGACCAATATGTAAATATGGACAATGTATATAATAAATGTGCTCCGTTTATCACAAGACTCTTCTTCAAAGATTGCAGTTTAGTAGAGGATTGTGTTATTGATCTTCCATTTCCATGTTATACTAGGTCACTATTTTTATTTACTTGTATATTTCCAGTCCATTTTGCACACTCTGCTTATGCTTTCAGTCCTGGAAAACCTGTCCTTTGTATGATTCATCATGTCGACTTTTAAAGGAAAACTTTGAAAGTTAACTGCTTTTTGTTCCCTTAATTATACTTATGATGTCAGTAAAGGGAGTAAAACATCTTTCATGAGCTTATAAGGTTTTTGCAAACTCAATGGTATTTTTCATTGTTGCATTTTTAAGAGAAAATCATGGTGCCTCTAATTTCTCAGAAACTTTTGCATACTTTTATTTATATCTTTCTTATGAAGAGCACTTTACTATCGTCTATTGAAGGATTTCATTTTTGAAACTATTAGAGAGGTTTAAATTCTTTGGTCATCATAGTTTTTCCCTTTTGACAAAGGAGAGCTGCTCTGCAGATGAGAGCATTGGGCAGGTAGCACACTAGGCAGTGAAATTCTCCTGTCTTCAGACAGAGGAAGATGAACAACACAACTCCTCAGAGCTTTCCTTGTGCCCAGTATAGAATTTCTTCATCAGTGTCCTTATCTTGAAAAAGAACATACTTTCTCAAAAGAAGAAAGAAAATCTCCTCATCCACAGCTGTGGATGTGTGGTCAGCATGGTGTGGACAGATCTCCATCACTCATTCCTCCTGCATCTACATTAGGATCCGTGACCAACATCTCTCCACTTCCCCATCACAGCTCTGCTTTACTGCAGTTACCAAAATGGTACTGCACACTTGAGATCTGCAAAGAGCCTTAGAGTCAGTGTTTTCAAAGCAGGAAAAAAAAAGAGAGAAGAAAATACCAAATGGTGTCTACAGGTAAGTTGGCACAGGCTATGTCAATCAGCTAGGTTGTGGCAGTGTTTTACAATGCAGATGTACAGAAGATGACAACTTCCATGCTTCCCATATATGAAAGTCTTCTCAATAATGTGGTAATAAACTCATGAAGAAGGTGGACAACATCTGACTTGAATTTTGGGATCTCAAGTGGAGCTATTCTGTAATTTTCTTCATTTAATATCCATAATATATAATTATTATATTAAATATTTACATTAGATAAGTGGGATATTTCTACGAGGAAGGAGAGCTTTTCTCATATAGTGTATTCAAGGTATTTGTTTGTTGACCATTATATGGAAGTTCAAATTGTGCCCTAAAAGCCCTGATATATGCATATTTATAATTGTTATAATTGTATTTGTTTGAGTGAAACCCATGATAGGTATCACTTTGTGGTTTCTGCTACCCCGTTCCTTGATGCGTACATCTCCTCTTCAGGCAGTGCAGTCCTGGCCCTAACACCATAGCTGTGCCTGACTCATCCTCCTCTCTCCCTCCTGGGCATTTGTGTTACAAGTATCCAGTCAAGATCATCATGTTTCTACTGATGGTTTAGGGATTTCCTTTGTACCCCTTGCCGTATTTTTGGAGAAGAACCTCTCATATTGTGTGAAGCACATTTCTGTTATACACTAACAAAACGAGCTTCGTTATGTTCATGTTGTTTTCCAATGCCCAAGTTATATGAGCAAATTACCTGTAGTACTGTCATACTGTTCTGTATGCGCCATCTTCCTGGGTGACCTGATTGATATTAACTATTGCTACACTCTGCAAAGAACTGTAAACTCCTGGAAATCTGACCTAATTGATATTTTAACCATTGCTACCCTCTGCAAAGGACAGATGTTATGTAAAATTAAGTGCTAAAATTAGTTGACAAAGGATTGCATATTCCTGAGAGACCTCTCTGTCCTCTGCAAAGGGAAACAAAGGTCTTCCTCATTCCTTAGCAGATCAAGGATTTTCTCATTTCCTGATCCACACCCATAACCCCTTACTTTGTAAATCATGCTTTCTACAAAAAATCTGGGAAATTTTTGAGCAAGTTACCCAGCTTGGCAAAACTCAAACTGCACTGTGTCACTGGGCCATCATAAATAAATCAGTGCTGCTTTTTAAAAATACATGTCATGCCCCATTTTTGGACACCAAATTGGAGGGCTTGTTTTTGGGCTACAAGATTTGAGGGCTCCTCTGGGATTACTGGGGGATCCCATCAAATTAATTTTCACTGGTCGATAGGCTAACAATCTGTAAGTATTTGAGTCTTTTTGCCTATTTGTATTTTGGGTGTGCACATTTGTGACTGCAGATGGAATCAGACACCTTCTGGAGGCTTTTTGCCCATTTGTAATTTAGGGCTTTTGCCCGTTCATAACTTGGGGATTTTTGCCTGTTTATGATTTGGGCTTCCCACCCATGCTTTTAAAAAGGTCCAACATTCATTCATGATAAGAACTTTACAGAAAATTGGAATAGATGTTCTTTACCTCAATATAATTAAGGCCATCTATGACAAACCAACAGCCAATATCATACTAAATGGCCAAAAATTGAAGGCCTTTACTTTAAAATGAGGCGCAAGACAAGGATGTCCCTTATCACTGCTCCTATTTAATATAGTACTGGAAATTCTGGCTAGAGCAAGTAGACAAGAGAGAGAAATAAAAGGCATAAAGATAGGAAAACAAGAAGTTAAATTATCATTATTTGCAGATGACATGATACTCTATATAGAAGATCCCCAAAACTCCATTGAAAGACTCCTTGATATAGTACATAAATTCAGTAATGTAGCTGGATACAGAATCAATACTTAAAAATCAATAGCATTCCTATACAATAACAACAAAGTCACAGAGAGAGAAATAAGAGAAGCCACACCCTTCACACTAGCAACCAAAAAATGAGATATTTAGGAATTAGTCTCACAAAAGAAGTGAAAGACCAATACAGGGAAAATTATAATACACTGAAAAATAAAATTGAAGAAGATCTCAGAAAATGGAAAGACATGCCTTGCTCATGGATAGGAAGAATGAACATTGTGAAAATGGCCATTCTCCCAAGCTTTTATACAGATTCAATGCAATCCTGATAAAAATACCATCAACATATCTCATAGAACTCGAGAAATCACTCCTAAATTTCATCTGGAGTGAGAAGGGACCTAAAATTGGAAGGACAGTTCTAAGCAGCAAAGGCAAGGCATGAGGTATCATGATCCCTGACTTGAAATTATACTACAAAGCAACTAGTAAAATCAACATGGTACTGGAACCAAAACAGAGCCGAAGATCAGTGGAATAGATTAGAAGATACAACCACAACTACAAACACACCCAACCACCTTATCTTTGATAAAGTGGCCAAACATGTTCACTAGAAGAACAACAGTCTCTTTAATAAATGGTGTTGGAAAAACTGGCTCTCCATATGCCAAAAACCAAAACTAGACCCATGCCTATCACCATGCACTAAAATAAAATCTAAATGGAACAAAGATCTAAATATTAAAACAGAAACACTAAATCTATTGGAAGACAAGTTGGGTAAAAACCTTGAAGACATAAGAGTAGGTAGAGAATTTATGAACAGGACTCAAACCACACAGGAAATACTTCCCAGAGTCAATAATTGGGATTGTCTGTTATTAAATGTTTCTGCACATCAAAAGAAATCTGCAGCATAGTGAAAGGAAAACCCACAAATTGGGAAAACAATCTTAGTGCACTGTCCCTCAGACAAAGGACTTCTGTCTAAAACATATAAAGAAATTTAAAAAATCAGACCCCCAAAATTCAAAGACCCAATCCAAAAATGGGCATCTGAGATGAATAAACAATTTTCAGATGAAGAAATTCAAATGGCAAATAAATACATGAAAGAAAGTTCACCATCACTGGTCATTAGAGAAATACAAATTAAAACCACACTGAGATCTCATCTCACTCCTGAAAGAATGCCCAAGATCAAGAAAACCAACAACAACAAATGTTGGAAAGGCTGTGGGGAAAAAGGAACTGTCCTGCAATGTTGGTGGGAGTGTAGACTAGTACGACCATTGTGGAGGTCAGTGTGGAGATTTCTCAGAAAGATGGGACTGGAAGCCCCATTTGACCCAGCTGTTCCACTTCTAGACACATTCCCAGAAGAACTGAAAGCATCATACCACAGTGAGATATGTGCACCCATGTTTATTGCAGCACAATTTGTAATAGCCAGATCCTGGAAGCAGCCTAAGTGTCCATCTACTGAGGAATGGATAAAAAAGTTGTGGTATTTTTATATAATGGAGTACTACTCAGGTATAAAGAATGATCACATTGAGATATTTATAAATAAATGGACGCAGCTTGAGACCATACTCATAAGTGAAATAAGTCAAACTCACCTGTACAAATACTGAATAGTTTCCCTAGTGTAAGAAGTGATAAGAATACATAAAAGTACATGATAATCATGATTCCCAGTCACATTAGTTTGAAGCCATATAATGTTGTCACTCATTAATTGCAAAGGTTTTAACCTGAGTTGTTCGATTCTAGTATTGGTGATAGTATGAATAGCTATTTTGAAGGAAACCACACATCCTAAAAGCTAGTGCTGATTTGATATCATCTTGTTTTGAAGTCCCATCAAGCTGTTGTACATCTGTTTCCACTGGTTTTAACATGTTGTTTCTTACTATATTTTACTATATAGAATAGTATAAACAAAATTTTTATAGGCAAAGAGATAATATAGAAACCGTTGTTCATTTTCTGTTAACTGGTTCTAAATACCCTGTAATTCTTTAATTCTCTTGAATGGCTTCACACTGTCTTGATATGCTTGATGCTATAGTATACGAAGTTATACTCAAGTAATTCAAGGAAAGAGGCACTATGGTGACTACTATTATGTTCAGTTATCTGGGGATGAAACATAATGATGCTTAAATTGTTCCATTCTGACCTGTGTTGTTCTGTTACAATGTCCTCTTTTATCTCAATCTCCATCCTTTTTTAAAAATTAATCTATTTTTCTTGTTTTTTTTTTCAATTAAGGGAAAACTAAATTAAAAAATAGCAGGATATATTATAGTAACTTTTGTGTTTTCCTATTAACCTGATTTGAACCCCAGTATTGCTCTCCCCATCTTGTTCTGTCTGATTTTACTATATTCTATTTTGTTTGATAATATCAAGTTTAAGGGTATAGGCAACCACTTTGAAGGCAATAAGACTTACTATGATGCCCGTTATGATTTGACTATTATTCTCTTTTGAAGTTCTGTGAGGTCTCCAGTGTAGGTTTTATTGGTCTTGTTCTGTACTGTTTTGATCAATTCTATTATACCTGATGATATAGGTGACTCTTTTTAAAAATTGCAAGAGGCACAATGGTAACCATTTTTGATCACCTGGTGTTCTTTTTTTGCATTGTGTACTATGCCCATCCTTCTGTTCTAACTGACTCTGTTTTGTTTAGTCACATTAGGTTTTATCCTCTTCAAAAAAAAAATAATAAGAACTGTGGGAGTAAAAAAACCCCAAAAGTGTAATTGTTATTGTAAAAAGGAGAGGAAAGGAAGGTGGTCTAAAGGATATAACTGCATGTATGTTTGAGTGTGTAGGATGGAAAGCCATATTACTGAGCTTTTGCTGGATCATTAAACGGAACTGTCTGCAATCTCACCGTATGAATATCCACTTTATATGCTTTAATTTTATAATTTGGACAACTGTTTCTAAGATGACAATGTGTAACCTATTAACTAGTGATTTCTTACTGTATATTTTTTCTTGAAATTCTGTATTATTTATACCCTGTTACTGCTTTGTTTTTTATTTCATTTCTTTTTTCTCTTTAAATAAAATAAAAAAAAAAAGAAAATTATTTCCTTTTAGCTCACCAAACTGTGGACAAAAACCCCCTTCATTTGTGTCTTTAATGTTGGTTTTGTCTTTTGTGGCACCTTGTTTAATGTTTTAGTCCTCAACTGATTACTTGCAAACTCAGCAAGCCTTTAAAAGGGTATTTCTCTTTCTGGTTAAAACGTGAACATATATGAATATATATGTATATTTATGGTTTTTAAAAATCGTATTAACTTTACCAAATAAAATCAGGTCATACTGTAATTGAGCAAGTTAAAAAAGTTACAGTTTTTAAAGTGTAGCTTTTTAATGTGGTGGAAAAGACATAAAATGATTAAATATGTTTTAGACCACTAAAAGAAAGTCACTTCAAGGATTTTGTTAAAAGTTTTAATGTCTAAAAAGCAAGAGAGGAGGTAATTGACTGGTAATAAAAAAAAGAGAGACAAAAAGTGGTTTTGTCTTAAAGTAAAAATGTCTGGCTGTGTCAAAATGTAAGAGAGAAAATGCTTTCTGTGGCATGGCTATTGTTGGGGGCTCTTAGCCAGCTTTATGTTGGAAATCAAGAGCAAAGAGCCTAGCAAGATAATTTGCAAAACTGTGAGTTTGGCCATAAAAAAATTCCAAGAATGCTGTAAATTGTAAGGACAGAGTTAAGATTTTGATTGCTGGGGAAAAACCGAAATTAAAAGAAAAAATGGTCCCGAGGCATCCCAGAAATGAAAAACAGTTGGTCTTGTGCTGGAAAAAACCAATCTAAATTTAAAAGAAGTAACTATTGTGCCTAATGTGATTGGTGATTATTGAGATAAAATACAAGTTCTTGCATGTGCTGTGAACATCTGGGAGATTATGTGGCACAATTAATTTTGTTGCCTATGGAAAAGCCCTTTTTTTGTTAAGTATGTAATTGAAGTAGAACAATGCCATGTGGCACCCTGGGACAAAAAAGCCATGTAACCATCCAGGAGGAACCTGTCCTCTGATCCAGAATGCCAAAACCGTGTTTTCCCTTTGTCCCACCCCAATTGGACAACCAGAGGTAAGGAGGTTCTCGATTGGTATCGCCAGTTGTTCTCAGTAGCCATTACGGCAACCCAGAAAACCGACCAATTTGCCCAAGATAGCAGAGGTGAGACAATTGGCTAATGAGTCTTCCTCAGGGTTTTCTGAGAAGATTACAAAAGGCCTATCACATTTATACACCAGTAGCACCTAAGATGCAAGGGCCATTAATATTGTCTTTGTAACCCAGCTGGTCCCTGATATTAAGTGAAAATTGCAAAAGTTTGAGGGGTTTGAGTCAGTTATTAGAGATTGCTTAAAAGATATTTGACAACTGGGAGGATCCTAAGACCAGGCTTCTGCTGAACAGAAGGACTGCATTGGTTGTTGAACTCTCCATAAAAGAAAATAGGCTCTTTCTTCCAGCAGATGCAAGTCATCCAACAGATTCCAGTCCCTGTGACTAAAAAGAAAGTGCAAGAAATTCTAAGAGCCCTAAGACTGACTTAGATTTTGAGGCCCTGGCAGAGGCCCTTTGCCTATCTTTCCAAGAGTCTTGATTTTGTGGCAGCTGGATGGCCACCTTGTCTGTGGGTGATTTCCTTGGTGACCCTCCTGGTAAAGGAGGCTTAAAAATTGACTTTTGGAAAGAAATTCTTAACTGTCCCCTCCCATTTGCTGGAGACTCTCATCAAGCCCCTGCCAGACCGATGATGGCTGCCCAACTCCCGAGTTAAGCATTATCAGGCATTACTTCTGGATCTGACTACAACAGTTTCAAGGGGACAGTGGCTTCAAACCCTGCTACTCCTCTGCTGCCTGATGATGAACACTCCTTGCCCCTCCATGACTGTATTGGGGATCAGACTTGATGGATGAGCCACTATCTGGAGTTCCTTTGTATTTCTCAGATGGAAGAAATTATATCTATTAAGGTAAGTGAGTCACAGGAGCTGCCATTACTATAGACTCTCAGATTCAATGAAACAAACCCTTGAGCAGGGAACATTGGCCCAATGGATTGAACTTATTGCCTTCACTGAGGCCCTCAAGTTGTCAAAGTATACATTTACTACTGCCCATGTTCATGGGGCTATTTATCAAGAATGGTGTTTATTGACTTCTGGGGGCCAAAAGATTAAAAATGCCCCCCAAATTTTGTACTTGTTGACTGCCATCTGGATGCCAAAAAAAGTGGCTATTATCCACTGTAGAGCCCATCAGGCAGGAGATGACCTTGTTATACAAGGAAATAATTTGGCAGACACCACGGCCAAAAAGGCAGCCATAAAATCAGTGGGGATTGAGATAGCCCAGACATTACTGCTGATCCCACCTACTTTGTCAGAGCCCATTTGCACTTGAAAAGACTTGCATCTGGCAGCTCAACTTTCAGCAATCTCTGGGGCTAAAACCAAAGCTTGCCCAGTCTGTGAGCCTCAGATGCCCTCAGTGCCAATTGGTGAACCCAAAGCAACTGCAACAAATAGACACCACTGGTTACCATGGGACTATGCCTGGAGAACATTGGGAAATAGACTTTACAAAAATAGGGAAGCCTAGACTTCAAGGAAATAAGTACTTATTAGTAATGATAGATTACTAGGTGGGTTAAAGCTTTGCCTACTAAGTCTGAGTCAGCCCTGATAGCAGTTTCCCAATTTGGCCTCCCCTTATCCATGGGGTTCAGTAATCGGCTGGCTTTAATAGCCCAGATAACTTAAAATCTAACCTAAGCTTTGCAGATCGATTGGAAACTCCAAGGTACTTACCAGCATCAAAGTTTAAGACAAATAAAAAAGACAAACCAGATTTTAAAGACAGTAATAACTAAGATGGCCTTAAAAACTGGCAAAAACTGGATATGTCTCTTTTTGCCTGCTTGCATGCATGATGTACCCTCTATGGTACTGGTATTTCCCCTTTTGAGGCTTTGTATGGGATACCTCTTCCTCTTATCCATAAGATTTCTGAAACAAAAAATTAGCTGATTTAGCTAATCAAGATCTTATTAAGTTCCTCCAGGCCCTTCAGCTGGTTCTGACTTCCATCCACCAGTTATTCTGACAACATCCTCTGCCTACAGGCCACTAGGAGGACAAATGCCCTGCAGTACAGCCTGGGACACTAGTTCTCATCAAGAGGCATCACCATAAGTCTCTTGAGCCCTGATAAAATGATCCCTACACTGTGGTCCACAACACTCCAACTGCTGTCAAAGTCATTGAAAAGCCTTCCTGGATTCACCATTCCCACTTCAAGCTGGTCCTGGCCTCCGAAGTCAATCAACCTACAGATAAGTGAACTCCAAGAACTCTTTAAAGCTCAAGATTTCCAAATGTATTTGACAATTTTGTTCTTATGTGTTTTCCCTTATGGAGACCCCAAGGAGGACTCTGTCAGGCTTTAGGAAAAAATTGTTGCTTGTATGTCAATCATTCTGGAGTCATCAGGCAGAGCATGGCTAACCTCAGAAAGCAATTACAAGAAAAAGCCAGGCAGGCAAAACAGAGCTAATTTGAACATTGGTTTTCTTTCTCCCTTTGGTTAACAGCTTTAATAACGGTGGCTGCAAGACCTTTGTTAATCCTACTATTGGGCCTTGTATTATAAACAAATTGGTAAACTATGTCAAAGTTTGAATTCAAGCTATAAAGCTTACGATTTTAAAGACACAAGGTTATAAACAGATACTTATGTCTGGAAACCCCATGAGCCAATGATTTGGATCACTGACTAAAATCAGTGGGGAACGTTATACTCTAACAAAAAGAGCTTCGTTATGTTTGTGTTATGTTTGCCAATGCCCAAGTTATATGACCAAATTATCTATAGTGCCGTCATACTGTTCTGTATGTGCCATCTTCCTGGGTGACCTGATTGATATGTTAACTATTGTTCCCCTTTGCAAAGGACAGATGTTATCTAAAATTGAGTGCTAAAATTAGTTGGCAAAGGATTGTAAATTCCTGTGAGACCTCTCTGTCTTCTGCAAAGGGAAACAAAGGTCTTCATCATTCCTTAGCACATCAAAGATTTTCTCATTTCCTGACCCATGCCCATAACCCCTTACTTTGTAAATCATGCTTTCTATAAAAAGTCTGGGAAAGTTTTGAGCAAGTTACACAGCTTGGCAAACCTTGAACTGCACTGTGTCACTGGGCCCAAGATAAATAAATCAGCACTGCTTTTTAAAAAACATGTCATGCCCCATTTTTGGACACCAAGTTGGAAGGCTCGTTTTTGGGCTACAAGAATTTCAATGTTTACATCTTCTGAGAAGAATCAGAAGTGGAAATGTCTTCACAACTTTTTCTACACCCTGGGTCAATATAGCCATCCTGGTCATCATTTTCTCTGTCAATTTATTAAAGTTGAAGTCTATTGAAACTGTTCTTATGATTTGGTAAAATTTAGTTTTTTTTCAAAGATTTTAGTGCACCAAGAAAAAATTGAAATATGGCAGATTAAAGTTCAAGAGGATAAAACAGCCTCTCCATAACCACAAAGCCAGACTCGTGGAAAACAATGACTTACTGAAATGTAAAGAAAGACTGGCCAAGAAACTCAAGGAAGAGCAATGGAAGAAAATTAGACATCACAGAGGAACTGGAGAAACAATACAAGGCATAGAAAAGAAGAAAGCAGCCTGAAATTCTAACACCAACTCTTGAGAGAAATGATCCTGTCTTTGCAAACACAAGGGAAATCTGGAAAAGTTTGGAATCTCAGAGAGGAACAATGGACTGAACTAGAAAAGGTAGCACCAAGAAAATCTCCTGGTTATTGTCAACTGCAAAGACAGTGCTGGGTTCTTCTCTGGAAGTGACTCCTTCCACATGACTAATTAGACCTGGAAAAGACATCCACTGCAGTCTCTGTCATATTTGGAAGTGGTTAATCATGAGCCATTTGGGGGAAGAGGTTAATTATGAAAGCTAAATGACTGCAGGAATGAGATGTTACAGTGTCACCACATTTAGGGTTTTTGGGTCACACCCACCATAGGTGCTGAGTGGAAGACAGCACAAAAGACGGTCACAGACACTGACTTCCTGAGAAGTTTCAGCAAGGATGAGCTCAGATCAGGCAGCAGGACTTAGTGGTCTGTGTCTCTGGAGATAAGCCAGGCTGTTTGCGTGTGAGTTTCTAGGAGGCTTGGGTGTGAAAGTGCTGGCATTAAGTCCAGTTGACTGTCCAACCCTATCCCTTGCTGCCTCAGAAGGCACAGACCTCAGAAATCTCTGTGTTTCCCATTTGCCAATGTGATGAAGAACATGCTTCAGCTTAGACAGTTGCCACACACTGGGGCGTATGGGCGGAGAGAGCTCTGGAGCAAGGAGTTTTCACAAGATCAGGGGCTATGAAGCTGGGAGAAGTTAGCAGTGACTTGGGCCACAGAGGGCCAGAAGCACTAAGAGCTGCTGGAATGAACAGCATCATAAAAGGAGACACCACATCATTGATTGACACTGCCCAGTAGGAAATGATACAGTGGAGAGAAACTCAACTTACTAGTGGTCTGGTATGAGTTTGTGTTCTCAAAAGTCACAGAATGAATTTTAAGAACAAAGGAAGCTAAGAGAAGAATATGTTTACTGAGAGAAAGAAAGCTTCTGACTCAGAGACAATAGTTTTCCTAAGTGGATTGCCAAGAACCCTGCATTTTCTAGGGATTTTATAGAACAAAACCAGAAGGTTAGGCAAGTCCAAGGTGGGGAAACCTGGGAACTCACAAGGTGGGCATTAGATGGGACAGAACTATGGCCAGCCAATAGGATTATGAACATAATTGATCAACTAAAATTGATTAAGTCAGGGGCAAGTGGGGAAGCAAGTCACACAGCAATGGGGTAATAATATAGGGCAGGGGCTCTGTGCCTGTGGTGTTTTTAGATTACTGGTTCCTTCTGGCTTCCTCAGGGTGATAGAGACCTATTTAGGAAATCAGTCCATGAAGTTTTATCTATGATGTGGGCACATGTATTTGATCTTTTGTCTTGAGGTCCTGCCCACGTGGGAGGTGTCCGTCTCCCCTGCAGTTGGTCTTCTGCACTGGTTTCTGTGAGGGTCTGAATGTACCTAACTGCATATGACATTTCTATCTAACTCAGCTACTTAACTGTAGTGTGGGGCAGGACTCAGCACACACAGAAGAAGTGTGGAGAAACAGAATAAGCTTCTGCTGTGACTCACTGCTCCCCCAGCATCTGTGTATTCCATCCTACTGACCTTGGGAAGAAACCATCCACCCAAACAAAAGGGGAAGCTCTGGATCTTTTTCTTTGTCTGGTTTTAGGGTTTTTTGTTTGTTTACCATCTTGCTTGTTCTTCTTTGCTTTATTCAACTCTCTGCTCTTTTTTGACTTTTATTTGGTAATTTTACCCTAATTCTGGTAATTTCTTTTATTCTTCAATTGGATATATTCCCTTTCCTTTCTAATTTCCTTATCTCCCTTTTCAATATTTTAAAATTTTATTTCTGTTTTCCTTTTTACACCCTTTCCATGTCTACTTTTATTACTTACAATCCTTAAATTTTTATCTGTATGGTTGATTCTAGGATCCTGTTGCTGAATACTTTTCTACTGTTAATGATGTTAGAGCTGATGCATTGACTAGATGTGTGCTGAATGTTAAAATTTGTTCTCTCTTTGGGTCTCTATTGCTATGGTGGATCTGTTTTCTAGGAGTAAAAGTGGTATAGCTATAGCCTTTCCCATACTTATGGCATGTCAATATCTGAGGAGTTTAAGCTCTCTATTATTTTTACTGATCTCCTTTATACTGTTAATGGTGGCATGAGTATTGCTGTTCATCCTTTTTTTACCCTAGGCTAATAATAGTCTTTGTATCAAAAACAGTAATGCAGTTCTTTTCTCCTCCTCTGTGTGATAATGGAGATCAACTCCGATGAGATGCTGGACATTATGAAAACCCTCAACTGAACAGGTTGAATGTGGGTGATAACCCACATGCATAATGAAATTCAAAACATATCCCAAAAAGAAATATTTATTTCCATGTCTCCACCACTGCAAGTGGTCAGTGAGTGTTCCCTCTCACATGCTCAGCTCCTGACTTCATGTGGATTCTTCTCTGGCTATGTTGCAAATCTTGAATAGTGGAATTCTGAGGACCACAAGGACCAGGTCAGTGAGAAATCCAGATGAGGATGTCCACGATGTGACCCTGGGGTTTGAAGCCAGGAATTAGTAACAAAGAGGTTAGAAAAAAAAAAACTAAAATCACCCCAGCATTCCTGAATATCCAGCTGGTGTACCTGCCTTCCCAAAGAGCTGTGAATCCTGCCCCATAATTGAGAATTCTCTAGCCCACCAGTTTTGGAGAGTCACTGGGTTTGTGATGGGCTAAGGGTCTCCATCACTCCTGAGAATCAAGGAAGAAGGACAAAATGTATGAATCACTGTGAGGCCAGAGCCATTTCTCTGGGCTTCACAGTCTTATATCTTACCATCATGATGTGACTTCGTGAAATCCATAGGAGGCCTTTCACTGTTGGGGAGTGTTCACCCTCACTGAGCTTTATTAATTCAGAATTTGGATCTAAGTCACTAAGGAACCAAGGTTCTCTGAGTTGAAAGAGCTCAGAACTGGCAACAAATATGATTCCCAGTGTGGAAATAAGTGAGCACTGTGAGCTCTTGGTTTATCTGGAACACAGCACAATGTACAGTGACTCTCCTGGAGGTGAGTTTCCCCTCATTCACTGACTGAGGACCAGGATCCAGGCCTGAAGCTCTGACCCTCAGGGCTCCTGAATCTCAGGTTCATGTAGGCTGAACTTCTGGGCCTGTGACCCAGCCAGGGACCCCACATCACCTTATCCTTGTAACCTCACTTTAAGTGATGACTTCATGGTTTCAAACACCTGCAGAGTAACACACATAGGCACATACACATGTCTATATTTCACAAAGTGGAAATGTCAGGCTTTCCTAAAATCAGTGCATCTAGTTCACACATATGTAAATCCATGCAGAATGACCTATAGTAAATATGTAAAAAGATACAAGCAGAATAAGTAAAGGATGTGGATGAAAGTGAAAAGAAGTGCAAACATATAAAACACATACTGTAAGCATAGTCATTATAAATGTGCTCCTAGAGCATTCATCCATGTAATTTCCTGACTGCTGAGTCTCTGCCTACAGTTATTTTCCTGAACAAATAATCTGTCATGTTTTCTGGGTTACGTCCTTACTCTAGTACACTAGAGAGTGACACAGAGAGAGACAGAGACAGAGACAGAGACAGACAATAAAGATAAATAACCTTGGATATGAACTAAGTATATCTAGATATAATAAAATATCAATATATTTATATAATAATAATTAGGGTAGGTATGCAATTGTGAAATAAATTTTGCTTGACATATCTTTTATCAATGAATCCTAGATTATTAAAAGGTTATTGGAAGAGAATCTTAAGATAATATGAAATAAAATTAATATACACAAACCAATAACTTCCTTGCATAACATTATTATTCCGAAAACATAAAGTCATCAAGACTTAAATCACCAATTTTTAAAATTTTTTTCTTTTTTTTTTTGTCTTTTTCATTTTTATCGGTACCGGGGATCGAACTCACGACTGCCTGCTTGCAAGGCAGGCGCTTGTGCCGCTGAGCTAAATCCCCAGCCCCCCAATTTTTAAAATATTGAATCACATTACAAATTTCCTGTGTATATACACAATTCCACTAAGTGAAACTTCAAAATATTGCTAAAGTTCACTAATACAACACAGTTTTAAACACCTTATCATGTACCTTTTAATGTATAAATTGATGTGTTTGAATTTTCACAGGAAATTCTTGTTTTTAGAGAAAAACACAGTGCAATACACAAGTGTGAAACCCAACTGTATAACAGAGCTAGACAGCACTGCACTCCAGACCTGCTGGGCAGAGACCCCAGTGACCCAGGAAACAGAGCAGGCCCCTCCAGAGTCTCAGGGGAGCACTGAGCTCAGAGGCCCCAGGGGGCACAGGAGGGGCTATGCCTGGCAGTGCCCACAGCCTGGTGTTTCTTTCTGCAGGAGCAGCTGTGCTGGGGGCTCAGCCTCACCCGCAGTTGGATCCAGATGGGGCTGAGCAGCCTCCTGCCTGTGTCTGACGGGGCTCAGGGACCACAGGTGTGGGGAAGGGCTGCAGCCTCAGACTGCAATATTTGTAATAAAGGTGGCTAGCAGACAACTTTTGTGGCTTGTCATCAACTCACCAAAATGCCTCTCCTATCCCTTCCCATGGAGCCTGGAGACATCACAGAATGTTTGTGAGATTAGAAATGAAGGGGGCATAACAGCTTGAAAGAAACTAAGGATAGATTATCATAACTGGAGAACAGATTTGTAAGGTGGGAGCATGAAATGAAAAACTTCTTAAAAATAACAAGAAAACAAACAGCAGACATAACACAAAGTCTAGAAGATGATAAGAGGATCTATAACTTAAGAATTAAGAACATAAAAGAAGAAGTAGGGGCTCAAACAAATGAACTACAAAATCTATTCACAGAAATAATCCAGGAGAATTTCCTTAATTTAGCAAAAAGTAAAGATACTCAGATGTATGAGGCATACAGGACCCCAGCCACCTACAACCCAAACAGAGCTACACCCAGGCATATAATAATCAAAATTTCAGAAATCCAATATAAGAACAGAATATTAAAAGCCATCAAAGACAAGAAACAGATCACTCACAAGGGAACACTCATCAGAATTACAGCAGACTTCTCGGCACAAACCATCAAATCACGAGGAGCGTGGGGGGAAATAATTCAAGCTTTGAAAGATAATAACCTCCAGCCAAGAGTGATATATCTTGCACAACTCTCCCTAGAAATTGATAGAAAAACAAGGTGCTTCCAGGATAAGGAGGAACTAGGGGAATTTGCACCCACCAATTCAACTCTACAGAGATTACTGCAGGATATTCAAAAAATGAAAAATACCAAGATTCCAGAAACAGTGGCAGAGTGGCCACAATGAATGGAGCAGAAAGTGAAATAAAGAGGACAAACTGACAACTAATGACAGAAAAAGAGCTCAACAGAAATGAGGCAGAGAAGGTTGGATGGTAGGAACAGCCATTTTGGAGAAAACAAGACATCATAATAGGTAGTGCTGATTTAATATCCTCTTGTTTTGAAGTCCCATCAAGCTTTTGTTCTTCTGTCTACATCGGTTTTAACATGTGGTATCTTATTGGATTTTATTATATGTGATAATATAAACAAAAACTTTTATAGACAAGGAGATTATACAGAAACCATTGTTCATTTTTCTGTTAGTTGATTCTAAATACCTGTAATACTGTCATTCTCTTGAATGATTTTACATTGTCTTGATATGTTTGTTGTTAAAGTATACGAAGTTATACCCAAAAAATTTAAGGGAAGAGATACTGTGGTAACTACTATTATGTTGAGATTATCTTGTGGTGAAACACTATTTTGCTTAAATGGCTATGTTTTGACTTGTGCTGTTTTGTTGTTATGCCCTCTTTTTTTTTTTTATCTCAATCTCCTTTTTATTATCTACTTTTTCATTTTTATCCTTTTAATTAATGGAAAATAAATAAAAAATAGCAGGATATATTACAGTAACCCCCTTTGATTTCCTATTAACTTGATTTGAAACTCTGTATTGCTCTCACCATCTTGTTTTGACTGATTTTCCTCTATTCTGTTATGCTTGATAGTACCAAGTTTGAAAGTATAGGCAACAACTATGAAGACAATAAGATTCATTGTGATGCCCATTCTGGTTGACTATTATCTTCTTTTGAAGTCCTCTACTGTCTCCAATGTTTTGGTTTTATTGGTCTTATCCTTTACTGTTTTGTTCAATTTTATTATAACATGATATAGGCAATTCTTTTTAAAATAACAAGAGGCATTGTGGTAACCATTGTTGATCACCTTGTATTTTGTTTTTACATTATGTATTATGTCCATCCTCCTTTTGATTTGACTGACTCTATCCTGGTATGTCACATTTGGTTTTACTTTCTTCAAAAAAAAAGTAATAAGGACTGTGGGAGTAATAAAACCCAAAATGTGTAATTGTTATTGTTCAAAAGAAAGGAAAAGAAAGTTCTCTAAAAGATATAACTGCATATATATTTAAGTGTATAAGATAGATAACCATATTACTGAGTTTTGTTGGATCATTGAACAAAACTGTTTGCAGTCTCACTGTTTGAAAGTCCCCTATGTATGCTTTAATTTTTTAACTCCAACAACTATCTCTAAGATGACAATATGTAATTAACTAGTTATTTCCTATTGTTTATTTTTTCTGAAATTATGTATAACTTGTACCCTTTTTTCTGTTTTTTTTCTTTTTTCTACTTAAATAAAATTTAAAAAAAAAGAAATGAAGGGGTCCTAGAGGTCATATCCAGATAGCTCCTGAGATAGGATACAAAAGCCCAGGCATGAGGAGAAAGCTTTCTCAGGCTTCTCTTCCCAACAGACTGTGGCCCAACACACACTGGACGTACTTTCTAGGGTCTCTTGCTCACAACCACCCCTGCCATGGCCTGCCTCAGTTTCCTCTTGTCCTGACTCCTGGGAGGAGGAGAGGCTCCTGAAACCTGGCTCAGAAAGGGAAGCCCCATCTTGACCCCTCCAGCCTGTTCACTTGGGACCCTGATGACCCTACTGGGAACAGCCCCTTTGTCCCTCCCCTGAGAGGTTGTCCTAGGTCACCTCCTGGGTGGGGGCCTGTGCCTTTCCTTCTCTGTGTTGTACTTTCCTCTCTGTCCTCCTAATTGTCTCCAAGGCTCTCCCTCCCACCTGGAAACACTTCCCAACATCATCACCATGTATGCGTTCTCACCGCCTGGATTTCCTGGGAGCACAGGCTGAGGGCTCTTTTGTTCCCCATGTTGGTTCAGGTCTATTTGCTTTTCCCTGTATCCACAAATGTCTGGAGACATTAATTTTAATTTTGCACTCTGTGTTTTGATATGTTTATTATATTCCTCCTAAAGAATTTCTGTTGTATAGGAACAGAATCAAGCTGCCTTCACATGATGACTCTGACAATTTCTGAAGAGTAACAGCCCATCCTTTAGTTTTCTCTGTCATTGTGTCATTGCTATTTGCTGTTATAATCTTGTCTTTAATCCTTGCCTGGACCTCCAGAGAAATGATGAACAGGAGCCCAGTGACACAGTTCCTTGTCTCCTTCCTAATTCTTGGGGTAGAGATACCAAGTTTCTTTGTAAGTAGAAGGCTCCTTCCAGGTGTTTTGTAAATTTCCATTCAATTCAATTGAGCACTTTTCCTAATATTTGACATTGTGAACACCTGCTGGTTTTCCATAGAACACTTTTGTTCATCTCCTCAGGTGAACACATTTATCCTTTTTTCTATAAATGTAGTAAAATACACTGATCATCTAAATCACTCATCCAGCCTTGATTCTTGGGGTAACCACACTGGCATTGTTTATGTTGGTCGCCCCCAGGCCTCATGCCTTTGCATTATGCATTTATGATTGATTTATTGTCTAGAGCTTAGATTGATGCTGTCGGTGCTACACCCACATAGAGGTGGAACCAGCATACAATGTAATGGCAGAAAAAAGATGTGTCTCTCTTGCTGTTTCCACTTTGCTGTTAGCAGTAGCCATAAACTGCTGCTCTACCATACCATCCTGCCTTGGAGCCAACTGAGTACGGACTAAAACCTCCAAAGCTACAAAAAATAAACCTTTCCTTTCCCAACTTTGGGCATCGGGTATCCTCTCTCAGTAACAAATAAAAAATAAATAAGACACCCACCTTGCTCATATTTTTAGACTCCAGGGTGTATTCTTTGCTATGAGGGAGATTTTCTGGTGGGAACATCATCTTCCCCAAATGTGCAAGCTGACACGCCTTCCTTCTGTATTTCTTTTGTGAATATTGTTTTCCTTTACAATGTTCCCTGGGTTTCATAAACTTTATTAGCTTTTAAGGACAAGTATATATTTATACTGTTTTAATCTAAATTACTAATGGTTGCTATGGTCATTATTTCCTACTTTCTTTGTCAAAATTAATGCCATTTTCTTTCACCTAGAAATCATTGACTTGTTTTTCTATTTCAGTTTATTTAAGGTTTTCCTTTACTCTAAAGTACAGATACTTCATGACCTTGATGCATGTTTTTAATCTCATGGTAATTTTGATGAGTTTGTGATGTTTTTCACTGAGTCTTCATTATTTTAAAAATTAACTTGTTAAATACTCAGATGTGTTGATGTAGCTACCTTGGATTTCATGATCAGGCAACTTCTAGAATATCTCAGAGTCCCACGCCAGGCCCCCAGGCTGCCCCTGGTCCTTAGCTGAGTGTGCATGGGGCAGCTCCTGTCCCTCTTGAGGGCCCTAGGTGCCAATTCTTGCACTGTGGGGTCTGAGGTCTCTCATTTGCTGATGGACAGCCAGGGGGGCATACACACTGGTCACAGCTGGGAACTTCTGTTTCTGTGAGGAAGGGCCTGTGGTTGGCTCCTGTCTGAGCTTGAAGCGGTTCAGCTGGGCATAGGTCACTCCCTGTTTGCCTTCAGAGTCAGCTGCCTGTAGGGAGAGAGGTTGGAGACTGGAATGAAGGAGTAGTCTGGGAGAGACTAGCGACCTGCAGTAGACTGGACTCAATTTCCCTTCCTGGAGCACTGCCTCTGAGTGTAGTTCATTTCCTGGGGTCCTCAGGCTCCGGGCTCTGCAGCAGGGAGACAGTGACAAAGGCTGCACCTTGACTCTGCTCTCCACCATCACTGGGTCCCATAGGAGCTCCAGAGTGAGCACTGTGACAGCATTCAGCTCGGACACTCACGGAGCAAACTTCATTGGCTTCATGAGCACCATCAGAGCCTGGAGACCCATGGGACTGAGCCCTCTGAGCTCTGTATTTGTCTTTTATGCATAAACTCAAGTGACACTGGGCTGCAGTCTGCTCCTAGACAAAGTGCTGTGTCCCCATTTGACCTCATAGTTCTTGTTCCCTGGCAGGAATGCTTCTCCCCTGGGACAGTCACAGGCATGTCCCGTATTCAGGTCTCTGCTGACACACATGTGGTCAGAGGGTCCTCTCGGCACTGTTCCCTAGAGCCTTTCCTTCTCTTCACATAGGCACTTGTTCTTCCCTGCCATGCATGGCTCACCGTGCTGTGTACTGCCTGGGTCTCTGGGCCTGGCCAGTGATCCATCACCATTGTCTGTCTGTCCCCTGCTCTGGGATGCTCTGAGGACACAGACTGCTTGGTGCTGGGGGGCATCAGCCACACTCTCAGCTTCACAGACAGTAAAACTTCAAGGAGGCAGTGCTCTCTGTGGGACTGCTGATGGGGACTGCAGGAAGAGCGCAGGCTTTAGGACACCACTTCTTACTCCCTGTGCAGCAACCTGCAGGGAGCTTGATGAGATCCATGGTGGAGACACAGATAAGGGGCCTAGGACTCAGGGACCCCAGGGCCTTGAATTCAAGGGGCACAGATTTAAGAAAGGAAATCACTCAGTGATGGAGAATTGGGAACTGTGGGATGACAGGTGAAGGGTGGAAGGAAGATGATTTACCTGGTAGCTGTGGGAGTCCTCTGGGCAGGTGTCAGCAGAGCTGGGTCCTGGTGATGAGAAGGAGGCAGGCCTGTGACACCCATGTGGAACCTACTAAGACTTCCCATCATCGGTGTCAGACCTGGAAACCTTTAGCTTTTGTGGTCTTAAACCCAGCTGCTGATTCCTCCCTAGGTGCAAACCAGGTTATCCTCTCCTTCCTCACCTGCCTTCCTGCAGTGGCACTGGTGCTGCAGTCGCACGAGCACAAAGATGGTGAGCAGGAGTAGAAAAGCCACCGAGATCCCAATCACAACTTGCAGGTTCCTTCCCAGACCATGGCCATGAGTGACGTCTAGATTATGAAGTGATTTGCTTAATTGATGACCCTGCTCTGTGTGAGGTTTACATTCATCACCACAAACTCTTAGAGTCCAGCAACATGGCACTGCTGTCCCCACTCAGGAAATACAGAGAGAAGAAAATCAAGGACCGGAGAAGACACTGTCCTGCCCAGATCTGTTTATACTTCCACTTGAAGCTCAGGTCTCTGGACAGGAGAGTAGCTGAGTCTGTGACAAGGGCTGAAATGGGCTGAGAGCTCTAGGCAGCCTAGATACGGGATGTTTGGGATGAAGCCCAAGACTCACCTGCTGTGGAGCTGGGAGCAGAGGGTACGGAGATGGGACTTCCAGTGCATCCTGGTATGGTGATGTGCTCTGAGCATGGGGCACTGGGAGTAGACGATTCTGGCAATGAAGAAAGGAAAAGGTACTGTCCAAGTCTCTCCCTGCGGACCCTCCCACTGCTCACTGTCCAAAATCAAGCCAGAGCTTTCTCCAACACCCTCCCCTGACCATGTGGCAATTTCTAAATTCAAAAGGGGCTGGGGTGAACTCAAAGCAAAGGAGCCCTGTTTTCTTAGAGGAACAAACCTTATCTGGCTGGAATCCCCAAATAATACAGCAATTGAGAAAAATGTCCCTAGAGTTAAGGACATGATTGATATTTTGAGCAGAGAGAGGACAGAGACAGGGACTTCCCACCTGAGACCAGGAGATCCAGGGGGTCACTGGGTATGGACCACACAAAGGGATTTTGGTTGTCACAGCTGTAGCATCTAAATGACCACCTGGGACCAAGAACCACTGGGCCCACTGGGAACAGGGCCTGGAATTGTCCATTGGGAAGACGTCGTGATTCTAGGTTCCAAGAGAATTTGGCTTCTCCTTCCATAGTCAGAGTGAACTTGTTACGTTCTCCTGTGGTACATTGGAGGGTTACATTGGCTCCTGATGTCACTACAGAGCTGGGCAGGGCCAAGAGGCTGGGTTTCCTGTAGACTCCTAGGAGAGAGGGAGGCAGTGTGTGAAACGGATTCACATCTCCCATAGTGTCCCCAAGGCTGGGCTATGAGAGGGGGACACCCTTGAGAGTGGACCTCTTCCTGAGAGAAGAGGCTTGGAGTTGAGCCTGAGTATCCTCTCACCTGTCACCACCAGCTCCAGAACATTACTGTGCTCTGACCAGCTGGCAAGGGTCAGATAGTAACAGCGATATCGCCCTGCATCATCTCTGGTCATAGATGGGATGGAGAACTTGGACTTATTTCCAAATATGATTGGTTTGGCCAAGAATGTCGATCTTCCTTCTCTTTTCAGATGGTAACTCTGTGCCCCCAGGATCCCCTGACACCATAGCCTCACAGAACTCCCCATTGGGATCACAGAGCCTGGAGTGGCCCAGAGCAACGGTTTCGGAAGGATGCCTGAAAGGAAATAAGTGGCTGGATCAAGGGACCTTTTTGTCTCCTAGATCATTCCAAGGTGTCTCCTTGTTACTAACCCTCAGCCTAAGCCTGTGCCCCCACAATGGAGGGCAAGGAGCTGAGGCTGGAGTGGGACACAGGGTGCAGGGGAGGACTCACCTGCTGGTCCTTGCAGCGCTATGTGTAGACTCAGCCCTGGAAGATAGTTTCCTGTCCTGTCAGAGATTTCATCTGATACCTGATCCCCCTCTCTACCCCAGCCTGGTGCCCTTCTTCTCCCAGTTCTCACCGAGGCAGAGCAGAAGAGGTATGGTGCGCTGCATTTCAACTACTTCGACGGCTCCACCTCTGCCAGACGAGACCTCACTGCTGCAGGACAGGCAGATGAACGGAAGTGGAAAATGAGTCTGTAGCCTTTTGTCCCCAACTCTGTGGACCCACCCAGTGAGGACAGAAGGCTCCTCCCTCGGCTGGGATCTGGCTTCTGCAGGCTCAGGATCCAAAGCTCTGTGGAGAAATATCAGCAAAGCTCTGATTTCTCCATTAGTCCCAGACCTTTCCATATGGCAAGAGCCCACTCATTAAAGAAAGCAACTGGGCTCTGTCCTTCATGGCCTCGTAAGCTGAACTCCAACCCGAACACTCACATTCTAAAAGTCTCCTCTTTACTGCCACTCCTGGGCTTTTTTTATATGAGTGTTTATTTAGGAGTGTTTTCCCAGACTTCTAGAAGACGTGGAGGTCTATAGGAGCACATGGCCTGTGTGCTGAGTGGGAGATCTTCAGTGGGAATCCAGTGTCTGATAACATCCTGCAGGAACAAGAGGTGACCTCTCCCCTCATCAGTTTTCCTCTCTGTAGTAGCTGTTTCCAGGATTTCACTACAGTAACCACACACTGACTGACCCAGCAGCTGAAATAAGTGTGTGCTTTGTCCTGTGCTCCTTTCCAATTTTCTATTTTCATGGTTTTCCTTCTAGGGACCTGAAGGACAATTCCTGTCCCCTGCTCCAGAGCAAGTCACACCAGTTCTCCCCACAGGTGTTCTGTGGTCTGAGAGCTCAGCCTGGCTTCACTGTCCCTGTGCCTGGGATGTCCTTGGAAAGAGTGGCCCTGCATGAATAAGAGGTGGCAAGCCAAGCCCAATGTGCAGGTCTTTGGTTTCCTTGTGTGTTTTACCATTGGGATGTTCACCTGTGAATGAAGACAGTGACAGTCCTCACTGTGCACATCCAGAGACAGCAGCTGCTTCTGCTATTCCCTGATGTGCTCCTTCCAGGGCTGAGGGCTCTGCTAGGGCTACAGAAGCTTTGCCTGCCCAGTGGCCTGTGTTGCATCCAAGGAGAAGTAGAAGGGCTGCAGGGCTTCCCATGGCTTGGAGAACAACCTTTTCCACATTACAGGACCAGGGGAGGAATGAACCCACCCTTGTCCTGTGTGAAGAAAGCACTGTGAAAGGGTACACACTGGAAGCACACTGGTTGAGGCTCCCTCTGAGCCTCCCCAGGCAGGGTCATTGTCCTCAGTGTGTACAGACCCTCTGTGCACAGAGACAGGGGCTAGAGCTGGTGGGAGCTCTTGGTTGTGAGACTTCATGTGCACCTGGGGTGAGCATGGTGACTGCTCCCTGACAGTAGACTCAAGGTTCTCACACCAGGAAGTACATGGATAGAGTGGCCCTGGTCACTGTGTTCCAGTCTGAATCTCCACATGACCCAGAGCTGGAAGAGGCCCTGGAAGAGGTGACCTGTGTCCAGAGCAGTGTGAACAGAGCACAGGGAAGCAGGAGGTGAACTGCAGTAGGAGCTTCATCACCTGGTGCATTAATCAGGAATGGTCCTGAGTCACATGAGCTATGGGCACCACTGGGAGTGGCTGTGGAATTGCTCTAGGAGTGGAATCTGGAAATGTCGGGAGGAGCCGGCAGGCCATAGCTTAGAGTGCTGCGGGACAGTTTAACCGGGGTTCTGGTGAGAGTTTAGAGCATCAGAACCCTGACAGAAATGGAGACAGTGAATGTGATACTCAAGAGGCTTCAAATGGAAACAAGCAGTGTCTCAGGAAGTGGATCAAAGGATGCTTTTTAATAGCTTAGAGGAGCTGTTTTCTCTTACCCAACTAAAACTAAACATCTCATATCACCCAAGAACTTAAAGTACCACAGAAAACGTATGAAAAAAAAACTCACATAGGATCAAAATTATATGCTACAAAACTCAGGGGAAAGAACCCACAGAGCAAGCTGAAACAGACAGTGAAGAAAATTCCACTCCCCAAATAGATTTGACCATTTTATTTTAGGTCAGGTGACCATTGCTAATAGAGATGAAGAGAACGGTCACAAAACTCCTACCAGTGGAAAATTGGTTAACACATTTTCCCCACAGACAATGGTTTGCAGCCACACTCCAGTATATAGTAGAAATGTTGGTCAGAAAATTATAAAAAGATTTAAAAATCTTTTTATAATCACTCTTTTCTTTTTTTTTACATTTTATTTAAAAGGAAATAGAGAAAAAACAAAACAAAACAAAGCAGTGTAAGGGTACAAGTAATACAGAACTACAAAAAAAAAGTAAGAAATCACCGGTTAATAGATTACATATTATCATCTTAGAGATAGTTGCTCAAATCACAGTACCAAAGCATACAAAGTGGACACTCAAACAGTGAGACTGCAAACAGTTGTGTTCAGTGATCCAACCAAAAACATTAATATGGTCATCTATTTAACACCCATAAACACTTTTGCTGTTGTATCATTTAGAACCCTTTTTTTCCCCTCTCTTATTTAAAACAAAGTTTACACATTTTGGGTTTTATTACTCCTTAGTTCTTATTACTTTTTTTGGGGGCAGAATAAAGTCAAATATGGCAAAACAAAGCTGTCAGTCAAACCAAGGATAGACATAGCACATGATGTAAAACAGAGTACAAGGTTATCAACAATGGTTATCAACAATGTCTCTTGTTTCCTTAAAAAGAATTGTCTATCTCATTAGATATTATAGAGTTGAACAAAACAGTAGAGAACAAGACCAATAAAACTTAAGCATTGTAAACATTACAGGACTTCCAAAGGAGACAATAGTCAAACCAGAATGGGCATCTTAGTTAATCTTATTGCCTTCAAAGTAGTTGCCTATACCCTCAAACTTGATACTATCATACAGAATGGAACAGAGTCTAATCAGTCAAAATAAGATAGTGGGAGTATTACTGGACTTCAAAACAAGTTAATAGGAAATCAAAAAAGTTACTATTATATACCCTGCTAATTTTTAAAATTTTTCCCCTTAATTAAAAAAAACATAAAAAATAACTAAATATTTTTTTAATGAATAAGGCAGAGATTGAGATAAAACAGGACATAACAATATAACAATAAAGGTCAAAGCATGACTGTTTCAGCAACCTAGTGGTTCACCACCAAATAACTTGACTTAATAGTAGTTACCATGGTGTCTGTCTTTTTCCTTGAAATATTTGAATAAAACTTCATATACTATAGTTTCAAGTATTTCCATATCAAGAAGTCCAGAATAAAGCCTTTTCAATTAATAAGTGAAAACTTTATAAGGCTTCAAGGCCACATATAGGGAAATCATGATTACCACATATTTTTATATATTTGAATCATTATTTACATTAGGGAAACTATTCAGCATTCATACATGCGAGATTGATTTATTTCACTTATGAGTATGGTCTCAAGCTGCGCCCAATTATTGATAAATATCTCAAGGTGATCCTTCATTATAGCTGAATAATACTCCATTGTATAGAAATACCACAACTTTTTTTATCCATTCCTCAGTTGATGGACACTTGGGTTGTTTCCAAGATCTGGCGATTACAAATTGTGCTGCTATAAACATAGGTGCACATATATCACTGTGGTATGATGCTTTCAGTTCTTCTGGGAATATGCCTAGAAGTGGAATAGCTGGAATAAATGGAACTTCCAATCCCAGCTTTTTGAGAAATCTCCAGACTGACCTCCACAAAGGCTGCACCAGTCTACACTCCTACCAAGGGTGTAGGAGAGTTCTTTTTTCACCACAGCCTCTCCAGCATTTTTTGTTGTTGGTTTTCTTGATCCTGGCCATTCTTTCAGGAGTGAGATGGTATCTCAGTGTGGTTTTAATTTGCATTTCTCTAATGACCAATGATGATGAGCATTTTTTCATGTATTTATTTGCCATTTATATTTCTTCATCTGAGAAGTGTGTATTCATCTCAGATGCCCATTTTTCGATTGGATCTTTGAATTTTGGAGGTCTGAGTTTTTTTAATTCTTTATATGTTTTAGACAAGAGTCCCTTGTCTGAGAGAGAGTTCACTAAAATCTTTTCCCAGTTTGTGGGTTTTCTTTTTACCATGCTGGAGATTTGTTTTGACATGCAGAAATCTTTTAATAAGAAGTGGTCCCAGTTATTGATTCTGGGAAGTATTTCCCATGCGGTTTGAGTCCTGTTCATGAATATTCTACCTACTCCTATGTCTTCAAGGTTTCTACCCAATTTGTCTTCCAATAGATTTTGTTTTTCTGTTTCAATATTCAGATCTTTGACCCATTTAGATTTTAATTTAGTACATGGTGGTAGACATGGGTCTAGCTTTAGTTTTCGGCAAATGGAGAGCCAGTTTTTCCAGCACCATTCGTTAGAGAGACTGTCGTTCTTCCAGTGAACCTGCTTGGCTCCTTTATAAAAGATAAGGTGGTTGAGTGTGTTTGTAGTTGTGGTTGTATCCTCTAATCTATTCCATTGATCTTCGGCTCTGTTTTGATTCCAATACCATGTTGATTTTACTACTGTTGCTTTGTAGTATAACTTCAAGTCAGGGATTGTGATGCCTCCTGCTTTGTCTTTGCTGCTTAGAATTGACTTTGCTATTCTGGGTCTCTGCAGGTTCCAGATGATATTTAGGAGTGATTTCTCTAGATCTATAAGGTATGTTGATGGTATTTTTATTGGGATTCCATTGAATCTGTATAACAGTTTTGGGAGAATGGCCATTTTCACAATGTTTGTTCTTCCTATCCATGAGCAAGGGATGTCTTTCCATTTTATGAGATCATCTTCAATTTCTTTTTTCAGTGTATTATAATTTTCACTGTATAAATCTTTCACTTCTTTTGTAAGAGTAACTCCTAAATATTTCATTTTTTGCTTGCTAATGTGAAGAGTGTAGTTTCTCTTATTTCTCTCTCTGTGATTTTGTTGTTCATGTATAGGAATGCTATTGATTTCTGAGTATTGATTTTGTATCCAGCCACATTACTGAATTCATTTATTGTATCTAAGAGTTTTTCAATGGAGTTTAGGGGGTCTTCTATGTAGAGTATCAGGTCATCTGCAAACAATGATAATTTAACTTGTTTTCCTATCTTTACCCCTTTTATTTCTCTCTCTTGCCTAATTGCTCTGGCTAGTACCTCCAGTACTATATTAAATAGGAGTGGTGATAAAGGACATCCTTGTCTTGTGCCTGATTTTAAAGTAAAGGCTTTCATTTTTTGGCCATTTAGTATGATGCTGGCTGTTGGTTTGTCATAAATGGCCTTTATTATATTGAGGTAAAGACCATCTATTCCAATTTTCTGTAAAGTTCTTATCATGAATAAATGTTGGACCTTATCGAAGGCTTTTTCTGCATCTATAGAAATGATCATGTGATTGTTACTTTTGGCTTTATTGATATGGTGGATTACATTTATTGATTTACGTATGTTGAACCTTCCTTGCATTCCTGGGATGAATCCCACTTGGTCATGGTGTATAATCTTCTTGATGATTTGCTGCATCCTACTTGCCAAATTTTATTGAGGATTTTTGCATCTGTGTTCATTAGGGAGATCGGTCTATAGTTCTCTTTTTTAGTTGGGTCTTACTCAGGTTTTGGTACTAGAGTAATATTTGCTTCCAGGAATGACTTAGGAAGGATTGCTTCCCTTTCAATTTCATTGAATAGTTTGAGGAGTGTCGGCATTAGGTCTTCTTTGTATTTCTTGTAGAATTCTGCAGTGAATCCATCTGGGACTGGGCTCTTCTTTGTAGGTAAGGACTTAATTACATTTTCAATTTCATTAACAGAGACTGCATTATTCAACAGTTTTACATCCTCCTGATCTAGCTTTGGTACTTCATATGTTTCTAAGAATCTGTCTATTTCTTCTGTGTTATCAAACTGTTCAGTGTAGAGGTTTTCGAAATAGGTGTTGATGATCTTCTGTATTTCTATTGGGTCTGTAGTGATTTCACATTTTTCATTTCTTATTGCATGAATTTTAGCTGTTTCTTCCCTTTTTAAGATAAGGTTGGCTAGGGGATTCTCGATTTTATTTATTCTTTCAAAGAACCAACTCTGATTCGTTGATTCTTTGGATTGTTTTCTTAGTCTCTATTGCATTGATTTCTGCTCTGATTTTTATAATTTCCTCTCTTCTTTTGGCCTTGGGCTTGACTTGCTCTTCTTTTTCTAACTGTTTGAAGTGTAGCGTCAAGCTATTTATTTGTATTCGTTCTGTTTTCCTGATGTGGGAACTCATTGCAATAAATTTTCCTCTGAGGACGGCTTTCATTGCATCTCACAAATTCGAGTAAGTTGTATCTGCATTTTCATTTTATTTTGGGTATTATTTAATTTCTTCTGTGCCCCACTGATTACTCAAGAGTGTGTTATTCAGTTTCCATGTGTTTGTGAGATTTTTGCAGTATCTTTTATCATTAATTTCTAATTTCAGAGCGCTATGATCCGATAACATGCAAGGGATGATTTCAACACTTTTGCATTTGTTTAAATATGTTCTGTGAGATAATATATGGTCTATTTTAGAGAATGATCCATGTACTGCTGAGAAGAATGTGTATTCTGATGTTGTTGGGTGGAACATTCTGTATATGTCTATCAAATCCATTTGTTCGTAGGTGTGATTCAGTTCTGTTATTTCTTTGCTCATTTTCTGTCTGGTTGATCTGTCCCTTGGTGTCAATGGCGTATTGAGGTCCCCTGTTACAATTGTGTTACTGATAATTTGAGTTTTCATTTCTGTTAATAGTTGTTTTATATAACTGGTTGCTCTGGAGTTTGGTGCATATATATTTAAGATAGTTATCTCTTCCTCTTGGAGATTCCCCCTTAGGAGTATGTAGTGACCTTCTTTATCCTTTATGGTCATTGTTGGTTTAAAGTTCACATTGTCTGCAAACAGAATGGCTACTCCTGCCTTTTTTTGGATTCCTGCCGCATGAAGTATTGTTTTCCATCCTTTGACTTTCAGTCTGTGAGTATCCTTCTGGGTTAGATGGGTTTCCTGTAAAGAACATATGGTTGGATTTTGTTTCTTGATCCATTCTGCTAGTCTGTTTCTTTTGATTGGTGCATTGAGACCATTTACATTAATTGTTATTATTCTTATATGCTGGTTTATTGTTGACATGTTATCTCTCTGCTGTTGCATTTTATCTTTCTGTTCTGTTTAACTATCTGCTTTGCTTCGTGGTTCTTTTCCTTTGTGTATCTAAACTGTCTTTCAATATTTTTTGCAGGGTTGGTTTGGTGTTCATGAAGTTCTTCAGCTGTTCTTTGTCATGGAAATATCATATTTTGCCATCCATTTTGAATGATAGTTTTGCAGGATACATCAGTCTAGGTTGGAAATCATTTTGCTTTAGGATCTGGAATACTTCACTCCATGCTCTTCTTGACTTTGTTGTTTGTGCTGAGAAGTCTGCTGTGATTCTGATAGGTTTTCCTTTATAATAGATCTGTCTTTTCTCTCTGACAGCTTTTAATAATCTATTCTTGTGCTGGATTTCTGGAATGGTGATTATTATATGTCTAGGTGTAATTTTATTTTGGATATGACTATTTGGATTTCTATATGCTTCACTGATCCTGATGTCAGTTGCTGACCTCATGCTTGGGAAATTTTGAGCTATTACTTCTCTAAATATCCTCTTGACTTCCTTTATGTTGTCTCCTTCTTTTTCATTAATCCCTATCATTCTTATGTTATTTTTCTTTGCATGGTCTTGCAGTTGTTGAATTGTTGATTCCTGATTCCTTGTTATTTTTAAAAGATCTTTCCTTTCCTGTTCACTAGCTGCAATCCTGTCTTCAAGGTCTGAAATTCTATCTTCACTTTCATTAAGGCGGTTTTTACAACTTTCAGTGGAGTTTTTTATTTCCTGTATATCTCTGTGCATCTGCATTATGTATTCTGTTTGTTTCTTATATTGCTAGTCTAGGGATTCTATCTTTTTGTTTAGTTCCTCCAATTTTTTATCTGTGTTTTCTTTAGATATATTCAGAATCTCTTTCATTTCTTTTATCATTTCATCTTTCACCTGGGAGATTATTTTGAGTTTGAATTTCTTTAAACCTTCCTTGAGCTGCTTGTTAATTTCAGTAGCTATTGTGTCCAATATTTTAGGTGAATGGCATATATTTTCTTCTATATACATTGCTCCTAGGGTTTCTTCAGATGGGCTGGAGGTTTCAGGTTGTAATTTGGTCTTTCGTTTTGTCATTTTCCTATATTTCTGTGTTTCAAGTGTTGTTTGAAAGCTTCCTCAGGGTCTGTTGGAAATCCCCTTCTATGTTTGTAGCTCCTGAGACCCTGGCCCCCTGTAACCCCATGCCTCTGGGCCTGCAGAACCAGTGGCCCTCCTCTGCCTGTTCAGAACTCTGCAGTTCCAGATAAGTTGGGCCTCAGGGACACTGTGTGCCCACCTGCTCTTTGGAAGCTCCACAGCTCTCCAAGCGCAGCTGGGGTGCGGAGGCGGATGTAGCCACCTCAAACCCGCCTCTCTACTTCACTGCACCCAGAAGCCTGGAGGGTCCCAAACTGTCTGGGCTTTGGGCAGAGTGTGCTGAGCACTCACCACTGGCCGTGGTGCCTCTGGAACCTGCGATACTCCCCTGCTTGCTTAGATATCCACAGTCCTCCAGACACATGGGGAGGCTGATGCAAGTGCCCAGATTCACCAAGCCCCTCCTCTGCACACCGATGGTGAGGTGCAGGAGTCCCAAACAGGCTCGGCTCAGGGGATAGGGTGCGCCCGCCTACTTTTTGTAAGCTTCACAGTTCTCCAAGTGCAGCCGGGTTGGGGAGGCAGATGTAGAGGCCTCAAACCAACTTCTCCACTTCACTGCACCCAGAAGCCTGGAGAGTCCCAAACAGTCTGAGATTTGGGCAGAGTGTGCTGAGCACTCACCCCTGGCCATGGTGCCTCTGGAACCTGCGATACTCCCCTGCTTGCTGAGATATCCACAGTCCTACAGACACACAGGGAGGCTGATGCAGGTGCCCCAGATCCGCTGAGCCCCTCCTCTGCACACGGATGGTGAGGTGCGAGAGTCCCAAACAGCTATAATCACTCTTGATTTTTAATCTTTTCTCAATCACTCTTGGTAAAGAAAATCCACAACTCTGAGAGGTTTGTTGTGTTGTGCTGCAAAGTTGAGCATGTTTGTTGCTTGGACAGCTTTCTCTTAGCACCAGGTGAACTGCCTCAAGCCCAGCTCCATGCAGTGTCCAGGAAGAGAGAGCATGGGGATGTCTATCTGTCCTCCTACCCTGTGTTCTACAGTGCAGGCTGTGTGTGTCTTGCAGTGTGAGTGGCTGTCCTGCATACAGCAGGCTCACATTTTGTGTGGACTCCTCTCTGTCCACTGACCAGCATGTGTCCCTCAGACACAGGCCTTAGATAGCAGAAGAAGTTCCATCATCCTACTGCCCCAGGGACAGCAGAGTGACTGGGTCACATCAGAGGATCCTGGGATCCTTACAATCTTCCTAGGTCGGGGTTGACAACAGTGCAATTCCCTCTCAGGTGTTGCTGGACCCTCCTGTGGACAGGATCCTTTGAGGAAACCTGGCTCAGAGAGGTGAGTGGGAAATACCTGGGGCTCAGAGAACTGATGTTCCAGGTATGAGAGCCGAGGGAGATTGGGTACTGAGCAGTGAATTGAACAAAGAATGACAGACACCCTGGTGTCCACAGATCATCCTAACTGAGGCTGAGAGGTGAAGGTGTTCATGGGAAACTGAGGGTCCACACTGAGGTGAGTGAGATATACAGGGAATTCAGTGGGAAGGAAACCATGTAGTAATTGAAACAAGTAGAAAATCCCTAGCAGAAACCTGCTTCCAGAGCACACGGAACGCAGAGTATGGCCGTGGTCTCTTGTCAACAGGACACCGGGCTCAGGACAGGTTCACAGCCTCAGCACTGGGCCAAAGTCTCTGTCCCAGAAATTTCCAGGAAGGGCGGAGGTGTGAGCCAGTTCAGCAAGGATTCTGATGCAAAGAATCCAAGTAACTTACCATCCACATCACATATTATGGCCTGTCGAGTCTCTGTGCAAGACCCTGCTCCCTGACAAATGAACCTGTGAATCTCAGTTCCCACCACTGACCTAGAATAGGGAGAATGTTGCAGTGAACGAACAGGGTAGAATTCCTGCTTTTCTGTATCACAGCTTCCACTCCCCTGTGCGCTGTGAGCTCCTGAGTTCTGGCAGGTCTGGGCAATGGGATAAAGTTTAGCTTTTACTCTTAATTCTAATTTTAATGTAAGTGATATTCATGGCTAGGCAGTGCCCTTTTTGATAGCTCAAATGCAGAGTACACTTTCTCACTGTGAAACTTTACTCGATAATTCCAAGAAAGTGGGCTGGAAATCTGCATCAAGAACTAAGGTATTATTACAGGAGAGTTTCAGAAAATTTATCCTCCAGCAATAAGATCTTGAGTGTGACTCATCCCCACACATCTGAGGTCACTGATGGAGTCACAGGAGCCTGGATAATGCTAAGAGACTACAGATATTGAAACACAGTCCCATGATGTGCAGATTAATTTGGACCTGTTTTGAGAAAAGAAAGAGCAGCATCATTGTGGAAGAAACCTTCCCAGGAGAAGCCCTGGTCCTTGCCCAAGGTGCTTTGTGAGCTCAGAATATGGGCCAGCCTGGCATCTGCATGGATTTGATGGGTGCTGAGTTTCGAGTGATACTGGGCTTGGGTCACATTCCTGGGTGCACAGGGCAGCAGATGAACCCTGTTGTGAGGGGTCTGTGTCCTCACATCATTGTCAACTGTGTGTGTTTGGCTGAAGGGTCCTGATAGGAGGAAGATGAGGGATAAGAGCCCAAGACTGCAGCCCTGAAGGCAGCACCATGGGATGAGTGAGTTGGAAGCTTCTGGGAGACTGGCGGCTCAGGGAGCTGCTGTCCCACCCACCATTTGGTTCTCTTTGTGCTGTGGTGTATGACACCGGACAGAGCTCAGTGAGCTTGTTATTTAGAAATCCATTGTAGAACTCAGAGATGAGAGTCCCAATCTGTGTGGGCATGGCTGACCACACAGCATCACATCATCCCAGGGAAATCAGTGCTTAGCCAAGCTGGTAGAAAGATTGTCATGACCACATGGCTGAGCGGTGTACCAGGCTTAAGGAGGGAATGTAGAACTATTCTCCTCTTCTTGGCCACCAGTGGTCTCTTCAGTTACATTCCTGAGAGATTTTCCCCATTTCAAAGCCACCCTATTTCCAGGGCTGCCTGGTGTTTGGACAATGTGCAGCTTACTGCAGTGTGGACACCACAGGTTCCCCAGAACAGCAATGTTATTTAGAGCACTGACCAAACCTGATTCAGGTTTCTTTTGAAACTTTCTATATCAATCATTCTGTATGCATGGAAGAATAGCATGAAATTTCCTAGATTCAAACAACAGAACACAGTTTTCTCACAGAGGTTCCTCTCAGACACTGGAGAAGAAAAGCCCTTATCTTGTCATCCTGAACAGGCTTGAGAAGAGCAGGCAGCTCCTGTCTTCACAGGGGTCTTAGTTGCTAGCACTGGCACTTCCTCCTTACAGAAGAGATTCCAACTCACCCCAGATACCCAGGCTCTGAGCATCACAACCTCCTGTAATTGCAGAAGGCAGTCATTTCATCTCCCTGAACAGAATGAGAACCTCAGATAATTGGATACCTTTTCTGTGTGCTTCCAGAGGATTCACTGGAAAGCTTGCTATGTCAGCTGCACCTGCCCCATACTTCCCACCTAGGAAGGCCTTTGTGTTTGATGGGCAGGCAGGGCGAGGGAGGACACAGCATGTGACACACAAGATCTGAGCCAAATAACATCTTGGAGAGACAATCACTGGTGAGGTAACCCAGGGCCATGTGGACCC
This sequence comes from Cavia porcellus, assembly GCF_034190915.1. Classification (NCBI taxonomy): domain Eukaryota; kingdom Metazoa; phylum Chordata; class Mammalia; order Rodentia; family Caviidae; genus Cavia; species Cavia porcellus. The sequence goes on along the minus strand of NW_026947490.1, from coordinate 35,017,803 downwards.
TGCCTATCATGACTGTGATTGATGTTGGGTGTTGGCCTGAGCTGATCGCAATTTGGCTTAACATGGCAAGAACACAGCATCGCAGGGCTCCCATGAACCCTGTGTCTTTGGATAGGCTTCTCCACTGTGACTCTCGGTTGCCTTCCTATCCAGGATGTGCAGGACACAGGAGGATGGCTGATTTGGGGTATTTTGTTTGCTCTGAAACACAGGATGTAGGAACTGATAAAAGCCAGTAAACAAACAGGATGTGATTTTCTCAACTCCAGGTCACCCTGCAAAAAGTTCACTGCTTCCTGCCCACACCGGAAGATGACCAGCTCCTCCTCAACACAAAAAAGCAGGGGCAAGTACAGGGAAACTTTCAGATGAGGCCTAGGATCCAGCAAATCTAACCAAGGCCACACTAAACCCATTACCAAAGAATCCCAATGTGCGCACACTGCACATCCTGTACTGCTGCACCCGGAACCACAGGGAGACATTGCTGTGTAGTCACTGCCCTCTGAGAGACTCCATGTGAGTCTGCTCCTCTAGGTGGCATCTCCTGCCACATGAGTACAGTGATCAATATACAAATATTGGCAAGTTACATAATAAACGTATTCTGCTAACTACATACCTCTCCTAAAAGTTTGAAGTTCAGTAGAGGATTACAGTATTGATCTGTTTTCCATTTCCATTTTATCCTAGGTCACTATTTTTACTTATTTGTTTATTTCCAGCTCTTTTTCCCTACTTTGTAAAAGATTTCAGCTGTTCAGATCTTTTTTTTTTTTTTTTTTTTTTTTTGCACAGTGGAAAATTTCTCTACCAATTACCTGATCTTGAAAGAGAATGCACTTTGCCCAAATGATGAAGGAAAGCTTCCAAATCTACAGCTGTGTGAGGTGTGGTTCACAGAGTGTGGACAGATCTCCTTGACTCATTCCTCCTGCATGGACATTAGGGCCTGTGACCTACGTCACCAGAGTTCTGCTTTACTATAGTTACCAAAATGGTATTGTATACTTGAAATCTGCAAAGAAGCTAAGAGCAAGTGTTTATATAGCAAGAAAAAAGTGTAAAATGACAGAAACTGTTGAAAAGAAAAGAGAAACTGATATTTGGGAAAGGAGAACAGGAAAGGAAAAGCAAATACATATATTTGACTTGTGCTAAGATGCTATGGACAATTAAATGTCTGTATCTTGTACTCTTAGGTACCTATCATAGATATAATAATAATCAATTTATTAACCATTTTAAATCCCCTTTTGTCTAATTTTGCAATTTTGTTTTATCTATTTACAATAAAATTTAAGAACCATAAATGAACGTAACAAAAAATAGAAGAAAAGATACAAATGTTATCTAGAGATGTGTTGCTCTAAAGTGTGTCAATCAGCTGGATGGTGGCAATGTTTTATACTGTAGTTCTATGAATGAAATCAACTCCTGTGCTTCAAATACACCAAAGTCTTCTCAGTAATGTGATAGTAAAGCTCATAATGAAGCTCCACAATATCTCACTTCAGTTTCAGAATCTCAAGTTGAACTGTACTTTAACTTTCCTCATTTAATATTCATAATATTAAATGAAGGGTTGAAATTTTCTTGCAATGTGAGAGTGCTTTACCCTTACATGTATTAAAGAATTTTATCTTTTGACCATGTTATGGAAGCTTGAGTTGTGTCTTAAAGACAGCCTGATATATACATATATGCAACTGTTAATTATTGGTATTTGTTTGAACACAAGCCATGAAAGATGTCAATTAGTGGTTACCATTACCCTGCCCTTGATGCCCACATCTCCTCACAAGGACCCTTACACATCAGCTATGCCTGACTCATCCTCCTCTCTCCCTCTGGGCACTGGTGTTATGAACACCCAGCCAAGATCTTCTTGTTTCTAGTGATGGCTCAGGTAACTACTTTGTAACCCTTGCCATGTTTTTGGAGAAGGACCTCTCATGTTGTGCAAAGCACATTTAAATGTTCCCATCAGCTGAGGTGATTCAGAAATAGAAAATGTTTTCAGAACTTTATCTACCACCTGTGTCCAAATAGCCCAACCTGGTCATGATTTCCTCTGCCAACTTATTTGATTGAAGTTGAAGTCTACTGACACTGCTTCCATGATTTGGGTCCTGTAGTTGTTTTCAAAGGCATTAGTCTATCAAAAACAAGAGAAAAAACCCTGGAAGACTGTATGTTAAAACTCAGAAGCATAGCGGCCTCTCCATGACCAGAAAGCCAGACACCTAGTAAACAATGACATACAGAAGTGAAAAGGAAACATAGGCATGGGAATCAAGGAGGAGCAATCAAAGAACACTGCAAACCACATAGAAAATGGAAAACTTGAACACAGTGCAGAGAAAAGAAGAACAACCTTTGGAATGCTAAACCTAACTCCTGAGAACAAATCCTGTCTCTGCAAGCAGAAGATAATCTGGACAGACTTGGAGGACTCTGGGACAAACAATGGATTGACCTGGCAGTGCCATCCCAAGAAAATCCTGTGGTTGTGGTCAACTGCACACAAGTTTGAGTTTTACCCCTAAAGTAACTTCTTCCATGGAACTTGCTAGAGTTGGAGAAGAAATCCATTACAGACTCTGTCACATTTGAGAGTGATTAATCATGACACATTTGGAGAACAGGTAAATTGCTCAGGATTAAACAGTTCTAGGGATGAGAATTTATGGTGTAACTACATTCAAGGCTTCTGGATCCTCCTACCTTACTTGTTGGATGGGAGATATCCAGAAGAGACAGTCATAGACACAGACTCCCTGAGAAGTTTAAGCAGGGATGAGCTCAGGTCAGTAATGACTAAGTGGACTGTGCCTTTTGTGAAAAGCCAGGTTGTTTTCATGCAATTTTCTGAGAAGTTCACACATGAAATTCCTGGCATTAAGTTCAGCAGACTCCCTGATCCCACCCCTTGTGACCAAAAGAGATACAGAACTTGGAGACCTGTTTGTGTTTCCCATATACCTAAGTGATCAACAACATGCTTCATCTTGGACAGTTGCCACCTACTGGGGTATAGAGACAGAGAGAGCTCTGGGCTAAGAGTTCAAAAGACCACAGACCATGAAGCTGGATGAAGACAGCAGTGACTTGGCGCACACAGGGCCACAAACACTAAGACCCGTAGAATGAGTATAGTCGTAGAAGGAGATACCACATTATTGATAGACACTGCTTAGTAGGAAGTGTGGTTCAGGACTCAGCATACATACAAAAAAATGGGTAGAAAAGAATAAGCTCTTGCTGTGAGTCTCTGCTCCCCCAGTATCTGTGTATTTCAACCTACTCACCCTGGGAAAAACCCACCCACCCAAACACAAAGGGGAATTGCTTTGTTTGCTTATTTATGCTGTGTTTTCTTTTCTCCTTTGTTTTAGTGTTTTTAGTCATGTTTCCCTTTTTTGATTGACTAGTACCTTTATCCTAATTCTACTAATTTCTTTCATTCTTCAATTGGATATGTTACCTTACATTTCTCATCTCATCTCGCTTTTCATTACTGTTAAATTTTATTTGTTCCTGTTTTTCCTTTCCCCATAACTTCTAAAGATATTTTTATGACTCATAAGCCTTATTAATTTTTTAGCTACAGAGCTGATTCTATATCGTTGACTTCTTTTCTGTTGTCAATAACTTTGGAGCTGATGCATTGACTAGATGTTTGTTGAATGACAAAATTTGTGTTTGTGGCTATATTGCTAGGGTAGTTCCATTTTCTAGGGTTAACATTGGAACAGCTATAGCTTTTATTTATTCTTATCACATGTAAATATGTGAGTAGTTGCGACTCTACTATTTTCACTGATTTCCTCTATGTGGTTAAATGAGGCATGATACTGCTGTGCATTGGTTTTTACTGTAGACTAATAATGGTCATTGTATCAAAAAATAGTGCAGTTTTTCTCTTCTCTGTGTGATGGTGGAGATCAAACCTGAATCAGTGGGCTGGACATTATAAAACCCCTCAAATACTGGGCTGAACTTGTTAACCCACATGCAAAATGAAACTCAAAATACATCCCAGGAAGACATAGTTATTTCCAAGTCTCCATCACTATAAGTGTGCGGTGAGTGTCCTCTCTCGTGTGTTCAGCTCCTGGCTGCATGTGGATCCTTCTCTAACTGTGTTGAGCCTGCAATAGTGGAATTCTGAGGACCACCAGAACCAGGCCAGCCAGGCCCATCCAGATGATACTGTCCACTGTGTAATCCTGAAGTTTTCAGTAGGAGTTAGTGACAAAGAGGAAAGAGAAGGCCAATATTGCCCCAGGATTCTTGAATATCCACCAGGAGCACCTGTTTCCCTAAAGAAGATTTCACCTTGTGAATGCAGGTCCATTACTGAGAAGTCTTTTACTCCCCTCATTTGGAGTTTGACTGGGTTTGTAGTGGGCTAAGGGTCTCCAGGTTTCCTGTGAATCAAGAAGAGAAAAAAATGTGTGAATCACTGAAGGACCAGAGCCTTTATTCTGTATTCCACAGCCTCATATCTTACCATCATGACATGGACTTTGTGACCATCCATAACTGCCCTTTCCCGGTGGAGTCTTCACTCTCACTGCACTCTATGAACTCAGAACTTGAGTCATAATCACTTTGGAATAAAGATAGCCTGAGTTCAAAGAGCTCATAAATTGCAACAAATGTTATTTCATGTTTGGGAATAACGGAGCACTATGAGTCTGGTTTTTTTTTTTTTCTTTTTTCTTTTTTTAAAATCTGGAACACAGGAAAATGTACTCTGATTCTCTAAGAGGTGAAATTCCCTTCATTCACTGACCAGGTATGAGGCTTCTGAACCCTCAGAGTTCCTGCAATTCAGGTTCATGAGGGTGAATGTCTAGAGCTGTGACCAAGTTGGGGCTCTGTGACCATCATCCCTGAACTCTCATCTTAAGTGATCATCTCATGGTTTGAAGCAAACACAGTACTAAACACACACACACACACACACACACACACACACACACACACACACACACGTATCTGTATTTCACATGGTGAAAATCTCAAGGGTTCCTAAAATCAGTGTATCTACTTTATAGGCATTTAAATCCATGCAGAATGGCCTATAATAAACATGTAATAAACGTGCAAAAAGATGCAAATGAAATAAATGAATAATGGGAATATAAAGGAAAAGAAATGTAAGCATCTAAAACATATACCATGACCACAATTCTTATATATGTCCCCCTAGGACGTTCATTTCATGTTAACTTCTGAGTCTCTGCCTACGGTGTTTTTCTGAATAGAAGATTTGCTATGTTTTTTGTATTACAAAAAGCTATGAACACAGACTGGATGTAAAATTCAATCTGGAGCCAGGGGCTGAGTTCAGTGGCACCAGTGCATTCCTGAAATTTGTGAGGTCATGTGTTTGATCCCTAGAACAACAACAAAAAGCAATATATAAAATTCACTCTGTGCAGTAAGTCCCTACCTTATTGCAGTAAAAAGGAGAGAGAGAGCAAGAGAGAGAGAAGAGAGAGAGAGAGACACAGAGAGAGAGACACAGAGAGACAGAGAGAGAGAGAGAGAGGCAGAGGCAGAGAGAGAGTAAATGAATGCATAATCATTGGTATGAACTTTGTATATCTAGATATAATATCACATATCACTATATATATAATAATAAATAAGGTAGGTATGCAAGTGTCCAAATAAATTTTAATTTTCTTTTTTATCTATGACTCATAGTAGATTATTGAAGAGTGATTGGAAGAGAATCAGGATAAGATGAAGTACTAGTGATACATACAAACCAACAGCTTTGTTGTATAACAGATTATTATTCTTAAAACATAAAATCAACAAACATCAACATACAGATTATCAAAATATGGCATCATAGTACAAATTTCATGTGAATGTGAAATATTCAAATTAAGAAAACTTTGAAATATTTCCAAAGTTCACTAATGAACCTCCATTTTAAACATCTTGAATAGAAATACTTGGTATTAAAAAGTTATTCTCTGTTGAGCTGACAGGGCCCCAAATTGAGTCCTGGGCCCAGAGCTCCTGTGGGTTGAAAATCAGCATACAGAGAAGCCTTAGAGAGTCACTCCCAGTCAGTAAGACCACACCCAATGTCTGAAATCACAGGAAGTCGCACAGGAGTCCCCGCGAGTATAACTGGTTCACACCCAGTGAGCTCCAAGCAGCTAGTTGTTGCCTGCTGTCTGCCCCAGAAGCCAAAAGTAGGACAGGTGATTCTCATCACGTGGAGGAAACCTTGAAACACTGCTCAAAACCTGGAAATATAGAAAAATGACAAAATGAAAGAGCAAAATGCAATCTCAAACTTCCAGCCCAACCCAAGCAAGTCTAAAAGACATGGACACAGAAGTAAATATAATCCATACACCTGAAATAACTGAAATGATATAAACTGAAGTAAAGACACAACTCTGGGAAGCTACACAAAATTCAAATCAGAAATAGTCTCCCAGGTAAAAGAAGAAATGATAAATGTAATGAAAGAAATTTGAACACATCTAAAAAAGATATAGTTAAAAAATTAGAGAAACAATGCAAAAAGATGGAAACTCTGAGAGAAGAATATAAGAGACAAACAATGCACGAATCAGATTCTGTGAGATATATAGGAAATGAAAAATTCCATCAAAACCGCTTCAGTAAAAGAGAAGGTAGAATTTCAGACCTTGAAGTCATGATGGCAGCTAGTGAATAGGAAAGGAAAGATCTTTTAAAAATAACAAGTAACAAATCAACAGCTGCAAGAGGATGAAAAGAAAAACAACATAATCTGGCAGATATAAATGAAAAGAAAGGCGATAACACAAGTGGTATCAAGAGACTATTTATAGATGTAATAGCTGAAAATTTCCCAAATATGAGAATGGAAACTGACATAGAGATCAATGAAGCATATAGAACTTCGAATAGCTATGACCAAAATAAAACAACGCCCAGACATATAATAATAAACATCCCAGAAATCCAACAAGAGAACAGAATATTGAAAACTGCTAGAGAGAAGAGACAGATCACCTATAAAGAAAAACCTATGAGAGTCACAACAGATTTCTCAAAGCAAACAGTGAAGTCAAGAAGAACATGGAGTGAAGTATTTCAGATCCTAAAGGAAAATGACTTCCAACCCAGACTGTTGTTCCCTGAAAAGCTGTCCTTCAAAATGGATGGAGAAATAAAATACTTACAGGACAAAGAACAGCTGAAGAACTTCATGACCACCAAACCAACCCTGCAAAGAATACTGAAAGCCATTCTAGACAGACAAAGGAAGAAAACACTAAGCAAGGCAAACAGTTAAATAGAGTGCAAAGGTAAAAAATCAACAGCATAAAGATAACCTGTCAAGCAAACCAATATATATCAGCTATAACCATTAATGTAAATGGCCTCAATTCACCAATCAAAGTAAATAGACTGGCAGAGTGGATCAAGAAACAGCATCCAACCATATGATGCATAAAGGAAATCCATCTAACCCAAAAGGTAACTCATAGACTGAAAAGCAAAGGATGGAAATCAATACTACATGTAACAAGATACCCCCAAAATCAGGAGTAGCTATTCTGTTTGCAGACAATGTGAACTCAAACTAAGAATGATTCAAAGAGATAAAGAAGACCACTATGTATCAGTTAGTGGAAAACTTCAAGAGGAAGAGATAACTGTCTTAAATTTATATGCACCAAATTTGGGAGCACACACCTATACAAAAAAATATTAATAGAAATGAAAAATCAAGTAAGTAATAACACAATTGTAACAGAAGACCTCAACACACCATTGACACAAAGGGACAGATCAACTAGACAGAAAATCAGCAAAGAAATAGCGGAACTGAATCACACATGTGAGCAAATAGACTTAGTAGACGTATACAGAGTGTTCCATCCAACAACATCAGAATATACATTCTTCTCAGCAGCACATGGAATGTTGTCTAAAATACACCATATATTAGTCAGCAGAACAAGCTTAAGTAAATGCAAAAGAATTGAAATTATCCCATGCATGTTTTCAGATCATAGCAACATAAAACTAGAAATTAATGAATGAAGAAACTACAAGACCCCCATAAATATGTGGGAATTGAATAATACTCTCCTGAGCAGTCAGTGTGCCACACAGGAAATTAAAGAGGAAATTAAACAATATTTGCAGGCAAACAAAAGTACAAATATATCTTACCGGAACCTGTGGAATACAATGAAAGCAGTCCTTAAAGAAAATTTGTTGTGGTGAACTCTCATATTAAGAAAACAGAATGATCCCAAACAAAAAAACTTGATGCTACACCTCAAACATCTTGAAAAGGAAGAGCAAGTCAAGCCCAAAGCCAAAGGAAGGGAGGAAATTATAAAGGTAACGGCAGAAATCAATGCAACAGAGACTAAGAAAACAATATAAAGCATCAATGAATTTTAAGAGTGGGTTCTTTGAAAGAATAAATAAAATCGACAGGCCTCTCACCATCCTTATTAAAGAAAGGAAAGAAAAAACTCAAATTCACACAATAAGAAATTTTTTTTTTGTTCAGAGTGATTTTAGTCTGTTTTGTTTTGTTTAATTTCAACATACATGAAGGTATTGACAGCTATTTGAGGAGAGTGCCAAATATTATGGCAGCCATTGTTGACTTCCTTACTGTCTGGTCTTGAAGACCTAAAATGCCTTCATCATCCTGTTCTGATCAGTTCTATACTATGTTGTTATGTATGAACACATTGTATGTGAAGATACGGACAACCGTCCGGAAGAAAACAAGAGATAGTACAATAGACAGTGAAGATCTCTGGTTGCCTTGCTTTGAAATCTGTCTCTTACACTGTAATCTTATGATCTGTTTTGTTGTGTTGAATTTTACCCTCTTTAAAAATAAGAAAAGTTATTCTCTGCATTTGTCATATAAATGTTATAAAATACGCAGAAGTGAGTGGTATAATTATTTACATTTTTAAGGGTAAGTTCGTATGTCTTTAAATTTACATAAAATTGTCTTTTTCATTTGAGAAAAAGGCAGCAATGATACACAAGTGTGAAACCCAAATGCATAACAGAACTAAGCAGCACTGCACTCCAGACCGGATGGGCAGAGACCCCAGTGATGCAGAGAGCAGCACTGACCCCTTCTGAGTCTCAGGTGAGCACTGAGCACAGGGGACTCCGGCCCCAGGGGACTCAGGAAGGACCCTGTCAGTGGTGCCCACAGCCTGGTGTTTCTCTTTGCAGCAGCAGGTATTCTGGGGCTCAGGCTCATCTGCAGTTGTATCCCAACACGGCTGAGCAGCCTTTTACCTGTGTCTTACAGGGCCTCCGGGATTGCAGTTGTGGTGAGGAGCTGCAGCAGAGAGTGAGGAGTGCAGAGGTGCTCAGAGCTGAGGGAGGATGGGGCCACCAAGGAGAGCCATTAAATGGAGAGAGTTCTCTCCAGATCACACCAGACTCCCTGGTACCCAAAACCATCACCTCCTTCAGACCTGCCAGTTGATGTGTCACCCAACTTGGATCCAAAACTTGGTTCTAGAGCCACCCCAGCAGGTAGAGTTCATGTCCAAGACCCAAGCACTGCCTTCATGGACGGATCTTTCTTGTATTCATATCTGGGCTGCATCTTGGGTTCTCCTCTGACTGCAGTGAGCAGGGAAGAGCAGAATCCCAAGGGCCACCAGGACCAGGCCAGCCAGCGCCCTCCAGATGAGATTCCCCACTGTGTAGTCCTGGGCTTGTGAGGCTGGGATAGGGACAAAGAGTTCACAGCGGTCAGGACAGACCAGAAGCACCACAGGACTTCTGATTATCTACAGGGGCAACTGCACAGCCTAGGCCAAACCTGATCTTCTGTGGTAAGACCCAGAAATGACACCTCTCCTTTCCCCTTGCCTTGACTCTCATCTTCTGGGAAGGGATAATGATGGTCTATGCATCTCTGAGAACCAAGGAAAGAGACAAGGATGTGAGAAGATTGTAGATCTCTGAGCCGCTTCCCTGGATTCCACATCCTTGCATCTCTTTCTCCTGACACAGCTTTGCAAGATCCTAAACAGTACTCTCTCTGTGGAGCTGGGAGTCCTCTCATCTCCACCCAGGATTCTTCAGGCTCAGTGGGCTCAGTGAGTTCAGATCTTACATCGGAGGCACACTGCAGCAAAGTTAATTGGCACTTAGGAGCTCAGGATTGGGAAGATCAAGGGCCTCCAGTTCAGAAATAAAGTCCTCCTATGTTTCTTGCTGTCTGAGACATACTATAATGTGAGCTCATTCTCCTTGAAAAGATTTTCTCTGATTCCCCAGTGGAGGAGCCAGGGTCCAGGAAAGAATGTTGGTTCTCAGGTCCCCTGAACATCAGGAGCAGAAAAGCTGAATTCTGGGGCTGCCTCAGTATTCCCAATATGGACTACTGATGCTTCCCCATCTCTCTGTCACCTCTCATTAGCAAATCATCATGAAGTTAGGAACACTTACAGCACAACACAAAGGCATATTCTAATGGTGGGAATAGCAGTGGCTTCTCAAAATTTCACTTCGTGTTTAGAAATTTAAATCTTTCTCAAATAGTCAATAATATATGTGCAGCAGACCAGGTATGTACCTCAGCAACAGGAAAATTACCTGGCAAGAGTGAGGCTCTGAGTTTGAATCCCACTACCAAAAAGAAAATACATAAGACTAAAATATATGCAAAAACAATGGACACTTAGGAATACATGTCATAGAGATAGAAATAATGTATATAAATATAGAATTTTATTCATTCCAGCAGGAGTCCTGTGGGGAGGTGGAAGGAGAACTGGGTTGTGGTGACAAGAAAGAAGCTGCCCTGAGACATTGTGTGAATTCTTCCCTGAACCTGCTATGGCTCCTCATCATCAGTGTCAGATCTGGGCTCCTTCAGTTTCTGGGGCCCTAAGCACAGCAGCTGATCACTACCTGGTGCAACCCAGGCCATCCTCTCCCTCCTCACCTGAGTTCCTACATTGACCCTGACACTGGAGTCACAAAAGCATAAGGAGTGCAAGCAGGAGGAGGAAGGCCACTGAGATCCTAATCAGAAGCTTCAGGTTCCTTCCTTGACATTGGCCATGTGTGGTGTCTATATTAGGAAGTCATTCAGTTATCTGATGACCTTGCTAGATGGGGGTTTGCATTCATCACCTCAGAGAATCACAATCCTGTGATGTGCCACTACTGTACCCTTCCCTGAAGTCTACAGATTAAAAAATCAAGTATGAAGAAGAGACTCTCCTGCCCAGGTGCTCTCCATATTTCCACTTGAAGCCATGATTTCTACACATGAGAAGAGCTGAGGCTGTAATAGGAGCCAATATGGGCAGAGAGTCTCCAGGTAGCTTGGATGCACGATATTTAGGATGGAGTCCAACACTCACCTGCTGTGGAGATGGGCTCTGTGGATGGAGAGATGAAGTCCCCAGAGCATTCTTTGGATGTGTCTGGTGTGGTGACAGGCCCTGTGGGTGGAGGCCTAGGATTACATGATCTTGGCAAGAAAGTTCACTGTCTAAAATCAACCCTAAGTCCTCTCTGACACCCTCCCCTGTTGATGTGGCCATTTCTAAAATCAAATCAAGGTTCTGGGTCGTGCGCCCCTCTAAGTACCCCTGTTGTCTTAGAGGAAGGACCCTCGCCTGGCTGAAATCCCCAAATAATTCTCACAGCAACTGGGAAAAAATGTCCCTAGAGTTAATGGCAGTATGAGCAGAGAGAGGACAGAGAAAGGGACTTCCCACCTGAGACCAGGAGATCCAGGCGGTCATTGGGTATGGACCACACATAGGGACTTTGCTTGTCACAGCTGTAGCATCAAAATGACCGCCTGGGACCAGGAAACACTGGTCCCACTGGGAACAGGGCCTGGAATAGTCCATTGGAAAGACATTGTAATTCTAGGTTCCAAGAGAGCTTGGCTTCTCCTTCCATAGTCAGAATGAACCTGTTACATTCTCCTGTGGTACATTGGAGGGTTAGATTGGCTCCTGATGTCACTACAGGGCAGGGCAGGGCCAAGAGGATGGGTTTCCTGTAGACTCCTAGGAGAGAGAGAGGCAGTGTGTGAAACGGATTCACATCTCCCATAGTGTCCCCAAGGCTGGGCTATGAGAGGGGGACACCCTTGAGAGTGGACCTCTTCCTGAGAGAAGAGGCTTGGAGTTGAGCCTGAGTATCCTCTCACCTGTCACCACCACCTCCAGGGCATTACTATATTCTCACCAGCTGGCAGGGCTCAGGTAGTAACAGTGATATCGCCCTGCATCATCTCTTGTCATAGATGGGATGGAGAATTTGGACTTATTTCCAAATATGAATGGTTTTGCCAAGAATGTCGATCTTCCTTCCCTTGTCAGATGGTAACTCTGTGCCCCCAGGATCCCCTGACACCATAGCCTCACAGAACTCCCCATTGGGATCACAGAGCCTGGAGTGGCCCAGAGCGAGGGTTTCGGAAGGATGCCTGAAAGGAAATAAGTGGCTGGATCAAGAGAACTTTTTGTCTCCTAGATCATTCCAAGGCCTCTCCTTGTTACTATCCCTCAGCCTAAGCCTGTGCCCCCACAATGGAGGGCCAGGAGCTGAGGCTGGAGTGGGACACAGGGTGCAGGGGAGGACTCACCTGCTGGTCCTTGCAGCGCTATGTGTAGACTCAGCCCTGGAAGATAGTTTCCTGTCCTGTCAGAGATTTCATCTGATACCTGATCCCCCTCTCTACCCCAGCCTAGTGCCCTTCTTCTCCCAGTTCTCACTGAGGCAGAGCAGAAGAGGTATGGTGCTCTGCATTTCATCTACTTTGACGGCACCACCTCTGCCAGATGAGACCTCACTGCTGCAGGACAGGCAGATGAACGGAAGTGGAAAATGAGTCTGTAGCCTCTTGTCCCCAACTCTGTGGACCCACCCAGTGAGGACAGAAGGCTCCTCCCTCGGCTGGGATCTGGCTTCTGCAGGCTCAGGATCCAAAGCTCTGTGGAGAAATATCAGCGAAGCTCTGATTTCTCCATTAGTCCCAGACCTTTCCATATGGCAAGAGCCCACTCATTAAAGAAAGCAACTGGGCTCTGTCCTTCATGGCCTCATAAGCTGAACTCCAACCCGAACACTCACATTCTAAAAGTCTCCTCTTTACTGCCACTCCTGGGCTTTTTTTATATGAGTGTTTATTTAGGAGTGTTTTCCCAGACTTCTAGAAGACGTGGAGGTCTATAGGAGCACATGGCCTGTGTGCTGAGTGGGAGATCTTCAGTGGGAATCCAGTGTCTGATAACATCCTGCAGGAACAAGAGGTGACCTCTCCCCTCATCAGTTTTCCTCTCTGTAGTAGCTGTTTCCAGGATTTCACTACAGTAACCACACACTGACTGACCCAGCAGCTGAAATAAGTGTGTGCTTTGTCCTGTGCTCCTTTCCAATTTTCTATTTTCATGGTTTTCCTTCTAGGGACCTGAAGGACAATTCCTGTCCCCTGCTCCAGAGCAAGTCACACCAGTTCTCCCCACAGGTGTTCTGTGGTCTGAGAGCTCAGCCTGGCTTCACTGTCCCTGTGCCTGGGATGTCCTTGGAAAGAGTGGCCCTGCATGAATAAGAGGTGGCAAGCCAAGCCCAATGTGCAGGTCTTTGGTTTCCTTGTGTGTTTTACCATTGGGATGTTCACCTGTGAATGAAGACAGTGACATTCCGCACTGTGCACATCCAGAGACAGCAGCTGCTTCTGCTTTCTCTGATGTGCTCCTTCCAGGGCTGAGGGCTCTGCTAGGGCTACAGAAGCTTTGCCTGCCCAGTGGCCTGTGTTGCATCCAAGGAGAAGTAGAAGGGCTGCAGGGCTTCCCATGGCTTGGAGAACAACCTTTTCCACATCACAGGACCGGGGGAGGAATGAACCCACCCTTGTCCTGTGTGAAGAAAGCACTGTGAAAGGGGACACACTGGGAGCACACTGGTTGTTGAGGCTTCCTCTGAGCCTCCCCAGGCAGGGTCACTGTCCTCAGTGTGTACAGACCCTCTGTGCACAGAGACAGGGACTAGAGCTGGTGGGAGCTCTTGGTTGTGAGACTTCATGTGCACCTGGGGTGAGCATGGTGACTGCTCCCTGACAGTAGACTCAAGGTTCTCACACCAGGAAGTACATGGATAGAGTGGCCCTGGTCACTGTGTTCCAGTCTGAATCTCCACATGACCCAGAGCTGGAAGAGGCCCTGGAAGAGGTGACCTGTGCTCAGAGCAGTGTGGACAGAGCGCAGGAAAGCAGGAGGTGAACTGCAGTAGGAGCTTCATCACCTGGTGCATTAATCAGGAATGGTCCTGAATCACATGAGCTATGGGCACCACTTGGAGTGGCTGTGGAATTGCTCTAGGAGTGGAATCTGGAAATGTCAGGAGGAGCCGGCAGGCCATAGCTTAGAGTGCTCCGGGGTTCTGGTGAGAGCTTAGAGCATCAGAACCCTGACAGAAATGGAGACAGTGAATGTGATACTCAAGAGGCTTCAAATGGAAACAAGCAGTGTATCAGGAAGTGGATCGAAGGCTGCTTTTTAATAGGTTAGCGGAGCTGTTTTCTCTTACCCAACTAAAACTAAACATCTCATATCATCCAAGAACTTAAAGTACCATAGAAAACATATGAAAAAAAAAAAACTCACATAGGATCAAAACTATATGCTACAAAATTCAGGGGAAAGAACACACAGAGCACGCTGAAACAGACAGTGAAGACAATTCCACTCCGAAAATAGATTTGACCATTTTATTTTAGGTCAGGTGATCGTTGCTAATAGAGATGAAGAGAACAGTCACAAAACTCCTACCAGTGGAAAATTGGTTAACACATTTTCCCCACAGACAATGGTTTGCAGCCACACTCCAGTATACAGTGGAAATGTTGGTCAGAAAATTATTAAAAGATTAAAAATCTTTTTATAATCACTCTTGATTTTTAAACTTTTCTCATCACTCTTGATAAAGAAAATACACAACTCTGAGAGGTTGGTTGTGTTTTGCTGCAAGGCTGAGCGTGTTTGTTGCTCAGACAGCTTCCTCTTAGCACCAGGTGAGCTGCATCAGGCCCAGCTCCATGCAGTGTCCAGGGAGAGAGAGCATGGGGATGTCTATCTTTCCTTCCTACCCTGTGTTCTACAGTGCAGGCTGTGTGTGTCCTGCAGAGTGAGAAGCCATCCTGCATGCAGCAGGCTCACAGTTGTGTGGACTCCTTTCTGTTCACTGACCAGCATGTGTCCCTCAGACACAGGCCTTAGACAGCAGAAGAAGTACCATTACCCTACTGCTCCAGGGACAGCAGAGTGACTGGGTCACATTAGAGGGTCCTGGGATCCTTACAGTCTTCCTTGGTCGGGGTTGACAACAGCGCAATTCCCTCTCAGGTGTTGCTGGACCCTCCTGTGGACAGGATCCTTGTGAGGACACCTGGCTCAGAGAGGTGAGTGGGAAATACCTGGGCTTCAGAGAACTGATGTTCCTGGTATGAGAGGCCGGGGAGATCGAGTACTGAGCAGTGAATTGAGCAATGAATGACAGACACCGTGGTATCCACAGATCATCCTAACTGAGGTGGAGAGGTGAAGGTGTTCATGGGAAACTGTGTGTCCACACTGAGGTGAACGAGATATACAGGGAATTCTGTGGGAAGGAAACCATGTACTAATTGAAACAAGTAGAAAATGCCTAGCAGAAACCTGCTTCCAGAGCACAGGAGCTCAGAGTATGGCCATAGCCTCCGGTCCACAGTACACCAGGCTCAGGACAGGTTCACAGCATCAGCACTGGGCCAAAGTCTCTGTCCCAGAAATTTCCAGGAAGGGAGGAGGTGTGAGCCAGTTCAGGAGGGATTCTGATGCAAAGAATCCAAGTAATTTGCCATGCACATCATATATTATGGCTTGTGAGACTCTGTGCAAGACCCAGCTCCCTGACAAAATGGACCTGTGATTCTCAGTTCCCACCACTGACCTAGAGTAGGGAGAAAGTTGCAGTGAGGGAACAGGGTTGAATTCCTGCTTTTCTGTATCACAGCTTCCACTCCCCTGTGTGCTGTGAGCTTCTGAGTTCTGGCAGGTCTGGGCAATGGGTTAAAGTTTAGCTTTTACTCTTTGTTCCAATTTTAATGTAAGTGATATTCATGGCTAGGCAGTGCCCATTCTGATAGCTCAAATACAGAGTACACTTTCTCATTGTGAAACTATACTAGATAATTCCAAGAAAGTGGGCTGGACATCTGCACCAAGAACTAAGGTGTTAGTACAGGAGACTTTCAGAAAATTTATCATCCAGCAATGAGATCTTGAGTTTGACTCATCCCCACACATCTGAGGTCACTGATGGAGTCACAGGAGCCTGGATAATGCTAAGAGACTCCAGATATTGAAACACGTTCCCATGATGTGCAGATTAATTTTGATCTGTTTTGAGAAAAGAAAGAGCAGCATCATTGGGGAAGAAACCTTCCCAGGAGAAGCCCTGGTCCTTGCCCAAGTTGCTTTGTGAGATCTGAGTATGGGCCGGCCTGGCATCTGCATGGATTTGATAGGTGCTGAGTTTCCAGTGATACTGGGTTTGGGTCACATTCCTGGGTGCACAGGGCAGCAGGTAAACGCTGCTGTGAGGGGTCTGTGGCCTCACATCATTGTCTCCTGTGTGTGTTTGGTTGAAGGGTACGGATAGGAGGAAGAGGAGGGATAAGAGCCCAAGCCCTGAAGGCAGCACCATGGGATGTGTGAGTTGGAAGCTTCTGGGAGACTGGCGGCTCAGGGAGCTGCTGTCCCACCCACCATTTGGTTCTCTTTGTGCTGTGGTGTCAGACACAGAAGAGTGCTCAGTGAGATTGTTAGTTAGAAATCCACTGTGGAGCTCAGAGATCAGGGTCCCAATCTGTGTGGACACAGCTGACCACACAGCATCACATCATCCTAGGGAAATCAGGGTTTAGCCAAGCTGGTAGAAAGATTGTCACGATCACATGGGAAATCAGTGGACCAGGCTTAAGGAAGGAATGTAGAACCACTCTCCTCCTCTTTGCACCAGTGGTCTCTTCAGTTACATTCCTGAGAGATTTTCCCCATTTGAAAGCCACCCTATTTCCAGGGCTGCCTGGTGTTTGGACAATGTGCAGCTTACCGCAGTGTGAACGTGACAAGTTCCCCAGAACAGCAATGTTATTTAGAGCACTGACCAAAACTGAGTCAGGTTTCTCTTGAAACTTTCTATATTAATCATTCTGTATGCATGAAGAATAGCCTGAAATTTCCTAAATCCAAACAACGGAACACAATTTTCTCACAGAGGTTCATCTCAGACTCTGGAGCATAAAAGCCCTTTATCTCATCATCCTGGACAGGCTTGAGAAGAGCAGGCAGCTCCTGTCTTCACAGGGGTCTTAGTTGCCAGCACTGGCACTTCGTCCTTACAGAAGAGATTCCAACTCACCCCAGATACCCAGGTTCTGAGCATCACAACCTACTGTAATTGCAGAAGGCAGTCATTTCATCTCCCTGAACAGAATGACAACCTCAGATAATTGGACACCTTTTCTGTGTGCTGCCAGAGGATTCATTGGAAAGTTTGTTATGTCAGCTGCACCTGCCCCATACCTCCCACCTAGGAAGGCCTTTGTGTTTGATGGGCAGGCAGGTAGAGGGAGGACACAGCATGTGACACACAAGATCTGAGCCAAATAACATCTTGGAGTGACAATCACTTGTGAGGTAACCCACGGCCATGTGGACCCTGCCCATCATGACTGTGCCTGGTGTTGGGTGTTGGCCTGGGCTGATTGGACTTTGGCTTAGCATGGCATGAACACAGCATCGCAGGGCTCCCATGAACCCTGTGTTTTTGGACAGGCTTCTCCACTGTGACCCTCTGCTGCCTTCCTATCCAGGATTTTCAGAACACAGGAGGATGGCTCATTTGGGGTATTTTGTTTGTTCTGAAACACAGGTTGTAGGAACTGATAAAAGCCAGTAAACAAACAGGATGTGATTTTTCTCAACTCCAGGTCACCCTACAAAAAGTTCACTGCTTTCTGCTCACACAGGAAGATGACCAGCTCCTCCTCAACACAAAAAAGCAGGGGCAAGTGCAGGGAAACTTTCAGATAGGGCCTAGGGTGCAGCAACTCTAACCAAGGCCACACTAAACCATTACCAAAGAATCCCAATGTATGCACACTGCACATCCTGTGCTGCTGCACCCGGAACCAGAGGGAGACATTGCTGTGTACTCACTTCCCTCTGAGAGACTCGATGTGAGTCTGCTCCTCTAGGTGGCATCCCCTGCCACATGAGCATAGTGCTCAAAATACAAATATTGGCAAGTTACATAATAAACGTACTCTGCTAACTACATACCTCTTCTAAATTTTGAAGTTCAGTAGAGGATCAGAGTATTGATCTGTTTTCTATTTCCATTTTATCCTAGGTTACTATTTTTACTTATTTGTTCATTTCCAGGCGTTTTTCCCTAGTTGTAAAAGATTTCAGCTGTTCAGATCTTTTTTTTTTTTTTTTTTGCACCGTGGAGAATTTCTTTACCAATTACCTGATATTGAAAGAGAATGCACTTTACCAAAATGGAGAAGTAAAGCTTCCTCATCCACAGCTGTGTGAGGTTTGGTTCACAGAGTGTGGACAGATCTCCTTGACTCATTCCTCCTGCATGGACATTCGGGCCTGTGACCTACGTCACCAGAGTTCTGCTTTACTATAGTTACCAAAAAGGTATTGTATATTTGAAATCTGCAAAGAAGCTAAGAGCAAGTGTTTATATAGCAAGAAAAAAGTGTAAAATGACAGAAACTGTTGAAAAGAAAAGAGAAACTGATATTTGGGAAAGGAGAACAGGAAAGGAAAAGCAAATACATATATTTGACTTGTGCTAAGATGCTATGGACAATTAAATGTCTGTATCTTGTACTCTTAGGTACCTATCATAGATATAATAATAATCAATTTATTAACCATTTTAAATCCCCTTTTTCTAATTTTGCAATTTTGTTTTATCTATTTACAATAAAATTTAAGAACCATAAATGAACGTAACAAAAAATAGAAGAAAAGATGCAAATGTTATCTAGAGATGTGTTGCTCTAAAGTGTGTCAATCAGCTGGATGGTGGCAATGTTTTATACTGTAGTTCTATGAATGAAATCAACTCCTGTGCTTCAAATACACCAAAGTCTTCTCAGTAATGTGATAGTAAAGCTCATAATGAAGCTCCACAATATCTCACTTCAGTTTCAGAATCTCAAGTTGAACTGTTCTTTAACTTTCTTCATTTAATATTCATAATATTAAATGAGGGGTTGGAATTTACTTGCAATTGGGGAGTGCTTTACCCTTACATGTATTAAAGAATTTTATCTTGGACCATAGTATGGAAGCTTGAGTTGTGTCTTAAAGACAGCCTGATACATACATATGTATAATTGTTAATTATTGGTATTTGTTTGAACACAAATCATGAAAGATGTCAATTAGTGGTTACCACTACCCTGCCTTTGATGCCCACATCTCCTCACAAGGACCCTTACACATCAGCTATGCCTGACTCATCCTCTTCTCTCCCTCAGGGCACTGGTGTTATGAAAACCCAGCCAAGATCTCCCTGTTTCTAGTGACGGCTCAGGTAACTACTTTGCAACCCTTGCCACGATTTTGGAGAAGGACCTCTCATGTTGTGCAAAGCACATTAAAATGTTCCCATCAGCTGAGGTGATTAACAAATAGAAAATGTTTTCAGAACTTTATCTACCACCTGGGTCCAAATATCCCAACCTGGTCATGAATTCCTTTGCCAACTTATTTGATTGAAGTTGAAGTCTACTGACACTGCCTCCACAATTTGTGCCCTGTAGTTGTTTTCAAAAGTGTTACCAAAAAAAGAGAAAAAGCTCTGGACAATTCTGAATTAAAACTCAGAAGCATAGCAGCCTCTCCATGACCAGAAAGCCTGACACCTGGTCAACAATGACATACAGAAGTGAAAAGGAAATACAGGCATGGGAATCAAGGAAGAGCAATCAAAGAACACTGCAAACCACATAGAAAATGGAAAACTTGAACACAGTGCAGAGAAAAGAACACCCTTTGGAAATCTGAACCTAACTCCTGAGAAGAGATCCTGTCTCTGCAAGCAGAAGATAATCTGGACAGACTTGGAGGACTCCAGCACAAACAATGGATTGACCTGGCAATGCCATCCAAAGAAAATCCTGTGGTTGTGGTCAACTGCACACAAGTTTGAGTTTTACCCCTAAAGTAACTTCTTCCATGGAACTTGCTAGAGTTGGAGAAGAAATCCATTACAGGCTCTGTCACATTTGAGAGTGATTAATCATGACACATTTGGAGAACAGGTAAATTGCTTAGGATTAAACAGTTCTAGGAATGAGAATTTATGGTGTAACTACATTCAGGGCTTCTGGATCACCCTACCATACTTGTTGGGTGGGAGACACCCAGAAGAGACAGTCATAGACACAGACTCCCTGAGAAGTTTAAGCAGGGATGAGCTCAGGTCAGTAGTGACTTAGTGGTCTGTGCCTTTTGTGAAAAGCCAGTTTGTTTTCATGCAATTTTCTGAGAAGATCACACATGAAATTCCTGGCATTAAGTTCAGCAGACTCCCTGATCTCTCCCCTTATGACCAAAAAAGTTACAGAACTTGGAGACCTGTTAGTGTTTCCCATATGCCTAAGTGATCAACAACATGCTTCATCTTGGACAGTTGCCACCTACTGTGGTGTATAGACAGAGAGAGCTCTGGGGTAAGAGTTCAAAAGATCACAGCCCATGAAACTGGATGAAGACAGCAGTGACTTGGGGCAAACAGGGCCACAAACACTAAGACCCGTAGAATGAATACAATCATAGAAGGAGACACCACATTATTGATTGACACTGCTTAGAAGGAAGTGTGGTTCAGGACTCAGCATACATAGAAAAAGTGGGTAGAAAAGAATAAGCCCTTGCTGTGAGTTTCTGTTCCCCCAGTATCTGTGTATTTCAACCTACTCACCCTGGGAAAAACACACCCACCCAAACACAAGGAGTAATTTCCTTGTTTGCTTATTTATGCTGTGTTTTCTTTTCTCCTTTGTTTTAGTGTTTTTAGTCATGTTTCCCTTTTTTGATTGATTAGTACCTTTATCCTAATTCTACTAATTTCTTTCATTCTTCAATTGGATATTTTACCTTACATTTCTCATCTCATCTCCCTTTTCATTACTGTCAAATTTTGTTTCTGTTTTTCCTTTCCCCATAACTTCTATAGCTATTTTTATTGCTCATAAGCCTTATTAATTTTTAGCTGTATAACTGATTGTAACCTATATTGTTGACTTCTTTTCTGTTGCCAATATCTTTGGAGCTGATGCATTGACTAGATGTTTTTTGAATGACAAAATTTGTTTTTGTGGCTATATTGCTAGGGTAGTTCCATTTTCTAGAGTTAACACTGGTACAGCTATAGCTTTTATTTATTCTTATCACATGTAAATATGTGAGTAGTTGAGGCTCTACTATTTTCACTGACTTCCTCTATGTTGGTTAATGCGGCATGATACTTCTGTGCATTGGTTTTTACTGTAGACTAATAATGGTCATTGTATCAAAAAATAGTGCAGTTTTTCTCTCTTCTTTGTGTGATGGTGGAGATCAAACCTTCATCAGTGGGCTGGACATTACAAAACCCCTCAAATACGGGGCTGAATGTGTTAATTCACATGCAAAATGAAACTCAAAATACAACCCAGGAAGACATAGTTATTTCCAAGTCTCCATCATTATAAGTGTGCGGTGAGTGTCCTCTCTTATGTGTTTTGCTCCTGGCTGCCTGTGGATCCTTCTCTAACAGTGTTGAGCCTGCAATATTGGAATTCTGAGGACCACCAGAACCAGGTCAACCAGGCCCGTCCAGATGAGACTGTCCACTGTGTAATCCTGAAGTCTGCAGTAGGAGTTAGTGACAAAGAGGAAAGAGAAAGCCAATATTGCCCCAGGATTCCTGAATATCCACCAGGAGCACCTGTTTCCTTAAAGAAGATTTCACCTTGTGAATGCAGGTCCATTACTGAGAAGTCTTTTACTCCCCTCATTTGGAGTTTGACTGGGTTTGTGGTGGGCTAAGGGTCTCCAGTTTTCCTGTGAATCAAGAAGAGAAAAAAATGTGTGAATCACTGAAGGACCAGAGCCTTTATTCTGTGTTCTACAGCTTCATATCTTACCATCATGACATGGACTTTGTGACCATCCATAACTGCCCTTTCCCGGTGGAGTCTTCACTCTCACTGCACTCTATGAACTCAGAACTTGAGTCATAATCACTTTGGAATTAAGATATCCTGAGTTCAAAGAACTCATAAATTGCAATAAATGTTATTTCATGTTTGGTAATAACAGCACTATGAGTTGTTCTTTTTTTTTTTTTTTTTTTTAATCTCGAACACAGGAAAATGTACTCTGATTCTCTAAGAGGTGAAATTCCCTTCATTCACTGACCAGGTATGAGGCTTCTGAACCCTCAGAGTTCCTGCAATTCAGGTTCATGAGGGTGAATGTCTAGGGCTGTGACCAAGTTGGGGCTCTGTGACCATCATCCCTGAACTCTCATCTTAAGTGATCATCTCATGGTTTGAAGCAAACACAGTACTATGCACACGCACACACACACACACACACACACACACACACACACACGTATCTGTATTTTACATGGTGAAAATCTCAAGAGTTCCTAAAATCAGTGTATCTACTTTATAGGCATTTAAATCCATGCAGAATGGCCTATAATAAACATGTAATAAACGTGCAAAAAGATGCAAATGAAATAAATGAATAATGGGAATATACGGGAAAAGAAATGTAAGCATCTAAAACATATACCATGACCACAATTCTTATATATGTCCCCCTAGGACGTTCATTTCATGTTAACTTCTGAGTCTCTGCCTACGGTGTTTTTCTGAATAGAAGATTTGCTATGTTTTTTGTATTACAAAAAGCTATGAACATAGACTGGATGTAAAATTCAATCTGGAGCCAGGGGCTGAGTTCTGTGGCACCTGTGCATGCCTGGAATTTGTGAGGTCACGTGTTTGATCCCTAGAACAACAACAAAACAATACATAAAATTCACTCTGTGCAGTAAAGTTGGTACTTTACTGCAGTAAAAAGGAGAGTGAGAGCAAGAGAGAGAGAGAGAGAGACAGAGAGAGATAGAGAGAGACAGAGCGAGACAAAGAGAGACATAGGCAGAGAGAGAGAGAATATGAATGGATAATCATTGGTATGAACTTTGTATATCTGGATATAATAACACATATCACTATATAAATAATAATAACTAAGGTAGGTATGCAAGTGACCAATTAACTTTGAATTTTATATTTTATCTATGACTCATAGGAGATCACTGAAGAGTTATTGGAAGAGAATCAGGATAATACGTAGTACTAGTGATACATACAAACCAACAGCTGTGTTGTATAACAGATTATTATTCTTAAAACATAAAATCACCAAGCTTCAACTTACAAATTATGAAAATATGGCATCATAGTACAAATTTCATGTGAATGTGAAATATTCAAATTAAGAAAACTTTGAAATATTTCCAAAGTTCACTAATGAACCTCCATTTTAAACATCTTGAATAGAAATACTTGGTATTAAAAAGTTATTCTCTGTTGAGCTGACAGGGCCCCGAATTGAGTCCTGCGCCCAGAGCTCGTGTCGGCTGAAAATCAGCATACAGAGAAGCCTTAGAGAGTCACCCCCAGTCAGTAAGACCACACCCCATGTCTGAAATCACAGGAAGTCACACAGGAGTCCCAACGAGCATAACTGGTGCACACCCAGTGAACTCCAAGCAGCTAGTTGTTGCCTGCTGTCTGCCCCAGAAGCCAAAAGTGGGACAGGTGATTCTCATCACATAGAGGAAACCTTGAAACACTGCTCAAAACCTGGAAATATAGAAAAATGACAAAATGAAAGAGCAAAATGCAATCTCAAACTTCCAGCCGACCCAAACAAGCCTAAAAGACATGGACACAGAAGAAAATATAACCCATACATCTGAAATAACTGAAATGATATAAACTGAAGTAAAGACACAACTCTGGGAAGCTACACAAAACCTCAGATCAGAAATAGTCTCCCAGGTAAAAGAAGAAATGTTAAGTGTAATGAAAGAAATGCTGAACAAATCTAAAAAAGATATAGTTAAAAAATTAGAGAAACAATGCAAAAAGATGGAAAATCTGAGAGAAGAATATGAGACAAACAATGCATGAATCAGATTCTATGAGATACATAGGAAATGAAAAATTCCATCAAAAGTGCTTCAGTAAAAGTAAAGGTAGAATTTCAGACCTTGAAGTCATGATGGCAGCTAGTGAATAGGAAAGGAAAGATCTGTTAAAAATAACAAAGAACCAGGAAATAACAATTCAACAACTGTAATATGATGAAAAGAAAAACAACATAATCTGGTAGATATAAATGAAAAGAAAGGTGATAACACAAATGGTATCAAGACACTATTTACAGAAGTAACAGCTGAAAATTTCCCAAACATGAGAATGGAAACTGACATAGAGATCAATGAAGCATATAGAACTCTGAATAACTATGACCAAAATAAAACAATGCGCAGACATAAAAATAAACATCTCAGAAATCCAACAAGAGAACAGAATTTTGAAAGCCGCTAGAGAGAAGAGACAGATCACCTATAAAGGAAAACCTATGAGAGTCACAGCAGATTTCTCAAAACAAACAGTGAAGTCAAGAAGAACATAGAGTGAAGTATTTCATATTCTAAAGGAAAATGATTTCCAACCCAGACTGTTGTTCCCTGAAAAGCTGTCCTTCAAAATGGATGGAAAAGTAAAATACTTCCACAACAAAGAACAGCTGAAGAACTTCATGACCATCAAACCAAACCTGCAAAGAATACTGAACGTCATTCTAGACAGACAAAGGAAGAAAACACTAAGCAAGGCAAACAATTAAATAGAGTGCAAAGGTAAAAAATCAACATCATAAAGATAACCTGTCAGGCAAACCAATATATATCAGCTATAACCATTCATGTAAACAGCCTCAATTCACCAATCAAAGTAAATAGACTGGCAAATGGATCAAGAAACAGCATCCAACCATATGTTGCATAAAGGAAATCCATCTAAACCAAAAGGAATCTCATAGACTGAAAAGCAAAGGATGGAAATCAATACTACAAGTAACAAGATACCCCGAAAATCAGGAGTAGCTATTCTGTTTGCAGACAATGTGAACTCAAACTAAGAATGATTCAAAGAGATAAAGAAGACCACTATGTATCAGTTAGTGGAAAACTTCAAGAGGAAGAGATAACTATCTTAAATATATGTGCACCAAATTTGGGAGCACACACCTATACAAAAAATATTAACAAAAATGAAAAATCAAGCAAGTAATAACACAATTGTAACAGAAGACCTCAACACACCATTGACACAAAGGGACAGATCAACTAGACAGAAAATCAGCAAAGAAATAGCAAAACTGAATCACACATGTGAGTAAATAGACTTAGTAGATGTATACAGAGTGTTCCATCCAACAACATCAGAATATACATTCTTCTCAGCAGCACATAGAATGTTGTCTAAAATACACCATTTACTAGTCCACAAAACATGCTTAAGTAAATGCAAAAGAATTGAAATTATCCCATGCATGTTTTCAGATCATAGCAACATAAAACTAGAAATTAATGAATGAAGAAACTACAAGGCCCCCACAAATATATGGAAATGGAATAATACACTCCGAGCAGTCAGTGGGCCACACAGGAAATTAAAGAAGTAATGAAACAATATTGGCAGGCAAACAAAAATACAAATACATCTCACTGGAACCTGTGGGATGCAATGAAAGCAGTCCTCAAAGAAAATTTTTTGTGGTGAACTCTCATATTAAGAAAACAGAATGATCACAAAGAAAAAACCTGATGCTACACCTCAAACATCTTGAAAAAGAAGAGCAAGTCAAGCCCAAAGCCAAAGGAAGGGAGGAAATTGTAAAGGTCAGGGCAGAAATCAATGCAATAGAGCCTAAGAAAACAATATAAAGCATCAATGAATTTAAGAGTGGGTTCTTTGAAAGAATAAATAAAATTAACAGACCTTTTGCCATCCTTATTAAGAAAGGAAAGAAAAAACTCAAATTCACGCAATAAGAAATTTTTTTGTTCAGAGTGATTTTAGTCTGTTTTGTTTTATTTAATTTCAACATACATGAAGTTATTGACAGCTATTTGAGGAGAGTGCCAAATATTATGGCAGCCATTGTTGACTTCCTTACTGTCTGGTCTTGAAGACCTAAAATGCCTTCATCATCCTGTTCTGATCAGTTCTATACTATGTTGTTGTGTATGAACTCGTTGTGTGTGAAGATATGGACACCTGTCCAGAAGAAAACAAGAGACAATACAATAGACAGTGAAGATCTCTGGTTACATTGCTTTGAAATCTGTGTCTCTTACACTGTAATCTTATTATCTGTTTTGTTCTGTTGAATTTTACCCGCTTTAAAAATAAGGAAAGGTATTCTCTGCAATTGTCATATAAATGTAATAAAATACACAGAAGTGAGTGGTATAATTATTTGCATTTTTAAGGGTAAGTTCATATATCTTTAAATTTACATAAAATTGTCTTTTTAGTTTGAGAAGAGGCAGCAATGATACACAAGTGTGAAACCCAAATGCATAATAGAACTAAGCAGCACTGCACTCCAGACTGGATGCGCAGAGACCCCAGTGATGCAGAGAGCCGCACTGGCCCCTTCTGAGTCTCAGGTGAGCACTAAGCACAGGGCCCCAGGGGACTCAGGGAGGGCCCTGTCAGTGGTGCCCACAGCCTGGTGCTTCTCTCTGCAGCAGCAGCTATTCTGGAGGCTCAGGCTCATCTGCAGTTGTATCCCAACACGGCTGAGCAGCCTTTTACCTGTGTCTTACAGAGCTCAGGGATTGAAGTTGTGGCGAGGGGCTGCAGCAGAGAGTGAGGAGTGCAGAGGTGCTCAGAGCTGAGGGAGGATGGGGCCACCAAGGAGAGCCATTAAATGGAGAGACACTTCTCTCCAGATCACACCAGACTCCTTGGTACCCAAAAACCATCACATCCCTCAGACCTGCCAGTTGATGTGTCACCCAACTTGGATCCAAAACTTGGTTCTAGAGCCACTCAACAGGTAGAGTTCATGTCAAAGACCCAAGCACTGCCTTCATGGATGCATCTTTCTTGTATTCACACCCTGGCTACATCTTGGGTCCTTCTCTGACTGCAGTGAGCATGGAAGAGCAGAACCCTAAGGGCCACCAGGACCAGGCCAGTCAGTGCCCTCCAGATGAGATTCCCCACTGTGTAGTCCTGTTTCTGTGAGGCTGGGTTGGGGACAAAGAGTTCACAGAGGTCAGGACAGACCAGAAGCACCACAGGACTCCTGAATATCCACAGGGGCAACTGCACAGCCTAGGCCAAACCTGATCCTCTGTGTTAAGACCCAGAACTGACACCTCTCCTTTCCCCTCACCTTGACTCTCGTCTTTGGGAAGGGATAATGATGGTCTCTGCATCTCTGAGAACCAAGGAAAGAGAGAAGGATATGAGAAGATTGTAGAGCTCTGAGCCTCTTCCCTGGATTCCACATGCTTACATCTCTTTCTCCTGACACAGCTTTTCAAGATCCTGAACAGTACTCTCTCTGTGGAGCTGGGAGTCCTCTGATGGCCACCCAGGATTCTTCAGGCTCAGTGGGCTCAGTGAGTTCAGATCTTACATCTGAGTCCCATGGAAGCAAAGTTAATTGGCACTTAGGAGCTCAGGACTGGCAAGATCAAGGGCCTCCAGTTCAGAAATAAAGCCCTCCTATGTTTCTTGCTGTCTGAGACACAGTATAATGTGAGCTCATTCTCCTTGAGATGATTTTCTCTGATTCCCCAGTGGAGGAGCCAGGGTCCAGGAAAGAATGTTGGTCCTCAGGGCCCCTGAACATCAGGAGCACAAAGACTGAATTCTGGGGCTGCCTCAGTAGTCCCAATCTGGACTACTGGTGCTTCCCCATCTCTCTGTCACCTCTCATTAGCAAATCATCATGAAGTTACGAACACTTACAGCACAACACAAAAGCATATTCCAATGGTGGGAATAGCAGTGGCTTCTCAAAATTTCACTTCCTGTTTTAGAAATTTAAATCTTTCTCAAATCATCAATAATATATGCGCAGCAGACTGGGGGTGTACCTCAGCAGCATGAAAATTGCCTGGCAAGAGTGAGAATCTGAGTTTGAATCACACTGCCAAAAAGAAAATACATAAGACTGAAATATGTGCAAACACAGTGGATACTTAGGAATACATGTCATAGAGATAGAAATAATGTATATAAATATAGAACTTTATTCATTCCAACAGGAATCCTGTGGGGAGGTGGAAGGAGAACTGGGTCATGGTTCCAAGAAAGAAGCTGCCCTGAGACATTGTGTGAATTCTTCCCTGAACCAGCTATGGCTCCTCATCATCAGTGTCAGATCTGAGCTCCTTTAGTTTCTGGGGCCCTAAGCACAGCAGCCGATCACTACCTGGTGCAACCAGGCCATCCCCTCCCTCCTCACCTGGCTTCCTACATTGACCCTGATACTGGAGTCACAAAAGCATAAGGAGTGCAAGCAGGAGGATGAAGGCCACTGAGATCTTAGTCAGAAGCTTCAGGTTCCTTCCTTGACTTTGGCTTTGTGTGGTGTCTACATTAGGAAGTCATTCAGTTATCTGATGACCTTGCCAGGCTACGGTTTGCATTCATCACCTCAGAGAATCACAATCCTGTGATGTGACACTACTGTACCCTCCCCCGAAGTCTACAAATGAGAAAATCAAGTATTAGAGAAGAGACTCTCCTGCCCAGGTGCTCTCCATATTTCCACTTGAAGCCATGATTTCTAGACATGAGAGGAGCTGAGGCTGTAACAAGAGACGAGATGGGCTGAGAGTCTCCAGGCAGCTGGGATACAGGACATACAGGATGGAGCCCAACACTCACCTGCTGTGGAGCTGGGCTCTGTGGATGAAGAGTTAAGGTCCCCAGAGCATCCTTTGGATGTGCCTTGTGTGGTGACAGACCCTGTGGGTGGAGGTTTAGGATTAGATGATCCTGGCAAGAATGTTCACTGTCCAAAATCAACCCTAAGTGCTCTCTGACACCCTCCCCTGATGATGTGGCCATTTCTAAAATCAAATCAAGGTTCTGGGGTAGGCTCACCTCTAAGGACCCCTGTTGTCTTAGAGGAAGGGCCCTCCCCTAGCTGTAATCCCCAAATCATCATCGCTGCAACTGAGAAAATGTGTCCCTGGGGTTAATGGCATTATGAGCAGAGAGAGGACAGGGACAGGGTCTTTCCACCTGAGACCAGGAGCTCCAGGGTCTCACTGGGTATGGACTCTACATGGGGACTTTGCTTGTCATAGCTGTAGCATCTAAATGACCACCTGGGACCAAGAATCATTGGGCCTACTGGGAACAGGGCCTGGAACTGTCCATTAGGAAGACTTCATGATTTTAGATTCCAAGGGAGCTTGGCTTCTCCTTCCTTAGTCAGAATGAATCTGTCACATTGTTGTCCTGTGGTACATTGGAAAGTTACATTGGCTTCTGATGTCACCACAGGTCTGGGCAGGGCTGAGAGACTGGGTTTGCTGTAGACTCCTAGGAGAGAGAGAGGGAGTGTGGGAAATTGACTCACACCTCCCACACTGTCCCCAAGGCTGGGCAGTGAGAAGGGAACACCCCTGAGAGAAGACCTCTTCCCAACAGCAGAGGCTTGGGCTTGGGGCCTGAGTGTCCTCTCACCTGTTACCACCAGCTCCAGGGTATCACTGGGCTCTGACCAGCCAGAAGAGCTGAGATAATAACAGTGATATCACTCTGCATCAGCTCTTGTCACAGATGGGAGGGAGAACTTGGCCTTGCTTCCAAGTAGATTGGGTTTTTCCAAGAACCTTGATCTTCCTTTTCTGTTCACACTGTAACTCTGGGCCCCCAGGATCCCTTGACACCATAGGCTCACATAATTCCCCCAAGGGATCACAGAACTTGGAATGACCCAGAGAGAGGGCTACAGGAGGTTCCCTGCACGGAAATCAGAGCCTGGATCCAGGACCTTCTTAGTCCCCTACATTATTCCAAGGCCTTTCCCTGTTACTAAATCTCAGGCTAAGCCTCTGTTCCACCAAATGAAGGCCAGGAGCTGAAGCTGTGGTGGCACACAGAGTGCTGGGGAGGACTCACCTGTGGGACCTTGCAGCGCCATGTGCAGACTCAGCGCTGGAAGAGTTTCCTGTCCTGTCAGAGGTTCTGTCTGATACCTTACCTGATCCCCCTTTCTATTCCAGCCTGGTGCCATTCTCCTCCCAGTCCTGTCCTAGGCAGAGCAAAACAGGTACCCTATGCTTCATTTCATCTACTTGATGGCTCCACCTCTGCCAGAGGAGACTTCAGTCCTGCTGGACACACAGGTGAATGGAAGTGGAAAATGACATTCTGTTGCCTCTTGTCCCCACCTCTGTGGACCCACCCAATGGAGACAGAGAGCTCTTCCCTCAACTAGGTTCTGGCTTCTGCAGGCTCAGGATCCAAAGCTCTGTGGAGAAATATCAGCCTAGCTATGAATTCTCCCTTAGTTCCAGACCTTCCCACATGGCAAGAGACCACTCATTAAAGGAAGCACCCGGATTCTGTCCTTCATGGCCTCAGAAGCTGGACTCCAACCAGGACACTAACTTTCTGAGATCCTCCTCTGTACTGTCACTCCTGGGCCATTTTTAAATGAGTGTTTATTTAGAGTTTTCCTGGACTTCAGAAATACAAAACAGTCTAGAAGAGCACATGGCCTGCATGCTGAGAGGTAGATCTTCAGTGGGGACTCAGTGTCTAATCACTTATCCTGAAGGAACAAGAGGTGGAGGGGACCTCTCCCCTCATCAATTTTCCTCTCGCTATAGTGACTATCTGCAGGATTCCACTACAGTCACCACACACTGACACACCCAGCAGCTAAAATAAGTGTGCTGCTTCCTGAGCTTCAATTCTCACTTCCCATGTTCATGGTTTTCCTTCTAGGGATCTGAATGATGACTCCTGTCACCTGCTCCAGAGAGAGTCATTGCAGTTGTCCTCACACCTATCTTGTGGATGGAGAGCTCAGCTGGGGTTTACTGTCCATGGGGCCTGGGCTGTCCTTGAAGAGAGTGTGGCCCTGCATGAATAGGAAGGGGCAGACCAAGCCTCACATGTAGGTCTTTGCTTTACCATCTGGATGTTCACCTGTGTGTAAGGACAATGACAGTCGGTTCTGTGCATACCCAGGGACCAAGGCTGGTCCTGCTGCTCCCTGATGTGTTCCCTCCAGGGCTGAGGGCTCATCTGGGGATACAGAGGCTCTGCCATCCCAGTACCCTGTGTTGGTGCCAAAGAAAAGGAGAAGGGCTGCAGGGCATCACTATGGCTTGGAGAACAGCATTCTCTAGGTTACAGGGCTTGGGGAGTAACCTTGGGGAGTCTTTGTCCTTATTGGAAGAAACACTGTGAAAGGTGACAGATCTGAGAGAATGTGGAGCTCACAAAGACAGTGACTGAGGAGGCAGAAGATCATTACTGTGACACCTCTTGTGTACTTGGGGTGAGCATACTGACTACTCCCACAATAGGAGGCTCAGTATCCTCATGTCTAGAATTGCAGTGACACAGTGGGCCTATGGTCACTGTATTCAAGTCTGAGTCTCCACATAATCCAGAAATACAGAGAGAGATGACCTGTGACCAGAACAGTGTGACCACAGCAACGTGGAAGCAGAATCTCCCATGGATGTATCAGGAATAGTTCTGAGTCACATGAGCTATGGGCACCACTGGGAGTGGCTGTGGAACTGATCTAGGAGTGGAATTTGTAAAAGGGGGGAGGAACCGATAGGAGACAGCTCAGAGTACTTTGGAGTGGAGAATTTAATTGGGGTTCTAGAGAGAGCTTAGATAGAGCACCAGAACCTAAAGAGAAATGGAGACAGTGAATGTGATGCTCAGGACGAGTCAGATGAAGACAGGGACTGTGTCAGGAAATGGGTCAAGGGCACCTCTTTAATTGTTTGGGGGAGCTTCTGTCCTTGTTGAGTACTAAAGTTTAAACATCTCTTGTCTCCAAAGAACATAAAGTAACACAGAAAATCTATGAAAAAAACCTCACATAGGATCAAAGCTATATGCTACAAAACTCAGGAGAAAGAACCAACAGAGAACATTGAAACAGACAGTGAAGAGAATTCTCCTCCTCAAATAGATGTGACCATTGTATTTTCGAGTCAAGTGATCATCGCTTATAGGAAGAAAGATAACAGCTGCAAAACTTCTACAAGTGGAAAATCGGTTAACACTTTTTCTACACATGCAATGATTGGCAGCTACACTCAAGTATACAGTGGAAATGAGGATCACAAAGTGTAAAAACTTTTTAAGGCCTGATTTCTAAACTGTTGTCAATCACTCTTGAAGAAGATAATACACAACATGTAGCTCTGAGACTTTGGCTGTGTTGTGCTGCAAAGCTGAGAGTGTTTGTTGCTGGTGCAGTTTTCTCTTAGCTCCACCACTGACTTAGGGTAGTGAGAATGTTGCCCCAAGGGAACAGGGTTGAATTCCTTCTTTTCTGTATCACAGCTTCCACTTGATAGGATTATTTCCAAAAGATAAAAAATATTTCCAAAAGATGAGAAGTATAAAACAAAAAGAGGCCTTTATTCTGAGAACACAGAGAGAGATGACTGGCATGCCGGCCACTGAAGTCTGGCGATCTCTCTCGCAGACACGTGGTGTGGGGGAATATAAGTAGCCTAAGCTTAGGGCAGTGCCCTAAGGCCATTAGAGATGCACAGGTATTTCATTGGCACACGTTTGGTGCCAGGGGCAGATTCTGAAGGGTGGGGGGATATAGAGTTACAGGTAAATCTCTAGGGGCGGGGAAGACAGGAGCTCTCTGATTCTGGCTGAGGTCTTTTCTGGCTACCGTGGCCGGTCAGGACCAACAAACCTTTTATATCCTATCTTATGATTATTATGAAAAGGGGTTAAGATTTCTCTAACTACTTCCTACTGACAGGAGGCACTGTACTGGAGCCTAGGGGAGTCGATGAGATGACGGTTGATGCCCAGGTAGACACTGATGCCAGGTGTTTTAGCCAGGACAACTTCACTGGTGAATGCATGTATGTCAGACTGGAAAAACAAAGAAACATGATGTTATGAGGAGATGTGGCACTGTCATATTTAAGGACCCAGTTGAGGTAGAGAGAAAGGTGCCTTTGATTTAGACATGTTATTCTATCAGGATGATGTTGAGGTAGGATCATTATTATGGTGAGGAAGAATTCTGAAAAATAAGTGTGAGGTTAGAAGGAGTGAAATTATGAGGTGATTACTCCCCCATCTGAAAGCATAAAAGTGAGGAGGGTGGGTGTGTAAAACTTGTGTCCGGTCCAGGAGTTGAGCTGGAAAAAATAGGGGGAGTAGGGGAGATGGTGGCTGTACCAGTATAGGGAAGGTAAGGGCTTAGGCTTTCAGGGATGTCACGTTTAACCAGACAGCTGAGGGTAGAAAGAGCCACAACAGTTATCACATAGAACATTATAAAGATGATCTTACGCATGATGTGGAAGTCTCTAGGAAAGACTGTCAAGAGTCCTGATGTAAAAATGATCATTAATAGAACGTATGAGATTAGGAACCAAATTGGATAACAAAACATGACTTAGCCTGTTAACTGTGGCTGTGAGGCCTTTGTGAAACGGAGATGGATGGGTGACAGAAGATGAGATGACCAATCAGAATGATCATATTTAGGGCTGGGAGGGCACCTCGTAGCATGAGTGATGTGAAACCAGGATGGGAGTCCAGCAACTCTGACCGCTGTAGGGGTAGCCAAATAGAACAGGTAAGGGTCACTCCACCTTGGTTGTAGTCCTGTGGATTTAGAACATTTGAGACAAATTAGATCTCCTGGGGATATGGGAGGATCTGGTTTGGCCTCTCCAGAGGGTTGTGGAAGGCAGAGATCAACATGTTGTCGCAACAGGTGTTGGAGGAATGAGAGGACTGGGACATAGTCAGCCAAGGGTGGGAGATTTTGGGGAATAGGAAGATTGTGGAGTAAGAATGGCCTGCCATACATAAGTTTAAAAGGACTTAAGAAAGTAGGAGCCCAGGGAAGTGCCCTGAGCTTGGCTAAGGCTAAGGGCAAAAGTTGAGGCCAAGGTTGGTATAGTTCTAAAGTGAGTTTTGTAAGGTGTGTTTTTATGAGGCCATTTGCCTTTTCTGCTTTTCCTGAGGATTGCAGATGGCATGGGATGTGTAGGTGCCAGGTGATGTGTAAGCTCAAGGATACCTGTTGAGTGATCTGAGAAATAAAGGCGGGACCATTATCTGACTGAATACTCTGAGGTAGACCAAACCTGAAATGATTTCTTGTAATATGATTTTGGTAACTACATCAGCAGTTTTCCTGGTTGTGGGAAAGGCTTCTATCCATCCTGAAAAGGTACAAACAAAGGTGAGAATATATTTGAGGGTCTTGTGGCGGGTCATGTGTGTAAAATCTATCTGCCAGTCCTTACCAGGGGTGTGTCCACGAAATTGATGGGTAGGAAAGGAAGGGGGTGCCATGCATCCCTGAGGAGAGGTCTTGGCACAGAGATCACAGGTGTGAGTAATCTTAAGAATGATAGCTTTTAGAGAAGGGGGTGTGACTATTGGGGCTAAGAGTTTGTATAGGGCCTGTGATCCTATATGAAAATAGTTGTGTAAGTCAGTGATGATGTCTGAGGCCTGTTGATGTGGGAGAACAAGTTTTGATCCCTGAAAAATCCATCCCTGAGTGTATTGTGTGTAACCTGGTTTATGAAGTAGCTGTAACTCTTCTGGTGAATAATTGGGCTGAGGTAGACTGTTTGGGACTAACGGGAGAAGATGAGAAGGGCAGGGCCCTTGTGCAGCTAAC
Source organism: Cavia porcellus (assembly GCF_034190915.1). Taxonomy (NCBI): domain Eukaryota; kingdom Metazoa; phylum Chordata; class Mammalia; order Rodentia; family Caviidae; genus Cavia; species Cavia porcellus. Next base: position 34,982,686 of record NW_026947490.1, on the reverse strand, counting down.
TTGGCTTGTGAATCTGCAAAGGCATTGCCTTGAGCAATAGGATCTGTAGAATTTTGGTGTCCTCTGCAATGAATAACTGCTGCTTGCTTTGGAAGTTGGGCTGCCTCTAGAAGTTTAAGGATAAGAGGATCATTAATGATGGGGGTTCCCTGAGTGGAAATAAAACCCCATTCTTGCCAGATAGAGGCATGAGAGTGTAAAATACTAAATGTATACTTTGAGTCAGTGTATATATTTATAATCTTGTCTTTTGCTAGTGTAAGAGCCCTTGTATGGGCAATAAGTTCTGCCCTCTGGAAAGAGGTCCCAGGTGGCAGTGGATTTGCCTCTATATCTTTTGACTGGTTAACTACTGCATATCCTGCCTTCTTTTGGTTGTCTGTGTTTGTTCAACTGCTATCTATGAGCCATGTGTCAAAGGCCAAGGAGAGAGGTGTGCTACTGATGTGAGGGAAAGGGGCGGTAGTCATCTGTAAAAACTCCAATACAGTCATGGTGAGGATGGCCCTATGAGGTGGGAAGTAAGGTGGCTATATTAAGAGGACCACTAGTTGCAATAGAGATGCAAGGGTCTTGAGAGAGAGCTAAGTGTACCTGTTGGAGGCGAGAAGAGGTCATTAGGGCAGGGGGCACCTTATGTGAGATAAGGTCATGTAGGTGATGAGGTGAGTGTACTGTAATAGATTGTCCTAATGTAAACTTTTTAGCTTCTTGTGTCAGGCAGGCTGCAGCTGCAAGAGCTTGGAGACAAGGAGCCCATCCTTTTACTGTGTGATCTAACTGTTTTGATAAGTAAGCTACTGCTTGTAAAGAAGGTCCCTTTTTGTATCCTAGTACATCTGTAGCGTTGTGGCCCTGACAAGTAGTGTATAGGATGAAAGGTTGGGTGGGATCAGGAAGGGTAAGAGCTGGAGCTTTTAGGAGAGCCTTTTTTTAATTTTTGAAAGGAGGCATGTATGGGTCTAGTAGGGTCTAGAGGTTCTGATAAGGGACCCTTAGTGGCCTTGTAGAGAGGTTGAGCTAGGGCTGCAAAGTTAGGAATCCAGAGATGAAAGAAATTAGCTAAACCTAGGAAAGATGTAACCTGCTGTTTAGTTGTGGGCACCCGGAGATCACGAAGAATTGCCTTATGATCTGAGGTGATGGAGTAAGTGGTGGGGGTGAGAGCGAGACCTAGGTATTTGACTTTTGGGGAGGCTATCTGGGCTTTGGCAGGAGACACCCTGTATCCACGACTAGCAAGAAAATTAAGAAAACTGGCTGAGTGGTGTATGGCTAACATGTGTGATGGAGAACATAATAGGAGGTCGTCTATATATTGAAGAAGAACACTAGGTTTGAGATCAAGTTCTGTGAGGTCAGTAGCAAGAGCCTGACTAAAGAAGTGGGGACTATCTCTGAACTCCTGGGGGAGCACTGTCCAAGTAAGTTGTTGAGACCTGAGAGTGTCTGGGTCAGTCCATGTAAACGCAAAGATGTTCCAGCAATCAGGGTGTAGGGGGATAGTGAAAAAGGCATCTTTAAGATCTATAACTGTAAAGTGAGTAGTGGAGGGAGGGATATGAGAGAGCATGGTATAAGAATTTGGCACCACTGGGTAAGTTGGGGTAACAGCACTGTTAATTACCCTAAGGTCCTGTACCAGGAGATAGAACCCATCAGGCTTGAGTACCAGGAGAATGGGAGTATTGTGGAGTGAATGGGTAGGTTTAAGAAAACCATTGTCTAAAAGCTGATTAATTATGGGTTCAAGTCCCCTTAAATGTTGGGGAGCTATGGGTATTGGGGAATGCAGGGAAAAATTGAGGGATCCTTGAGACAGGTTAAAACAGGTGTGGCATGTGTAGCCAGAGTGGGATTGGATGTGTCCCAAACCATGGGGTCAACCAGAGAAGGAGGAAGAGGGGGGAATGGCTTTGTGATGCATTGTGAGGCTGTTTGGAGAATTAGGCTGTGGGGAGAGAGAAAGTGAAGGAAAAATTAAACTTTTAAAGAAGGTCTCTACCTAAAAGGGGTGTGAGACATGTTGGGATTACTAGGAAGCTATGGGTAGAGAAAAGAGTCTGGAATCTGCATGGGATAGGCCCAGTCTGCAAAGATTGATTCGGCTGGCCATCAACGCCCACAACAGAAATCAGAGACTTACTACAGGGTCCTGAAAATTCAGGAAGTACACTATAAGTCACCCCCATATCCACAAGCAGAGATATTATTTTGCCTGAGACCTCCAGTGAGACTTGGGACTCCAACAAGGTTACTAGAGTGGGGGCTTGTGCAAGTCCAAGCAGGTCAGTCAGTGATGAATCTGGCATTGATGAAGTCTCCTGTGAGGGCAAGGGATTAGAGGATGGCCTAGTTGCTCACTGGCATTTAGGACAATTGCTCTTTCAATGCCCTTTAGTGTTGTAGTATGGGCAGGGGCCAGGAGGAATGCCAGGGTTAGGGCAGTCTCTTGCCCAATGTCCTTGTTTGCTGCATTTGAAGCATGGTCCAGGCAGGACTCGGGCAGCCACACCTTGTGGTGGATTCTTTGTCTTGGGAGCTCCAAGTGCCACTGATAAGAGGTGAGACTGATATTTAGCGAACTTTAATTTTTGAGCTTGCTTTTCCTTTTTTTGAAGCTTATCTCTATTGTTGAAGATACAGAAGGCTAATTTAAGTAGATCCCCTTGTGGAGTTTGAGGGCCATGTTCAACCTTTTGTAATTTTGCACAAATATCAGGAGAAGACTGTGAAATAAAATAAGAGTTAACAACAATCATCCCTTCATGAGAGTCTGGGTTTACATTAGTATATTTAATTAAGGTTTCCCAAAGCCAATTTAGAAACACAGCCGAGTTTTCATTAGCCTCCTGGACCTGTTCTAAAAGCTTGTTATAATTAGTGTGCTTGTGAGTGATCTTATTAAGGCCCACAATCAGACACTCAATCATCTTATGTAATTTTGTTGAACCTTGTCCATTTTGATAGTTCCAGTTAGGATCTTGGTCTGGCACAGCTACAGGCCCTAGGTCATTGTCAGTGGTATTTGCCCTATGCCTGCGGTCAGCTTCTTCTTGAGCTGCCTACCACAGCTGATTTCACTCTTGTGAGCTATGGGTGGTATTTAAATCACATAAACATCTTTAAAATGTAGATCATAACAATTAATAATTCAAATTGCCTGATATAGTTTTGTGGGTCAACAGAGAAGCTACCTAATTTATGGATAATCTGAGACAGATCAGAAAGGGAAAATGACACATGTATATTAACAAGTCCCTTGGGGCCACCTTGCTCCCAAAGTGGTAGCAGAGCCTGAGGAGAAGAAGGTGGAGGAGAGTGCCATTGGGCAGCTATCTGCCCAGTAGATGCGTGTAATTGTCTGAAGAGTGGGTACAGAACACCTGTCACTCACCCTGGGACGAGGAAACGCAGGCAGATGGTATTGCACTGTGTGCCTTGCAGCTAGAGGATTGTTGTGGGCCATCGTCATGTGGACCGCAACAAGGCGGCTGTTGCTGTTCACAAGAGGAGCCACAAGGGGGCACCCATCGATCGTGAGACCTGAAGGAACATGGCGGCACTCTGTCGCCATGATAACCTACCAAACATGGCAGCGCCCATTCGCCACATGACCCCTCTGAGCATGGTGGCACCTGGTGGCACCCCATCGCCATGGCAACTACCCAAACATGGCAGCGCCTCAGTGCTGCCGCTGCTGCCCAAACATGGTGAGCATGGTGGCATCCCATTGCCATGGCAACTGCCTGAACAAAGCATGCTCCATCACATGGCAGAGAGCTATCACATGGCGACTATTCCTGGTGCAAGCTGGAAAAATCACGCTGCTTGCCAGAAGGGCATAATGAACGTGACCTAGTGTGGTGGGCGGGTGGCGAGAAGGTATCAGAGGGCAGAGCAGAGCTGCTGGAAGAGGCCTGTATCTCAGAAGGTGGAGGGAGAGAGGATCGCACAATAAGAGGTAATTTCGGTGCAGAGAGACCAGGGTGAGGGAGGGGACGGTGGTAGTGAGCGACATAAGGGTGAAGAATTAACTTGGGGATATGATGGGGACCGAGAGTAAATTGGAGGAACATCTTCAACCATATCCTGGGGACAGGATGAAACAGATTGGGTTACAGGAGAGCTAGCTAGGAGTATTTGTGTGGGATTACAGGACTTAATTAGAGACGGACATATTTTCAGAACCAAAAATCCTTGTATGTACAGCAGCTCTATCACCTTGTCACTGGCTCAGCAAAAATCATGCAGTGTTTGCAGAATGGAAACATTGAATGTTCCTTCCCTGGGCCAACGTTTGCCGAGGAGTGGATACGTAGGCCAAACTTCGTGGCAGTAAAAAGTTAATAATTTAGTTTTTATGGTACTTTTAATTTTTAAAGTATGCAAATTGAAAATTAAGCATTGTAATGGCATTTTTTGGGAGTGAGGAAGTAAATTTCCCATTGTTGACTTAGGCAAGAAAAAAACCTGTGGCCCAGAGAATAAGCTGTCACTGATTCTGTGGCACCACATGGTGGGGCTAAGGTTCTAAAAACTCATATATTCTAGTCATCACTGAAAAATTTACATGTGGAGTTTGCACGAGGTCAGTAGCAGCTTTGCCAGTGAAAGTGGGAGGCTTTAAAAAGAAGTGAGGGATTTTTTTCAGTGTGGGCGGTCCAAAAATCTCTGCTTTGGGATATCAGAACCCAAAGAACATGAGAGATTTTAGTGTGGACAGATTTTAGAGATTTTTTCCCCAGAAAAAAAATGCTGCTCAGGGCTGTCCTAGGGACGTGAAAATGCTAGAGACCCACGCAAATGGAGAACAGTCCACTAGGGCCCGGCCGAGTGCCACGAGTTTCCCGGAGTGTGCTCACCTCAAATCAATCTGGTTGGTGGTGTGTGGAGGCAGCTGGTGAGAAGTGAAATGCATCTCAGCAGAAGGAAAGGCACAGAATTAAGCCAGAATGTTACCGGTTCATGAATCGGCTGGGGACCCAACTGGGTGTGTGTGTCCCAAGAGTCAATTGCCTGCCAATCGATTCATGACACCAAACAATAGGATTATTTCCAAAAGATAAAAAATATTTCCAAAAGATGAGAAGTATAAAACAAAGAGGCCTTTATTCTGAGAACACAGAGAGAGATGACTGGCATGCCGGCCGCTGAAGTCTGGCGATCTCTCTCGCAGACACGTGGTGTGGGGGAATATAAGTAGCCTAAGCTTAGGGCAGTGCCCGAAGGCCATTAGAGATGCACAGGTATTTCACTGGCACACGTTTGGTGCCAGGGGCAGATTCTGAAGGGTGGGGGGATATAGAGTTACAGGTAAATCTCTAGGGGCGGGGAAGACAGGAGCTCTCTGCTTCTGGCTGAGGTCTTTTCTGGCTACAGTGGCCGGTCTGGGCCAACAACTTTTTCACCACTCCCTGTGCCCTGTGAGCTCCTGAGTTCTGGCAAGTCTGGGCAATGAGATGAAGTTTAACTTTTACTCTTTATTCTAATTTTAATGTAAGTGGTATTCATGGCTGGGCAGTGCCCTTTTTGATAGCTCAGACAAGGAGTACGCTTCCTCACCGTGAAACTGGGCATCTGCTCCAAGAACTAAGTGTTGTGATAGGAGAGTTTCAGAAAATTGAGCTTCTGCAGTGAGATCTTGAGCACTTCTCATCCTCACACAACTGAGGTCACTGATGGAGTCATGGGAGCCTGGGGAATGCTAAGGGACTGTGGAGAGAGAAACATAGTCCCACCCTGTGCAGATTCTTCTGGAGCTGTTTTGAGAAGGAGCAGCATCACCGTGGAATGAAACTGCCCAGGAGAAACCCAGGTACTTGCAGGGGGTGCTCTACGGGTTCAGATTATGGGCCAGTCGGGCCTCCACATGGGTTTGATTGATTGATGCTGAGTTCTGGGTGAAGCTAGACTCTGATCACAGTTGTGGGTGCATAGGGCAACAGGTGAACCCTTTTGCAAGGGGTCTGTGATCTCACGTCTTTGTCACTAACTGTGTGTCTTTGGCTGCAGAGTCCTGACAGGAGGAAGAGGAGAGATAAGAGCCCAAGAGTGCACCCCTGAAGGCATTACCATGGGATGGGTTGGCAGTTGTGGGGAGGCTGGTGACTCAAGGAGCTCCTGTCCCACCCACCATTTGGTCCTCTTTGTGCTGTGGCATCAGATACGGAACAGTGCTCAGTGAGTTTGTTGTTTAGAAATCCACTGTGAAATTCAGAGTTCAGGATCCCAACTGTGTGAGCATAGCTAACCACACAGCACCACGTCAGCCCAGAGGGAACAGGGCTTTGCCACGCTGGTAAAAAGATTGTCATGACCACATGGGACAGGAGGGGACCAGGTGTAAGGAGGGAATGTAGAACAATTCTCCCCATCCTGGCTATCAGCAATTCCTTCCTTTATATTCCTGTGAGGTTTTCCAAATTCAAAGCCTTCCTAAGTCTAGGGCTGCCAGGTATTTGGTCAATGTGATGCTCACCCAAGAATGTACACAAAATGTCTCCCAGAACAGCAGTTTCACTTAGAATGCTTTTCAAACCTGAGCCAAGTTTTCTGTATTAATAATTCTGTGTGCATTGGCTGAATCTCAGTTTTCAGGCTGAAATCTCTCACGTTCAAATGATAGAACACAAATGTGTGATTAGTTATCACAATTGGTTCACAGAGTTTCCTCTCTGACTGCAGCATGAAAGCCCTTTATCTCCTCATCCTGGACAGGCTGGATAAGAGCAGGCAGATCCTGGTCTTTACAGGGTTTTTAGTTGCCAGCATGGGGCTTCCTCCTCACAGAGGTGATTCCAGCTCAACCCAGACCCCTGACCTTGAGCACTGAAGACCCCTGCAGGAGACTGGCTTAGCACAAGGCAAAGACATTTCAGTTCCCCAAATAGAATGAGACCCTTAGGTATTGGGACACCTTGCCTGTGAGCTGTCAGAGAATTCACTGTAAAGTTTTCTGTAACACCTGCACCTGCCTCATACCTCGTACCTGGTAAACCCTTTGTGTTTGAGGGGTGATAAGGGACAGTGGGGTACAGCAGGTGCCAGACAACATCCTGGAGAGACAATCAGTCGGGAAGTGACCATGCCCATGCAGACCTTGCCTTCATCACTATGCCTGGTCTGATTGGGCTCGAAGCACGAACTCAGCCTCCCAAGGGTCCTGTGGACCCCGTGTCTCAGCACAGGCTTCTCCACCATGATCCACTGCTGCTTTACATTCTGGGTTTATAGGACACAGGCAGCTGACTGATTTGGGGCATGTTGTTTCTTCTGCAAGACAAGAGGTAGGAAGTTTGAAAAGCTAGTAAACAAAAAGTGTGTGATTGTCTCAGCTCCAGGTTACACTGCAAAACATTCACAGCCTGCTGCCCACACAGGAAGATGAACAGCTGCTTCTCACCATACCAAAGTGGGGGTAGGTTCATGGAAACTCAGATGAGGCCCAGAGTGCAAGAGCTCTAACCAAGACCACACCGAACTCACGTCAAACAGTCCCAATGCATGCACACTGCACATCTTGTACTGCTGCACCTGGAACCACAGGGAGACATTGCTGTGTACTCACTGTCCTCTGAGAGACCTGGATGTGATTCTGCTCTTCTAGGCAGCATCCCCTGCCACATAAACATACCGATTAATATTGAAATGGTAACAATTTATTAAATAAATGGAATCTGCTTACTACAGGCAGCTTCTCTTTAAATGACTGCAGTTTAGAGGTGATTATGTTATTTATATGCCTTCCATTTCCATTTACCCTAGGTCATTATTTTTACTTATCTGTACATTCTGACCCTTTTTGCACACTCTGTCAAAGGTTTCAGCACTGGTTCCCTTGTCCTTTGTTATGGTTTACTGTGTAAGCATTTCTTTAAAATCTTTGAAAATTAATTACTCATTCTTTCTGAATCGACATTTGGACCTGTGACTGACATTTCTCCACTTCCTCACTACAGCTTTGCATTACTGTGGCTACCAAAATGATATTGCATACTTGAAATTTGCAAAAAAGCTAGGAGTCAGTGTTTCTTTTACTAGGGACACAACAAAAATATTTTAATGTGGTACTTGACTTTGAAGCAAAATACAAGGAAATCAATAATGCTGCCATAATGCCCCTTGTTATCTTCAAAAGAATTGCCCATACCTTCAGACATACTAAAATCAAGCAAAAAAGTACAGAATAAAACCAATGAAAACAAGGCAGTAGAAACAGTACAGGACTTGAAACAAGATAATTGTAAAGCCACAGTGGGTACCATAATGCATCTGGTTATCTTCAAGTAGTTGCCTAATACCATCAGACATGATACCATCAAACAAAACAAAATAGAATAAAATCAGTCAAAAAAAAAAAACACAATGAAATCATTAGAGGGCTTCAAAACAAGCTAATAGGAAACCAAAAAAAGGCTACCATAATATAGTTTGTTATCTTTGAAATAGCTCTCCATGCCATCAAATTTAATAAAATTAGACAAACTGAAACAGAATAAAATCAAACTAAACAGAACAATGAAAACAATATGGGTTTCAAAACATGATAATAGATTAACAATGGCCACAGCCTTCACTTTTTAGGCACTTCCTGCCCTTTCAATTTCACAGGGTGCACTGTGCATTTTGGATCCCACTAACTCCTTTAGTGTTTTTACTAGGGAGATAAAACCATGTTCACCCATGTGACTCTACCATTTCACCCACAAACGTGATCTCAAGTTGTATCCACTTACCTCCAAGAGCCTCAAGGTTATCTTTTTTTATAGCTGAGTAACTTTCCATTGTATAGGAATGCCATGACTTTCTTGTCAACCCTGCAGATGATGGCAAGCTACCCTCACTTCTTTCTGGTTCCCTGTCACATAGAGGATCATGCTCTCTCCTTTGACTTTCAGTCTATGAATCCCCTTTTGGGTTAAATGTGTTTCTTGTATAAAGCATATTGTTTCCTGATCCACTCTGCCTGTGTTTCTTTTTATTTGTGAATGGAGGCCATCTATATTAATGGTTATGGCCAACATGCACTGCCTCGTCTCTGTCATGCAATTTTCCTCCCATTGGTTGCCTACTTTTCCCCTCTGTTCCATTGTCTGCCCCACTCAGTGAGTCCCCTCTGCCACTCTTTCTGGAACCAAGGTGTTTTTTTCTCTCTCTAGAATGTCCCTCAGTATTTTTTGTAGAGTTGGTTTGGTGGTCATGAATTCCTCTGATTGTTCTTTGCCATGGAAGCATCTTATTTCTCCATAATTTTGAAAGATAGTTTGGCAAGGTACTCAATCTGGGTTGGAAGTTGTTTACTTTTAGGGCTTGGAATAGTTAACTCCAAGCTCTTCTTGTTTTGATGGTTTGTATTGAAAAATTTGTCATGATTCTTTCCTTAATAGGTGAGATATTTCTTTTCTCTAACAGCTTTTAATACTCTGTTCTTCTGTTGAATTTCTGAGATTTTGATTATTCTATGTCTGGGTGTAGATTTATTTTGATTATGACTGGCTGAGATTCTTTATGCCTCACTTATCTGAATGTCATTTCCTTTTCTTATGCTCAAGAAGTTTTCTGAAATTATTTCTGTAAATAGACTTTTAATGTCATTTGTATTGATCTCTGCTTTTTCACTCACATTTATTATACTTGAGTTATGTTTCTTTTGATTGGCAGCTATTGAATTGTTACTTCTTGGTTCCTTGTTTTTTTTAAACTCCAAAATTGTTGTCTTTATGTTTCAATCAAGCAATGTATTCAACTACAAAGCAAAGAATGATGACCTTTAATTTTAAGTCATCCTTCCTCTTCAATATTAATTACTATTTTTATTAATTGAAACAAATCTATAAATGCAAGTACTCTCAAAATAATATCAATGTCAATATAAAAATATACTGTGTTGATATAATTTATGTTATTCAATTCACTTGTATTTCTTGATTCATATTTTTTGCCTCTAGGTTATTTGACAAATTTGTTGAGAAATGACAGCATTTTCATTATGATGTGAAGATATTTAATCAATGGCTAATGGAAGCTGAACAATTTTTCAAAAAGACACAAATGCCTGAAAATTGGGAGCATACTAAGTACAAATGGTATCTCTTTTTTTTTCTGAAGGTAGTTAAATACAACAGAACAAGACAGAACAAAGCCAACTGAGACAGTGCAGTGAAATTATTACAAAACATCACAACAGGTTACCGATATAACAATAGTAGGTGCCACAGTGTATCTGGTTATCTTCACCATAGTTCTTTCAATCAGGTATAGCAAAATCAAACCAAATACAGAACATTATAGAACTTTTCAAAACAGAATATTGAATAGAGCAATACAATTAATCAGAACAAAACAAAACAGTGATAACAATACTTGCCTTCAAAGAGATGGTAGAAGGAAATCTTCCATATTGGCTGTATTGCATATGATCAATCTCCCAAGAGATCCTCAAACCTTTGGGTCCCATTTGCTGACAGGGGCAGGAAGATGAGATGTTTCATTCTCAGCCCGCATGCCAGTAGGCTCGTGGCTGCTTACCTGGGAGGCAGCCTGGTTACTTGGTTTCCTAGTGCCTTAAGTTGCAATATAGCATGGATCTTGGGATATGCCAGCTGGTTCTCCCCCTGGGGTGGCTGCCACTTGCCTGAGCCAAGGCTACTTACCAGGGAGCTGAGCTCACTCTTCAATTCTGAGTCTGCTGAAGCTGGGGTCTTAGAAGTTGCAGACTTCCTGGTCTTTTCCCAGGTTTTAAATTTGGAAAATAAAGCTTATGCTGAGTTCTCCCCAATGATCTCACAACTTCTGGGCATATGCAGTTTACTTAGCGCTCCTAGAATGATAGGATTCACTCACTCTCCCTTGTTATTTTTAAGAAATCTTTGCTTTGGTGACCACAAGCTGAAAACCTGTCTTCAAGGTTTGAAAATCTATCTACTTTCTTTCCAATGGTTTTTCCAGGTTTTAATCAAGTTTTTAATTTCCTAGATATCTCTTTGAATCTGTTGCATATGTCCTAAGTCCTTTTTATATTGTTCATTCAATGTTTCCCTCATTTTCCTATGCTCCTCTATTCTTCCATCTATGTCTTCTTTAGAGGTGCTGAGCAATTCTTTTATTATGTTTTCCATCTTTTCTTTTACCTGAGATAGTAGTTCTGCTCTAATTTCTTTTATGGCCTCATGGAGTGGGGTATTTACTTCAGTTGCCATCACTTCAGAAATTACAGATGTGTGACTCCCCATCTCATCTGTGTTTACATTTCCTGGACCAGCTCTGCTTTTGGGGTGGAGGCCAGAGACTGCCTTTTACTTCTTTCACTTGACATATTCCTGGATACTTCCAGACAAGGCACTTCCTGTATGGGCGACACTTTCTCTGAAATGAGACTGTTTGGTTCTTCTAGTGCTGACTATGGATAGCTGATGGTGACCACTGGATGCACTGGTGCAGCATTGTCTGCTAGTTTTCCTGGCCTGCCTTGGCTCACTGGTGGTTGGTGGAGTGCATGCAGGGGTAGGGCTGGCTGCTGCCTCCTAGATGGTTACTTGTGGGGATCTACAATGATGATTTCCAGAGTGGACATTGGGGATGGGGCTGACTGCCACCTCCCTATGAGCTAGTTAACAGCAGGGAGCCCCACCATGGCTGCTAAAGTACACATGGGGTGGGGCTGGTCACTGCCTCCAGACCTAGCTGGTTAGGTTTAAGGTTGGAACCCTGGAGGATTCTGAAAATGGCGGCGGGCTAGGGGATCAAGCGAAGAGTCTCTCCAGAGAATTCAAACTTGAAGCTAAAAAAAGACAGCATGGAGAGGGCCAGACAAATCGATAGCAATTCTTATTAACCAAGACAGTACAGCTGGAGGATTTAAAGTCATGCTGAGACCTTCAACGCCGATATCGGGAGGCTGCAAATCCCACGACCTTAAATCAACAAACAGACTTGTGGACCCAGCACGAAAAGCTGAGTTGCTTTTGGGGACTGCGGGAAACGGAGACCCGGACCAAGACTCCAAGTAGCAGTCAGTTCTGCACCGCTGCACCAGAGTGGATGCACAAAGCTCTGGCATTTCAAATCTAAACGGCGCACAGATATCTGACCGGTCAGCGTTGTGCCAGGAGTGCGGGAAAAGTGGACAGCTTGGTGTGCGGCGGTCCCGGAATGAGGACTTGCACCGGACTCTGGTGAGTACAGAGAACCCCGCAGCTGCTGGGTTTGGACAGAGAATAGCTGGCCTGCCACCACGGGGAAATCAATAACACAGAGTCTGGTGCAGACATATTAGCCTGGCGGCAGAAACTGCAGCGTGGTGACATCACCAGGTCCCCTTGTAGGGAGGGCTGGTGGAAGACATCTTGAGTCCTGGCAGAGCCTGATTACTTGCTAGCTTCAGCTCCACACAGAGAACTTAGTGGGAGCCATCTTAGTTTTGGGCAGATCTGCTTTTCTGGTGCTCCTGTCACAGAGAGGTTTGGAAGAGAACGGCTGGGACTTGGGCAGAATCCTGTGCCATTACTCAGCTGCTTCTGATTCAAAGAGAACTGGCAGGAGCTACTGGGGCTAAACCAAGCCTCTGCTTGGGGCCCAATAAGCGGATACAAAATAGTCACAACTCAGTGACAACCAGAAAGTACAGCCTAATTTATGAACTAACTGACACAGAGGCTAGAGACTAGACTGTACCGCCCCTGCATCCCAGCCTACCCCATATAACAGCAAATTGGGGACGACAGCAAAAACTCAAGCCAGCACGCTTCTGAGAGGCCCTAAGCAATTCGGAGAGGGCCAGAGACAGTCTGGACAGTCCTGGACAGTCCAGGACAGTCTGAAAGAAACCAGAAACATGACAAGAGATAAAAATAAAAAAAAAATCTCCAGCTGTTCAACAGGACAAAATAAACCCAAGAGAACTAAACACTGAAGAGAACAAACACAGTAACCATCCTCTACTCGACACAGCATCAGCCGAAATTAAAAAGTACTTACATGATCTCAGAGAGGAATTTAAAGATGTACTCCTGATCCAAGTGAGGCAAGATATAAAGAGATTAATTAAAGAAATGACAAGCCCCGCCCAAGAGAACACAGATGGAAGAACTGAGGAAATCAGAAAAGAAAGAGAAGCATCTGAAGAAGAATTTAAGCATAACTTAGAATACATGAAACAGATCCAAAGAGAATATCAGGAAACTAAAAACTCCATTGAATATTGGCAAAATGCCTTGACAGAAACTAAAGACAACCTTCTGAAACTTGAAGAGAGATTTAGGGCTTATGAACGTGAAAGAAAAAGCCTCTTAAAAATAACAAGGAACCAGAAAGAAGCAATTCTAAAACTGGAAGATGATAAAAAGATACATAACCTAAGAATAAAGAATGTGAGTGAGGAAGCAGGAACATCCAAAAATAAAATACAAAAAATATTCACAGATATATTAAAGCAAAATTTCCCACGTATAGCAAAAAGAAATGATATCCAGATAAAAGAAGCATACAGAACGCCAGCTACCTACAACCAAAACAGATCTACGCCTAGGCATATAATAATCGAGATCCCAGAAATCCACCAAAGAAAACAGAATATTAAAAGCAGCCAGAGAAAAGATGCAGGTTACCTATAACGGGAAATCTATCAAAATAACAGCAGACTTATCAACACAAACTCTTAAGTCAAGAAGGGAGTGGGGAGAAATATTCCAAGTCCTGAAGGAAAAAAATGTGCAACTGAAGTTCATATATCCGTCAAAACTCTCTCTAAAAATTAATGAAGAAATAAGATACTTTCAAGACAAGGAGGAACTGTGGGAGTTCGTGGCCACCAATCCAACCCTACAGAGAGCGCTGAAGGACATTACAGAGAAAGAGAGGAAGAGATACCAGGATTCCAGCAACAGTGGCAGAGAGGCCTCAGTGAATGGGGCAGACAATGGAATGAGGGAATAAGGTGGACAAATTATAGCAGAAAAGTGGAGTAGCAAACATGAGGCGGAGATGGTAAGCTAATCTTTAGTAGAGACAGCTCTGAAACTATATTAAAAAAAAGCAGAGGTCACTGCTAATGGTGTATAACGATTTAAAAGACACAGTAGTCCTAGTGCCATATTTAGATTGAATTAAATTTATTCTGGTCTGTCCACTCATGTCAGATTTGAAGACACAGACCTCTAGAACCAAAAATAGCAGGTTATACCATGGTAACTATCCTTACTTTCCTATTGACTTAGGCTGAAATCCTGTATTACTTACATTGTCTTACTATGACTGATCTTAATTGTATCTGAATCATAAGACTATTGGTTGGCCTTGACTGATCCTATTTGAAATCGGTATGCATGTTAGAATCAACCCTAAAAGTAGAGGAAACTACTCTGAGCATGACAAGATGTAAAGGATATCCATACTGGTATGAATCAGTAACAGCTCTCAAATACTACAATGCAGTCAAAGATAAGTTTTTATAAAAATAGGTGATAGTATGTTTAACTATAATAAGCCAGTGTTGTCGACAAATCTATTGAAAATAACAAGAGAAAACATAGTAGCTACGGAAGATCATTTATATTATAGTTTTATATGTCTTATCCATTGCATGTTTTTCTAGGAAATTGTTTCGCTGTCTTGTTATGACTTGGTTTTTCCCTATAATACAAAGAGGATAGGAACAAATACTCTGAGGAAGAGACCTGAAAAACCCGAGGCTTATTTTGTAGCATTATAATATAAATTCTAGCAATCTATTGTTTGCTGATTAGAATGACATTGGACTGGTTTCTTCAGCTCAACTTCAGCATATGCAGAGATGGGGACGGCTATCACAGAGAGAATGAGAGATGCGATGGTAGTTGCTATTGTCTTCCCTAATTTGGAACTTGAGGACCTAAAAAGACTTCATCATCCTGTAATGATTTGATTAGTTCTATAATATGCAATAAGTATATAAAGTGGGTGAAGTTAGGGACAACTATTTGTAAGAAGCTAGAGACAGTTAGATAAGGAAGATCTCCAGTGGACTTGCTTTGAAATCTGTATTTCTTTAAATTGTCTTTTATTTTTTTTAAATGTTCTGTTCTGATTTGATATGGTTAACCTTACCCTCTTTGAGATGTAAAGCAAATAGGTGGGACTGATAATCATATTACGGAGCTTTTGTTCGATCATAGAGCAGAATGGTTTGTAGGTCACTTTTTTGAATGTCATTCTAAATACTTTAATTCTATAACCTGAACAGCCATTTCGAAGATGACAATTTGTAACTTATCAACCGGCAATTTGTTACCTTTTGTTTGTCTGTAATTTAGTATTATTTCTACCCTTTTTTTAAATCTCCATGTATTTTTTTTTTTCGTTTCCTTTTCTTTAAATAAAAAAAAAAGGTTGGAACCCTGTGATGACTGTTGGAATGCACACAAGGATGGGGTTCAGTCTAAGCAATTTCCACCAGTCTGCTCCCAGCTAGGAGTTGTTGCAGGGAGCCAGGTGCAGTTTTGGTTCCAGGCTTATCCTGCCCAACTGGATCCTGTCACTCACTCTCTCCTTTAGAAGGACTGAGCCCTCTGCACTCATCACTAGCCAGTGCAGTCCTCTGAGGCCACTGCTCTCTTTCAACACTGCATCTCTTCAGAGAGGCCTTTGGCTTGCCAGCCATCACTGTTACTGTGACTGTGCATCCCCAGGTTCCAACAGCTCCTCTTGCATGGTGGGTCCCACTCCAGGTGAAGGCACTGCCAGCTACTAAATTCTTCTTATTTAAGCTTTTCTCTTTTTACTCCATTTGTGAGCTTCAATTCTCACTTTAAGTTTTTCCTTAGTCCAGGGGACCCACTTCCTTCCTTCTTGTCTTCCCTACAATGCCATATTACAACATCTGAACTGTTTCTCCCAGAGAGAGTGTTTACTTTATTGCTTACTGTTTCATTATCTTCCCAGAAGTCTGAGTCAGCTTTTTCAAAGCAGGAATTGATGTAAAATTAGAAGAAACTGTGCAAAAGAAAAGAGAAACTAGGATGGATGGAAGGAGAAAAGGAAGGGGAAAACAAATATATAGAGAGCTGTACTACTAAGTTGTCTTCATTCATTGAAAAGAACCGATTGTAATAATATTATTTGGACAATTAAATGCCTATGTCTTGTATTCCACGTGACTAATTGAGAGATAACAATATGGAGTGAATTACCCATTGCTGATCTCCTATTAGCTTGTTTTTTTTCCTTAGCTGTTGTACTTTTACTCTACACATTTAGTGTGCTACACTTTTGTTAAACACTGTAACAAGCATTAGTGCTCAAACCAAATGAAGCAATATTACTTACAATAGACAGCTAGCTATGCATGTGTTGGTGGTTCTGTACTTCATCCATCCAGGAGCAAGGACCTGGGGCCATACTCTGTAGATGCACCCAGGATAGCTGCTTGAGCTCCTCCCAGCCAGGTGCATGGCATCAGTGGTGCCACTCTCTGAGGATGTGTCCCTGCTAGTGTCCTGGGTCCTAGAGATTCTGAACTCCACTCACTCAGGTCCAAGGCCCAGGTAACAATCTCAACACACTGTGAGTGTGTCTTAGATAGCTACATGGAGGACCTAGGCTATGCCAAGATCAGTGTCCCCCTGCAACCCAGAGCAACTCATCCAAAGAACACCTTTGCATCTTGACAGATCACAGAGAACAATGATCCAGTGCAATAGTTTAGGGATGTGCCCTGGCTAGGCTTGGGGATATCAGAGGATTGAATCTCTGCCCAGTGTAGCATTCCAGTGTTGCTTCAGAAGTGTGCTTGGCAGCCAGATGGGTCCCAGAGAAAAATGACAGAATGAATGAGCAAGATGCAGTTCTCCATCCCAAATGAGAACAAACCCAGGTGACAATGAAATGGAAGATACTGGAAAACTGAACTTTCTGAAATGATACCAACTGAAGTAAAGCAACAATTCTATGAAGCTGTAGAGGAAACCAGATCAGAAATAATCTCTCAGGCGAAAAAAGAAATGACAAACATTATGGAAGAAATGAGAGTGCATCTGAACAAAATCTAGATAAAAAATAGAGAAACATAAGAAAATAATGGAAACCTTGAATGAACAATATAAGACAGGATTAGAATGCGTGAAACAGATCCAAAGAGATATTCAGTAAGTTAAAAATTCCATTGAAAGCTGGCAAAACCACTTGAATGAAATTGAAGACAGACTCTCAGACCCTGAAGACAGAATGGAAGCTGAAAAGATCTGTAACCCACTTTGATTTCCTATTAACTTGATTTGAAACCCTGTATAGTCCTCACCATCTTGCTTTGACTGATTTTCCTCTATTCTGCTTTGTTTGATAGTACCAAGTTCGAAAGTATAGGCAACAACTGTAAAGACAATAAGATTCATTATGACGCCCATTCCAGTTGACTATTATCTTCTTTTAAAGCTCTGTAATATCTCCAATGTTTTTGTTTTATTCTTTACTGTTTTGTTCAATTTTATTAAAACTGATGATTTCAACAATTCTTTTTAAGATAGCAAAAGGCAGTATGGTAACCATTGTTGATCACCTAGCATTTTATTTTTACATTATCTATTATGTTCATCCTTTTGATTTGACTGACTCTGTTCTGTTATGTCACATTTGGTTTTACTCTCTTCAAAAAAAAAGATAATAAGAACTGTGGGAGTAATAAAACCCAAAATGTGTAATTGTCATTGTACAAAAGAAAGTGCTCTAAAGAATATAACTGCATATATATTTAAGTGTATAAGATAGATAACCATATTACTGAGTTTTGTTGGATCATTGAACAAAACTGTTTCCAGTCTCACTGTTTGAAAGTCCACTTTACATGCTTTAATTTTGTAACTTGAACAACTATTTCTAAGATAACAATATGTGATCTATTAACTAGTGATTTCCTATTATTTTTTCTGAAATTCTGTATAACTTGTACCCTATTTCTGTTTTTTAAAATTTTTATCCTTAATAAAAATAACAAGAGACAAGGAACAACAAATGAACAGCTGTTAAGATGATGCAAAGAAAAACAACATAAGACTAATAAGTGTCAATGAAAATCGTGTCAACACAAATGACATATGAAGACTATTTATAGAAATAATAGCAGAAAAATTTCCAAACATAGGGAAAGACTCTGATATATACCAACTGAAGCATATGGCATCCTAACTGGTCATAACCAAAATAAATCTTCACCCAGATATATAATAATCAGGATACCAGAAAATTAGCAGAAGAACAGAATGTGCAAAGCCATCAAAGAAGAGAAACAGATCAGTTATGAAGGAAAGCCTATCAAATCATAGCAAACTTCTCACCATAAAACCTTCAAGTTAAGAAGAGCTCGGAGTGAAGTAATTCAGTTTCTGAAAGCAAACAACTTTCAACCCAGATTAATGTACCCTACAAAAATATCTTTGAAAATTGATGGAGAAATAAGATACTTCCACAAAAAAAAAAAGAACAAGTGAAGAAATTTATGACTATCAAACCAACACTGCAAAGAGTACTGAAAGATACTCTAGAAAGAGACAAAATTATCTACCATGCTAAGGAAAACTAAGCAAGCCAAAAATTAAACAAAAAATGTAGAAAACCAACAACAGAAAGATAACATGACAAGGATAAGTCAGTCCATATCAGTTATATCCATCAAAGTAAATGTTCTCAATTCACTAATAAAAAGAAAAAGAATTGCAGAGTGGATTAAGAAAAAATCCAACAATATGCTGTGTACAAGAAATATATTTAGCTCAAGAGAAAACTCATTGACTAAAAGTCAAAGGATGGAAAACAATACTCCATGCAACAGGAACCCAGAAAAAAAGAAGAGGTAGCTATTCTGTTTACAGACAATGTGAACTTCAAGCCAAGAATGATCAAAACATATAAAGAATGTCACTACATACCTTTTAGGGGAAAACTTGAAGATATTATAATTACTAATATATAGGCACCAAATATGGGAACACCAAACTATGTAAAACAATTCTTAATAGTCATGAAAAATCATATAAGCAATAGTACAGTTATACTGGGGGAACTCAAAACCCCATTGTCACAAAAAGACAAATCAACCAAGCCAAAAAGTCACCAAAGTAATGACAACCTGAATCAAACTTATGAACAAGTAGACCTAGTAGATGTGTACTGAGTGTTCCACCCAAGAAAAGCAGAACACACATTCTTCTCAGCTGCACATGGGTCATTCTCTAAAATAGCCCACAAAACATGCCTAACTAAATATAAAGGAATTCAAATCATCCCATGCAAATTATTGGACCATGGCACAATGGAAATTAATGACAGAAACACCATAAGAAACATGTAAACACATGGAAATTAAATAGCACTCTCCTAAACAACCAATGGGTCACAGGAGAAATTAAAGAAGAAATCAAACAATATGTACAATTGAACAAAAATGAAAATACACCTTTACAGAACCTGTGGGACACAATGTAAGCAGTTCTCACAGTGAAATTTATAATAGTAAATTCCCATGACAAGAAAATGGAAGGAACACAAACAACCTAATGCTGTACCTCAAACATTTAGAAAAATAAGAGAAAGTTAAGCTATAGCCCAAAGATAGGAGGAAATTATGAAGATCAAAGTAGAAATTAATGCAATTGAAACTAAGAAAACAATACAAAGAATTAATGAATTGAAGAGTTGGCTCTTTGAAAGAATGAGTGAAATTAATAAATGCCTAGCAAACTTTATCAAAAAGAGGAATGAAAAACTCAAATCCAAGAAATAAGAAATGAAAAGAGTGAAATCACTAGAAACCCTATGGAAACAGAAGATCATCAATACCTACATCAAAAACCTTAACTCTCATAAGTTCAATAGTGCAGAAAAATGGAAAAATTCCTAGAAATGCGTGAGTTACCAAAGCTGAATCAAGAAGATATAAAATTGCTGAATAACCCAATTTCAGTTGATGAAATTGAAAATGTAGTTAAAAATTTATCAACAAACAAAAGCCCAAGTCCTGATGGATTCACTGCTGAATTGTACAAGAAATTTAAGAAAGTCTTAATGCCAATACTCCTCAAACTCTTCAAGGAAACTGAAAGGAAAGCAAGCCTCCCTAACCCATTCCTGTGAGCAAGTATTGCCCTAATATCAAAAACAGAGAAAGATCCAATCAACAAAGAGAATTATAGGTCAATCTCTCTCATAAACAGAGATGCAAAAATCCTCAGTACAATACTTGCAAATAGAATGCAAGAAATCGTCAAGAAGATTTTACACCACAACCAAGTGGGATTCATCCCAAGAATGCAGGAGTGGTTCAGCATACACAAATCACTAAATGTAACACACCATTTTAACAGAAGACAAGAATCACATGGTCCTCTAAATAGACACAGAAAAAGCTTATGATAAATTATAGCGCTCATTCATGATAAAAACCCAACAGAAATTTGGTGTAGATGGTCTTTACCTCAATCTTATTACAACCCATATATGATAAACGAACAACCAACATCTTACTAAATGGGTAAAAACTGAAAACTTTCAATCAAAAATCAGGAAGAAGACAAGGATGTCCATTGTCACCATTTCTACTCAATATAATTTTGGAACTATTAGCCAGAGCAATTAGAAAAGAAAGAGAAATAAATGGAATAAGGATAGGAAAGGAAGAAGTTAAATTATCATTATTTGCAGATGGCATGATACTCTGCATAGAAGACCACCAAAATTCTATTGAAAGACTTCTCAATGTAATAAATAAATTCAATAATGCAGCTGGATATAAAACTAACATTCAAAAATCAATAACATTCTTACACAAACAAAAAACTCACTGAGAGAGAAATAAGTCATGTGCCCTTCACAATGGCATCCAAAAACAATGAAATACATAGGAACTAATCTAATAAAAGAAGCAAAAGATCTATACATTGAAAATTATATTATTTTGAAAAAGGAATCTAAGATTTCAGAAAACTCAAAGGCATTCCCTCTTCATGGATAGGAAACGTTGTGAAAATGGTCATTCCCCCAAAATCGTTGTACAGATATAATGCAACTGGGATCTCAACTTATTAAAGAGTTTTTGAAATCAAAATATCATTAGGTACCTCACAGATCTAGAGAAATCATTCCTAAAGTTC
The DNA here is from genome assembly GCF_034190915.1 of Cavia porcellus. Lineage (NCBI taxonomy): Eukaryota > Metazoa > Chordata > Mammalia > Rodentia > Caviidae > Cavia > Cavia porcellus. The sequence goes on along the minus strand of NW_026947490.1, from coordinate 34,961,570 downwards.
ATCTGGAGCCAAAAGAGACCTGCAATAGCAAAGGTAATTTTGGGCAACAAAGGCAAGGCAGGAGACATCACAATCACTGACTTGAAATTATACTACAAAGCTACTGTAATAAAATCAGCATTTTACTGGAATAAAAAGAGATCTGAAAATCAGTGGAATACATTGGAAGATGCTACGACAGCTACTAAAGCACAACTATGACTTCTTCAACAAAAGGGCCAAATATGTTCAATGGAAAAAAGATAGTCTCTTTTAAGTTGGTGCAGTAAAAACTGGATTTCCATATGTTGAAAACTAAAACTAGACCCATGTTTATCACTATGCACTAAACTGGAGTCAAAATGGATCAAAGATGTAAATATTAAAACAGAAACTCTAAATTTTCTAGAAGGCAAAGTAGGGAGAAATCTTGATGACATAGGGATAGGCAGAGAATTCATGAACAAAAATCAAACTGCATAGGAAATACTTCCCAGAATCAACAACTGGGATCTTGTCTTATTAAAAAGTTTATATGAAATCTCCAACAAAGTGAAAAGAAAACCTATGAATTGGGAAAAGATCTTAGCTAATAGTCTGTCAGACAAAGGACTTCTACCTAGAACATATAAAGAATTTTTAATAAATCAAGTCCCAAAATTCAAATAGTCCAGAAATGAGTATCTGAGATAAATACACACTTCTCAGATGAGGAAATAGAAATGGAAAATAAATACATGAAACAAATTTTCAACATCATTGGTCATTAGAGAAATGCACATTAAAGCCCACTGAGATACCATCTCACTCCAGAAAAAATGGCCAGGATCAAGAAAACCACCATTAACATATGTTAGAGAGGCTGCAGGCCGGGGGTGGGGATGGGGTGGGGGGAGAAACTCTTCTGCACTGTTGGTGGGAATGCAGACAGATGCAATCACTATAGAAATCAGTCTGAAGGTTCCTCACAAAGCTGGGATTGGAAGTCCCATTTGATCCAGCTATTCCACTTCTAGGCATATTCCTAGAAAAAATGAAATTGTCATACCACAGTGGTATATGTGCACCCATATTTATAGCAGCACAATTTGTAACAGCCAGATCTTGAAACAACCTAAATTCCCATCAATTGAGAAATGGATAAAAAAGATGTGGTATTTTTATACAATAGAGTATTACCTAGTTATAAAGATGGATCATATTGAGGCTTTTATAGGTAACTGGATGTGACTCGAGACCATACTCATAAGTGAAATAAATCAAGCATGCATGTGTAAATACCATACTGTCTTCCTAGTGTAAAAAACTGAAAGAGTGATAAGATACAAAATCTACAATGAATGTTGTGAAAGCGTAAGAAGTTGCTCAAAGGAGAAAAATAACTCAGGGAAATAGAGAAAAGAAAGAAGGGAAAAGAAAAAATATATAATTTGTATGTACACACTAAAAGAGAGCTAAGATGATTGTACCATTAATTCTATTAGTTCTTGGAACAAAATAACATTCATAGGATTAGATCAAAATTGAGCATTTATAGCTGATAATCTGAGTAACTCTTCTAAAGATAAGTATGCACAATAACAACCCGAGTTATGTTCCTACCACCTTGTTTTGAGGGCCTATATTTTTATTGTTTGGGGCTCATTGTTATTGTTATTTATGTCTCTTTTGTTTCTTGTTTTTCTTGTAATTTTTTTTTTTTGCTTTGTTTTTCCCTCTAATTAGAAAAGATAGATGTATGAGTCTCTGGTCCCCCAGTATCTGTGTATTCATCCTACTGACCTTGGGAAAATACCACCCACCCAAACACATAGGGGAATTTCTTTGTTGTTTTAATTTGTTTTTCTTTTGTTCTTAATTTTGTTGTTTTTATTCTTTTTTCCTTTCGGTTTTGATTTAATTTTTCTAGTAATTTTATCCTAATAATACTAATTTCTTCCATTCTTCAACTAGATATTTCACCTTATATTTCTCATCACCTTCTTATCTAGCTTTATGAATTCTTCTCTACTGTTAATGATGCTAGAGTTAGTGTATTGACCAGATATTTGTTGAATGTCAAAATATGATTTTTTTGCAACTATGTTTCTCAATAGATCTGTTTTCTAGGATTTAGAGTGGCATAGATATGGGTTTTATTCATTCTTATGACATGTCAATAAGTGCATTAATTTAGGCTCTACTATTTTCACTGGTTTCCTTCATATTGTTACTAGTGGTATGACAGCCCTGTTCAGTGGTTTTCACTTTAGGCTAATAATAGTCTTTGTATCAGAAATAATATGCAGTTATTCTCCCTTCTTTGTGTGATGGTGGGGATCAAACCTCCATCAGAGCGTTGGACACTATGAAACCCCTCAAACACTGGGCTGGATAGGTTGAACACGAGTCAAAAATGAAACTCAAAATACATCTCAGGTTGATATAGTTATTTCCAAGACTCCACCACTATGAGTACTCAGTGAGGGTTCTCTCTCATGTGTTCATCTCTCGGCTGCATGTGGTTCCTTCTCTAGCTGAGTTGAGCCTGGAATAGTGGAATTCTGAGAACCACCAGGACCAGGTCAGCCAGGTCCATCCAGATGATATTGTCACTGTGTGATTCTGAGTTTTGCAGGAGGAGTTATTCACAAAGAGGTCATAGAAAACCAGTATTGCCTTTATGCTTTTAATTATCTTGGGACAATGACAAGAAGGTTCATAACTGGGTCAACTGATGCCCTAGTTGTGTTTTTGGAGGAATCAGCACACTGACTTTCACAGTGATACCTTAGTTATAGTTGATATCCTGTGTCAGCTTGAAAAGTTCAGCAGGGACCCAGGGTCCTTACTTTGTAAATATTTTCATCCTGTGTAAGAGGAGGGCACCAAAATCCTGTGAATGCTACACCTACCCTGGAGGGAGGAGGTGGCCAGTACACAATATAAGGGACAAAAAAAGGTTTCTTCCCCCTTCTTGTGCTCTGGCTGGTTTTGTTGGCTGCTGCCTTGAAGTGTTTCCCCTGTGCAAGAAATGAACCTGGTAAATGTCTACAGAATGTTGTACTCTACAACGTCAGAATTTCATCTACTTCTGAGCTGAACATTGGGTGTTTTCCAAAAGTGGACCAACCATAGAACATACTTAAGTGAATGCAAAGGAATTTAAATCATCTCCTGCATATTATCAGGCCACAGTGCAGTGAAATTGGAAATTAATGGCATAAGAAACTAAAAACATTTCATAAACACGTGGAAATTAAATTACATTTTCTCAAAAAAATGGGTCACAGATGAAATTAAAGAAGAAATTAGACACTTCCTATAATTAAACCATAATGCCATAACAACACAATGGAAGTTATGTTGAAAGTGGTTCTATAAGGGAAATTTATAGTGACAAGTTCCCACATCCAGAATAACAGAACAAACTCAAATAAATAACCTAAGTTTAAAACTCAAGCTTCTAAAAATAGAAGAGCAAATCAAACCAACAGCTCATATGAGGGAGAAAGATCAGAGCAGAAATTAATACAATTGAAAATAAGAAAACAATAAAAAATATCAATGGATTAAAGAGATTGCTTTTTGAAAGTTTAAGTAAAATTGACAGTAAATCTTATCAAAGAAGGAAACAAATGACTCAAATACATGCCATTATGAATGAAAAGAATGTAATTACAATGAATTCTACATAAATCTGGAAGATCATTAGTAATCATTTTGAAAACCTGCACTCAAACAACATGAAAAACACAGAAGAAATGGACAGATTCCTAGATACACATGAATTACAAAATCTGAATCAAGGGAAGACTGTGGATATCTTAGCAAGCAGGGGAGCATCGCAAGTTCCAAAGGCCCCGGTAAGTGCTCAGTGCACTCTGCGCAAAGCCCAGACTATTCGGGACCCTCCAGGCTTCCAGGTGCAGGGAAGTACATAAGTGGGTTTGAGGCATCTACATCCACCTCCCCTTTCTGGCTGCACTTGGAGAACTGTAGAGCTGCCAACAAGCAGGTGGGCGCACAGTGTCCCTGAAGCTTATCTAGAACTACAGAGTTCTAAACAGGCAGAAGACGGCTATTGGTTCTACAGGCCCAGTGGCATGGGGTAACTTGGTGCCAGAGTCCCAGGAGCTGCGAACATAGCAGTGGATTTTCAACAGACCCTGAGGAAGCTTTCAAATAACACTTGAAACACAGAAATATAGGAAAATGACAAAACGAAAGACCAAATTACAGCCTCAAACCTCCAGCCCGCCTGAAAAAACCCGAGGAGTGGTGTATATAGAAGAAATATATGCCATTCACCTCAAATATCAGGCGTAATAGCTACTGAAATTAACAAGCAACTCCAGGAAGCTTTAAAGGAATTCAAACTCGAAATAATCTCCCAGGTAAAAGAAGAAATGAAAAAAGAAATGAAAGACATTCTGAATATATCTAAAGAAAACACAGTCAAAAAATTGGAGGAACTAAACAAAAAGAGAGAATCCCTAGATGAGCAATATAAGAAACAAAGAGAATACATAAGGCAGAGGCACAGAGATATACAGGAAATAAAAAACTCCACTGAAAATTGTAAAAACTGCCTCAATGAAAGTGAAGGTAGAATTTCAGACCTTGAAGACAGGATTGCAGCTAGTGAACAGGAAAGGAAAGATCTTTTAAAAATAACAAGGAATCAGGAAATAACAATTCAACAACTGCAAGATGATGCAAAGAAAAATAACATAAGATTGATAGGGATTAATGAAAAAGGAGGAGACAACATAAAGGATGTCAAGAGGATATTTAGAGAAGGAATAGCTGAAAATTTCATGAGATCAGAAACGGACATCAGGATCAGTGAAGCATTTAGAACTCCTAATAGTCATAACCAAAATAAAACTACACCCAGACATATAATAATCACCATCCCAGAAATCCAACACAAGAATAGATTATTAAAAGTTGTAAGAGAGAAAAGACAGATTATATAGGAAAACCTATCAGAATCACAGTAGACTTCTCATCACAAACAATAAAGTCAAGAAGAGCGTGGAATGAAGTATTCCAGATCCTAAAGCAAAATGATTCCAAACCTAGACTGATGTACCCTGTAAAACCATCATTAAAAATTGATGGCGAAATATGATACTTCCATGACAAAGAACAGCTGAATAACGTCATGAACACCAAGCCAACCCTGCAAAAAATATTGACAGACAGTTTAGATACACAAAGGAAAAAACCACTAAGCAAAGCAGATAATTAAACAGAACAGAAAGATAAAGATGCAACAGCAGAGAGATAACATGTCAACAATAAACGAGCATTTAACAGTGATAACCATTAAATGGTCTGTAAATGGTCTCAATGCACCAATCAAAAGAAACAGACTGGCACAATGGATCAAGAAACAAAATCCAACCATATGCTGCTTACAGGAAACCCATCTAAGCCAGAAGGATACTCACAGACTGAAAGTCAAAGGATGGAAAACAATACTTCATGCAAGAGGAATCCAAAAAAAAGCAGGAGTAGCCATTCTGTTTGCAGACAATGTGAGCTTTAAACCAACAATGACCATAAAGGACAAAGGTCACTACATACTCGTAAGGGGAAAACTCCAAGAGGAAGAGATAACTATCTTAAATATATATGCACCAAACTCCAGAGCACCCAGTTATATAAAACAACTATGAACAGAAATGAAAACTCAAATTATCAGTAACACAATTGTAACAGGAAAACTTAATACACCATTGACACCAAGGGACAGATCAACCTGACAGAAAATGAGCAAAGAAATAACAGAACTGAATCACACCTGCAAACAAATGGATTTGATAGACATATACAGAATGTTCCACCCAACAACAACAGAATACACATTCTTCTCAACAGTACAGGGATCATTCTCTAAAATAGACCATATATTAGCTCACAGAACATATTTAAACAAATGCAAAAGTGTTCAAATCATCCCTTGCATGTTATCAGATCATAGTGCTCTGAAATTAGAAATTAATGATAAAAGATACTGCAAGATTCCCACAAATGCATGGAAAGTGAATAACACACTATTGATTAATCAGTGGGTCCCAGAAGAAATTAAAGGAGAAATTAAAAAAATACCTACACAAAAATGAAAATACAGATACAACTTACCGGAATCTGTGGGATGCAATGAAAGCCATCCTCACAGGAAAATTTATTGCACTGAGTTCCCACATCACCAAAATTGAATGAATATAAATAAATAACCTGATGCTACACTTCAAACAGCTAGAAAAAGAAGATCAAGTGAAGCCAAAGCCAAAAGAAGGGAGGAAATTATAAAAATCAGAGCAGAAATCAATACAATAGAGACTAAGAAAACAATCCAAAGAGTCAACGAATCAGAGTTGGTTCTTTGAAAGAATAAATAAAATCGATAAGCCCCTAGGCAACCTTATTAAAAAAACAGAAGAAAAAGCTCAAATTCATGCAATAAGAAATGAAAAAGGTGAAATCACTACAGACCCAATAGAAATACAGAAGATCGTCAACACCTATTTTGAAAACCTCTACTCTCAAAGGTTTGGTAACACAGAAGAAATAGACAGATTCTTAGAAACATACGAAGTACCAAAGCTAGATCAAGAGGATGTAAAATTGTTGAATAATCCAATCTCTATTAATGAAATTGAAAATGTAATTAAGTCCTTCCTACAAAGAAGAGCCCAGGCCCAAATGGATTCACTGCAGAATTCTACAAGAAATACAACAAAGACCTAATGCCAACACTCCTCAAACTATCCAATGAAATTGAAAGGGAACCAATCCTTCCTAAGTCATTCTTGGAAGCAAATATTACTCTAGAAACAAAACCTGAGAAAGACCCAACTAAAAAAGAGAACTATATACCGATCTCCCTAATGAACACAGATGCAAAAATCCTCAATAAAATATTGGCAAATAGTATGCAGCAAATCATCAAGAAGATTATACACCATGACAAAGTTGGATTGATCCCAGGAATGCAAGGATGGTTCAACATACGTAAATCGATAAATGTAATGAACCATATCAATATAGCCAAAAGTAAGAATCACATGATCATTTGTATAGATGCAGAAAATGCCTTCGATAAGGTCCAACTTTCGTTCATCATAAGAACTTTACAGAAAATTGGAATAGATGGTCTTTACCTCAATATAATAAAGTCCATTTATGACAAACCAATAGCCAGCATCATACTAAATGGCCAAAAACTGGAAGCCTTTACTGTAAAATCAGGCACAAGACCAAGATGTCCTTTATCACCACTCCTATTTAATATAGTACTGGAAGTACTAGCCAGAACAATTAGACAAGAGAGAGAAATAAAATGGGTAAAGATAGGAAAAGAAGAAGTTAAGTTATCATTGTTTGCAGATGACATGATACTCTACATAGAAGACCCCCTAAACTCCATTGAAAGACTCTTAGATATAATAAATAAATTCAGTAATGTGGCTGGATACAAAATCAATACTCAAAAATCAATAGCATTCCTATACACTAACAACAAATTCACAGAGGGAAATAAGAGAAACCACACTCTTCACATTAGCAAGCCAAAAAATGAAATGCTTAGGAATTACTCTTATGAAAAGAGTGAAAGACCTACACAGGGAAAATTATAATACACTGAAAAAAGAAATTGAAGATGATCTCAGAAAATGGAAAGACATCCCTTGCTCGTGGATAAGAAGAACAAACATTGTGAAGATGGCCATTCTCCCAAAACTGTTATACGATTCAATGCAATCCCAATAAAAATACCATCAACATTCTTTATAAATCTAGAGAAATCACACCTAAAATTCATCTAGAACCAGAAGAGACCTAGACTAGCAAAGGCAATTCTAAGCAGCAAAGGCAAGGCAGGAGGACTCACAATCCCTGATTTGAAGTTATACTACAAAGCAACAGCAGTAAAATCAACATGGTACTGGAATCAAAACAGAGCTGAAGATCAATGGAATAGATTAGAAGATACAACCACAACTGCAAACGCACTCAACCACCTTATCTTTGATAAAGGAGCCAAGCAGGTTCACTAGAAGAATGACAGTCTCTTTAATAAATGGTGCTGGAAAAGCTGCCTCTCCATTTGCCAAAAATTAAAGCTAGACCCATGCCTATCACCATGTACTAAATTAAAATCTAAATGGGTCAAAGATCTGAATATTAAAACAGAAACACTAAATTTATTGGAAGACAAATTGTGTAGAAACCTTGAAGACATAGGGGTAGGTAGAGAATTCATGGACAGAACTCAAACCACACGGGAAATGCTTCCCAGAATCAATAACTGGGACCACTTCTTATTAAAAAGTTTCTGCATGTCTAAAGAAATCTCCAGCACAGTGAAAAGAAAACCCACAAACTGGAAAAGATTTTAGTGAACTCTCTCTCAGACAAGGGACTCTTGTCTAAAACATATAAAGAATTAAGAAAACTCAGACTCCCAAAATTCAAAGATCCAATCCAAAAATGGGCATCTGAGATGAATACACACTTCTCAGATGAAGAAATACAAATGGCAAATAAATTCATGAAAAAATGCTCATCATCATTGGTCATTAGTGAAATGCAAATTAAAACCACACTGAGATACCAACTCACACCTGAAAGAATGGCCAGGATCAAGGAAACCAAGGACAACAAATGCTGGAGAGGCTGTGGGGAAAAAGGAACTCTCCTACACTGTTGGTGGGAGTGTAGACTGGTACAATCTTTGTGGCGGTCAGTCTGGAGATTTCTCAAAAAGCTGCTATTGGAAGTCCCATTTATTCTAGCTATTCCACTTCTAGAAGAACTGAGAGCATCATACCACAGTGATGTATGTGCACCTATGTTTATAGCAGCACAATTTGTATTCGCCAGATCTTGGAAACAACCCAAGTGTCCATCAACTGAGGAATGGATAAAAAAGTTGTGGTATTTCTATACAATGGAGTATTACTCAGCTATAAAGAAGGATCACATTGAGATATTTATCAATAAATGGGTGCAGCTTGTGGCCATACTCATAAGTGAAATAAATCAATCTTGCATGTGTGAATACCGAATAGTTTCCCTAATATAAGTAATGATTCAAATATATAAATGTGTGGTAATCATGATTCCCCATTATGTGGCCTTGAAGCCTTATAAATTTTTCACTTATTAATTGGAAAGGCTTTATTCTGGGCTTTTTGATATGGAAATATTTGAGGCTATAGCATATGAAATTATATTCTGATATTTCAAGGAAAAGACAGACACTATGGTAACTACTATTAAGTCGGGTTATTTGGTGGTGAAGCACTAGGTTGCTGAAACAGTCATGCTTTGACCTGTATTGTTATGTTGTTATGTCCTCTTTTATCTCAATCTCTCCCTTATTCATTAAAAAATTATTTAGTTATTTTTTTATTTTTTTTAAGTAAGGGGAAAATTTTAAAAAATTAGCAGGTTATATTATAGTGACTTTTTTTGATTTCCTATCAACTTGTTTTGAAGTCCTGTAATACACTATCTCGTTTTGACTGATTAGACTCTGTTCCATTCTGTATGATGGTATCAAGTTTGAGGGTATAGGCAACTACTTTGAAGGCAATAAGATTCACTAAGATGCCCATTCTGGTTTGACTATTGTCTCCTTTGGAAGTCCTGTAATGTTTAAAATGCTTAAGTTTTATTGGTCTTGTTCTCTACTGTTTTGTTCAACTTTATAATACCTAATGAGATAGACAATTCTTTTTAAGGAAAGAAGAGGCATTATGGTAACCATTATTGATAACCTTGTACTCTGTTTTTACATCATGTACTCTGTCTATCATTGGTTTTGACTGACAGCTTTGTTTTGCCGTATTTGACTTTATTCTCTTCCAGAAAAAAGTAGTAAGAACTAAGGAGTAGTAAAACCCAAAATGTGTAAATTTTGTTGCAAAAAAGAGAGGGAAAAATGTGCTCTAAAGGATACAACCGCAAGTGTGTTTAGGGATGTTAAATAGCTGACCATATTAATGTTTTTGGTTGGATCATTGAACACAACTGTTTGCAGTGTCTATGTTTGAATGTTCACTTTGTATGCTTTGATACTGTGACTTGAGCAACTATCTCTAAGATGACACTGTGTAATCTATTAACTGGTGATTTCTTACTGTTTTTTTTTTTTGTAGTTCTGTATTACTTGTACCCTTACATTGCTTTGTTTTGTTTTGTTTTTTCTCTTTTTCCTTTTAAATAAAATTTTAAAAAATTCTGAATCAAGAAGATATATCAATTTTAAATAAACCAATGTCAACCAATAAAATTGAAGAAATGATTAAAAATTTACCAACAGAAAAATCCCAGGTCCTAATGAATTCACTGATAAGTTCTATAAAGAATTTAGATATCTAATGGAACTGCTAGTGTATTCCTTCCAGAGCTTCTCAGGTTGCTGTTGTCCTGAAGAATTTTACAAGAGAAACAAAAAATGTATGAAAAGAAATGTGAAGGGTCTGTAAAAGACAGTGCATGGTCATCACAAGGTCACTTGTGGCTGTCTTGTGTCCTTCATTCTGACATCAGATCTGAGCCATCACGTCAAAGCCCTGATTGATTTCATGATTAAAGATAGTCTTTTCTGAGTGGTCCTGGGTGTTGGGCTTGGAATGAGTTTCTGCACATGTCCTGAATTTCTTTTTTATTTTATTTTATGAGAAAGAAACAAAAAAATAGGTGAAGAAAAAGGGTAGAAATAATACTGAATTCCAGAAAAATAAATGGTAAGAAATTACCAGTTGATAAGTTACATATTATCATAGTCAAAATAGTTGTTCAGGTTACAAAATTAAAGTATGTAAAGTGACATTCAAATAGTGACACTGCTAACAGTTCTGCTCAATGATCTAACAAAAACTTAGTAATATGGTTATGAGTCCTACACACTTGTTTTTTATCTTAAAGAGGATAAGATTAAACATAACAAAAAGAACAAAACAGTTCAAAAGGAAGCAATTTAAAGAAATACAGATTTCAGAGCAAGTCCACTGGAGATCTTCATTTTTTATCTAATTGTCTCTAGTTTCTTACCAAATAGTTGTCCCCAGCTTCACACACATTAAATATACACTGCATATTATAGAAATAATCAAATCATTACTGGATGGTGAAGGCTTTTTAGGTCTTCAATATCTGACATTTGGGAAAACAATAACTACCATAGTATCTCTCATTCTCTTCTTAGTAGCTATCCTTATCTTTACATATGCTGAAATTGAATGTAAGAGACTAGACTAATATCACTCTGAACAGTAAATAATAGTATTGCTAGATTTTATATCATAGTGCTACAGAATCAGCATTGGGTTTCTTAGTGTCTCTTCTTCAGAGCTGTTCATTACATCTTGCATTATATAATCTGTTCCCATAAGTAGTTTTAAAAATCTTCCCATGTGTGAATTTCTACATGTATATCTATCCTCTCTGTATAATAGGGAAAAAATCATAACAAGACAGAAAAATAAATTCCTAGAAAAACATACAATTAAAAAGGCACATAAGACCACAATATTAGGTGATTTTCCCTAGTTGCTATGCTTTCTCTTGTTATTTTCAATAGACTTGTCCACATCATCAGGCTTAATATAGTTAAGCATAGTATTACATAGCTATTTTTATAAAAACCAACTTTGAAAACATTGTAGGAATTGAGAGCTGTTAATAATCAAAACCACTATGGATATCTTTTATATCTTGTCATCTTCAGAGTAGTTGCCTCTACTTTTAGGATTATACTATCAAGCATACCTAATTCAAATAAAATCAGCCAAGGAAAAACCAGTCTAATGAATCAGATTCAAATAAGTTCAGTCATAGTAAGACAATGTAAGTAATACAAGGTTTCAGTTTATGTTAATAGGAAATTAAGGGTAGGTACCATGGTATAACCTGCTATTTTTGGGTCAGATGTCTGTGCTCTCAAATCTGATATGAGTGGACAGACCAGAACAAATTAAATTCAAACTAAACAAAGCAATAAGACTACTGTGACTTTTCAATCCTGATACACTATTAACAATGACCTCTGCCTTTTCTATATAGTGTATCAAAGCTATCTATACTAAAGATTATACTTTACCATCTCTGCCTCATGTTTGCTACATCATTTTCCTGCTATAATTTGTCTACCTTACTCCCTCATGCCACTGTCTGCCCTGTTCAATGAGGTCTCTCTGCCACTATTGCTGGAATCCTGGTATCCCTTCCTCTCTCTCTCTCTCTGGTATGTCCTTCAGCACTCTGTAGGGTTGAGTTGGTGGCCATGAACTCCCACAGTTCCTCCTTGTCTTGGAAACATCTTATTTATCCATTAATTTTGAGAGAGAGTTTTTCTGGGTATATCAGTCTTGGTTGCAAATTATTTTCTTTCTGGGCTTGGAATATTTCTCCCCAGGCCCTTCTCGATTTGAGAGTTTGTGTTGATAAGTCTGTTGTTATTTTGATAATTTTCCCATTGTAGGTTATCTGCTTCTTTTCCCTGACTGCTTTTACTATTCTGTTCTTTTGGTGGATTTCTGGAACCGTGATTATTATATGTATTGGTGTAGATCTGTTTTGGCTGTAGGTAGCTAGAGTTCAGTATGCCTCATTTATCTGGATATCATTTCTTTTTCCTGTACTTGGGAAGTTTTCTTTTAATATATCTGTGAATATTCTTTGTATTTCATTTTTAGTTGCTCCTGCTTCCTCGCTCACATGCTTTATTCTTAAGTTATGTATCCTTTTGTCATTTTCTAGCCTTTGAATTTTTTCTTTCTGATTCCTCGTTATTTTTAAGAGGTCTTTTCTTTCATAATCATATATCATAAATCTCTCTTCAAGTTTCAAAAGGCTAGCTTTAGTTTCTCTCAAGGCATTTTGCCAGTGTTCAATGGAGTTTTTAGTTTTCTGGTAATCTCTTTGGATCTGTTTCATATATTCTAGGTTATGTTTAAATTATTCTTCAGAAGTTTTTCTTTTCTGATTTTCTCTGTTCTTCCACCTGTGTTCTCTTGGGTGTGGGGCTTATCATTTCTTTTATTAATCTCTTAATATCTGGCCTCACTTGGATCAGAAGTACAGTTTTAAATTCATCTATGAGGTCATCAAGGTATTTCTTTATTTTAGCTGATGCTGTGTCTAGTATTGGATGGTTACTGTGCTGCTTCTCTTCTGTGTTTACTTCTCCTGGGCTTATTTTCTCATGTTCAGCAGCTGGAGATTTTTTTTTACTTTGATCTCTTGTCATGTTTCTGATTTATTTCAGAATGGAGTGTCCTGGAGGTCTCTAGCCCTCTCCATATTGCTTAGGGCCTTTCCAAAGCATGCTGACTTGAGTTTTTGCTGCCCTCCCCAATTTGCTGTTATCAGAGGTAGGCAGGGATGCAGGGATGGTGCAGGCTAGCCTCCAGCCTCTGTGCCAGTCAATCCACAAGTTAGGCTGTACTTTGTGGACATCACAGAGTTGTGACTATTTTGTATCTGCTTATTGGGTCCCAATAAGCAGAGGTGTAGCTCAGCTCCAGCAGATCCTGCCAGTTCTCTCTGCACCAGAAGCGGCTGACTAATGTCATTGCAGCACAGGGCTCTGCCCAAATCCCAGCTGTCCTCTACCAGACCTCTTTGCACCAAGATTGACTATCTGATGTCACCGCGGTGCTGGGTCTGCCCAATTCCAAGATGTCCTCTACCAGTCCTCTCTGTGTCACTGACACCATCACAGCACCGGGCTCTGCCCAATTTCAAGATGTCCTTCACCAGACCTCTCTATGCCAGGGGTGACTATCTGACGTCACCACAGCGTGGGCTCTGCCGAACTCCAAGATGTCCTCCAGGCAGCAACAGCAGCCATGGGACCTAGTCCCTAGTACTCACCGGGACTCAATGCAGATCTTCCTCTTGGGGCCACTTCACATTGTGCCGCTTGTCTACACTGCATTCCTGGCACAGTGAGGATCGGTTAGAAAACTACATGGTGTCTGGTTTCAGAGCTCTAAGGCTTCTTGCAGTTTCCTCCAGGGCAGCCAGGCAGCCCTGGCTGCTTCACTGAGTCCCAGGTCTCAATTTCTAGCAGTTGCCAAAAGCCAATACAGCCTTTCCTCTTGGATCCACTGGTCAGTGTGCTGCGTTAAGGGTGCGAGATTCACAGGCTCCCATTATCAGCAGCCATTATCTTAGCCCAACTTTAAATCCTATGGCCGTGCCTACTACAGTGTAGAATGGGGCTCAGTGAGTACGTCAGGCTTCAGCTCTCCATCCACGCTTTTCCTTCCTTTTCCCAGTTTCATTTTTCCCTTCAGTTACTGCCTTGGTTAATAATAATCATTATCCATTCATCTGGCCCTTCCCATGTTGTCATATTCTAGCATCTAATATGATTTCTCCATAGAGACTCTCCACCCAATCCCCTAACAAGCTGCCATTTTCGAAACTCTCCTCAGAAAATATTTGTGTCCTGAATTTCCATGACTGATATGTCATAGCACTTACCCAGCCCACAGGCCATGCCTTAATATTCTGCCTCTTCAGTGACCCTTTAGTGTCATCCCTAGTACAGTGACAGTGGCAGGCATAGCTGGAGTCACCTTTCTAGAATAAAGCCAACCTTGCCGAAAAACTTGAAGAGATGACTCAGAAGAGTGAAGCTTCTTTTGTGAACTTCTTGAGGGTCTGATGCTCCACTTTGACAAGCAAGACTCCAGTACCACTCTGGAAACAGATAAGCAGAGTCACTGATGACCCCTTGTCCTGGGAAGCTCCCATGGATAGAGCCTTGGGACTCTTGTTTGCAGTAGAATTCAGAGTGTGGGCTTTGTGCCAGGGCTAAAGCTTGCAGGCTCCTGGCAGATCATCTAAGGTCTCTTCTACATGCTTTCCTCCTCACAGAAAGCTTGGAGACAAAACTCATTAGCAAGCTTCTCCCAAATAATCACATGGGGGAAATAACCTAACTGCTGGTCTGTCACATTCCACCTGCTAAGTCAGCAGAAAATACTCTGACCTGCTCCCCAGACACCTTGATCCTCCTTCCCCTCACAAATACTACTCAAAACTCCAGTCTCCTTATTGTGACATGACATTCAGAGGGGTATGTCTATCAATGATTCCAGCTGAGCTCACAACAAGATATTTCTAATTGCTGGGAATCTCTTTCTTTGTTCTGCAAGCAACCTTTCTTGATGCCTTTCTGCTATGTGATATGACCTCTCCCAGTCAGAGTGTTCCAGCGAGGACCTCAACTACTCCATAGCCCGCTCTGAGTGGGTAGAAAAGGTTTAACCCAATCTGCATGTGTTGTTTAAGACCAATATGTATTAAAATTCCCCACATGGTAGCAGGAAGGTAAAGTTTCACTGCTTCTCCTATCAGGGAGTGACCCCTCCTCTGTATGATTCCAACAAAAGAAGCAGTTTGGGCTTCCAGGATTATTGTGGGCACAGAGTGGGCAAGATAGGTACAACTGTCAGATGGTCACCACCAGTCTTGCTCTTGTGAAAATCTGATGACCATGTCCCATGCAGCATCTCTTCCCACGTGGAAACAATTTGTTTCCCAAATCCCACCATTGTCCCCTCCTAGTTACTCCTTTCACTAATGCCCATTTATCTTCCTGGGGTATGTAGGTGAAATGTAATGGTTTCTCAGGACCTTGGAATAAGGCTATGATCTTCATGGGATATAACACTCCCCTTTGCCTCATCAGGACTTTTGATTTCTCAGGGAGATTTTAGAGATGTCCCTTTGGTATCCCTTGCAGTGAATAACAAAGAGCTGCCTGAGAAGGTGATCTGTAGAATTTCTTATGCATGTTTTATAGGTGGTCATTCATTAGTTAGCAATCCCTTTCATTGTAGGTCTCTGCAATGAAAGTGGAGTGTGGAGCACCAGAAAACCACATTTGACTTCAAAGGAAGATGTTATCAGTCACTTTTGTCCAAGCTAAGGCCTCAGATTCAGAACCTGGGCAGCCTTACTCAAAGGCTTTGCATTAATGCAAAATTAAGTATTCAGATTTGGCAGAAGCTGAATGTTCCCCCAAATAGTGAAGCTGCACTTGGTGACAGGTGATCCGAAACCACAGAGGGCCTGTACCCAGGCCCTAACAAGTCTCCTTCCCTGGCTGTAATCAAGTACCCCAATTACTGAGCTCTCATCAGAGATCTGAGTCTTTTCTCTTGAGGCTTTATTTCCCTTTTTAGCTAGAAAATTGAGTTTTAACCATGTTGTTGTAAAACAGCTCCCAATTTGATCTGGAGATTAGATTTCCCTACACACTGTAGGACAGTCAGTCCCTGTGTAGGAGGTTTCCCTGTGCCTGAGAGAAATGCTGGGGATTTCCATACACACTGTTAAAGTGCTCCTCCTGCAGCAGGCATGCAGATCTCTGTTTCAATGTATTCTGCCCTCTTTTCTTGAATAATCACATATGCACATATACATATATAACCACACGCACACCTCTGTGTATTTGTACATGTGTGCACAATCTTTGTGGGGTGAATCTGATGTTTTGCTGTGTGTCTGTGTCTCTGCCCCATGCCCATTCCGCAGAAGTCACAGCCATCTGATTTTCCAGGAAAGGCTTTCTATGTTTCAAAATTGACTACACAGATACAAGCCTTTCTTTTCAGTTTTCTGTTATGAAGTGGAGCACACAGTGAAGACGACATGAGCTCGCCCCCTCGTGGGGTAATTAACTACTGATGGGGTGCAGACATCTCAGTGTGGACAGAGCCCCTGTGCATGCACCGATGTGCACAGGTGTACACGGGCAGCTCGGCACATGTCACCCTCACACGCCACCTTCTTCACCCCACCCCGAGCCACAGCCACACCAACCCTAGCATCACAAAGGTGTAGCTCAGTGCTGCAAGGAGCAGTGGTGCAGATGCAGGAGTCTGGTTGTACGGTCACTACACCACACATGCGCAGAGTCCTTGCGGTGACCCCTCAAGCCAGCTTGAGCTGGAGAAGGTCTGAGCTGGAGAAGGTCTGAGCTGTGTGAACAGTGGGCTGGGTCAGCAGGAGGTCCTCGGGCAGATCTTCAGGGGGACATTTGTGGGGAAGTGGTTCGCTGGAGACAGCTAGGGTCTTAGCTGGGTTCTAGAAACAGCTAGGAGTAGCTGGAAGCAGCTACAGCACCCTCTCTCCCAGGACTAATCACTGTGATAGGGACCCAAGATGTCCATCTCCTGGATGCAGGTAGAGCCCTCCAGGCTCCAGCTTCTGCTCCAGGAGAGCTGACCACCTGGCTTTGCAGACTTGGGTGCTCCTGAGAGAAACTGTCCCATGGTGCTGCAGGCTTCCTGGAGTGTCTTCCCAAGCCCTCAGGTGCAGGACCCAGATGGTCTGAGTCCCTGTTTGGCAATAACAGTGTATGTGCTGGACTCTGCCGTGGACTGTGGGGACACCTCGCTGTTCCCCTTCTGTGAGGGCTTGGTGGTCTAGCTGAGTGTAGGTCACCTCCTGGGTGCCCTGTGGTAGGGTCTTCAGAGAGAGGCCCAGAGAGAGAGTGGAGCTGGGGGTGGGGGACTGAGGACTGCCATTCTGGAATCTTTTCACCATGCCATCTCCCCATGGGGCATTAGGGTTGGTCCTCGTGACCATCAGAATGTGGGGGTGACAGCATGTCTCTTCTTGGACAGGCCTTCAGCTTGGACACAGCCCCCAGCCCTGGTCACCTGCTGGTGAACACAGCCCTGGCCCATTCTTCCTCTGAAGCCCAGACAGACTGGAAGCCAGACTACCTGCTCAGCTAGCCCTGAGTCCCTGGCCCAGACAGACTTACAGCCCTGCTAACTGTATTGTTTAATATGCAGTCTCCATAACACATCCAGAGACTTACGGAGGCACCCTGCTGAGGAATTTGGTCAGCTGTGGCCTGGTCTGGGGGGACAAGACACATGGTCAGGCCTCAGGTGGACATCAGAGGGCAAAGACAACCAGGCCCCCGTACTCCACCCAGAACCTCCTCAAGTGCTGCCAGCATTCCCTTCTCCCTCTGTCTGCTGACCCAGTGAGTGGCCCTGCCTGCTCCTGGCTGTTCCTCCCTCTGGCTGTCTTCCCTGGGCTGTCCCCAGCCAAGCTGGCCCTGAGGAAATAGAACAACCATATTAAGGCCAGTGAAGGACAGAGGGTCGGGCAGGGTGGGGTCATGCAGGGGCCTCACCTTTCCTGAGGCCTCTGCTCCTAGTCCTTGTGGCTGGGTGGCCCTGAGGAGAGTCACAGGTCTAGACTTAAGAGGGGGCCTTGTTCCCTGCACCCCAACAGCCTGCCCAGGACCACAGCCCTTTCCTCCTGAGACCTATCATGTTTATTCTGTTGCTGGTGATGGAGGCGGCAGAGGAGCAGGAGCAACAGGATCAGGAAGCCCATGCAGACCCCCACAAGGACATAGAGGTGCCCTGGGGAGGCTGGAGAGGTCAGAGCCAGGTTTCCAGCAGACACACCCATGGAGCACGCATTGAACGCACTCACGCTGGGCACTGCTCACTGACATGGTTCTGCAGGAAACCCCAACTGGCCAGCAGCACTACTTCAGGGGGACTTCACCCCTTCCTGTGCCTCGAGCCCTGCTGACTCCGCTATGCACAGGGGCTCAGCAGGCACTGTAGAGCAGGAGCCTCCCCCTCCCAGGAGCACACGCAGGCTGGGGACCTAATGTCACCCTCGCTCTGTCCACTGGCACCTTTGTGGCTCCTGGGGAGGTGGAGTGTGAAGAGAAGTCAGTGGCCAGAGCTGGACAGGACAGGCATTGCAACCTCCCAGCCCAGCTGCCCTCTTAGTCCTTTAGCAACCTTTGCTCCACCACAGCTGGTCCAGAGCATTCTGTAGGGGAATCACCCTGCAGTTGTGCAGCCCTAAGTAGGACTCAGTGTGGTTATGGCCTCTGATGCACCCCAAACTGAAGTGAAGAAGAAGTCAAATTCTCAGCCCCTCTGCCCCATTCCAAGGCCTCAGAGGCCACATGTAGCTGTGACAGGAGCTCTGACCCTGTGGACAAAGTGCTTTCTGCACACAGGAGGCTGAGCTGGGCAGCACCGTCCCCATGCTTTTTGTTTACTTGCCGAGACAGCGAACAGAAGGAAAAGGAAGAGGACCAGGGTCTACACTCAAGTGCTAGAGTCCAATCTCTCATTTCATCTGTTCTCCACAAGAGCCTCAGTGATAAGCCCCTGCACCCTTGGGGCAGGGAGTTTGAGGGGACAGGTTAGCTGAGAAGGGGAGAGGCTTGGAGTCAGGAGGGGGCATGGGAAACAGAGGGTGGCAGCTGGGACACGGTCCAGATAAATGATAACCTGAGGGCACAGCTGAGGCTGTGGGGATTGGGGTCTGGGTGATATCTGCATCAGTCACCACCAGCTCCAGCATCTTCCTGCATGGAGACCAGATAAAGAATTTCTGATAGATGCAGCATTCATCAAAGTGAGGGGGAATCTGGCCTCCATCTGGAAAGATGAAGTGCTCCTCTCATCCTGAACACTGTAAGAAATCCTGGTGGAACACTTCTCCAGGTGGAACATCTCAAAGTCCCCATCAACCTGGCACATGATGGTCACATTCGTGCCCCAGGGTATCACAGGGCCTGGCTCAGCAGAGATGGAAGGTTGAGGCAGGGACCCTAGAAGGAAGCAGAGTAGGGCTTCAGTGTCCACCGAGTAGAAATCACCACACACAGAGATCATTTCGGGGGCAACGCTCAGTGTTCTGGACAAACTCAGAGCTGTGCAGCCACAGTGCAGTGTGAGCTCACATCACATCCACACCTCCCCCTGGGCAGTCTGTGTGTACCCAAACTCCCTCCCCCACCCACCCTGACATTAGGGACCCCCACCCAGGCACATGATGAGCCTGGCTGGGGTCTCCCAGGACCCTCAGAGGGAGAATCTGGGGTCCTGGGGTTCCATTGGGGAACCACTCCCCTCCTGCCCATGGCCACTGTCCATGGCCTGGAGAGCAATACCCTGGGTTTACCTCCATGTTTCCTAGGCTGCTCACAGTCTTGTTTACATTACTGATTATTGTGGTTTGAAAGTCCCCATCTGCCTCCTCTGGAGTGGAACTAGGGATGGTGGGTGTTAGGTCCCACATCTGAGAGGCAGCACAATCATCATGGCAATGATTCACAACTGTGCCCTGATAATGCACATCTCCTTCCCAGAGGCTCCAATGGCTTCTCCATCTCAAAAGTTTGCCAAAGCTCAGGCATGTACAGGTTGAACCAATCCCCTGCACTCTCACAAAATAAATCAGCCCACATCAGTACCCAGAGCCCTATCCCATCAGAGGCTATATCAGGCAGAACCTGCCCTTTGTCTTTTTGAGAGCTGTCACAGCCATTTCTGTGGTGACTCCCTTCACCCCCCCCCATTAAATTCTTTTTTAAAATCTACTTGCCTCTTCTCTTTAATATTCTTGCTCCTCTAGATCAAGTACAAATCACTCAATCAGTTGGTGCCATGACTCCAGTGGTTGGAGGTTGTGTGGCTCCTGGGGAGTCTGTCCCTCATCTGAGCCCCTTTTTGGCCTATGGACCTTTCCTCTCTGCTTCTCTCTCTCTCTCTCTCTCTCTCTCTCTCTCTCTCTCTCTCTCTCTCTCTCTCTCTCTTCTCTCTCTGTCTCTGTCTGTCTGTCTGCCTCTCTCTCTCTCCTTCTCTCTCTCTCTGACTCTCTCTTTCTCTGTCTGTCTCTTTCTGAGCCTAGGGACTCCGCAGCCTTGCTATTTCTAGCCAACACTCATTAGTGACCTTCATCTAGACAGGTCCAAGGTGAGCCTCCCCTCTACTTTACTTTGGGTTGCCTGCCCCAAATCGTGGCCACGTCAGGAAATCCTCGGTACTAGCCTACATCCTCCCGAGACCTCTGTGTCCTTTGGGACTTCCCCTTGTCTTCTCTGGTGATGACTAGAGAAGTCATTGTTGGAACTGCTCTTCTCCCTTGAGGGACTACTGGCTGTGCCTCACTGGAAGGTCACCGTTCTCCACCAACTCACAGCCCTTCCAACCCCCTGCTCACTTTTCCAATTTGAACACATGGATACTAATCTGTCATTACCGGGCAAAACCACTCCTCTGGGATGTGATTACATACACTGGGGATAAAACAAACTCTCAGGCCAAAGAGGTTCACATTAAAAGAGTAACATAACTTTTACTACCAAAATTACAAGTGGGGTTAAACACTTATGTCCAGCTGTGGGCATGCTCTGACCTCATCCAAACCTTAAAGACCTCCCAATTCTTTTGATTCTCTTCACAGGTCCTCCTCCTTTATCAGCTTGCCACCCTGACTCTCTCCTCTCTTGTTTCTCAGATCCCATAGATGAAATACCGTCACCTCCCTGTCTCCATAACTCACACAGAGGCCCCTTCTGCTCTCTCTTCACCCCTACCTTCTTGACCTCCTCCTCCTTATCTCACAGTTACTCTCAGAGCACTACACCACTGTGAGCTCCTCCTCTGTTACCCAACTCTGCATCCTCCTCTCTATCTCCCTGCCTATCATACTTGACACTGCAGTCCTCCTAAACTCTCATTTCATTTCCCAAGCAGCTCCAAATATTCAGACTAAATCCAAAACACCAGATCTCGGTCCTCAATCCCCCCAGGGTGACCTCTTACATATGGGTTCCATGTCTTCAACAATAGACAATGACCCTTAAAAGATAACATTCCAGGACAGCCATACAAAAGGTTGCATTCCAGGTTAAAACTCTAAAGCCAATTTATGACCACAGCAGCAGCAGCTGCAGTGAGCGGCACTCCAGACTCAAGATAAAACACAGGATGGAGAAAAAAAATATAAACTCCCCCATCATCCTTCAAGTGCAGCAGAAAATCAACACTGGATGGTGCCTGCCTTGACCTGCAACCATGACTGGGGAACTGGTGCCATCTGCAACCAATAGTCACACTGGAAGCATAAATGTGCAGTCTTCCAGAGAGCAGGTCAGTCATCACCTTCCCTGCCCTCCCAGGATAAAACACTGCTGCCTGGGACTCATAACCAGCTCATGTGCTCAGCATTGCTGCTGAGGATTCATGGGGCTTGGGACCACAGTCTCACTGAGGTTTCTCTCTCAGAGCCCTGAGTATCACTGGACATCTCAGGTTAAACTTTCTCTTTCCTTGTTGACATGGAAGCCACCATAATGTTCTTCCTGAGTTTTCAGACTGATGTTTCCAGTCTACAGTATCCATTGTAGGAGTTGATAGCCAAGGGACATGACCTCCACAGATAAAACCTACTACTGCAGATTCCAAACCCTTTCCTTACACACATCTATCTTATTATACCAACCTGTCCTGTATCTCTTTTTGATAAAAATTCTACTCCTAAAACTCAATTTCTCTTATACCTTCTCCCTCCCCCCATGGCTCTGATACTCCAATCCCACCAACATATTCCCCTGCATCAGCCCCTCTCCTTCCCTCCTCCCTCACCAACCCTGCAGTCTGAGAAACCTCCAATCTCACTCATCTCTCCCACATTACTCCACTGCTAATTCACCTCAAACACCCCTCATTTTCCCCTTCTTTTCCCAATACCCAATTGACCCTATACATCAACAGGGACTCAAACCTATTATCTGCTGCTTGTTAACTAATGTGTTTCTAAAAGTCACTCACTCACCTTATGACACCCTATTCTCCCTGTCCTCAAATCTAACAGCTCCTATCACCTAATCCAAATCCCAGAGCTATTATCAGTATAATAACCCAATTCACCCGGGGGTACCAAACTCTTACACTATGCTGTCTCATAATCCTCCACGTACCTCTCACTTTCCTGTGTTAGACTTAAAAATACATTTTTCCCTATCTCCTTACATCCAGAATGCCAAGACCTTTTCATGTTTACATGGACGGATTCAGATTCTTTTCAGTCTACTCAACTAACATAGACAGTGCTACTCCCAGAATTCAGACACAGCACTCACTTCTTTAGCCAAGCCTTAGCCAAGGATCTCACAACTATAAATCTATGGCCTACTACAGTCATTCAATACATAGATGACTTCTACTCTGCTCCCCTCCTATGCCACAACAACACAACACACAGCTGCCTTACTCAACTTTCTCTGTAGTGGAAGATACAAGGTCTCTCGCTCCAAAGCTCAAATTGCCTCACCAAAAGTCAAATACTTAGGTCTCATACTTACACTCAGCACATGATCCATAACCTCTGACCATGAATCTCCTTTATGATTTACAGACACCAGTCACAAAACAACAAATACTATCCTTCTTAGGCCTAACAGACTTTTTTCACCTCTGGAGCCCCAACATTGCTTCCATAGCTCAGCCACTATACCAAACCTCTAAAGGGCCTCTTTCAAAACACCTAAATCCCACTATGCCAATGGACATCCATTAAGCTTAAGGAGGCCCTCCTTAGAGCCTCTTCACTTACACTTCCTAATCCTACTATATCCTTTATTCTACACTACAACGGATAAGGATAATGCTTTGGGAGTACTGGCTCATAGTAAAAGACCTTCATTCAAGGCCATAGCCTACCTCCCAAAAGCAGCTAGGTACTACAGTTAGAGGATGGCCTTCAGACAATAACAGTGACAGGCATCCTGACACAAGAAGCAAAAAGTTCACTTTAGGAAAGGCAGTGACAGTCTACTCATGGCACCGTTTAGTCAATCTTATTTCTCAAAAGACATTCCCAGCTCTAATGACCCTCTAACAGCTACAACAAGTACATCTAAATAATACAAGATGCCACTGTCATGGGCTCAACCAGAAACACCTTCCATGCAGCCACCCTATTGCCCACTCCTACAACAGATACAGAGCTAAGTCCTCCACATTACTGCACAGAAGTTCTCCAGTTAACTCATACTTCCTTCCCATATACATGTGCTTTGCCTCTCTCTACTCCAACTTCTGGTCACCTGCAAAACTCAAAGCTCTCCCCAGGTCACCTACTCAGTAAGGCCCTTTGAGTTTACGTAAAGTAGACCGCTGTCTTCCAAAACTTGCCTTCACCTTCTAATCTTCCTCCCTTAGCTGACTACATTCTGGTTCTCTAGTTCCTCTGACACCTTCTTCAACAATATGTAGATCTTTGCCTCCCTCAACCCTCCAAGGAACACACACCAGATCCTTCTTTATCTCCAGGAGACTTAATCTATATTAAAATTCCTAAGCCCACAGATTCAACTTCTGCTCTTCAGCCTAAGTAAAATGGACCTCACCTGGTATACCTTGCAACTCCAACTGTGATAAAAATAAGGGGATTCCTATGCTGGTTTCAAATCACCCAGACATCTGCTGCCCGGGAATCTCGACCCCAAACACACTAAAGGGACTTTATGGACCTCACATCCAATTAATCCCCACCCATCTCCAATTAATATAACACAAATGCTAATGCTTTGCTGCCCTATGTGATTTTGGCCTATGTATGGCTTTACACTTCTCCTCTTCCTTGCAAGTACTCTAACACTCTACTCCAAAATAATACACTGTTCTCCAAAGTCTTACAGTTATCACACTTTTCATATTAATACTATTACTGTTTACATTCCTCAATTGCCTTAGTCAACATGTGTAGGGAGCGGCTCAGAATGGCTGCTGCTCTCCTGCCCCTCCCACCTGAGAGCATTTTGTGTGTCAGCCTACATCTCTCATAATCCCCTCTTGTTGACATCACTTCTGCTTACCTATGTGCCTATGTATGACTTCCTGCTAGTCTGATAGGCCCAAGGCATATGAGGAGATCCAAGCCGGCCCATCCTGTAAAGCCACATCCCCTTTGACTCTATATAAGCCATGTTCACTTCCTGAATAAAGGGACTTGATTGGAATTGGTCAACTTGTCCTCGTCATTCTTTTTGCTTGCCCAGCCCCTCATCCCCATCCCCTCTCCAGGCGAGGCCTACGGACTGATCTGCGGGCCGGATAAAACATAATAAGCTTCCTCCTCTACCTCAGTCTATTCCTTTACCTAACTCTGCAACACTCAGACACCCAAAATGGTAATTGACTCCAACACCAGATAAACTCACTGCCCACAGCAGTTCTCCAACAAGGAAGGACACTCAATATTCTCACAGCAGAAAAGGGGGAATACTATGCCATGCTGGGGGAAGAATGCTGCTACTTTGTCAACCAATCAGATATGGTCAAAAATCAGGTACAAAAACTCAAAAAATTAGCAGCTGATATATGAGGGGGGCAATATTTTCTATAAGCCACCCCTTGGTCTTCACAATGGGATTCCCTAGGGTCCTGGGCTCCCATTCTAAAGCCCATTATGCACCCTATAATTACCACAGCAATTTTTTTTGCTTTTTGCTCCCTGTGCCTTCAGTCTCTTCTCATGATTTATCCAAGCAAGATACAGGCATTCACTACCAAAGAAATCCTGCTACTGAGCAGCATCTCTACTTCACAAGCTCAGATGAAACATGTCCCTCAACCCCATTCCCTTCTACCCTAGGCCCCAACAATGCCTCCTCTCAGCAGGAATCAGGGACTCCACAGGACTCCCTAACACCAAAGAGATGGGGGAATGTTAGGTCCCCCTTCTGAAACAGCACAATCATCATGGCAATGGTTCAAAGCTGTGTGCTGATAATGCACACCTCCTTCTTCCTAGAAGGCCCTATGGCTTCTCCCTCCCAAAAGTCTGCTAAAGCTCAGGCATGTACTATGTTTACCCAATCCCCTGCACTCTCACAAAATAAATCTGCTCACATCAGTACCCAGAGCCCTACCCCATCAGAGCCTATATCAGGCAGAACCTGACCTTTGTCTGCAGAGAGCTGCCACAGCCTTCTCTGTGATGACTCCCTCTGTGCTGCCCTCATTAAAGTCTTTTCTTATCTACTTTGCTTCCTCTCTGTTGTATTCTGGGAAAAATAGCTTCGTTATGTTTGTATCATACCAAAAAAAAAAAAAAAAAAAAAAAAAAAAAAAAAAAAAAAAAAAACAAACCCTGTAACTGGCCTTACTGTGTGTTTTCTTTCCCCTTCTGGGTGACCTAATTGATATGTTAATCAATGCTCTCCTTTGTAAAGAATTGTAAAATCTTAACTAATTGATATGTTAACCATTGTTGCCCTCTACAAATAACAGATGTGGTGCCAAAATAAGCTAACAAAGGTTGTTAATTACTGCTAGACTTGACTATCCTCTGCTGAGGAAAACAGGATTTCTTCTTATCTAAACTTGTGTGTTACCTAAACCTTCCTCTTCCCAAGACATATAATTGCCATGTTCCTGTTCTGTAGTGCACCCCAGTCCCCCTCCTTGCATTGTGAGACCAACAGCTGTTTGTGGATTTACAAGATAAAAGCCCTGCCTTTTAGCTGTCAAGTGTGCAGCCTCCAAATTGGCTCCTGAAGACTGTGTCACCAAGCCCGGCTTAAAATAAAGCCTTTGCTCCCTAAATTTTAATTTCTTGCTTCCTTGGATTTTATTCTGTGGTCCAAGTTATCACACTCTCTTTTAATATTCTGTGCTGCTCTAGATTAAGTACAAATCAATCAGTGGGCTTGAATTTCCCAACCAGAAAGCTCTCTAAGAGCCAGGAGCTGGCAAGAGGGTCAGGTTACCCATTCACTACTCAGTCACTCTGTTTTATCTGCAGGTAAAGGTGATGGGCTTGCTAACTGCTCCAATTTGATTGGTACTCCCAACATACAAATATGTGCACTTAACATGCGCCAGCTAAATATTACCATGCCAACTACACACACCTATGGTGCACAGAACAGTGTCTTGACATAAGTGTACATTGTGGAATGGTAAATCAAGCTCATGAGCACACAAACTCCCGACATCCTCCTCCTCTGTGTGGGGGGAGCACTCAGTGTTTGCTATTATGATTCTCAAAAACACCATAGGTCATTGTTAACCATGTTGCTTAAATGATTTGAACTTGTTCTAATTGAAAATTTGCATCCTTTAACCAGGGTCAAAATATCTGGAACGAGTGTCCTGAGTGGAGTGGGGACAGGAAGTGGCTGGGAGAGAGAAGCCTCTTGCCCCTCTTTCTTGCACATTTTTCACCCACAGGGTCATTCCTCTTTGCCCCTGGGGTCTCCTCCCTGATGCTGATGGTTCCACAAGTGCAGAAAGCAGGGACACAGTCCCTGCCCTTGATGCTGAGAGTGCCAGAGCCACACTCTGAAGGAGTAACTCTTCCCATCCACAGTTGTGCCAGGAGGTGAGTGTTCCCTGGGAGGGTTAGGGAGAGTACATTGTGTCAACTTGAGGAGTTTAGAAATTTAACTAAGAGATTCAGCAGGGAACCAGGGTCCTTTCTTTGTAAACATCCTCAGCCTGTGCAAGAGGAGGACACAGAAGTGGTGTGAGTGCTACACCCACCCTGGGGATAGGGGAGCCTGCATACAATATAAGGGAGGAGAAGAGGCTTGCTCTTCCATACTTTTGCTCTGGCTGCAGCCTTGAGCTGTTGCCCCTGTGCCTCACCACCCTGCCTGGGAGCCAGCTGGTTATGGACTGAAACCTCCATGCACTGTCAGCTAAATAAACCTTTCATTTTTGGTGTGGGATATTTTGTCCCAGCAATGAGAAAAAAGTAAATGAGACAGGGAGTGCAGGGATCTGGCACAGGAGGGAGGTCATGCTGCCTGCCTTGGGGAGCTGGGGAAAGGCACTGAGCTGAGTCCAAGGACAGGTGTGAGTTTCCTGTGCTGAGAATCAAGGGGCATGGGACAGCAAAGTGGGAATGGCCACCTGGAAGTGCTGGCCAGAGGACACAAAGCTTCATCTGGACAGAGGGAGAAAGCTAGGGAGATCTACTTTGGGACACAGTGGCTACAGTTAAAACAGTTTGTGGTAACCTTGAAAATCACCCAGAGGCAGTTTAAAATGCTGTTACCATGAAGAAAAGTCTGTGGGAGATAATGCATAAACTAATTAGCTTGATTAAACCAGCATGCAATGTCTACTGGCTTCACAGTGTCATACTGTGCATGGTGAACAGGTACAGCGGATTTATAATTTAGGCTGTGAGCTGAGTGTGCCTCTGAAAGAGTCATGAAAAGTTGAGATATTTAGGGACAAACACCCCATCAAGCAGGGATAGGAAGTGGCTGGGAGATAGTTATGCCCAGAACAGTGAGCTGTGTGGCTCTGATGGTCTGAAGATAAACTGTGGAAAACCTCTGAGGTAAAAGAGTATTTTTCCTAACACAATGTAAACACAAATCCTTTGAATGTAATTATAAAAATCATGAAAACTAAAGTGATTGGATTTCTAAATCTGCTCTGCAGACTAAAATCTCCCTGGTTATAGAAGAACCTGGACAGTAGCAGCTGTGGATGAATGGAGAGGAACCAGAGCCTGGAGGTGTTGGACAGTGACCAAGAGAAGTTCGTGTCGAGAGGAAGATGGAGCAGTGGGGCCAAGCACAGTTGTGGTCGTCCTGCTCCCCACTCAGGAGAACTGACAGAGAAGTCTGGTCTTAGCCTGCTCCTGTTGAGTCTGAGTCCCCTCTGTGGACATCAGTGTCACCGGGACACCTGAGCCCATAGTGACTGCCATACCAGTCAGTTGACCTGGGAGGCAGATCAACCAAAGGTTCCATGTGAGGACGAGTGGACCAAGAGAGTGTGGTGCAGGCAGAGTGCAACACTACTTGTCCTTCAGAGAGAAGGACATTTGTGCTGGTGGACACTGGATGGACACACAGGGCATCCTGCCCAGTGCACTGAGCCAGCACGGGGCAAGCGCTGTATCTCACCACCCCATGCAAATTCAGAGGAGCCAAGAGTAGATCTGTGGTTCCCAGAGGCCAGGGAGGCTGGTGGATGGGAGAGGGTGAAGCTGATGGAGAGGCACAAACAGGCAGTTAGACCTGGGAAGGAGCCCCAGAAGTCCACTGCAGGGGAGGCTAAGGTCAGCTCATGGTGACATGGTGCGTCTTTCCAGATGGCTAAGGATATAGGAAATAAACATCCTCACCACACAGGATAGGCATATGGGGACTGAGGTGTTAGTGAGCCTAATCTAATTCTCCCATAACATGAACATTATATGGAAGCATCATGTGATAAAGCATAGATATAGACAATTATTATTTCTCTTTTCAAAACAAGAAAATAAAATAAAACAGGAGTGGGCTTGACATGGCATTGGCAAAGCCTATAATCCCAGCAATGGGGAGACTGCAGCCAACCTTGGCTACATAGTGAGTTAAGGTTAGCCTCAACTGGGTACTGAGACTCTCTCTCTCTCTCTCTCTCTCTCACACACACACACACACTCTCTCTCTCTCTCTCTCTCTCTCTCTCTCTCTCTCTCTCTCACAAACACACAGATACATCTATTAGAGCAGGAGCTGGCCTCAGGCTACACATTTTGGGTATCATGACTGGGGACCATGTCAACCACCAGGAGCCTGCTCTCCCCTGTCAAATGCGGTTCACGTGACTCACCCTGCTGTGTGAAGATCCCCTGGCCCAGGCAGAGCACTGGAAGAGAAGCCCAGTTAGAAAATGCGCACCCCCCCCCCAGGTCCTGAGAGGCTTGGCAAAGCCCAGGACTCAGGCTCCACCAAACCAGCCAACCCACACCACAGGGACTAACCTCACTTGCTCTGGAAGACACCCAGTCTCCCCAAGGCTCCCAGCCCTTCCTGAAGCTGTCTTGCCACACACCCAGGTCAATTTCTAGCAGCAGGTCCTCTGCTCCCCCTAAAGAGGTCTGGAGCCCGAGGTCTCCTGCAGGACCCCACAACCTGCTGGCTGGGGTCAGTTTGAGCAGGAAACAGGACCCCTCTCCCAGTCACCTCCCCAGTCCCTTCAATCCTCCCCATTGTTCTGGACTCACCAAGAGCCAGAAGGGAAGTGGGCTGTGGGGCCATGGCCTGGAGCTGAGAGTCCTGGGCAGACAGGGCCTGGAGGTGGTGATGGTGACACCATGGATTCCTCCTGAACAACTTCCTTGAGCAGGGGAGTGTGGCCTCCTCTCTCCTTTCCATCTCTCCCTAGGAGTACAGAGGGCAAACTCCCTTGGGAAGGGAGCTCCCAGTAAATCTGCAGGGCAGAACAGATGGCAGATGCCCAGGGGAGACTCCAAGTCCATGGAATCCTGGCTGAGGCAGAGCAATGTGACACGGAAGCCCCACAGTTCATCACACTTAAAGTGGGAACCACAGAGTGCTCCTGTGAGGGAGAGAACTGTGGTCCTTGTTAAAGTCCCAGTGAGATGGTAAAGACACTCAAAGCTCCTCCTATAGGTAACATTAGAAGGCTCTGGAGTTAAGCATCCTCATACACACGCTGTATCCTCCTAACCCCAGCCCTCCTCCCATCTCCCACTGTGAGTGGGGAAGCTGGGTCCCTCCCCCACCACAGTGGGGAATGCAAAGGGTGCCATTGGCATAGGGAAGGGAAACACCTCAGAAAATTAAAACTACAGCTAACACAAGGTCTAGGGATCCCTGTTCTGGAGGAGGGTGTGAATCTAAAGAAAGTGGGTAAGAGTAGGGAAGACAGCACTACACCCCATGGTCACTGATGGAAACGTGACTCTCAGAGCAAACTGATAGAACTGTGGGGAGAGGACTGGCGGTGGCTGAAAAGATAAGAAGTATAAAATATAAATGATCTTTATTTTGAGAATGCAGGGAGAGACAGCCCCGACCGCTCTAGGGGCGCGGCATCTCCAACCTGGGGTCAGCGATCTCTCCGTGGAACACGTGGAGTGAAGCACATAAGTAGCCTCGGCTTGGGGTGGGACTTAAGGGGGGCATTAGGGATACACAGGTAGCCCATTGGTCTTTGTTTGGCACTAGAGGTAGATTCTTAAGGGTGGGGGAGATAGGAACTTCGTGGTTTTACTGGCTACAGTGTCCAGCCTGGGCCAAAACCCTTTCACAAACCAGGCTGAGTCCATGTACAAGACATTGAAATGGCAAACTCATAAAGCCAAAGTGGGGACGGGGCTTCCTGGGGCCTGGAGCAGGGCACGCAGGGAGAGGGTAACCAGCAGGCACTCATTTTCAGACAAGCATTAGGTACAGGCTCTGGAGAAGCCAGATGTGACCTGCCCTGTGTGCTTGGCAGGTGTACGAGGAGAAGCTCTGCTGGTGGGGGTCCCTCCATGCAGCCCCTTCCTGGGCAACACGGGAGGAGGGGCAGGGTGGTGCACAGCCCTAGGGCACCTGGCAGTCAGGACACCCACCTTGAGACCTCCAGGGGACATGGGAGTAGATAGTGTGCACCCAGCACCAGAACAAAGCCAGGGCCAAGGTCTTTACATACGGTGCGAGGGTGGGGCTGGGCCCAGAGCATCACCAGGGGCTCTGGAGTCTGTGACTCCAAGTACAGGGAAGTGCATCTTCTCCCAGGCAATGCCAAGCTTTGTAAAAAAGAAATTCCCGTGTAGTAGAAGTGTAAATCTATGACCAGCAATGAGCAGATAAAAGTTCTCCTGCAGAGCAGTGCTGGGAATGCAGATGAATGCCTGGAGCTGTGAACATCTATAGGTGCAGACACACACAGTTTGTATGTAAATCACTGTTGTGTGCATGGTTATGTGATAGCAGGAGTATGTGTAACTACACATATGTGTATGAGACAGGAGAAATAGTCTCTAAAATAGAAAAAAGAACATTTCCAGAGTTAGGCATAATAATACAGACCTGCAATCCCAGTATTCAAGAGGCTGCAGCAGGAGGATTACCTGAGTTGAGGTCAACCCGGGCTACACAGTCAGTACAATGCCAGCCTAAACTACAAAGTTAGACCCTGTCTCAAAAGATAAAATAAAGAAAAAAGAAAGAAAAGAAGAAACAAGATCTCCATCTATTCATGCTTGATGTACATTCTATCTGCAAATTTAAACAGGCTGACAATAATTACTAGAGAGAGAATTTTGAGTTACTATGAAATAAAATAAATACACATAAATTAATACCTTTTCTATGAACACTCAATACTTACAAAATGAAAAGTGTCCCAGATCTGAATTTCAAAATATTAAAATAGTTGACAGGCCTCTACATCCACCTCCCCATCCCGGATGCACTTGGAGAACTGTGCAGCCTCCCAACAGGAGGGTGGGCCCACGCTATCCCCGGAGACCAGCCTGTTTGGGACTCCCGCATCTTGCCATCGGTGTGCAGAGGAGGGGCTGGGCAGATCTGGGGTGCCTGCATCAGCCTCCCCGTGTGTCTGGAGGACTGTGAATATCCCAGCAAGCAGGGGAGGATAGCAAGTTCCAGAGGTACCGCGGCCTGAGGTGAGTGCTCAGTGCACTCTGCCCAAAGCCCAGACTGTTCAGGACCCTCCAGGCTTCCAGGTACAGTGAAGTGGAGAAGTGGGTTTGAGGCCTCTACATCCGCCTCCCCATCCCGGCTGCACTTGGAGAACTGTGGAGCTTCCAATGGGTGGGTGGGCACATGCTATCCCCTGAGCCCAGCCTGTTTGGGACTCCCGCACCTCGCCATCGGTGTGCAGAGGAGGGGCTGGGCAGATCTGGGGCTCCTGCATCAGCCTTCCCATGTGTCTGGAGGACCGTGGATGTCTCAGCGGGCTGTGGAGCATCGCAGGTTCCAAAGGCCCTGCAGTCTGTGGTGAGTTCTCAGAGCACTCAGCCCAAAGCCCAGACTGTTCGGGTCCCCCCAGGCTTCCGGGTGCAGTGAAATGGAAAGGTGGGTTTGAGCTGTCTACATCCGCCTCCGCATCCCGGCTGTGCTTGGAGAGCTGTGGAGCTTCCAAAGGGCAGGTGGGTGCACAGTGTCCCTGAGGCCCAGCTTATCTGGAACTGCAGAGTTCTGAACAGGAAGAGGAGGGCCACTGGTTCTGCAGGCCCAGTGGCTTGTGGTAACGGGGTGCCAGAGTCTCAGGAGCTGCAAACACAGAAGGGGATTTCCAACAGACCCTGAGGAAGCTTTCAAATAACACTTGAAACACAGAAATATAGGAAAATGACAAAACGAAAGACCAAATTACAAACTCAAACATCCAGCCCATCTCAAGAAACCCAAGGAGCAATGTATATAGAAGAAAATATATGCCATTCACCTCAAATATTGGACGTAATAGCTACTGAAATTAACAAACAACTCCAGGAAGCTTTAAAGAAATTCAAACTTGAGATAATCTCCTGGGTAAAAGAAGAAATGATAAAAGAAATGAGAGAGATTCTGAATATATCTAAAGAAAACACAGATAAAAAATTGGAGGAACTAAACAAAAAGATAGAATCTCTAGACGAGCAATATAAGAAACAAACAGAATACATAATGCAGATGCATAGAGATATACAGGAAATAAAAACTCCCCTGAAAGTTGTAAAAACCGCCTTAATGAAAGTGAAGATAGAATTTCAGACCTTGAAGACAGGATTGCAGCTAGTGAACAGGAAAGGAAAGATCTTTTAAAAATAACAAGGAATCAGGAAACAACAATTCAACAACTGCAAGATGATGCAAAGAAAAATAACATAAGATTGATAGGGATTAATGAAAAAGAAGGAGACAACATAAAAGATGTCAAGAGGATATTTAGAGAAGTAATAGCTGAAAATTTCCCAAGCATGAGATCAGAAACGGACATAAGGATCAGTGAAGCATATAGAACTCCAAATAGTCATAACCAAAATAAAACTACACCCAGACATATAATAATCACCATCCCAGAAATCCAACACAAGAATAGATTATGAAAAGCTGTCAGAGAGAAAAGACAGATCACTTATAAAGCAAAACCTATCAGAATCACAGCAGACTTCTCAGCACAAACAATAAAGTCAAGAAGAGCATGGAGTGAAGTATTCCAGATCCTAAAGCAAAATGATTTCCAATCTAGACTGATGTATCCTGCAAAACTATCATTCAAAATTGATGGTGAAATACGATACTTCCATGACAAAAAACAGCTGAAGAACTTCATGAACACCAAACCAAACCTTCAGAAAATATTGAAAGACAGTTTAGATACACAAAGGAAAAAAACCACGAAGCAAAGCAGATAATTAAACAGAACAGAAAGATAAAGGTGCAACAGCAGAGAGATAACATGTCAACAATAAACCAGCATATAAGAATAATAACCATTAATGTAAATAGTCTCAATGCACCAATCAAAAGAAACAGACTAGCAGAATGGATCAAGAAACAAAATCCAACCATATGCTGTTTACAGGAAACTCATCTAACCCAGAAGGATACTCACAGACTGAAAGTCAAAGGATGGAAAACAATACTTCATGCAGCAGGAATCCAAAACAAAGCAGGAGTAGCCATTCTGTTAGCAGACAACGTGAACTTTAAACCAACAAAGACCATAAAGGACAAAGAAGGTCACTACATACTCGTAAAGGGAAAACTCCAAGAGGAAGAGATGACTATCTTAAATATATATGCACCAAACTCCAGAGCACCCAGTTATATAAAACAACTATTAACAGAAATGAAAACTCAAATTATCAGTAACACAATTGTAACAAGAGACTTTAATACTCCATTGACACCAAGGGACAGATCAACCAGACAGAAAATGAGCAAAGAAGTAACAGAAGTGAATCAGACCTGCAAACAAATGGATTTGATAGACATACACAGAATGTTCCAGCCAACAACATCAGAATACACATTCTTCTCAGCAGTACAAGGGTCATTCTCTAAAATAGACCATATATTAGCTCACAGAACATATTTAAACAAATGCAAAAGAGTTCAAATCATCCCTTGCACGTTGTCAGAACATAACGCTTGGAAATTAGAAATTAATGATAAAAGATACTGCAAAAATCCCTCAAACACATGCAAATTGAATAACACACTCTTGAGTAATCAGTGGGTCACAGAATAAATTAAAGAAGAAATTAAACAATATGTACAAGAAAATGAAAATGCAGATACAACTTACCGGAATCTGTGGGATGCAATGAAAGCCGTCCTCAGAGGAAAATTTATTGCACTGAGTTCCCATATCAGGAAAACAGAATGAATACAAATAAATAACTTGATGCTACACCTCAAACAGCTAGAAAAAGAAGAGCAAGTCAAGCCCAAAGCCAAAAGAAGAGAGGAAATGACAAAAATCAGAGCAGAAATCAATGCAATAGAGACTAAGAAAACAATCCAAAGAATCAACGAATCAAAGAGTTGGTTCTTTGAAAGAATAAATAAAATCAATAAGCCCCTAGCCAACCTTATAAAAAAGTGAAGAAAAAGCTCAAATTCATGCAATAAGAAATGAAAAAGGTGAAATCACTACACACTCAATAGAAATACAGAAGATCATCCACACCTATTTTGAAAACCTCTACTCTCAAAAGTTTGATAACACAGAAGAAATAGACAGATTGTTAGAAACATATGAAGTACCAAAGCTAGATCAAGAGGATATAAAACTGTTGAAAAACCCAATCTCTGTTAATGAAATTGAAAATGTAATTAAGTCCTCACCTACAAAGAAGAGCCCAGGCCCAGATGGATTCACTGTAGAATTCTACAAGAAATACAAAGAAGAACTAATGCCGACACTCCTCAAACTATTCAATGAAATTGAAAGGGAAGCAATCCTTCCTAAGTCATTCCTGGAAGCAAATATTACTCTAGTACCAAAACCTAAGAAAGACTCAACTAAAAAAGAGAACTATAAACTGATCTCCCTAATGAACACAGATGCAAAAATCCTCAATAAAATATTGGCAAATAGGATGCAGCAAATCATCAAGAAGATTATACACCATGACCAAGTGGGATTCACCCCAGGAATGCAAGGATGGTTAAACATATGTAAATCAATAAATGTAATCCACCATGTCAATAAAGGAAAAAATATGAATCACATGATCATTTCTATAGATGCAGAAAAAGCCTTCGATGAGGTCCAATGTTTATTCATGATAAGAACTTTACAGAAAATTGGAATAGATGGTCTTTACCTCAATATAATAAAGGCCATTTATGACAAACCAACAGCCACCATCACACTAAAAGGCCAAAAATTGAAAGCCTTTGCTTTAAAATCAGGCAGAAGATGACTCCTATTTAATACAGTACTGGAAGTACTAGCCAGAGCAATTAGGCAAGAGAGAGAAATAAAAGGGGTAAAGATAGGAAAAGAAGAAGTTAAATTATCATTGTTTACAGATGACATGATACTCTACATAGAAGACCCCCTAAACTCCATTGAAAGACTCTTAGATACAATTAATAAATTCAGTAATGTGGCTGGATACAAAATCAATACTCAGAAATCAATAGCATTCCTATACATGAACTACAAAATCACAGAGAGGGAAATAAGGGAAACTACACTCTTGACATTAGCAAACAAAAAAATGAAATATTTAGGAATTATTCTTACGAAAGAAGTGAAAGACTCATACAGTGAAAACTATAATACACTGAAAAAAGAAATTGAAGATGATCTCAGAAAATGGAAGGACAACCCTTGCTCATGGATAAGAAGAACAAACATTGTGAAAATGGCCATTCTCCCAAAACTGTTATACATATTCAATGCAATCCCAATAAAAATACCATCAACATACCTTATAGATCTTGAGAAATCACTCCTAAATTTCATCTGGAACCAGAAGAAACCTAGAATAGCAATGGCAATTCTAAGCAGCAAAGACAAAGCAGGAGGCATCACAATCCCTGACTTGAAGTTATACTACAAAGCAACAGTAGTAAAATCAACATGGTATTGGAATCAAAACAGAGCCGAAGATCAA
The DNA here is from genome assembly GCF_034190915.1 of Cavia porcellus. NCBI lineage: Eukaryota > Metazoa > Chordata > Mammalia > Rodentia > Caviidae > Cavia > Cavia porcellus. Next base: position 34,924,901 of record NW_026947490.1, on the reverse strand, counting down.
TGGAGTAGATTAGAAGATACAGTCACAACTACAAACACACTCAACCACCTTATCTTTGATAAAGGAGCCAAGCAGGTTCACTGTAATAACGACAGTGTCTTTAATAAATGGTGCTGGAAAAACTGGCTCTCCATTTGCTGAAAACTAAAGCTAGACCCATGTCTATCACCATGCACTAAATTAAAATCTAAAAGGGTCAAAGATCTGAATATTAAAACAGAAACGCTAAATCTATTGGAAGACAAATTGGGTAGAAACCTTGAAGATATAGGGGTAGGTAGAGAATTCATGGACAGAACCAAACCACACAGGAAATGCTTCCCAGAATCAATAGCTGGGACCACTTCTTATTAAAAAGTTTCTGTATGTCAAAAGAAATCTCCAGCACAGTGTAAAGAAAACCCACAAACTGGGAAAAGATTTTAGTGAACTCTCTTTCAGACAAGGGACTCTTGTCTAAAACATATAAAGAATTAAAAAATCTCAGTCCCCCAAAATTCAAAGATCCAATCCAAAAATGGGCGTCTGAGATGAATACACACTTCTCAGATGAAGAAATACAAATGGCAAATAAATACATGAAAAAATGCTCATCATCATTGGTCATTAGAGAAATGCAAATTAAAACCACACTGAGATACCATCTCACTCCTGAAAGAATGGCCAGGATCAAGAAAACCAACAACAAATGCTGGAAAGGCTGTGGGGAAAAGGAACTCTCCTACACTGTTGGTGGGAGTGTAGACTGGTGCAGCCTTTGTGGCGGTCAGTCTGGAGATTTCTCAAAAAGCTGGGATTGGAAGTACTATTTATTCCAGCTATTCCACTTCTAGGCATATTCCCAGAAGAACTGAAAGCATCATACCACAGTGATATATGTGCACCTATGTTTATAGCAGCACAATTTGTAATCGCCAGATCTTGGAAACAACACAAGTGTCCATCAACTGCGGAATGGATAAAAAAGATGTGGTATTTCTCTACAATGGAGTATTATTCAGCTATAAAGAAGGATCATATTGAGATATTTATCAATAAATGAATGCAGCTTGTGACCATACTCTTAAGTGAAATAAATCAATTTTGCCTGTGTGAATACTGAATAGTTTCCCTAATGTAAGTAATGATTCAAATATATAAAAATACGTGGTAATCATGATTCCCCATTATGTGGCCTTGAAGACTTATAAAGTTTTCACTTATTAATTGGAAAGGCTTTATTCTGGGCTTCTTGATATGGAAATACTTGAAGCTAGAGTATATGAAGTTTTATTCAAATATTTCAAGGAAAAAGACAGACACTATGGTAACTACTATTAAGTCGGGTTATTTGGTGGTGAAGCCCTAGGTTGCTGAAACAGTCATGCTTTGACCTGTATTGTTATATTGTTATGTCCTGTTTTATCTCAATCTCTCCCTTATTCATTCAAAAATTATTTAGTTATTTTTTATGTTTTTTTTAATTAAGGGGAAAATTTTTAAAAAGTTAGCAGGTTATATAATAGTAACATTTTTTGATTTCCCATTTACTTGTTTTGAAGTCCTGTAATACTCCCACTATCTTGTTTTGACTGATTAGACTCTGTTCCATTCTGTATGATAGCATCAAGTCTGAGGGTATAGGCAACTACTTTGAAGGCAATAAGATTCACTAAGATGCCCATTCTGGTTTGACTATTGTCTCCTTTGGAAGTCCTGTAATGTTTACAATGCTTAAGTTTTATTGGTCTTGTTCTCTACTGTTTTGTTCAACTCTATAATATCTAATGAGATAGACAATTCTTTTTAAGGAAACAAGAGAGATTGATAACCATTGTTGATAACCTTGTACTCTGTTTTACATCATGTGCTATGTCTATCATTGGTTTTGACTGACAGCTTTGTTTTGCCATATATGACTTTATTCTCTCCCCCCCCCAAAAAAGTAATAAGAACTAAGGAGTAATAGAAACCAAACTGTGTAAATTTTGTTGTAAAAAAGAGAGGCAAACAAAGAGCTCTAAAGGATACAACAGCAAGTGTGTTTAGGGGTGTTAATAGCTGACCATATTAATGTTTTTGGTTGGATCATTGAACACCACTGTTTGCAGTCTCACTGTTTGAATATCCACTTTGTATGCTTTGATACTGTGATTTGAGCAACTATCTCTAAGATGATAATATGTAATCTATTAACTGGTGATTTCTTACTGTTTTTTTTTTTTTTTTGGTTGTTCTGTATTACTTGTACCCTTACACCGCTTTGTTTTGTTTTGTTTTTTCTCTTTTTCCTTTTAAATAAAATTTAAAAAATAAAATAGTTGAACAGTTCTTAAAATGGATTATGAACATGCATGACTTTATGAATAAAATATTAAAATGTCCTGAAGTTCATTAGTTATCCTCACCTCAAAATCGCCTATTTAAGATGTGGAGTTGATATATAAGTATAGCCTAATGTTCTGAAAATCCAGCGTGGAATTGCATGCCTGTAAACTATAAATACCTAGATTTAAACTGAATTTGCACAGTATTGCTTAAAATTTTCAGAAAAAAAGAAACAAACTGCAAACAGCAGATGCACAGCAGCATCAGCCAGCATTACATGGGTGACATGGCTGGGGGAGACCCCAATGATACAGGGGACAGCACTGGCCCCTCCTGAGTCTCAGGTCAGCACTGAGTACAGAGGTCCAGGGGACTCAGGAGGGGCCATGCCCAGCAGGGCCCACAGCCTGGTGCATCTCTCTGCAGGAGTGGCTGTGCTGGGGGCTCATCCTCACCCTCAGTCGGGGGCCCTGAGTGGCTGCTCTCTATGGCCCAGCTTCTTGCCTGGACCTCAGATACCTCCACCAATCTGACCACAGAGCATCAGGCACCTTGTCCTCAAAGCCCCAGGAAGCCACTAGGCTCCCTCAGTATCCCCCTTGAAGATGTGTCTTGCCCTGAAAATCACACACAGTGCTGAGACCTGTCCTGGACTCCCCGGGGTCAGGTGACAGTGTCTCTCCCACTCATGTGGGCAGGGCCATGACTGAGGTGCTGGGACAGCAGAGCAGCTCCCTCTGTGGTGGGGACATCAGAAGGAGTGGGCTGGGCCTTATCCTCTCCTTGAGTCCAGTCCCACTTCCTCCCATCTCACCTGTGTCCCCTTGTCTCTCTCTCTGCCCATTAGATGTTTCAGTGGGAATCCGGCAAGGAGCTCCAGCCTGCATCAGCCTCCTCATGCGGGAACACTGACCTGTGGACCTTCCCCTCCACCGCCACCATGTTCTGGGGTCTCAGCCCCTTGCTGGGGGCAGGACATAGGGTGACCTTGTGGGCTCAGAGGGAACAAAGACAGAAACCCTCACTGGAGCATAGAGTCATGAGGGGAGCCTAGGAGGTGCCACCTTGGTGAGTCCTGATCACCAAATGACACAGAAGGAAGGGGCAGGTGGAGGCTGAACCCCAGAGAGTCTGACTTCTCAGAGCTTAGCTCCAGAGCTGCAGGGAGAAAATCTCAGTCTTGCTTCTCTGCCTGGTACCGTTCCCAGGTACACTCTCGCTGTGGCTGCACTGCAGGACCCCTGCAGTCACATCTTGGAGGCTTCCTTGGGAGGCCACATCTCCAAGGCGCAGAACAAGGTCAGCACTGAGGGTAACTTGAAGGTCAGGACCAGGCTTTTCCTCTACACTTGGGGAAACTGAGGCCCACACAGGAGGTCCTGTTCTCAGTCTGCATCTGAAGAGGAGGCTGCAGCAGCCCCACAGCTCAGTCCTTGCCCTGGACCCCTCCCAGCAGTGCCCTCACTCTCTACCCTGGACCGAAGATTCTGGCATGAGGGGCTAATCCTCAGGACCTCATAGGCGGGATGGGGAGATGAGGGCTCCCTGCTCCCCACTTCAGGAGCTCATCCTCTTCCAGGCTGGACCCCAACATCTCTCTTAGACTTGAAACCACCCCATACAGCCCAGATGTCCTGACCCAACCTCCTCTTAGAGATCCTGTGTAGTAGGGTCCCTGCCAGTTTTTATAGGGACTTAAACATGATTGGATCAAAGAAAGGACTTCCTCACCTGAGACCAGGAGCTCCAGGGCATCACTGGGCCCCAAATATACCTGAGACTTGGTAGTGTAACAGCCATAGCACCTGAACATTCACATCTGCCTGGGGGTCAGAGTGCCCATAAGGAACAGGGCCTGGTCTTGCCTCCGAGGGGCTGGCTGTGATTTGTGCCTAGTACAGATTATGCCCTCCTTCCTTAATCATGAACAACCTCAAATCCCAGCTGTACCCCACACTGGAGTGTCACTTTCCCTCCACAGGGCTGTGCAGGGCTTAGAGGCTGGGTTTGCTATAGACTCCTAGGAGAGAAGGAGGCAGCATGTGAAATGGACCCACACCTCCCACACTGTCCCCAGGGCTGGGCTGTGAGAGCGGAACACCCCTGAGAGCAGAACCCTTCCAGTGGGCAGAGCCTGGGGCTGGGTCCCTGAATGTCCTCTCACCTGTCACCAACAGCTCCTGGGCATCCCAGAGTTTGCACCAGCCAGCAGGGCTGCAATGGTAACAGTGGTATCACCCTGCATCACCTTCTGTCATATATGGGTTGGAGAACTTGGCCTTGTTTGCTGGCTCAGGTGAGATCTGTGTGCCTGATAATTCTGGGCTGTCCTGTTTGTATAGATGGTACTCCTGGACCTCTACATTCCACTTACACCAGAGGGTCACAGCCCTCCCCCCCATGGTATCACAGACCCTGGCTCAGTCCAGAGCATGGCTGTGGGCAGGGTCCCTGCAGCAGAATCACAGCTGGGTCCCAGGACTTTCCTCCTACCTGAGCCCAGCTCTCAGCCTAAGGACCCTCCAGACCTGCCAGTACCAGCCCACAACTGCTATGCTCCATCCCCAATTCCCAGAGGTGGACCCTTGTCCCTAGCAGGAGGAGGGACCTGGGACATCTGGGGACATACTCACCTGCCTGCCCCAGGGGTCTGGGGTCCAGGCTCAGCCCTGGAAAAGAGTGCCCTATGAGAGGTTTGCCCTGGACCCTGAGCAGGTCCTCTGCTCCCTGGTGCCTCCTGGGTCCCTGTTCTAAAGACCATGGTCTGGCTATGGTTTCCAGATTAGAGTTTCCCATCCCCTCACTCAGTTCTCACCAACATGGAGCAAGGCAGAGTGTAGTGGTCATGGTGTCTCCTACCTCCAGGTGAGACTGTATGGACAGAGGAGACCACAGTGCGTGACACACCGAGTTTCACAGCTGGGCACTGGTTTCTGCTCTTCATAGGCTGGTCACGTTAGGAGCCCATAGGAAGTAGAACTGACATCCACCAAGGCTGTTTTTTCCTAGAGCTGAATCAGGCTGGGCTCCAGACTGATTTGGAGTTTTCCCCTTCCTCCTGCGTGTTCCTGATTGATCCTCACCTCACTGATGTACCAGACACAGCAGCCAATAGAGCTGCAGCCTTCACTGAATAACCCATCCAGGGCACAGTCACCCTGGACTGGTCCTGCCTCCCTCAGCCCATTTACCTGCGCAGCACAGCACTCTTCACTATGGCTGTCCTCCCCCAGGCCTGAAGATGCCTTCTTCGGGTGCAGAGGTGGCTGTGTCAGGGGCTGATGCTACTCAGCCATGGACTGGAGCCCTCCACCCTGTGACCTCTCCTCTTGGTTCCCATGTACTCAGGAACACCTCAAGGCTGGGCTGCAGTGAGGTCCCTGTGTCCTGCTCATGAGCACTCTGCTGATGACTTCATAGGGTATGAACTGTCACTTGGTCCCTCCCCTAAGACTGTCCTAGGTCACCTTCTGGGTATTGGCTGATGCCCTGCCTTCTCTGTGTCCTCTTAATCCTCCCCAAGCCTTGCCCTGCACATCCCAAAACTCTTCCTAAGATAGCACTGCATGTGCGCTCTCACTTCCTGGATTTCTAGATAGCACAGGCTGAGGGCTACTCTATTCTCTCTGCTGGGGCAGCTCTGCTTTACCCGGTATCCACAAATGTCTGGAGTCTAAATTTTCATTTTGCATCCAGTATTTTGGTATGTCTATTATCTTCCTGCTAATGATTTCTATTTTCTATGTACACAATCAAGCTGCCCTCACATGATGACTTTTTTGAATTTTTCATTCTTTAGCTCATTCTTTAGCTTTCTCTGTCATCATTGTCATTGCTATTTGCTGTCATTATGTTGCTTCATTCTATTTCCTGAACCTCCAGAGAACTTCTGAACAGAAGCCCAGCAACACAGTTCCTTCTCTCCTTCCTAATCCTTGGGACAAAGATCAATTTTTCCCTTGTAAGAAGGAAGCTTCTTCCAGGTTTCTGCATATTTCTTACCAATTCAATTGAGCACTTAGCCTAGTATTTGAAACTGTGAACACTTCCTGGCTTTCCAAATAATTCTTTTCTTCATCTGTGCAGGTGGACACATTCTTTCTTTTCTGTAAATATACTGATGGTCTAAATTACTCAAGCAGCTGTATTTCTTTGGGCAACCTCACCTTGCTCACGTTTCTAGACACCAGGCTTGTTGGCTTCTGTAGTGAAAAGTGAGGGAGAGTTTCTAGGGGGAACACAATCTCCCCAAATGCACAAGCTGAGATGCAATCCTTCAGTATTTATTTTGTGAATATTGTTTTCCTTTACAAAGTTCCCTGGGTTTGATAAACTTTATTAGATTTTAAGGACAAGTTTATATTTCTATTGTTTTAATGTAATATACTATCAGTTGCTATGATTGTTATTTCCTACTTTCTTACTTTGTCAAAATTAATGCCATTTGCTTGCACCTGGAGATCACTGAATTTTTTGTTTTTGTATTTCAGTTTATTTAAGGCTTTCATTTACTCTAAAGTACAGATACTTCATGAGCTTGATGTAGGCTTTTCATCTTTTGATAAATTTGATCACTTTGTGATGTCCTTGGCTGACTCTTAGTTATTTTATAAACTAACTTATTAAATATTCACATGTATTCCTACAGCTACCTAGCACTACACGAAGTGGTACTGTTTAGAGAAGCTCAGGGTCTCACACCAGACCCCCAGGCTGCCTGTGGTACTTGGTTGAATGTGCATGGGCCAGCTCCTGTCCCTCCTGAGGCCCCCAGGTACCAATGTTTGCACTGTGGGGTCTGAAGTTTCTCCTGTGCTGATGGATGATGGGGCCAGTATACAACGAGCACAGCAAGAAGCTCCTCTTCCTCGGAGGAAGGGGCTGTGGTTGGCTCCTGTCTGAGCTTGAAGCTGTTCAGCTAAGCATAGGTCACTCTGTGGGAGCCTTCAGAGTCAGCTGCCTGGAGGAAGAAAGGGTGGGAACCAAAATGAGGGTGCAGCTTGGGAAAGCCCTGGGACCTGCAGGGGACAGGACTCACCTGTCTGTCCTTCTGCCTGTCCTGTCCTGTAGGTCTTTCTTTGAGGTACTGGAATGGCTGTAATGTGGGTAAAACAGGGGAGATGCTGCCATACCTCTATCTGGAGGGGTGCATCTGAATGTAAGTCACTTCCTGTAGGAAGTGCTCTGCAGCAGGGAAACAGTGACAAAGGCTACTGATTGACTCTATTCTGTACCATCACTCAGTGCCACAGGGACTCAAAAGTGAGCAATGTGACAGCAGCAGCTCAGATGCTCACTGAGCAAACTTCCAGTGGCTTCACAAGCTCATCAGGGCCCAGGGACACGTGGGACTGAGCCCTGCTCAGCTCTTCACCTTGGCACTGATGCTTCTGTCCTTCATACATCACCTCCAGTGACACTGAAGCTCAGCCTGCTCCTGGACAAGGTTCTGTGTCCCCACCTGACCCTGCACTTTCTGTTCCCTGGTAGGAATGCACCTCCCTGGGACAGTCACAGGCATTTACTGTGTTCCGGTCTCTGCTGAGACACATGTATTCAGAGGGTCCTCTCTGTGCTGTTCCCTAGATCCCTCTGTTTTTTACCCACAGGCACTTGCCCTTCCCTTTCCTGTGTGGCTCACAGCACTATGTACTGCTTGGGTCTCTGTGCCCAGCCTGTGGTTTGTCACCATTGTCTGTCTGTCTCCTGCACTGGGCTGCTCTGAGGGCACAGCTTCTTGATGCTGTGGGCATCAGCCCCATTCCCAGCCTCACAGATAGTGAGCCCTGGAGGAGGCGGCACTCCATTTGTGGTGGGCGATGGGGTCTGCAGAGAGGAGAGGCCAGACTGCAGGACACAGGCTCCTCACTCCCTGAGCAGCAGCCTGTAGGGAGCTTTGTGAGGCACAGGGTGGAGATAGAGAAGAGGGTCCTTGCCCTCAGGGAGGTCAGGGCCTTGTACGCAGAGGCACAGATTAAGGTGAGGAAATCACTCAGTGAGGGGGAATTGAGAAAATAGCAGAGTGAAGTGAGAGGCACTGTGTGGAGGACAGGATGATTTACCTGGTGGCTGTGGGAGTCTTCTGGGAAGGTGGCAGTGGAGCTAGGAAATGGTGACAAGAAAGAAGCAGCCCTGTGACACATGTGTGATGCCCTTGCTCATTTGCTATGGCTTCTCCTGGTTGCTGTCAGACCCAGACTCTCCAGCTTTTGGGATTTTGGGCCCAGCTGCCGATCCCTCCCTGAGTGAAATGCAGGGCATCCTCTCCCTCCTCACCTGCCTTCCTGCAGCGGCCCTGATGCTGGAGTCCAATAGCATAAGGAGTGCGAGCAGGTACAGAAAGGTCACTGAGATCCAAGTCAGAACTTTCAGGTGTCTCCCCAGATCTTGGCAATGTGTGAAGATCTAGATGAGGAAGCAAAGCACCTCATTGATGACCCTGCCCTGTGTGGGGTTTGCATTCATCACCTCAGAGTCTCACAATCCTGTGACATGGCACTGCTTCCCCACCCAGGCAATCTACAGATGAGAAAATCAAGGACCAGAGAAGAGACTCTCCTGCCCAGGTCCTGTCCACAACTCAACTTGAAGCCCTGGTTTCTGGACCAAAGAGGAGCTGAGGCTATGACAGAGCCGAGATGGGTTGAGAGTCTCCAGGCAGCCTGGATGCAGGACATGTGGGATGGAGCCCAAGTCTCACCTGCTGTAGACCTGGAAGCTGATGGGGAGGAGAAGGGGCCCCCAGAGCACCCTGTGCATGAGCCTAATATGGTGATGGGTCCTGTGGTTGGAGAGTTTGGACCAGATAGTTCTGTCAATGAAGACAAGAGAAGGTGATGTCTGGGGATGTCCCTTGAAACCTGCCACTGCTCACTTTACAAAATCACCCCTGTAGCCTCCCCAACACCCTCTTCTACTCACACAGCACTTTCCAAATTAAACTAAAAGTGGTGGGATGGGCACACCTACAGGGAGACCTATTGGCTTAAGGAAGGGTCCTCCCAGGCTGGAATCCCTAGGTCATTCTCATTCCAACTGAGAAATATCTCCCCAAAGTAAGGGTCATGAGTGACACTTTGAGCTGAAAGAGGATAGGCATAGGGTCTTCCTACCTGAGACCAGGATCTCCGGGGGTTCACTAGGTATGGACCACACCTAGGGGCTTCTCCTATAAGAGCCATAGCATCTGAATCACAATGCCCGCAGGGAACAGGGTCTAGAACTCTCTGTGGAAAACTTTCTGTGAATTCAGCATCCAGGAGAGCTTGTCTCCTCTTTCCTTAGTCTGAATGAGCCTGTCAGATCCCTGCTGTGATCCACACGAGGCTCACATTCCATCTGGATGTCACAACAGGACTGGGAAGGGCTGAGAGGCTGGGTTTGCTGTAGACTCCTAGGAGAGAAGGAGGCAGCCTGGGAAAGGGACTCACATCTCCCAGGGTTGGGCTGTGAGAGGGGGGCACCCCTGAGAGCAGACCCCTTCCTGAGGGCAGAGCCTGGGGCTGGGACCCTGAGTGTATGCTCACCTGTCACCTTCAGCTCCAGGGTCTCACTGGGCTCTGACCAGCCAGCAGGGCTATTATAGTAACAGTGATATCGCCCTGCATCATCTCTTGTCATAGATGGGATGCTGAACTTGGACTTGTTGCTGAGTAAGATTTGTCTTTCAAAGAACCCTAATCTTCCTTCTCTGTTCTGATGGTACTTCTGGGCTGCCATTGTCCCCTGACAACAGATGCTCACAGAACTCCCCACTTGACATCACAGAGCCTGAAATGGCCCAGAGAGAAGGTTTCAGGAGGGGCCCTGCAAGGAAATTAGAAGGTGGATCTAGGACCTTCTTAATCTCCTAGATCATTCCAAGGCCTCTCCCTGTTACTAAACCTCTGCCTAATCCTGTGTCCCTTCAACCCAGGGCCAGGGCTGTGGCTGCAGCAAGATACAGAGTGCTAGGCAGGACTCACCTGCGCGTCCTTGCAGTGCCTTGTGCACTCAGCCTGAAAGAGAGTTTCCTGTCCTGTCAGAGGTTCAATCCGATATCTCATCCAATCCCTGTCTCTACCCCAGCCTGGTGCATTTCTCCTCCCAGTCCGGACCTAGGCAGAGCAGAACAGGCATAGTGGCTTTCATTTTGGCTACTCTGAGAGCTCCACCTCTGCCAAAGGAGACCTCAGTGCTGCACAGCATGCAGATGAACAGAAGTGGAAAATGAGATTCTGTAGCCTCCTGTCCCCACCTCTGTGGGCCCACCCAGTGAGTACAGAGATCTCCTCCCTCAGCCAGGCTCTGCCTTCTGCATGCTCTGGATTGAAAGTTCTGTGAGAAATCTGAACAGATATGAGTTCTCTCTTCGTCTCAGACCTTCCCACATGAGAAGAGCCCACTCATTAAAGGAAGGGATGCAGGCTCCAACTTGATAGCTGCAGACTCCAGAACACTCACGTTCTGAGAGCCTCCTCTGTAGTGTCACTCTTGGGTCATTTTTCAATGTATGTTTACTGAGGAGAGTTTTTCGAGACTCCAGAAATACCTCACGGTTCTTAGGAGATTGTGGCTGAGAGGGAGATCTTCAGTGGGGACCCAGCATCTGATCACTCATTCTGCAGCAACAGGAGGTGGAGGACACCTCTCCCCTCATCAGCTTTTCTCTCTCTATAGTGACTGTCTTCAATATTGTGCTACCTCAACTACCGATGGACTGACCCAGTAGTGGAAATAAATGTGCACTACTTCCTGAGTTCCAATTCCTATTTTCTATGTTCATGATTTTCCTTCTGGGGACCTGAAGGATGACTCCTATCGTCTGTTCCAGAACAAGTCAGCACCGCTGTCCCCACACCTGTCCTGTGGGCTGACACCTCAGCGTGGTTTGACCTTTCCTGGCGCCTGGGCTGTCCTTGAAGAGAGAGTGGCTCTGTGTGAATAGGAGGTGGCAGGCCGAGCCCATGTGCAGATCTTTGCTTTCCATGTGTGCTTTACCATTGGGATGTTCACTTGTGTGTGAGGACGGTGACAGATGTGCTGTGCACACCCAGGGACAGAGGCTGCTCCTGCTGATGTGCTATCTCCAGGACTGATAGCTCCACTGGAGTCACAGAGGCTCCACCTGTGCAGCAAACTGTGATGGATCCAAGGAGAAGGAGAATGGCTACAGGTCTTCACCATGGCTTGGAGAGCAACATTCTCCAGTGTTCTAAGTGTGAGAAAAGCCTCTGCTCACCAGGACAGCATCTAGTGCAGCTGATGATGGGTTCTTCTAGGTCTAAGAACCCTTGTGCACATGTGGTGAGCATAATGGCTTCTCTGGGACAGGAGGCTCAGTGTCCTCAAGACAAGAAACACAAGGGCTCAGTTCCCCCATGGTCCTTGTGTTCCAGTCTAAGTCTCCACATGGTCCAGAGCTACCAGAAGCCCTGGCAGAGGTGACCTGTAGGTGCCCAGAACAGTTTGACCAAAGCAGAGGGAAGCAAAAGGTGAGTCTGAGGTGGGAGTGGCATCATTTAGTGGATGGATCAGAATGATCCAGGGTCACATGAGCTATGGGCCCCACTGGAAGTGGCAATGGAACTTGCCTAGGAGTGGAATTTGGAAGGTGGAGAGGAGCTGGCAGGAGACAGCCTAGAGTGCCTGGAGGGTGGGGAGTTTAATTGGGGTTCTGTTGAGAGTTTACAACTTCAGACCTCACAGAAATGGAAACAGTGAATGTGATGCTCAAGAAGCTTCAGATGAAAACAGGGACTGTGTGAAAAAGTGGGTCAAAGGCTGCTTTTTTCATTAGTTTGGGGGAAGTCTTATCTTTTCCCAACTTAAAATTTAAATATCTCATGTCTCCTAAGAACTGAAAATACTCCACAAACAGTAAGAAAAACTCATACAGAATGAGAATAATGTATTAGGAAACATGTGGGAAAGAGGCCAACAGAGAATAACAGACTGTAAAGAGAATTCATTCCACAGATAGATTTGACCATTGTATTTTCAGATCAGGTGATCATTGCTTATAAGGAGGAAGGTAACAGTTACAAAACTTCTACCAGTGGAAAACTGATTAAGACATTTACCCTACATATAATGGTTGGCCCCTACACTCAATTATACAGTGGAAATGTTGATCATAAAGTGTAAAAACATTTTTAGGCTTGATTTGTAATCTCTTCACAACCACTTGACAAAAAAAATCCACAGTCTGTAATTCTGAGAGGTTGGTTGTACAGGGCTGCAAAGCTGAGAATATTTGTTGCTGGTACAGCTTCCTCTTAGCACCAGGTGAGCTGCACCAGACCCAGGTACAATGCAGTGTCCAGGGAGATGAAGGGTGTGGTCCATGCATGTCCAGAGAGAGAAAGGATGTGGACATCTGTCAGTTCCCCCTCACCTCATCATCTGCAGCATGGACTGTGTGTGCCCTGCAGTGTTGATGTCCACCCTGCACACAGGAGGCTCACAGTGTGTGTGTGAACTCCTCTCCACCCACTGACCAGTGGGTCACCCTCAGACACAAACCCCAGATAGCAGAGGGAGCACTATTGCCCTACTGCCCCAGGGAGATGGGAATGACTGGGTCACCTTAGAGGGCCTTTGGTTTCATACAGTCTTCCTTTGCCAGGGCGGGACATCAGTGCAATTCTCTAGCATGTGTTCCTGAACCCTCCTGTGGACAGGATCCCTGGAGGACACCTGGCTCAGAGAGGTGAAAGGGAATCACCTAGGCCTCAGAGCACTGATGTTCCAAGTATGAGAGGCCAGGGAGATCAGGTACTGGACAGCGAATGGTGCACCAAGTGCACACAGACACCGTGGCATCCACAGACCCTCCTCATTGGGGCTGAGAGATAAAGGAAAACTGTGTGTCCACACTGAGTGCACCAGAAATATGAGGATTTCCATGGGAAAGAACACCATGTGCTAATTCCAATAGCTAGGGAGCCCCTAGTTCAGAGTAGCAGGCCAGGGCTTGTTCTGCACAGATATCGACTCCAAAGAAGAACAGGGATGAAGGGAGCCTTGGGAGGTCAGCAGAAACCCACTTTCAGAGCACACCAAGTGCAGAGAGCAGCCGTGGATCCCTGTCCACAGGAACCTGGGCTTAGAACTTGGTCACAGCCTCAGTGCTAGGGCAAAGTCTCTATCCCATCAATTTCCAGGAGGGCAGGAGGTGTGAGACAGTGCAGGAGGGATTCTGCTTGTTACCTGATGCCAGGGGACAAAGTCATTTTCCACTGACTTCAAATATTATGGCCTATGAGGCTCTCAGGTGAGTCCCAGCTCTGTGACTAAATGGACCTTGATTCTAAATCCCCCCTCATTGACCTAGAGTGGGAGGGAAGTTCCTGCAGGGGAAAAGGACTGAATTCCTGCTTTTCTATATTACACCCTCCACTGCCCTGTGCCCTGTGAAGTTCTGAGTTCTAGCAGATCTTGATGAAGAGCTGAATTTTAGCTTTACTCACTGATTCTAATTTTAATATGAGTGATACCCATCGTCAAGCACTGCCCTATTTGGTAGCTGACATACAGATACATGTCATCACTGTGAAATCTTGTTGGATAATTTCAAGAAAGAATGAGCTTGCCATGTGCACCAAGCACTGAGGTATTATCACAGGAGAGTTTCAGAATGTGTGCCCACCAGCATTGAGAACTTGAGTGTGGCTCATGTCCTCACACATCGGATGTCACTAATGGAGTAATATGAGCCTGGGTATCACTAAGGGACCCTGCTCTGAGGCCCAGGTGATTCCCTTTCACCTCTCTGAGCCAGGTGTCCTCCAGGGATCCTGTCCACAGGAGGGTTCAGGAACACATGCTAGAGAATTGCACTGCAATGTTAAGCATAGTCCCACTGTACCGATTGGGCTGGTGCCACCTTGAGAAGGAGCATTGTCACTGTGGAGGGAACCTGCCCAGGAGAGGCTCAGGTCCTTGTGCATGATGCTCTTTGGGCTCAGAGACCAGGTTGCCTTGACCTTGCATGGGCTTGGCAGGTGCTGAGTTCTCTGTCTGCTGAGCTCCATTCACAGTCCAGGGTGCACAGGGCAGTGGGTGAACCCTTCTGTGAGCGGTGTGCAGTCTCACATCATTATCACCTCCTGTGTGTCTTTGGCTGCAGGATCTGACAGGAGGAAGAGGAGCGATAACAGCCTAAGAATGTAGGACCTGAAGGCATGGGGCATGCATGGGTTGGCAGCTGTGTGGAGGCTGGCTGCTCAAGGAGCTCCTGTCCCACCCACCATTTGGTCCTCTTTGTGCTGTGGTGTCAGATACAGAACAGAGCTCAGTGAGCTTGTTTAGAAATCCCCTGTGGTGCTCAGAAATCAGGGTCCCTACTTATATGAGCATGGCTGACCACACATCATCACATCATTCCAGGGAAAACAGGGCTTAGCCAACCTGGAAAAAAGACTTGCATAACCACATAGGCAAGCAGGGGACCAGGCTTAAGGAGAGAATTGAGATTCTCCCCCTGCTGGTGATCAGTGGTTTCTTCATTTATATTTGTGCTAGGTTTATTCCCAACTCAAAACTTCTTTATGTAGAGGGCTGCCTGGTCTTTGGGCAACGTGCAGCTCTCCCAAGCATGGACATGGCAGGTCTCCCAGAACTCAGATTTCACTTACTGTGCTGATTTAATGTGAGCCAAATTTCTCTTGAAATTTTCTGTTAATAATACTGTGTGTATGGATGAATCATTAAAATCTAGCAGATTCAAACAATGGAACACAAAGGTGGAATTATTTGTTACAATCCTCCCACACAGGTTCCTCTCAGACTCTGCAGCAGAAATCCCTTATCTCCTCATCCTAGACAGGCTGGAGAAGAGCAGGTAGCTCCTGGTCTTCACAGGGCTCTTACTTGCCAGCACTGGGGTTTCCTCCTCACAGAGGTGATTGCAGATCACCCCAGACCCCAGACTCTCAGCACAGGTTCCTGCAGGAGACTGGTTTAGCACAAGGCAGAACCATTTCAGGTCCCTCAAAAGAATGAGATCCTCAGACACTGGATACCTTGCCTGTATGCTGCCAGAGGTTTCACTGGAAAGTCTGCTACATCACCTGTACCTGTTCCATACCTCCCACCTTGGAAGACCCCTTTGTTTAGGGACAGGCAGGGAAAAGGAGCAAACAGCATGTGACACAGAAAATCTAGGCCAGCTAATATCCTGGAGAGATAGTTGCACAGGAGGTAACCCATGCCCATGTAGACCCTGCCCTTCATGGATGTGCTGGCCTGCACTGATTGGGCTGGGGGCCAGCTTTGCAGGAATTCAGCTTTCAAGTATCCTTTGGACTCCATGTCTCTGGACAGTATTTTCCACCATGATCATCTGTTGCCTTCCCTTCCAGAATTTACAGAACACAGGAGGCTGACTGATTTGGAGAATGATGTTTCTCCTGTGAGACAGAAGGTAGGAAATGAGAAAAGTTAGAAAACTTTTCTCACAGCTGATTTTCACAGCTCCAGGTCACATTCTACAAATGTGTGCAGCGGTGTGCAGTCTCACATCATGACCAGCAACTTCTCATCATAGCACAGTAGGGGTCAGGTGCATGGAAAGTTTTGGATGAGACCCAGGGTACAACAACTCTAACCAGGGCCACACCAAACCCACTGCCAAACAATCCCAATGTGTACACAGTGCACATCCCATACTACTGCACCTGGAACCACAGGGAGACATTGCTGTGTACTCACTGCCGCTGAGAGACCCAGGTGTGATTCTGCTCCTCTAAGCAGCATCCCCTGCCACATGAGCACAGTGATCAATATACAAATATTGACAAATTCTATAAAAAAGCAGTGCTAATTCTGTGCATCTCCTTCATAGCTTGAAGTTTATTAGAGGATTATGGGATTGATCTCACTTCTATTGCTATATTATCTGGGGTCACTAATTTTACTAGTTTTGTACATTTTCAGCCCCCAATTCCCCACACTCTGTCAAAGGTTTCAACTTTGGTTCTCCTGTCCTTTGTATGATTTACTATGTCAGAATTTCTTTTAAGTCTTTGAAAACTTCTTTTTGTCTACTTTACTTGTGATGTCAGTGAAATAGATAAAACATCTTCAATGAACAAAATGTTTTTAAGAATTTGGTTTTGTTTTGCAAAATTTCATTTTTTAAAGAAAATCATGGTGCATCTAATTACTTAGAGGTTTACATATATTTTTATTTATGCCATTTTGTGAATAATTCCTATTCTTATAAACAGTTATTTAGTATAGTCATTGATTGGAAGTTTTTTTTTCCCAATGATCCTGACCTTGCTTTTGCCAGGCAGGTGTTCTAACAGTAATGCATATCCTGGCCCAAAGTTTTCATTTTTATGGTACTAGAGAAGATTAAGTTCTGCTTAATCATTATTATTATTCACTTTTAACATAGGAGAGCTACTCTATAGATGAGAGCATGGGGCAGGTAGCACATTGAGCAGTGAAATTCTCTTATCTTCAGACAGAGGAAGACACACAGTGCATCTCTTCAGATCTTCTTTGTGCCCAGTGGACAATTTCCTCATCATTCTCCTTATCTTGAAAGAGAACATACTTTACCCAAAAGAAGAAAGAAAACCTCCTCATCCACAGCTGTGTGAGGTGTGGTCAGCATGGTATGGACAGATTTTCATGACTCATTCCTCCTGCATCTACATTAGGACCCATGACCAACATCTCTCCACTTCCCCATCACAGCTCCGCTTTACTGTGTTCACCAAAATGGTCCTGCACACTTGAGATCTGCAAAGAGCCTGAGAGTCAGTGTTTTCATAGCAGGGAAAAATGCAAAATGTTAAAAAAAAAAACTTCAAAATGAAAGAGAAACTAGAATGAGGCAAAGCAGAAAAGGAAGGAAAAAGCATATATATGATAGTTAAGATAGTTACTGATAGGATTATTTCCAGAAGATGAAAAATATTTCCAAAAGATGAGGAGTATAAAACAAAAGAGGCCTTTATTCTGGGAACACAAGGAGAGAGGACTGGTACGCTGGCCGCTGGAATCTGGCAATCTCTCTCACGCGGACACGTGGCGTGGGGGAATATAAGTAGCCTAAGCTTAGGGCAGTGCCCTAAAGCCATTAGAGATGCACAGGTATTTCATTGGCACACGTTTGGAGCCAGGGGCAGATTCCAAAGGGTGGGGGTATAGGGTTACAGGTAAATCTCTAGGGGCAGGGGAGACAGGAGCTCCCTAATTCCAGCTGAGGCTTTTTCTGGCTACAGTGTCCAGTCTGGGTCAACAAGCCTTTCAGTTACACTACTAGTTTCTCCTTGTTCATTGAAAAGAATGACTCGTGCTAATAGGGTATGAACAATTAAATACCTATATCTTGTACTCAAGTAATTAAAAGATAACTATTCAATTTATTGATCATCTTTTGCTCCCCTATTATCCTGTTTTGAAATTTTGTTTTTTCTCCTATGCAATAAAATTATAAATCAATAAATAAAGAAAGAAAACAAGAGAAGAAAATACACAAATGTTACCTGCAGGTGTGTTGCTCTTACATGTGTCAATCGGCTAGATTGTTAATATTTTACACAGCAGTTGTATGGAAGACAACAATTTCTGTACCTCAAATACACCCAAATCTTATCAGTGATGTGATGATAAGGCTCCTAATGAAGCTGGGCAATATCTCACTTCAATTAAAGCATGTCAAGTTGACTGCTCTTTGTCTTTATTCATTAACTACTAATCATATGTAAATATATTAAATTCACACCAAGTGAGGGGCTTGGGATTTTCTTGCAATGAGAGAGGGCTTTACTCTTATGGAATATTCAAGGATTTCAGTTTTGGACCATGTCGTGGAATTTTAAATTGTGTGCTAAAGACAGCCTGATATACACATATCTATAGCTGTTACTAATTTGTGTTTGTTTGAATAAAAGGCATGACAGGTGTCACTATATGGTTATTGCTACCCCTCCCTTGACACCCAGTTTCCTCCCCAGGCAGTGCATTCCTGGGCCCTAACACTTCAGCTGTGCCTGACTCACCCACCTCTCTCCTTTCTGGGCTCTGGTGTTAGGAGCACCCAGCCAGGATCTCCCTGTGTATAGTGATGGCTCAGGTGACTGCTTGGCACCCCTTGGCACATTTTTGGAGAAGGACCTCTCATGTTGTGCAAAGCACATTTAACTGTCTCCATCAGCTGAGGTGATTCAGAAATAGAAAATGTCTTCAGAACTTTATCTACCACCTGGGTCCAAATAGCCCAACCTGATCATATTTCCTCTGTTAACTTATTTGATTGAAGTTGAAGTCTACTGATGCTGTTCCTACCATTGGTACACTGTACTTGCATTCACAGATGTTAGTATATAAAAAATTCCTGGAAGGTTATAGATTAAAACACAGGACATAACACATCCTCTACATGACTAGAAAGCCTGATTCCTGGGAAACAGTGACTTACAGAAGTGAAAAGGAAACATAGCTATGGGAATCAAGGAAGAACAATCAAAGAAAACTGGAAATCACAGAGAAACAAGAAAAACTGAACAAAATGCAGAGAAAAGAAGAAGAAAGCCTGGAATGCTAATCCAAAAGCTTGAGAAGGGATCTTATCTTTGCAAATACGAGGTAAATCTGGACAGGTTTGGAGGACTCAGGAAGAAACAATAGACTGAACTGGTAATGCTAACCCCCAAGAAAATCCTGTGGTTGTGGTAAATTGAAAACACAAATTTTGAGTTTTACTCTGAAAGTAACTTCTTTCATGTGGTTCTTTATAGATGGAAAAGGGATTCATTGCAGCCTGTATCACATTTGAGAGTTATTAATCATGACACATTTGGGGAACTGGTTAATTGCTTAGGACTAAATCATTCCAGAAATGAGATGTCACAATGTTACTGTGTTCAGGTTTTCCATATCACCCTACCATACCTGCTGGGTGGGAAACAGCCAAAAGACACAGTCACAGACATAGACTCCCTAAGAAGATTAAGCAAGGCTGAGCTCAAGTCAGGTATGACATAGTGATGTGTGCCTTTTGTGATAAGCCATCCTGTTTGCATGTGGCTTTCTGAGAGGGTCACATTTGAAAGTGCTGGTATGAAGCCTAGCAGACTCCCTGATCCCACCCCTTGTGATGTCAGAAGGCACAGAACTTGGAGATCTGTTTCTTTTTCTGATATGTCAAAGTGATCAACAACATGTTTCATCTTGGACGGTTGCTGCATACAGGGGTGTATGGACAGAGAGAGCTCTGAGATAAGGGGGTTTACAGGACCACAGAGCATGAAACTAGAGGAAGCTATCAGTGACTTGGGGCACACAGGGTCACAAATACTCAGAGCTGCTAGAATGAGTACAGTCATAGAGGAGACACCACATCATTGATTGACACTGTCCAGTAGGAAGTGCGGGGCAGGACTCAGCACACAAACACAGAAAAAGAGGGTAAAAAAGAATAAGCTCTTGCTGTAACTCACTGGTCCCCTAGTATCTGTGTATTCCATCCTACTGACCTTATGAAGAAAGCACCTACCCAAACACAGAGGAGAATTTGTTTGGTGTTGGTGGTTCTTTTTTGCTTTGTTTTTCTTTTGTTCTTTATTTTATTATTTTATTCTTTTTTCTTTTCTGTTTTGATTCAATTTTTTCTAGTACTTTTACTCTAATAATACTAATTTCTTTCATTCTTCAACTGGATATTTCAACTTATATTTCTCATCCCCTTCTTATCTAGCTTTATGAATTCTTCTCTACTGTTAATGATGCTAGAGTTAGTGCATTGATCAGATATTTGTCGAATGTCAAAATTTGGTTTCTTTTTGTAACTATGTTTTTCAGTAGATCTGTGTTCTAGGTTTTAGAGGGACATAGCTATTGGTTTTATTCATTCTTATGACATATCAATACATGTGTAATTTAGGCTCTATCATTTTTACTGGTTTCCTTCATATTGTTACTAGTAGTATGATAGCCCTGGTTCAATGGTTTTCGCTTTAGGTTAATAATGGTCTTTGTATCAAAAAATAGTACAGTTGTTCTCTCTTCTCTGTGTGATGGTGGGGATCAAACCTCCGTCAGAGTGTTGGACATTATGAAATCCCTCAAACACTGGGCTGAATAGGTTGAACATGAGTGAAAAATGAAACTCAAAATACATCTCATGAAGACATAGTTATTTCCAAGACTCCACCAGTCTGAGTACTCAGTGAGGGCTCTCTCTCACATGTTCATCTCCTGGCTGCATGTGGTTTGTTCTCTTGATGTGTTGAGCCTGGAATAGTGGAATTCTGAGGACCACCAGAACCAGGTCAGTCAGGCCCATGCAGATGAGATTGTCCACTGTATGATCCTGAGGTTTGCAGGAGGAGTTAGTGACAAAGAGATCAGAGAAGACCAATATTGCCCCAGGATTCCCAAATATCCACCAGGAGCACTTGCTTCCCTAAGGAAGATTTCATCTTGTGAATGCAGCTCCATAACTGAGAAGTCTTTTACTCTCCTAATTTGGTGTTTGACTGGGTTTGTAATGGGCTAAGGGTCTCTACTTTTCCTCAGAATCAAGAAAGAGAAAAAAATGTGTGAATCACTGAAGGACCAGAACCTTTATTCTTGGTTCCAAAGCCTCATATCTTACCACCATGACATGACTTCATGACCAGCCATAGGAGACCTTTCCCAGTGTAGTCTTCACCCTCACTGCACTCTGTGAATTCAGAACTTGAGTCAGAGTCACTTTGGAATAAAGATAGTCTGAGTTCAAAGAGCTTAGAATTGGAGAAAATTAAGATTTCAAGTTGGGAAATAACTGAGTACTTTTGGTTTATCTGGAACACAGGACAACGCACATTCATTCTCCTGGAGGTGAATTTATCTTCAATTACTGAACAGATATGAAGCTCTGGTCCATAGGACTCCTGAAATTCAGTTTTAAAATCATGAATGTCTAGGGCTGTGACCAAGCCTGGGGCTCTGGGACCATAATCCTAATTGATCATCTCGTGGTTTGAAATACCTACAGCATTACACACACACACACACACACACACACACACACACACACACACATATTCATACCTGTATTTACATGGTAGGAATGTCAGGGGTTCATAAAGTCAGTGTATCTAGTTAATAGACATGTAAATTCATGTAGAATGACCTATAATAAACATGTAAAAGGATCCAAGTGGAATAAATGAATAATGGAGTTAAAAGGGAAAAGAAATGTAAACATATAAAACTTACAGAATGAGCAAAATTCTTATATATGTGTTCCTAGGACACTCATTCCATGTTAATTTCTGACTTCTAAGTCTCTGCCTCCAGGCTTTTTCTGAACAAGTGATTTCTTATATTCTTTGTGTTACAGAAATTATGGATACAGTCAAGATTTAACATTCAATCTGTGCAGGAAAATTCCTTACTCCAGTGCAGAAAAAAAGAAAAGACAGAAAGAGACAGAATATGAATAAATATTATTTATTCTGAATAGAACTAGATATAATAATATATCACTATGTATATAATAATAATTGAGATAGGAATGCAATTGAGAAATTTAATTTACTTGATATACATTTTATGGATGAATTCAGATCATTAAAGTATTACTGGAGGACAATCTTAATATGAAGTACTAGTAATACAAGCAAACCAATAGCTTTGTTGTATAGCAAGCTATTATTCAGTAAATATAAAATCACTGTCTTAAGTTATCAATTTTTAAAATATGGGATCATATTACAAAGTTTTTGTAAATATAAGATTTTCAGATAAATCTGAAATATTCCTATAGTTCATAAGTGAACTTCAATTTTCAACATCTTGACTAGAAAGATTTAGCATTAAAAGTTGTTTTCTGCAATTATTGTATAAATCTGATAAAATTCTCAGAAATCAGGGGTGTAATTACATTTTTAAGCACAATTTCATATGTATTTAAATTTCTCAAGAAACTGTTATTCTTAGTTTTCAAAAATGGCAGTAACAATACACAAGTGTGAAACCCAAGTGTATAACAGAACCCAACCACACTGCACAGCAGAACTTCTAGGAAGAGACCCCTAGGAACCCAGGGAGCAGTACTGGCCCCTCCTGAGTCTAAGAAGAGCACTGAGCAGAGGCCCCAGGGTCCTTAGGAGGGGAAATGCCCAATGGTGCCCATAGCCTGTTGATTCTCTCTGAAGAAGAAGCTGTACTAGGGGCTTGGCCTCATCCACAGTGGGGCCCCAGTGAAACAGAGCAGCCTCCTGCCAGTGTCTCACAGGCTCAGAGACTACAGATGTGGGATGGGGCTGTAGCAGAGGTGCTCAGGATTGAGGAGGAAGGGGAAACCCTAGGTGAGCCATTTAACTGAGACAGAGAGTTCTCTCCAGACTACACCAGACTCCTTTGCAACCAACCTTGTCAACTCCCTCAGACCTCCCAGTGGATGGGTCATGCAAACTGGATCCAAGACGTTCTTCTAGAGTCATCCTGGCATGTATAATTCATGTCCAAGGCCCAAGCACTGCCTGCCCTTGAGACTCATTCTTGTGCTCATGTTCTGACTTCATCTTGAGTCCTTCCCTGACTGCAGTGAGCTTGGAAGAGCAGAATCCCGAAGGTCACCAGAGACAGGCCAGCCAGGCCCTACTGGATGAGATTCCTCACTGTGTAATCCTGGGGCTGTGAGGCTGGGATGGGGACAAAGAAGTCACAGAGGTCAGGACAAACCAGCACCTTCCTCAGTCCCTGCATGTCCACCTGTGCTCTTGGACATGACCTGACCTCTGTGTCCAGCCCCATAACAGAATTCTCCTTGTTCAACTGTCTTGGGTTTTGAGCTGTTCTGTGATGAGCTGATGGTCTCAGCTGCCCCTGAGAACCAATGAACACTAGTGGGACCTGTAAAGCCTTGAACAGACAGGCGCGAGCCTCTCCCCACCTCCACATCTTTGTGTTTCAATATCATGACAAAGGTGATGCAGACTCTTAATGAGCATTTGGTGCTGCAGCAGTGTTACCTCTGGTTACTTGGATTCATCAGCTTCACTGCTGATGGAGCTCAGGACTTGTGTCTGAGTCCCTTTGGAGCAAAGTTGAGCTAAGTTCATAAAGCCTAGGATACGTGACAAAAGTGATCTCCAATTCCAAACAGCCAAGCTGGTGAGCTCTGTGGTCAGTGTGGGACACAGAATGATGTGAGCAACCTCCCCTGGAAAGGAGTTTCCTGACCAGCAGATAAGGACTCAAGGTCTAGGGGTAAGGGCTTGTCCTCAGGGCCCCAGAGCATCAGGAGCACACAGGGTGAAGTCCAGAGGGACCCCCTTCCCCACCCAACTAGGTCCCCTGGTGCCTCCTCCTCCCTGTGACTTTTGCTAACTCATCATCATGCAGTTAGAAACACCTGTAGTGTGGTGCACACACAGACAGACTCTCACGTGTACAAGCGAGTGTGTGTTTCACATGGCAGGAATGATACTGCTTCATGGAAACAATGCTTCCACTTTCAGAGTGAAAATCTATGTTAAATGACCAACAATATAGAAGAAAAATATATTCATTGAATGCTCATTGAGAATATGGATGAAATGCTGTAGAGAACAAACATAAATATAACTGGATACATGAAAAATTATGCATTAGTACATATTTAGATTATAGTGGAGACATGTATAGCCAAGTGCATGCACATTTTAATCAAGAACATTGGTGACCTGTTGAGATTTTATGAAATATAATTTTCATTTTAGTGTACTGGACATAAATTTTGTCAGTAATCTGAACACATTGCTTGAAAAGCTGGAGGACAGGGGAAAAAATATCAGTATGGAGGCCAGGAATGCAGCTCAGTGGCACAGTGCCTTTCTGACAAGTGCAAAGTCCTGATTTCACCTCACGGTACCATAAATAAATAAACAGACAGACAAATAAATAAATGTAGTGTAAGATAAAAAGATTAAACCTAATATGCTTTTGGTGTTTTGTGTTATTATTAAGAAAATATGAATCACAGAATTATTTTCAAACAATTAAAATGCTTGATCAATTTAAACATTCCTTACAAATGTTAATAATTCTTATGAATACAACTTTGAAATATTTGTAAAGTATTAATAAAGCTCAATTCGGAGTGCTGAGAGCCTGGAGCTGAGTGCACTTCTGGTTTCTGTGACTTCTTTTTAGTGATCCTGGGACACTTTTGAGCATCACAATGGAGAGAGTGACCTTTGAGAATGTAGCTGTGAAGTTCACTCCAGAACAGTGAGATTTTCTGACTCCATCCCAAAAGAAGTTCTACAGAGATGTGATGTGGGAAACACATGAATATTATTGTGACAGGAAGAATATGGCATAATCAGCAAATTAAAGAAGAAGACAAAAATTGTTCAAGAAATCTAAGATATGATGAAGACAATTATTTGAGAATTGAAGAGCAGCAATATAAACATAATGAAGACATAAAGACCTGCAATTATTTCCAGTCCTTTCAGAAGCATGAAACAAGGAAGAGTAGACAAAGAAGCTGTAATTATGAGCAATGTGGAGAAGAAAGCTCTATCTTAATGAATAAACTGACCCTGGGAAGAAAACTCTTGTAGAGATTCCAGGAATGGTGTGGTGTGGGGAGTCCTAAGCAGGGGGAGATATACCCTGCCAACCCAGGAACAAACTAAGCTGAGAGAAATCAATCGGAAATTCAATCCCAGTGCTATGATTGGAATAGCTGAAATCTCAGTGCCGAAGCTGGAACCTGCACCTCTGGAAACCAAGACTTGAATTTCCTGCCACTGCTGCTGCATCCGAATTGGCACAGCAAGGATAGAGACGTGAAAGCTCTGAGAGCGGGAATCAGTGAACTGAATGGAGAGCTGAGCTGGTAGGGAGCCCTGAATTGACCTGCAGTGAGTGAGAGGAATGGGAACCCTTCCATAGGCTAGGAGGCTCCAACAGAGGACATTTTGGTACCGGGCAGACTAGCTGGAACAGGACACTGCAGTGACTTTAGTCACATATTTCCTTCTCAAACAGGATTGGTGGGGAGCTCTTGACCTGGGTGATGCCACAGACTAAGACCCAGTAGGCTAAGCCAAACCAGGTCCCTGCGCCTGGCAGTGCACCCTAACACAGTGAAGCATTCAGCTGGTGGGCTGACCTGTACCAGTGGACCTAGCATAGGCTTCCCAGGTCTGTGTCTCCCTAGTACACTGCAGTGGGCAGGAACACCTACCAGTGTGATTCAAACAAATTGTAACTGACAAAGAAAGAAACTGGGCCTCCTATAGACACTTGTATGGTAGGAACAAAAATTATGGGAAGAGGGAGCAAAAAGAAAGGGTCCTCAATCCCCAATCCTGAGAACATTGATCAAGGAAAGGTAAATGCAAAGGAGAATGAGGACAGAAAACACACAATACCAAGCATGGCACCAATAGACAGAAAGCAATATCTCCGGAACCTCATAGATGACTTCAAAAGTGAAGTATTTAATCAAGTAAAGCAAGATATAAGTAGAATAGTTAAAGAAATGCTAAGCACCTCCCAAGAAAAAACAGATGGTGGAATGGAAGAATGGAAAAAAAGGGAGAATTGTTTGATGGAGAAAATAGAAAAAATGTAGAATACATGAAGCAGGTTCAAAGAGATTACCAGGAAACTAAAAACTCTATTGAAAGCTGGCATGACAGCTTGAAAGAAACTAAGGATAGATTATCTGAACTGGAGAACAGATTTGTAATGTGGGAGCATGAAAGGAAAAACTTCTTAAAAATAACAAGGAAACAAGCAATAACAATACAAAGGCTAGAAGATGATAAAAGGATCTATAACAAGAATTAAGAATGCAAAGGAAGAAGCAGGGATACAAACAAATGAACTGCAAGGGCTATTCACAGAACTAATCAAGGAGAACTTCCCTAATATGAGAAAAGGTAAAGATACTCAGATCTATAAGGCATACAGGACCCCAGCCACCTACAACCCAAACAGAACTATACCCAGGCATATAATAATCAAAATTCCAGAAATCCAATATAAGAACAGAATGTTACAAGCTGTCAGTGACAAGAAACAGATAAGTTACAAGGGAACACCAATCAGAATTACAGCAGACTTCTCAGCACAAACCATCAAATTACAAAGAACATGGGGTGAAATAATTCAAGTTTTGAAAGACAATAACCTCCAGCCAAGATTGATATATCCTGCACAACTGTCCCTAGAAATTAATGGAGAAACAAAGTGCTTCCAGGATAAAGAGGAATTAGGAGAATTTGCAACCATCAATTCAACTCTACAGAGAATACTTCAGGACATTCTAAAAGAGAACAATACCAAGATTCCAGAAACAGTGGCAGAGAGGCCAAAATGAATGGAGCAGAAAGTGAAAGGAAGAAGACAAACTGACAACTAATGACAGAAAAAGAGCTCAACAGAAATGAGGCAGAGAAGGTTGGATGGTAGGAACAGCTATTTTGGAGAAAACAAGACATCAAAATAGCTAGTGCTGATTTAATATCATATTCTTTTGAAGTCCCATCAAGCTTTTGTTTTTCTGTATCCATCAGTCTTAACATGTTGTATCTTATTGGATTTTATTATATGTGATCATATAAACAAAAACTTTTATAGACAAGGAGATAATACAGAAACCATTGTTCATTTTTTGTTAGTTAGTTCTAAATACCCTGTGACACAGTCATTCTCTTGAATGATTTTACATTGTCTTGATATGTTTGATGTGACAGTCTATGAAGTTATACTCTAAGATTTCAAGGAGAGACACACTATGGTAGCTACTTTTATGTTAGGATATCTTGTGGTGAAACACTATTTTGCTTAAATGATTATGTTCTGACTTGTGCTGTTTTGTTGTTTTGTCCTCTTTTATCTTAATTTCCTTTTTTATTTTTTTATTTTTATCTTTTTAATTAGGGAAAAACTAAATAAAAAATTGCAGGATACATTATAGTAACCCACTTTGAATTCCTATTAACTTGATTTGAAACCCTGCATTGCTCTTACCATCTTGTTTTGACTGATTTTACTCTATTCTGTTTTGCTTGATAGCACCAAGTTTGACAGTATAGGTAATAACTGTGAAGACAATAAGATGCACTATGATGCCCATTCTGTTTTGACTATTATCTTCTTTTGAAGTCCTGTAATGTCTCCAGTGTTTTCATTTTACTGGTGTTGTTCTTTACTGTTTTGTTCAATTTTATTATAACTGATGATATAGGCAATTCTTTTTAAGACAGCAAGAGGCATTATGGTAACCATTGTTGATCACCTTGTATTCTGTTTTTACATTATGTACTATGTCCATCTTTTTGATCTGACTGATTTTGTTTTGTTATGTTGCATTTGGTTTTATTCTCTTCCAAAAAAGTAATAAGAACTGTGGGAGTAATAAAACCGCAAATGTGTAATTGTCATGGTAAAAAAGAGAGAAAAAGAAAGTGCTCTAAAGGATATAACTGCATGTATATTTAAGCATATAAGATAGATAACAATATTACTGAGTTTTTGTTGGATCATTGAACAGAATTATTTGCAGTCTCACTGTTTGAATGTCCACTTTCTATGCTTTAAGTTTGTAACTTGAACAACTGTTTCTAAGATGACAACATGTGTTCTATTAACTAGTGATTTCCTACGGTTTAATTTTTTTGAAATTCTGTATAACTTGTACCATTTTTCTATTCTTTTCTTTTTCTCCTTAAATAAAATTAAAAAAAACAATAATGGAGAATATGTAAAAAAAAATAAAGCCCAATTCAACTGTATTAGATATGCATGATATTGTTACTCTCTATAATTGACATATAAAAATAATCTGTTCCTGTGAAAACAGGCAAGTATTAAGGTACAATTTCATATATCTGTAAATC
This sequence comes from Cavia porcellus, assembly GCF_034190915.1. Taxonomy (NCBI): domain Eukaryota; kingdom Metazoa; phylum Chordata; class Mammalia; order Rodentia; family Caviidae; genus Cavia; species Cavia porcellus. The sequence goes on along the minus strand of NW_026947490.1, from coordinate 34,896,762 downwards.
TCTTCCCACAGAAAAGTGTCTCTTTACATTTGAAAAGACAGAGCAACAGCACATGAGTACAAGCAGGAAATGAGCAATGACTCAAATAAGAGTGCACAGCAGGCTCCCTACCAGGCTTGACTGACTCTGGAGTTCTGGACTGGCCAGAACCATCTATTCCAGAGGTTGAGGGACCAGGGTGAGTGTCCCTGCACCATCCCCTGAGCTCAGGTAGTTTGGGATCCTCGCTCTGCCTGGATAAGGAACTTCAAGGCTTCCTGTTGCACTGAACCAGCTCAGCAGGTATTGAGCCAGCCTGCCCCACCACCAGTGACCCTTTTTCAATCCAGGGAACTGGGCGACCAGAGTCCCAGGAGCTAAGGTCATAGAGGATTTCCAACAGGCCTTGGAACAACACTTGAAACACAGAAATATAGGAAAATGACAGAACAAAAGACCGAATTACAATCTAAAACCTCCAGCCCATCCCAAGAAACCTTAGGAGCTACATACATAAAAGAAAATATATGCCATACACCAGAAGTATTGGACATAATAGCAACTGAATTAAAGAAGCAACTCTGGGAAGGTTTAAAGGAATTCAAACTAGAAATAATCTCCCAGGTAAAAGAAGAAATGAAAGAGATGCTGAACATATTTAAAGAAGACACAGTTAAACAATTTGAGGAACTAAACAAAAAGGTAGAATACTTGGATGAACAATATAAGAAACAATACATAAAGCAGATGCAAAAAGATATACAGGAAATCAAAAATTCCATTGAACATTATAAAGACTGCCTCAATGAAAGTGAAGATAGAATTTCAGACCTAGAAGACAAGACTGCAGCTAGTGAACTGGAAAGGCAAGAGCTTTTAAAAATAACAAGAAATCAGGAAAAAAATTCAACAGTTGCAAGATGATGCAAAGAAAAACAACATAAGATGATAAGGATAAATGAAAAAAAGGGGACAAAATAAAGGATGTCAAGAGAATATTTAGAGAAGTAATAGCTGAAAATTTCCCAAACATGAAATTGGAAACTGATATCAGGATCAGTGAAGCAAATAGAACTCCAAATAGCCATAACCAAAATAAAACTACACCCAGACATATAATAATGATCATCCCAGAAACACAAGAACAGAATGTTAAAAGCTGTCAGAGAGAAAAGACAGATCACCTATAAAGGCAAACCTATCAGAAAATTGTAGCAGATTTCTCAGCACAAACAATGAAGTAAAGAAGAGCATGGAGTGAAATATTCCAGGTCCTAAAGGAAAATGATTTCCAAGCTAGACTTACATAATCTGAAAAACTGTCCTTGAAAATGGATGGAGAAATAAGATACTTCCATGACAAAGAAGAGCTGAAGAAATTCATGACCATCAAGCCAACCCTGCAAAGAATACTGAAAGGCAGGTTAGATACACTTAGCAAAAAACCACTAAGCAAAGCAGACAATTAAACAGAATGGAAAGATAAAGATTCAATGGCAGAAAGATAACCTGTCAAAAATAAACCAACATATAATAGTTATCATTATTAATGTAAATGGTATCAATGCACCAATTAAAAGAAACAGACTGGGAGAATGGATCAAGAAACAAAATCCAACCAAATGCTGTCTATGAGAAACCCATCTAACCCAAAAGCATACTCAGACTGAAAAGGCTGCCCTCTGCACTCCAGGGCCCTGCTTACTGCCTGGACTTCAGACACTTCCACCACTCTGACCACAGGGAAGCAGGCACCCTGTCCTCAGAGCCCCAGGAAGCCACCAGGATCCCTCAGTGTCCTCTTCTCCACTCCTCTGGAGACTGATTCTGCCTTGCAATTCACAGAGGATGTGTGCAAGACTTCTAGGGGTCAGGTTACCATGTCTCCCCCTCCCATGTGGGCAGGGCCCTGACTGAGGTGCTGGGACAGCAGAGCAGCTCCCTCTGTGGTGGAAATGTCAGGAGGAGAGGGCTGGGCTCTGTCCTCTCCCTGAGTCCAGTCCCACTTCCTCCCATCTCACCTGTGTCCCCTTGAATCTCTCCCTGCCCAGTATCTCCATGGAAGACTTTAGGGTGGGAGCCTGGGCAGGGAGCTCCAGCTTGCATCAGCCTCCTCATGGGGAGACCCTCCCCTGTAGACTCTCCCCTCTACCACCACTGTGTTCTGGGGTCTCACACCAGTGCTGGGAACAGGACACAGTGTGACTTTGTGGAACAGAGGGCCTCACTGGGACATGAGGTCCTGAGGAAGAACTGGTGGTGCCACTTCAAGTCAGTTTTGGGTCACAAGTGACATAGAGGGATGAGGCAGGTGGGTAGTGAGCCCAGTGAGTCTGACTTCCAAGCTCCTTCTCCCACCAGAGCTGAACTCCTGAGCTGCAGGGAGAGAATCTGAGCACTTCTGCTTTGCCTGGCACCCTCTCTACTGTCTCTGTCACAGCTGAGAGGGACAGCACCTCTGCAGTCACATCCTAGATCTCCCCTGGGAAGTTGTCTCTCCAAGGCTCACAGCAAGGCCATCACTGAAAGGAACTTGAAGTTCTGTGCCAGGCCTCTCCTCCATACCTGAAGAAACTGAGGCCCACACAGGAGGGGCTGGTCCAAGTCTGTATCTGCAGAGGAGGCTGCAGCAGTCCCTAGCTCAACCCCTGCCCTGGGACCCTCCCAGTAGGAACCGCACTCACCACCTGGGGATCCGGACTCTGCTGTGCTGCGCTAATCTTCAGTGATTCCCAGGAAGGATCGGGAGGTGAGGACCTGGGCTCCTTGCTCCCCACTTCTGGGGCTGCATCTCTTCCAGGCTGGACCCCAACATTTCTCTTAGCTTTGAAATCACCCCCATGAAGCCCAGATGTCCTGACCCAGCCTCCTAGGGACGATCTGTAAAATGGTCTCTGTTAGTTATTTAGGGACTCAGATATGATTGGGTCAAAGAAAGGACTTCCTCACCTTAGACCAGGAGCTCCAGGGCATCACTGGACTCCGACCACACCTGAGGTTTGGTAGCATAACAGCCATAGCATCTGAATGACCACCTCTCCATGGAATTCAAAGTGCCCATAGGGAACAGGGCCAGGACCTGTTGGTCAGCGCCTGATTGTAAGTCTAGCATTCAGTAGAGACTGTCTCCTCCTTCCTTAGTCACAAAGAACTTGTCACATCCCTCCCATGAGCTACACTGCAATGTTACAGTCTCCCCTGAGGTCACCACAGGGCTGGGCAGGGCTGAGAGGCTGGGTTTGCTATATAGATTCCTAGGAGAGAAGGAGGCAGCATGTGAAATGGACACTTACCTACCACACTATCCCCAGGGCTGGGCTTTGAGAGGGGGATCCATCTGAGAGCAGACCCCTTCCTGTGGGCAAAACCTGGGTCTGGGACCCTGTGTGTCCTCTCACCTGATTGGCCAGAGGGTACTTGGTAATAACAGTGATGTAGCCCTGTATGGTGCTCTGTCATGGATGGGATGGAGAACATGGCCATATTCATGAGTTCTGGTAATGATTTTCTTGTCCAGGTGTCCTGGCTTCTGCCTTTGTACAAAGCTTATTCCTGGGCTTCCATAGTCCCTTCACACCAAAGGGTCACAGGATCCCCCTGTGGTATTACAGATCCTGGCTCAGCCCAGAGGCTCGGTTTGGGTAGGCTCCCTGCAGGGAAATCACAGCTGTGTTCCAGGACCTTTCTCCTACCCTCACATCCCATCTCACAACCCCAAGACCCCCCGGACCTCCCAGCACCAGCCCACACTTCTTGTGTTCCATCACCACTGCCCAAGGATGGCTCCTTGTCCCTAGGAGGAGGAAGAACCCAGGATAGCTAGGGACACACTCACCTGCCTGCACTGGGGTCCTGGGGCCCAGACTCAGCCCTAGAAGAGAGTTCCCTGTGATAGGTTTGCCCTGGAGCCTAAGCAGGTCCTCTTCTCACTGGAGCCTCCTGAGCCCCTTTTCTCCTGCTGAACCAGGGCATGGCTGTGGGTTGAAGACTAGAGGTTTCCATCTCCTCCTCAGTTCTCACCAATGCAGAGCAGGGCCGTGAGTGTGGTATTCATGGGGTCTCTTAACTCCAGGTGAGACTGTGTGGAGACTACAGTGCCTGTCCTACTGTTTGGCAGCTGAGGATTGGTTTCTGCCCTTCATAGAGTGGTCAGGTCAGGAGCCCCACAGGAAGCAGAACTGACATCCACAGACACCTGCAGTGCTATCCTAGCTCCTTGTCCCAGCATTTCTGAGGTGACTTTCCCATGTCTGTCAGCCCAACAGCACCCACTGCTGACTGGGCATAGCCCCCCATCTGGCCTTCACCCTGTATCACATGGCCCTGGGCTCCCTTGCCCTCTGAGTTCGCAGGGAGCTGGTTGCCCTGACCTGAGAACAGAAGGGGGTATTTTCTAAGTAAGTCAGTCAGACTTAGAATGTCTGACTAGACTTGAATGACTGACTTAGAATGTCTGACATTCTAAGTCCTCTGACAGAGGTCCTGTGAGCTCAGTCATCCCATACTCAACACGGGCATCAGACCCAGTGAGAAGTTTTGCTGCCCCTCCTGGTGGTTGTCTTGATTGCTTTCTTGTTGCTGGGACAAAATACTTCCACTGTGTGAGCACTTCTGGGTACTGCACACCTTCAGCACTTGCACAGCCTGGCTGCAGTGAGTTCCCCATCCTGTGCAGGAGTACCCTGCTGGCAACACCGTTGAAGGTGAACTGTCTGTTTGTCACTCCCTTGGGAGACTATCCTAGATCATCCCTTGGGATGTGGTCAATATTTCTCCCTTCTTTTGTCTGACTTTCCCATATGTCCTAATCCTCCTGAGGCTCTCCTTCCCCATCTAGAAACACTTCCTAACACAGCACTGTGTGTGTGTTCTCACCACCTAGATATCCTGGGAGCACAGGCTGAAGGCTCCTCTGTTTCCTCTTGTATCATTATTTTGCTTCCAGTTCTTAGAGATGGTTATATTCCTCTTACTGGTTTTTGTTTTTTGCTTCATTATAGAGAATCAAGCTGCCTTCACATAGTAAATGAGTATCTCAAGAGTCACAGCTCATGCTTTAACTTTTTCTGTCATCATTGTCATTGCTATATGCTGTCATCATTTTGTTTTCATGCCCTTGCCTTGACCTCCAGAGAAATGTTGAACAGAAGCTCAGTAATACACTCCTTCTCTCATTCCTAATTCTTGGGGCATATATGTCAATTTTTCACTGTAAAAGGAACTCCAGAGTGAGCTTGGACCATCCCTGTGCAAACCTCCATTGGATACATGAGATCTGTCAGAGTCCAGGGACTTATAGGACTGGGCCCTGCTGAGCTCTGCTCCTGGGCACTGACACTACTGTATTTTATCCTTCACCTCCAGGGACACTGAAGCTCAGCCTGCTCCTGGACAAGGTGTCATGTCCCCACCTGGCCTCACACTTCCTGTTTGCTGGCAGGAATGCTCCTCCCTAGGACTGTCACAGACATCTCCTGTGTTCAGGTCTCTTCTGACATACATGTGCTCAGAGGGTCCTCTCTGCATTGTTTCAAAGAACCCTCCTTGCCCTTCCCACAGGCACTTGCCCTGTGTGGCTCACAGTGCTGTGCATTGCCTGGGTTTCTGTGCCTGGCCGTGCTCCATCACCACGGTCTGTCTGTCCCCTGTCTCTGGACTGCCCTGAGCACACAGACTACTTGGTCCTGGTGAGAATCAGCCACACTTCCAGCCTCACAGACAGTGCTAACTCTGGAGATGGTGGCACTGCCTGTGCTGCTGGAGATGGCGAAGTGGGGAGAAGCAGGAAGGAGACAGCTTAGAGTGCAGTGGGGTGGGAAGTTTAACTTGGGTTATGGAGAGAGCTTAGAGCATCAGAACATAGATACAAGTGGAGACAGTGAGTGTGATGCTCAGGAGGAGTCAGATAAAGACAAGGACTGTCTCAGCAAGTAGATCAAGGGCACCTCTTTAATAGTTTGAGGGAGCTGCTGTCGTTGTTGCGCACTAATTTTAAACATCTCATGTCTCCCAAGAGCATAAAGTAACACATAAAATCTATGAAAAACCTCACATAGGATCAAAACTATATACTACAAAACTCAGGAGAAAGAACCAACAGAGAACATTGAAACAGACAGTAAAAATATTCTCTGTTCAAATAGATTTGACCATTGTATTTTCAGGTCAGGTGATCATTGTTTATAGGGAGGAAGATAACAGTTGCAAAACTTCTACCAGTGGAAAATTGGTTAACACATTTTCCCCACATACAATGGTTGGCAGCCACACTGAGTATACAGTGAAAATGATGATCACACAATGTAAAAACTTTTCAAGGCCTGATTCGTAATCTATTCTCACTCTTGAAGAAAATCATACACAACATGTACCTCTGAGAGGCTGAATGTGTTGTGCTGCAAAGCTGAGGTATTTGTTGTTGGTGTAGTTTCCTCTTAGCTCTAGGTGAGCTGCACCAAGCCCAGCTGCAAGCAGTTTGTGGGGAGAGAAAGGGTGTGGATGTCTGTCTGTCCCTCCTGACCTCATTCTCTGCAGTGCAGGCTGTGTGTGCCCTGCAGCTCGGGTGGCTGTCCTCCACACAGCAGGCTCACTGTATGTGTGGACTCCTCTCTGCCCACTGACCAGTATGTGCTCCTCAGTCACAGGCCTCAGAAAGCAGAGGAAGCACCATCACCCTACTGTATCAGGAAGAGGAGAGTGACTGGGTCACATTAGAGGGTCCTGGGTTTCTTACAGTGTTCCTGTGTCAGGAGTGGACATCAGCACAATTCCTGCTCAAATGGTGCTGAACCCTCCTGTGGACAGGATCCTTGGAGGACAACTGGCTCAGAGAGGTGAATGGGAATCACCTGGCCCTCACAGCACTGATGTTCTGGGCATGAGGGGCCAGGGAAAACAGGTACCAAACAATGAATTGATCAATGAATGACATAGACACTGTGAGGTTCACAGATCCTCCTAACTGAGGCTGAGAGATGAAGGGAAACTATGTGTCCATGCTGAGTGCCCCAGAAATACAGGGAATTCCATGGCAAGGAAACCACATACTAATTCCAACAGCTAGGGACCCCTACTTCAGAGTAGCAGGCTAGGGCTTGTTCAGCACAGACACTGATTCCAAGGAAGTAGAAGGATGAAGGGAGTCTTGGGTGGTCATCAGAAACCTGTTTCCAGAGCACATGGAGTGCAGAGTGGCCATTCCAACCTGTTCACAGGACACCAGGTTCAGGACAGATTTACAGCATCAGTGCTGGGGAGAAGTCTCTATCCCAGCAATTTTCAAAAGGGTAGGAGTTGTGAGACTGCAGAAGGGATTCTGCTTGTTACCTGATTCCAGGAGTGAGCAGGGACAGGGAGGATGTGGTAGAGAGGTTCTGGGTCAGAAAACATCCTGTAGAGACAATTACCCATTAGGTGACCTGTGACCATGTGGCCTGAGCCTTCACCGACTGTACCTGGTGTTGGGTGTTGGCCTGGCCCGATAGGGCTGGGCACCAACAGTACATGAGCTCAGCCTTCCAAGAGACTTGTAGACCTCATGCCTCAGGAAAGAAGTTTCCACCATGACCCTCTGCTGCCTTCCCTTCCAGGATTTACAGGATGTAGGACGCTGACCGATTTGGGGTATGATATTTATTGTACAAGAAAGGAGGTCAGAACTGATACAAGTTAGAAAACAAACAGGATGTGACTGTCCTGTCCTTAGGTCACACTGTTTGCTCCCCATGGAAGAAGATGACCAGCTCCTTCTCACCATAGCACAGCAGGGGCAGGCACATGGAAACTTTCAGATGAAGCCCAGGGTTTAACAAGTCTAACTAGGGCTACACCAAACCCACTGCAAATAATCCCAATAGATGCACATTGCATATATCATACTGCTATGCTCAGAAACACAGGGAGACATTGCTGTATACTCACTGCCCTCTGAGAGACCCAGATGTGAGATCATGCTCCTCTAGGTAGGATTCCCTGTCACATATATATATATATATATATATATATATATATATATATATATATATATATCGTAGCAGGGATTGAACTCACGACGTTGCACTTAGCAGGAAGTGCTTGAGGCAGTGAGCTAAATCCCTGGGCCCCATGAACATGTTGATCAATATCAAAACATTGACAATTTACCAAATAAATGTGCTATACTCATTACATGTGTGTTCTTCAAAGTCTGCAGCTTAGTAAATGATTGTATTATCTCTCTGTCTTCCATTTACATTTCAAACTTGTTCACTATATTTACTTGTTTGTGCATTTCCAGCCCCTTTCCACACTCTGTCAAAGCTTTCATTCACAAATCTCTGGAAATTAACTGTTTTTGCCCACTTTACTTTGCTTTTGATATCAGTAAATGAGTAAATTTTCTTCTATGAAATCATAATCTTTTTGGATTTTATTGCTATTTTTCAAGGTTTAACCTCTTTAGAGAAAAATCATGATGCATTTAATTTTTCAAAGGCTAATATGTAGCTTTATTTCTGTCATTTTATGAACAGTTCCTCTTATAAAAGGAACTTTACTGTAGTCTATTGAAGGTTTTTGATTTTCATTGTAGTATGGAAGTTTAAATTCTGCTACATCATCGTGATTTTTTCACTTTTCATGAAGGAGAGCTGCTCTGCAGATGAGAGTGTGGAGCAGGGAGGATGGTTTGTGTGGAGCTCTGTCTTCAGCCAGCAGAGGACACACAACACATAGCTTCAGGTCTTTTACTGTGTCCAGTGGACAAATTCTTCATCAATTTCCTTTTCTTAAAAGAGAACATGCTTTGCCCAAAGGAAGAAAGGAAGCTTTCTCATCCATTGCGGCATGAGGAGTGGGCACCATGAAGTGGACAGATCTCCATAGCTGATTCACACTGCATCTGTATTTGGACCTCGGGCAAATATCTCTCCACTTTCCCACCACAGTTCTGCATTACTTTGGTTACCAAAATAGTAATGCATACTTGAAACCTGCAAAGAAGTTAGAAAGTAAATGTTTTCAAAGCAGGGACATAAAAAGAGAAGAAGACACAAATGGTCTCTACATGTATGTTGGTATAGTGTGTGTCAATCATCAAATTGTGGCAGTTTTTTACAGTGTAGGTACACAAAAGACTGCAAATTCTATACTTCAAATACATCAGTCTTATCAATAATGTGGCAATAAAGCTCAGGAAAAACAGCCTTGTGATGAAGCTGGACAAAATCTGACTCCAATCTCTGGATCTCCAGTTGATCTGTTCTTAGTTTTCTTCATTTAGTATTCATAATATTTAATGTTATTTTAAATGTTCATATTAAATGACGCACTGGGGTTTTCCTGCAGTTGGAGAGAGCTTTCTGCTTATGGTGGATTCAAGGTTTTCATTTTTTGACTGTGTTATAGAAGTTTAAATTCTGCCTGGAATACACATAGGTGTAACTGTTATTTTATTTGGTTGAATAAATGATAGATGTCATTTTGTGGTTACTGCTACCCTCTCCCTTGATGACCACATCTGTCCCCCCAGGCAGCGTAGTCCTGTGTCCTAACACAGCAGCTATGCCTGACTCATCCTCCTCTCTCCCTTCTGGGCACTGGTGTCACATGTTCCCAGTCAGGTTCTCCCTGTTTCCAGTGGTGGTTCATGAAACACTTCATGCCCTTGCCATATTTTTGAAGAAGGACCTCTTAAACTGTGAAAATCAATGGCAAATATTCCCATCTGTTGAGATGATTCAGAAGTAGAAAATGTCTTCAAAACTGTTTTTACAACCTGGGTCCAAGTAGCCAACCCTTTTCAATGATTTCATCTATCAACTTACTTTATTGAAATTTCTTCAATTTGATAAACTTTAATTGCTTTCAAAGATGTTAATGTTCCAATAAAAAGGTTGGAAGATGACAGTTTAACAGTCAGGAGCATAGCACAGCTGCTCTAGGACCATGAAATCTGACAGCTGAAAAACAATGACTTAGGGAAGGAAAAAGGAAGAGGAGCCATGGGAATCAAGGAGGAGCAGACAAAGAACCCTACAGATCACAGAGAAACTGGAAAACCTGAACACAACACAGAGAAAAGACGAAAACAGCCTGGAATGCTAACCCCAGCTCCTGAGAAGGGATCCTCTCTTTGCAAATGCGATGTAAGTCTGTCAGGTTTTGTGGTCTCAGGGAGAAACAATGGACTGAACTGGCAGTGCTACCCCAAGAAGATCTTGTGGTTGTTGTGAACTAAAAATATACTGCTGGGTTTTACTCTGAAAGTGGCTTCCTCCATTTGACTGACTAGAGTTGGAAAAGAACCCTATTGCATCCTCTATGATATTTGGGAGTGATTAATCATGAATCACTGGGCAAAGAGGTGAATTGCTTAGGATTAAACTATTCCAGGAAAGAAAAGTCACATAGTAACTATATCCAGGGCTTCAGGGTCACCCTAGCATAGGTGGCTGGGTGGGAGAGAACCAACAGAAATCACAGACACAGACTTTCTGAGAAGTTTAGTAAAGGTTGAGCTCTGGTCAGGCAGGAGTTTGTGAGCAAACATGGTCTGTTCTAGAGGAGGTTGTGGGTGTGTTTGAGATGATGAACTCTTGCTCCATCCACAGGTACATGGTAAGCCTGAAAACACATGGGTGACTTTGCCCACCATCTAGGGGACTAAACAATGCTTATGACCACATCAAGCCTCTATGTGGCTAAGTCCATCATCCATCCAGGTTACCATGCAAGGACAGTGATATTTCTTGCAACACAGTAGTGTCCTCATAAGGTGTACACAACAGAAGAGTGGGACTCACATCTTGGGAAAGAGCCTTAAATAAGTGTAACAATTACCAACCAACTGTTGGTTGATATTAGTATTTCTAGGCTCGTTAGCTTGTAAAGAATAGAGGATGTGCCAACCATGGCTTAAGTGCACACAATGCACTGGCAAAACTAGTGAGTTTGAAACACCAAAAATAGAAACCAAGAGACAGTAAGTTAGTAACCCAGAATTTTGTTTAGGGACAAAGACACATGGAACACAACTAGAAAATGATAACACAAATAATCAAAATTCAAGACCACTTTGTGCCCCCCCCCCGGGAACTCCAGCCAGAGGGACACATGGGCCGACCTAGACCCAGGCCCCTCCTGCCACTCACACCATCTCTACAGATGAACTTGTGGGCCCTGGGAACTCCAGTCACAGCTCCCATCCTTTCTCCCACAATGTTAGACTACAGCAGATTAACTGTGCTAGCTTGAAGGGAGATTCAGCGACTGCCTCACCCAAACAAAAGATCTCCTCATGCTTGTCAGTGTGGTGAGTATGCCCCTAAAATAAACATGTACAGTGAGTAAATAGACCATAGTAAAGCTCACTCAATCTAACTGTCAGACCTTACTGCATCTGACAAGAGTGTGAATGACTCCTTCTTGCACACACACAGAAAACATCAGGCAGTGTGAGGAGTGTGCCAACAAGGGCTCCCCCAACTTGGAGAAAATCAAAATGGCTTATGAGACACATGTACACACAATAGGGACACAGTAGGGCCTCAGCTGACACAAATACTATAGACAGGGAGATTTGGTGAAATGGAATAACCTAAAGATAAAGTAAATAGCTAGAACTAAAATTTGACCTACATCAATACTACTAGGCTTGTCAGACAAGGAAGAATATAGAACTCACCCAACAGGCCCTGCAGTGGGCAGTCAGGTGACTGACCCACCTACTCATTGTGGGACCTAGAAACTGGAAAGATATCAACCTTACATTAGGATGCCAAGATACACACTACCAACAATTGACACTAGTTGGATTGAAGGACCAAATAACTCAAAAGGATAAAACAGCAAAACAAAAACACAAAATGCTATCCCAAACATCTAATCCACCAGCAGCAAGTATAGTAGACACTCAAATAGAGGAATTCAAAAGTAACATACTGGAATTGTCTGAGAAGACAGCGAGTGAAATGAAAAACAACTTCATGAGGCTATAGAGGAAAGCAAATTAGAATTGCTCTCCCATGTAAAGACAGAAATAACAACCTTAGTAAAGGCGTTACTGAGTATAGCTAAAGAAGAAATAGAGAAAAAAATTACAAGAGCATAGGAAACTGATTGAAAACTTGAATGAACAATATAAAAAACAAGCAGAAGTCATGAAACAAACTCAAAGATACTTTCAAGTAACAAAAAATTCTATTCAAAGCTGGCAAAACCGTTTAAATGAAGCTGAGGATAGTATTTCAGACCTTGAGGACAGGATTGCAATTAATGATCATGAAAGGATAGAAGTTTCAAAAATAACAGAGCACTATGAAGTGACAATCCATTCAAGATGATGCCAGGAGAAAATATATAAGATTAATAGGCATTATGAAGATGCAGGAGTCAATGCAAATGGCATAATCAAAATATTCACAGAAGTAATAGAAGAAAACTTCCCAAACATGGGGGGGAAACTGATATGCAGATAAGTGAGGCATATAGAATGCCAAACAGTCCCAACAACATAAATCTACACCCAGACATAAAATAATTAAGGGCTCAGACATACAGCATAAACACAGAATACTAAAAGCAGTTAGAGAAAAGACACAACTGACCTATCAAGGAAAACCCATTAGAACCAGAGCAGCCTTTCCAGCACAAACCCTCAAGATGAGCTTAGAGTGAGATATTTCAAGCCCTGAAAGAAAACAGCTTTCGAACCAGATGATATACCCAGTAAAATTGTGTTTCATATTATTGGAGAAACAAGATACTTCCATAACAAAGAACAACTGAAGAAATCCATGTCCACCAAGCCAATCCTAGAAACAATATTGAAAGACATACTAGATAGAGATAAAAATGACCACAATCCCCAGAACAGCAATAGAAACAAACCACCAAGCTGGACAAGCAATTAAACAAGAGGGAAAAGCAGAAAGCAAACAACTGTAACATAACATGGCAAAGTTGAGCGAGTACATATCAATGATATCCATAAATGTAAATGGCTTAATTCACCAATCAAAAGAAATAGCTTGACAGAATGGATCAAGAACATGGTCACGCAATATGCTGTATACAAGAAACACATATGACCTAAAAGTAAACTCATAGATTAAAAGTCAAAGGATGGAAAACAATATTCCATGCAACATGAACCCAGAAAAAAGCAAGGGTAACTGTTCTATTTGCAGACAACGTGAACTTCAAACCTAAAATGATTAAAAGAGATAAAGAAAGTCAATACATACTCATTAGTGGAAAATTCAAAAGGAATAATTAACAATTATAAATATAAATGCACCAAAAACAGGAGCACCCAACTATACAAGACAGAGACTAATGGACATGAAAAACGAAATACAGAAGAACACAATTATAACAGGGAACCTTAATAGTCCATAGTCATAAAGAAATATATTAACTAGATAAAATGTTAGCAAAAAAAAAAAAAACAACAGAACTGAATCATACTTATGAGCAAATGGATTTAGTAGAGACTTACACAGTGTACTACCCACATCAGAATACACGTTCTTCTCAGTTGCTCATGGGACAGTCTCCAAAATATACCATATATTATCCCATATAATATTCTTAAATAACTGCAAAGATATTGAAATTATCCCATACATATTATCTGGCCATAGTGACCTGAAATTGGAACTTAATGGCAAAAAATTGCAAAATCTGTATAAATACATGGAAATTAAATAACAACATTTTGAACAATCAGTGAGCTACAGATGAAATTAAAGAAGAAATAAAACAATACTTACAATTTAATGCAGAAATAACATACTGTAATCTATGGGATGCAATGAAAGCAGTCTTAACAGGGAAACATATAGCAGTAAACTGTCTTATCAAGAAAACAGAGCAAGCACAAATAAATAACCTATTGCTTCATCTCAAGCTTCTAGAAAAAGAAGAGCAATTGAAACCCAAAGCTCAAAGAAGAGAGGAAACTAAAGATTAGAGCAGAAATCAATGTAACTGAATGTAAAAAAAATACAAAGAATTAATGAAACAAAAAACTGGTTTCTTCAGAGAATAAACAAAATTGACAAACTTCTAGCTAACCTCATAAAGAAAAAGAAAAAAAACCCAGATTCACACAATAAGGACTGAAAAGGGGGAAATTACTACACATCCCATGGAAATTCAAAAGATCATGAACACCTACTTTTAAAATCTCTACTCACATAGCGTGGAAAACACAAAGGAAATGGCAAATTTCTAGAAACATATGAACTACCAAAGCTCAATCAAGAAGATATAGCAATTTTGAATAACCCAATATCAGCTATTGAAATTGAAAACAATTAAAAATTTACCAACAAAGAAAAGCCCAGGGTTTTTTCAAAAATAGCAGCTTGCTATGGGGTTGGGTGGAGAATCTCTCCAGAGAAATCATATTAGATGCTAGAGTATGACAACATGGAGAGGGCCAGAGGAATGGATAATGATTCTTATTAACCAAGACAGCACGGCTGGAAGATTTAAAGTCGTGCTGAGACTGCAAAGGCTGATAACAGGAGGCTGCAAATCCTGCACCTTTAAAGTGGCAAACTGGCCAGTGGATCCAATAGGAAAAGCTGTATTGGCTTTTGGTGACTGCTGGAAATTGAGACCCGGGACCTTGTGAAGCAGCCAGGACTGCCCCACTGCACCAGAGATTATGAAAAGCTCTGGAGCTCTGAAGCCGAACACTGTGCAGTTTTCTTACCATTCCACGCTGTGCCAGGAATGCAGTGAAGGCAAGCGGTGTAGCATGCAGTAGACTCAAGAGGAACACCTGCATTGACTCCTGGTGAGTACTAGGGACTGGGTCCTGTGGCTGCTGTGGTTGGCCAGAGCACATCTTGGAATTGGGCAGAACCCGCCACCATGGCAACATCAATAACATGGAGAGTCTGGTGGAAGACATCTTAGAGTTGGGCAGAGCCTGTGGCTCGGTGACATTAGACAGTTGCATCTGGCATAGAGAGGTCTGGTGATGGACATCTTGAAATTGGGCAGAGCCCACTGCCATGTTGGCTTCAGCGTCATAGAGAGAACTAGTGGAAGACATCTTGGAACTCAGCAGACCGACTTTCTTGGTGCTCCAGGCACAGAGAGGTCTGGAAGAGGACAGCTGGGATTTTGGCAGACCCTTGCACCACAGTGACATTAGTCAGCAGCTTCTGGTACAGAGAGAACTGGCAGGATCTGCTGGGGCTGAACCAAGCCTCGGCTTGTTGGCCCAATAAGCAGATACAAAATAGTCACAACTCAGTGACATCCACAAAGTACAGCCTATTTTATGGATTGACTGGTACAGAGGCTGGAGGCTAGCCTGCACTGTCTCTGCATCCCTGCCTACGCCAGATAACAGCAAATTGGGGGAGGACAGCAAAAACTCAAGTCAGCATGCTTCTGAAAGGCCCTAAGCAATATGGAGAGGGCCAGAGACCCCCAGGACACTCCAGTCTGAAAGACACCAGAAACATGACAAGAGATAGAAATAAAAGAAATCTCCAGCTGCCCAACATGAGAAAATAAGCCCAAAAGAAGTAAACACTGAAGAGAACAAGCACAGTGACCATCCAATACTGGGAACAGCATCAGCCAAAATTAAAAAATACCTCCATGACCTCATACATGAATTTAAAGCTGTACTCCTGATTCAAGTGAGGCAATATATAAAGAGATTAATTAAAGAAATGACAAGCCCCGCCCAAGAGAACACAGATGGAAGAACTTGAGGAAATCAGAAAAGAAAGAGAAACTTCTGAAGAAGAATTAAAACATAACTTAGAATACATGAAACTGATCCAAAGAGATTACCAGAAAACTAAAAACTCCGTTGAACACTGGCAAAATGCCTTGAAAGAAACTAAAGCCAGCCTTTTGAAACTTGAAGAGAGATTTATGACATATGATCGTGAAAGAAAAAAAACCTCTTAAAAATAACAAGGAACCAGAAAGAAACAATTCAAAGGTTAGATGACAAAAGGATACATAATTTAAGAATAAAGAATGTGAGTGAGGAAACAGGAGCAACCAAAAATGAATTACAAAGAATATTCACAGATACATTAAAGCAAAATTTCCCATGTATAGCAAAAAGAAATGATATCCAGATAAAAGAGGCATACAGAACACCAGCTACCTACAACCAAAACAGATCTATGCCTAGACATATAATAATCAAGATTCCAGAAATCCACCAAAAGAACAGAATATTAAAAGCAGCCAGAGAAAAGAAGCACTTACCTACAATGGGATAATTATCAATATAACGACAGACTTATCAACACAAACTCTTAAATCAAGAAGGGAATGGGGAGAAATATTCCAAGTCCTGAAAGAAAATAATATGCAACCAAGACTCATATACCCATCAAAACTGTCTCTCAAAATTAGTGGAGAAAAAAGATGCTTCCAAGACAAGGAGGAACTGTGGGAGTTCATTGCCACCAATCCAACCCTACAGAGAGTGCTAAAGGACATTCCAGAGAAAAAGAGGAAGGGATACCAGGATTCCAGCAACAGTGGCAGAGAGGCCTCAATGAATGGGGCAGACAGTGGAATGAGGGAATAAGGTGCACAAATTATAGCAGAAAAGTGGAGTAGCAGACATGAGGCAGAGATGGTGAGCTATAGTCTTTAGTATAGATAGCTCTGGAACACTATAAAAAAGGCAGAGGTCATTGTTAATAGTGTATCAGGATTTAACAGACACAGTAGTCTTATCACCATGTTTAGTTTGAGTTTAATTTGTTCTGGTCTATCCACTCTTGTCAGATTTGAGGGCAGAGACATCTGACCCAAAAATAGCAGGTTATACCATGGTAACTATCCTTACTTTTCTATTAACTTAAACTGAAATCCTGTATTACTTACATTGTCTTACTATGACTGATCTTATTTGAATCCAATTCATAAGACCACGGTTTTGCCTTGGCTGATTTTATTTGAATTTGGTATGCTTGTTAGTATCAACCCTAAAAGTAGAGGCAACTACTCTGAAGATGACAAGATGTAAAAGATATCCATACTTGTATTAATTATTAACAGCTCTCAAGACCTACAATGCTTTCAAAGTTGTGTTTTTATAAAAATAGGTAATACTATATTTAACTATATTAAGTGGATGATGTGGACAAATCTATTGTATATTACAAGAGAAAACATAGTAACTACAGAAAATCACCTATACTGTGGTCTTATATGTTTTATTCATTGCATGTCTTTCTAGGAATTTGTTTTGCTGTCTTGTTATGATTTGTTTTTCCCTATAATACAGAGAGGATAGATATATATGTAGAAATTCACACATGAGATTTTTTTTAAAAAAAATTATTTATGGGAACAGATTATATAATGCAAGATGTAATGAACAGATACACTGAAGAAGAGACACTAAGAAACCCAATGCTAATTTTGTAGCATTATGATATAAATTCTAGAAATACTATTATTCACTGATCAGAATGATATTAGTCTAGTCTCTTAAGTTCAATTTCAGCATATGTAAAGATAAGGACAGCCACTATGAAGAGAATGAGAGATGCGATAGTAGTTATTATTGTCTTCCCCAATGTTAGATCTTGAAGACCTAAAAAGCCTTCATCAGCCTGTAATGATTTGATTAGTTCTATAAAATGCAATATGTATTTAATGTGCGTGAAGATGGAGACAACTATTTGTAAGAAACTAGAGACAATTAGATAAACAGTGAAGATCTCTAGTGGACTTGCTTTGAAATCTGTATTTCTTTAAATTGTTTTCTGTTTTGTTCTGTTTTGGTATGTTTAATCTTACCCATTTTGATATATAAAACAAGTGTGTAGGACTGATAACCATATTACTGAGTTTTTGTTCGATCATTGAGCAGAAATATTTGCAGTGTCACTTTTTGAATGTCATTTTACATGCTTTAATTTTGTAACCTGAACAGATATTTCTAAGATGACAATATGTAACTTATCAACTAGTGATTTCTTACCATTTATTTTTCTGTAATTTTATATTATTTCTACCCTTTTTTTATCTCCATGTATTTTTTTTTGTTTCCTTTTCTTTAAATTCAAAAAAAATCCCAGGTCCTGATGGATTCACAGCTGAATTCTAAAAGAAATTTAAAGCATATTTGATACCAATACTCCTTAAACTCTACAATGAAATTGAAAAGGAAGAAGTCTTCCCTAAATCATTCCTGGAGGTAAGTATTACTCTGATACCATAACCAGAGAAAGACTTAACCAAAAAGGAAAACTACAGGCCAGTCTCACTAATGAACATTGATGCAAAGATTCTCATTAAAATTCTGGAAAATAGAATGAAGCAAATCATCAGGATTATATCTCATGACCAAGTGGAATTCATTCCAGGAATGCAGGCATGGTTTAACACACACAAATAAGTAAATGTAATACATCACATCAACAGAACCAAAAAAGAAAAACCTCATGGTCATCTCAATAGATGCAGAAAAAGGTTTCAATAAAGTCCAACACATGTTCATGATAAGAACCCTTCAGAAACTTGGAATACACGGTGTCTACCTCAATATTATAAAGGCCATATATGACAACCTAACAGCCAACATTACACTATATGGACAAAAATTGAAAGCTTTCACTTTAAAATCAGGAACAAGACAAAGATATCCACTATCACCACACCTATACAACATAGTTCTGGAAGCACTAGCCAGGGCAATTAGACAAGAGAGAGAAATAAAAGAAAGAAAGTTAGGAAAGCAAAAAGTTATATTATCTGTTTGCAGATGACATTATACTCTATATAGAAGACCCAAAAAAATCCATTAAAAGACTACTAGAGGTAATAAACAAATTCAACAGTGTAGCTGGATACAAAGTCAATGCTCAAAATCAATAGCATTCCTGTACACAAACAAAAAACTCACTGAGAGAGAAATTGTGGAAATATCGCCCTTTACAATAGCGTCTAAAAAATGAAATACTTAGGAATCAGCCTAAGAATGGAAACGACTTATAAGCTGAAAATTATGCTATGCTAAAAAAAGGAGATTGAAGAGGATACTAGAAATTTGAAGGATATTCCTTGCTTTTGGCTAGGGAGAATCTACATTGTGAAAATGGGCATACTTTCAAAACTGTTATACAGATTTAATGCAATCCCAATCAAAATACCATTAATATACCTCACAGATCTAGAGAAAACTCTCCTGAAATTCATTTGGAAAGAGAAGAAACCTAGAATATCAAAGGCAATTCTGGGCAACAAAGGCAAAGCAGAAAGCATCTCAATTCCTGACTTGAAAATATACTACAAAGCCACAGTGATAAAATCAGCATGGTACTGGCAAAGAAATAGACCTGAGGATCAATGGGACAGATTAGAAGATGCAAGCACAACTACAAAGACACACAGCTGATATTTGAGAAAGGTGCTAAACATGTTCACTGAAAGAAGGACAGCCTCTTTAATGAATGGTGTTGGAAAAATTGGCTCTTCACATGCCAAAGACTGAAACTAGATCTGTGTCTATCACCATGCACAAAGCTAAAGTCTAAATGGACCAAAGATCTAATTATTAAAAGAGAAACACTAAATATACTGGAAGGCAAGGTAGGTAGAAGTCATGGAGACATAGGGGTAGGCAGAGAATTCATGAACAAAATGCAAACTGCATGGGAAACACTTCAAAGAATCAACAACTGTAATCTCATATTATTGAAAAGTTTTTGCACCTCAAAAGAAATCCTCAATAGAGCAAAAAGAAAACTCACAGAATGGGAAAGAATTTTAGCCAGCAACCACTCAGACAAAGGACTTATATCAAGAACATATAAAGAATTTTAGGAGCAATTTCTCTAGATTCATAAGGTACGTTGGTGGTATTTTTATTGGGATTGCATTGAATCTGTATTAGTTTTGGGAGAATGGCCATTTTCACAATATTTATTCATCCTATCCATGAGCAAGGAATGTCTTTCCATTTGCTGAGATCTTGTTCAATTTCTTTTTTCAGTGTATTATAATTTTCCCTAGATATGTCTTTCACTTCTTTCATGAAAATAATTCCTAAATATGTCATTTTTTAGATGCTAGTGTGCTTCTCTTATTTCTCTCTCTGTGATTTTTTGTCAGTGTAGAGAAATACTATTGATTTTTGAATATTGATTTTGTATCCAGCTACATTGCTGAATTTGTTTATTGTATCTATGAGTCTTTCAGGGGAGATTTGGGGGTCTTCTATGTAAAGTATCATGTCATCCACAAATAATGGTAATTTAACTTCTTTTCTTCCTATCTTTAAGCCTTTTATTTCCCTCTCTTGCTCTGGCTAGTATTTCCAGTACTAAATTAAATAGGAGTAGTGATAAGGGATATCCTTGTCTTGTGCCTGATTTTAAAGTAAAGGCCTTCAGTTTTTGGCCATTTAATATGATAGTGGCTGTTGGTTTGTTGTAGATGGCCTTTATTATATTGAGGTAAAGACCATCTATTCCAATTTTCTGCAAGGTTGTTATCATAAATGAGTGTTGGACCTTATCAAAAGCTCTTTTCTGCATCTATAGAAATGATCATGTGATTCTTACTTTTGCTTTATTGATATGGTGGATTGCATTTATTGATTAACATAGGTTGAACCATCCCTGCATGCCTGGGATGAATCCCACTTGGTCATGGTGTATGACCTTCTTGATGATTTGCTGCATCCTATTTGCCAATATTTTATTGGGGATTTTTGCACCTTGTTCATTTGGGAGACTGGCCTGTAGTTCTCTTTTTTAGTTGGGTCTTTCTCAGGTTTTGGTACTAGGGAAATATTTGCTTCCAGGAATGGTTTAGGAAGGATTGCTTACCTTTCAATTTCATTGAAGAGTTTGAGGAGTGTTGGCATTAAGTCTTCTTTGTATTTCTTGTAGAATTCCACAGTGAATCCATCTGGGCTTGGGATCTTCTTTGTAGGTAAGGACTTAATTACATTTTCAATTTCATTAATAGATATTGGGTTATTCAGCAGTTGGTGTTACATCTTCTTTATCTAGATTTGGTACTTCATATGTTTCTAGAAATCTATTTCTTCTGTATTGTCAAACCTATGAGAGTAGAGGTTTTCAAAATAAGTGCTGATGATCTTCTGTATTTCTACAGAGTCTGTAGTGATTTTGCCTTTTTCATTCCTTATTGCATGAATTTGAGCTTTTTCTTCCCTTTTTAAAATAAAGTTGGCTAGTGGCTTATCAATTTTATTTATCCTTTCAAAGAACCAACTCTTTGAATCATTGATTCTTTGGATTATTTTCTTAGTCTGTGTTGCATTAATTCCCCTAACCAGTATGCAATGACCTTCTTTATCTCTTCTGGTCATTTTTGGCTTGAAGTTCATATTGTCTGCAAACAGAATAGCTACTCCTGCTTTGTTTATTTATTTTTTTTTTGAGTTCCTGTTGCCTGAAGTATTGTTTTCTATCCTTTGACTTTCTGTCTGTGAGTATCCTTTTGGCTTAGATGGGTTTTTTGTAGAAAGCATGTGGTTGTATGTTGTTTCTTGATCCATTCAGCCAGCTGGTTTCTCTTAATTGGTACATTGAGACCATTTACATTAATGGTTATAACTGTTATATGTTGGTTTATCATTGACATGTTGTCTTTCTGCTGTTGAAGCATTATTTTTCTGTTCTATTTAATTGTCTCCTTTGCTTAGTGGTTTTTCCTAAGTGTATCTAAACTGTCTTTCAGTATTCTTTGCAGGCTTGGCTTGGTGATCATGAAGTTCTTCAGCTGTTATTTGTCATGGAAGTATCTTATTTCTCCATTGATTTTGAAGGACAGTTTTGCAGGGTACATTAGTCTAGGTTGGAAATCATTTTCCTATAGGATCTGAAATACTTCACTCTATGCTCTTCTTGACTTTTTTTTGTGGTGAAAAGTCTGTTGTGATTCTGCTAGGTTTTCCTTTATAAGTGATCTATCTTTTCTCTCTGACAGCTTTTAATATTCTATTCTTATGTTGGATTTCTGGGATGGTGATTATTATATGTCTGGGTGTAATTTTATTTTGGTTATGAATATTTGGAGTTCTATATGCTTCACTGATCTTGATGTCAGTTTCCATTCTCATGTTTGGGATTACTTCCCTATATATCTTCTTGACATCTTTTATGTTGTCCCTTTCTTTTTCATTTATCCATATCAATCTTATATTGTTTTTCTTTGCATCATCTTGCAGTTGTTGAATTGTTATTTCCTGATTCCTTGTTATTTTTAAAAGGTCTTGCCTTTCCAGTTCTCAAGCTGCAATCCTGTCTTTGAGGTCTGAAATTCTATCTTCACTTTCATTGAGGCAGTTTTTACAACTTTCAATAGAATTTTTTATTTCCTGTATATCTCTTTGCATCGCTCTATGCATTCTGTTTGTTTCTTATATTGTTCATCCAGGGATTCTATCTTTTTGTTTAGTTCCTCCAATTTTTTAAACTGTGTCTTCTTTAGATATGTTCAGCATCTCTTTCATTACTTTTATCATTTCTTCTTTTACCTGGGAGATTATTATAGTTTGAATACCTCTAAAGCTTCCCTTAGTTGCTTCTTATTTCAGTTGCTATTATTTCAGATATTTCAGGAGTTTGGCATATATTTTCTTCTATATACATAATACCTAAGGTTTCTTGGGATGGGCTGGAGGTTTGAGATTGCATTTTGGTCTTTCACTTTGTCATTTTCCTATATTTCTTTGCTTCAAGTGTTGTTCCAAGGCTCCTCCTGGATGTGTTGGAAATTGTCTCCTGTACCCTAGACTGCTGGGACTGAATAGAAGTTGCTGAGCCTTGTCCAGTTAGGCCCTCAGGCCCTCCCATACCACCTTCAGTGTTTCAGGTAGCTGAGCAGGCACCTAACCACTGTGAATGATGGGTTGAAGCTCTCCCTGGGCAAAGACCAATGCCCTGGAACTCCTTTCACCTACTGTCAAATCCTGTAATGGAACAAGGTCACTAGGAATAATATAGTTGGTCCACAGCACCTCCCAAAGCTAGTCTAATGTGCCTGGGCTCTGGATGGGTCCTTGAGCTTTGGAAGAGATAATCTTAAAGTCTCCAGGGCCTTGGGGGCATGCCAATTTACCTCTGCCATCCCTGAGTTTCCCAGTTTGGGAGAAGGTCACTGGGCATGTCCTGGGCAGGCCTTAAACTTTCCAAGTGCAGCCCAGAGTGGCTGGACTCTGGGTGGGTCCTTGAGCTCTGGAAGAGATAATCTTAAAGTCTTCCCAGGACTCAGAATGGCGTGCAGACTTAACCCAGCCAGCTATTTCCTGGTTTGTAATGTCATTGGACATATCCTGGGCAGGCTTGATACCTGCCAAGTGCAGCCTAGGCTCTGGGCGGGTCCTTGAGTTCTGGAAGAGATGATCTTAAAGTCTACAGGGTGCTCAAGAGTCACTCCAGGAACCAGCTGAGTTTCCCAGTTTGGAGAAAGTCACTGGGCCTGTTCTGGGCAGGCCTGAAACCTGCCAAGTGTAGCCCAGTGTGGCTGGGCTCTGGGCTGGTCCTTGAGCTCTGGAAGAGATGTTCTGAAAGTATCACTGGGGCTCAGGATAGCACACAGACTTACCCCAGCTGCCAGCTGAGTTTCCTGGTTTAGGAGAAGGTCATGAGCATGTCCTGGACAGGCCTGAAATCTGCCAAATGCAGCCCAGTATGGCTGGGCTCTGGGCAGGACCTTGAGCTCCAGAAGAGATGATTTTAATCTCCCCTGGGCTTGGAATAGTGTGCGGACTTACCTCAGCCAGCTGTGTCCCAGTTTGGGAGGTCACCAAGCATGTCAAATTTTTGTACTTTCTATTGCCATTGATTTCCTATTTTATTGCACTGTGGCCTGGTCATCAACATGAAGTGACTTCAGTTCCCTTGCATATATAAGCATGTTTCATGAGTCAGTGTGTGGTCTATTTTATAAAACATCCAATGTGCACGTCAGAGGAAGTTGAATTCTGATGTTGGGTGATGAAACATTCTATAAATATTTAATAGATTCATGGGATTTTGAAGACGGCAGCTTGAAAAATAGCAGGGTTGAGAGCCTCTCTGAGAAAAACAACTCAAACACTAAAATATAACAACATGGAGAAGACCACATGAAAGGAGAGGGATTCTAATGACCCAGCAAGAAACTGAGGAAAAAGAAAAAGAAGTGAAAGGAAGGAAAAACATGGATGAAAGAGTGGAACCAGATGCACTCACTGGAACCAGTCCCATGTTGTGCTGCGCAAACCTTGGATTCGGATGATTCATGCTCACACTGAAGCCATGGCCACTGAAATAGGGAGTTAGTGAGTCCTGAGCCCTTGGCAGGAGGATGTGTCACAGTGTAGAGAGGAGCCAAGGTGGAGAGCTGCATTAATTCTCTATGAGTGCTGCAAATTGAATCCTGCAGAGGGGGTGACTGTCTGGAGGACATATTGGAGTTGGGGAGGACAGGCTTGAACCCAGAACAACAGTGGCCTCAGTCAGCTGTCTCTGGTCCAAGGAGGAATTGTGGGGTCTGCTTGGGCTGGGTCTTGCTCCTGATTGGGACCCAATAGCCAGGGACAAAGCTGACCCGAAACTGTGACATGCACACAGCACAGGTTATTATGCTTAAGGCATTCGCCAGTTGACTGGCTCAGAGGAGAGGGGCTAGCACACATCATCCCTGTGTGCGCTTCAGATAACAGCAACCTAGAGAAGGCAACAAACCTCCAGCCAGTACACTTCAGAAAAACCATAAGCAATATGGGAGGGCCTGAGACCTCCACTCTGCACCTGTCTGAAAGAAACCAGAAACATGACAGGAGAAACAAATAAGAAAAAGCCTCCAGACACTGACCCTGGGAAAATAAGTCCAGGAAGGGTAAATACAGAAGAGATTCAGGGCAACAATCATGCAATATCAGCCACAGCATCAGTGGAAATAAAGAAATACATTTGTGACATCACAGATGAACTTAAAACTGAAATTTTAATCCAAGTGAGGCAAGATAGAAAAAGATTATTAAAAGAAATGCTAAGTCCCTCTCAAGAAGACACAGACAGAAGAATGGAGGAACTCAGAAAAATAAGAGAAACTTTTGATGAAGTATATAAACAAAATCTAGAACACATGAAACAGATCCATAGAGATTACCAGCAAATTAACACTCCATTGAAAGCTGTCAAGATGCCTTGAAAGAAACTAAAGTTGGACTTTTAAAATTTGAAGGTAGATTTGCAATGTGTGATTGTGAAAGAAAAGATCTTTAAAAATAACAAGGAGGTGGGAAAAAGCTGGTGGATAGATAACAGCAGGCTACAGAGGCTTCTTGAGATATTCAACTTAGAATTCAACATAATACAGCATGGGGAGTCCTGAAGAGAGGGAGATGAATTCTCTTGTCCCAAGAAGAAACTAAGATGAGAAGAACCAATCAAACATACAGTCCCAGTGCTACTATTGGAACAGCTAAAGATTCAGTGCTCTCACTGCAGTGCCGGAACTCGCATGACAGCTACTTACCCAGCCATCTGAAATTCTGCTGCTTTGACTCACCAGAAACAGTCACACTGAGGTTGGGGGTTGGTGAGCGGAACAGAGGGCTGAGCTAGTGGGGAACATGCATCAACCTGAGGTGAGTGACGGGAATAAAGCCATTCCACAGAGAAGTGGGCTCCAACAGATGACATTCTGGGACTGGGCAGGACTGGCAAGTACAAGGGGCACAGTGACTTCAGTCAGTTGTTCCCTCCATGAAAGGGATTGGTGGAGTGAGCTTGGCCTGGGTCACGTGACCTGGCTGACACCCAACAGGTTATCCCAAATCAATTCCTTATGGCAGTGGCACACACTAACACAGTGAAGGCCTCAGCATGTTGATTGACCTGGAGGAGAGGCAGAGGCACACTAGTACAGTGAAGGCCTCAGTAGGTTGACTGATCTGGAGGGGAGGAGCCAGCATACATTGCCCCTGTTTGCAATTCACTAGCACATGGCAGTGGGAAAGTCACCCAGCCAGCATGCTTCAGAATTGTAAGCAACAAAGAAAGAAACTGGGGCCTCCTGGAAGAAACAAAAAAGATGGGAAGAGAAAGCCACGAAAAAAGTCCCCAGGTCCCAACCTTAACAACATTGACCCAGGACAGGTAAATACAAAGGAGAATGAGGACAGCAAACATGCTATATCAGACATGGCACCAATGGACATAAAGAGATATCATTGGGACCTCATAGATGAGTTCAAAAATGAAATATTTAGTCAATTAAAGGAAGATATAAGATTAATAATGAAATGCTAAGCACCTCTCAAGAAGGCACAGACAGAAGAATGGAGGAACACAAAGGAGAGAACCATTTGATGAAGAATATAAAGAAAATATAGAATACATGAAGCAGATTCAAAGAGATTACCAGGAAATTAAAAACTCTGTAGAAAGCTTCCAAAACTGCTTGAAAGAAACTAAGAATAGATCGGTGTGCAGAGGAGGAGCTGGGCGGATCCGGAGTGCCTGCATCAGCCCCTTCCTTTGTCTGGAGGACAGTGAATATCTCTGCAAGCAGGGAGGGATTGCAGGTTCCTGAGGCACCTCAGCCTGGGGTGAGTGCTCAGCACACTCTGCCCAAATCTCAGACTGTTCCGGACCTCCCAGGCTTCCGGGTGCAGTGAAGTGGAGCAGTGGGTTAGAGGCCACTACATCCGCCTCCCCATCCCGGCTGCACTTGGAGGTCTGCTGAGCTTCCGACGGGTGGGCGAGCCACACTATCCCCTGAGCCCAGCCTGTTATGCTGCCATGCCTAGCCATCAGTGTGCAGAGGAGGAGCTGGGTGGATCTGGAGTGCCTGCATCAGCACCTTCCTTTGTCTGGAGGACTGTGAATATCTCTGCAAGCAGGGAGGGATCGCAGGTTCCTGAGGCAACTCAGCCTGTGCTGAGTGCTCAGCACACACTGCCCAAATCTCAGACTGTTCCGGACCTCCCAGGCTTCCGGGTGCAGTGAAGTGGAGCAGTGGGTTAGAGGCCACTACATCCGCCTCCCCATCCCGGCTGCACTTGGAGGTCTGCTGAGCTTCCCACAGGTGGGCAAGCCACACTATCCCCCGAGCCCAGCCTGTTTTGCTGCCGCACCTAGCCATTGGTGTGCAGAGGAAGAGCTGGGTGGATCTGGGGTGCCTGCATCTGCCTCTCTGTGTGTCAGGAGGACTGTGGATATCTCAGCCCAGACTGTTTGGGTCCCTCCAGGCTTCCAGGTGCAGTGAAGGGGAGAGGTGGGTTTGAGGCCTCTACATCCGCCTCCCCATCCCGGTTGCACTTGGAGAACTGCTGAGCTCCTTACGGGTGGGCAGGCTCATACTATCGAACCCACCCCCAGGCCAGCCTATTTTGCTGCCACGCCTAGCCATCTGTGTGCAGAGGAGGATCTGGGCAGATCTGGGGTGCATGTATCGGCCTTTCTGTGTGTCTGGAGGACTGTGGATATCTCTGCAAGCAGGGAGGAACCACAGGCTCCTGAGGCATTGTGGCCTGTGGTGAGTACCCTAACCCGGCTACAATTGAAGAACTGTGGAGCTTCCAAGGGGCAAGTGGGCGCACAGTGTCCCTGAGGCCCAGCTTGTCTGGAACTGCAGAGTTCTGAGCAGGCAGAGGAGGGCCATTGGTTCTGCAGGCCCAATGACTTGGGGTAGCGTGGTGCCAGAGTCTCAGTAGCTGCAAACATAGAAGGGGATTTTCAACAGATCCTGAGGAAGCTTTTAACACTTGAAACACAGAAATATAGGAAAATGACAAAACGAAAGACCAAATTACAACCTCAAACCTCCAGCCCATCTCAAGAAACCCTAGGAGGAATGTATTTAGAAGAAAATATATCCCATCCACCTCATATATCGGACACAATAGCTACTGAAATTGACAAGCAACTCCAGGAAGCTTTAAAGAAATTCAAACTTGAAATAATCTCCCAGATAAAAGAAGAAATGATACAAGAAATGAAAGAGATTCTAAATATATCTAAAGAAAACACAGATAAAAAATTGGAGGAACTAAACAAAAAGAATCCCTAGATGAGAAATATAAGAAACAAACAGAATACATAATGCAGATGCACAGAGATATACAGGAAATAAAAAACTCCACTGAAAGTTGTAATAACCGCCTTAATGAAAGTGAAGATAGAATTTCAGACCTTGAAGACAGGATTGCAGCTAGTGAACAGGAAAGGAAAGATCTTTTAAAAATAACAAAGAATCAGGAAACAACAATTCAACAACTGCAAGACGATGCAAAGAAGAATAACATAAGAATGATAGGGATTAATGAAAAAGAAGGAGACAACATAAAAGATATCAAGAGGATATTTAGAGAAGTAATAGCTGAAAATTTCCCAAGCATGAGATCAGAAACTGACATCAGGATCAGTGAAGCATATAGAACTCCAAATAGTCATAACCAAAATAAAACTACAGCCAGACATATAATAATCACCATCCCAGAAATCCAACACAAGAATAGATTATTAAAAGCTGTCAGAGAGAAAAGACAGATCACTTATAAAGGAAAACCTATCAGAATCACAGCAGACTTCTCATCAGAAACAATAAAGTCAAGAAGAGCACGGAGTGAAGTATTCCAGATCCTAAAGCAAAATGATTTCCAACCTAGACTGATATATCCTGCAAAACTATCATTCAAAATAGATGGTGCAATACGATACTTCCATGACAAAGAACAGCTGAAGAACTTCATGAACACCAAACCAACCCTGCAAAAAATATTGAAAGACAGTTTAGATACACAAAGGAAAAAACCACTAAGCAAAGCAAATAATTAAACAGAACAGAAAGATAAAGATGCAACAGCAAAGAGATAAGATTCCTACAATTAACCAGCATTTAACAGTAATAACCATTAATATAAATGGTCTCAATGCACCAATCAAAAGAAACAGACTAGCAGAATGGATCAAGAAACAAAATCCAACCATATGCTGTTTACAGGATGCCCATCTAACCCAGAAGGATACTCACAGACTGAAAGTCAAAGGATGGAAAACAATTCTTCATGCAGCAGGAATCCAAAAAAAGGCAGGAGTAGCCATTCTGTTTGCAGACAACGTGAACTCTAAACCAACAATGACCATAAAGGACAAAGAAGGTCACTACATACTCGTAAGGGGAAAACTCCAAGAGGAAGAGATAACAATCTTAAATATATACGCACCAAATTCCAGAGCACCCAGTTATATAAAACAATTATTAACAGAAATGAAAACTCAAATTATCAGTAACATAATTATAACAGGAGACCTTAATATGACATTGACACCAAGGGACAGATCAACCAGACAGAAAATGAGCAAAGAAATAACAGAACTGAATCATACCTGTGAACAAATGGATTTGATAGACATATACAGAATGTTCCACCCAACAACATCAGAATACACATTCTTCTCAGCAGTACATGGATCATTTTCTAAAATAGACCATATATTATCTCACAGAACATACTTTAACAAGTGCAAAAGAGCTGAAATCATCCCTTGCATGTTATCGGATCATAGCGCTGTGAAATTAGAAATTAATGATAAAAGATACTGCAAAAATCCCACAAACACATGGAAACTGAATAACACACTCTTGAGTAATCAGTAGGTCACAGAAGAATTTAAAGAAGAAATTAAACAATACTTAAAAGAAAATGAAAATGCAGATACAATGTACAAGAATCTGTGGGATGCAATGAAAGCCGTCCTGAGAGGAAAATTTATTGCACTGAGTTCCCACATCAGGAAAACAGAACGAATACAAATAAATAACTTGATGCTACACCTCAAACAGCTAGAAAAAGAAGAGCAAATCAAGCCCAAAGCCAAAAGAAGAGAGGAAATTATAAAAATCAGAGCAGAAATCAGTGCAATAGAGACTAAGAAAACAATCCAAAGAATCAACGAATCAAAGAGTTGATTCTTTGAAAGAAAAATTAAATCGATAAGCCCCTAGCCAACCTTATTAAAAAAAGGGAAGAAAAAGCTCAAATTCATGCATAAGAAATGAAAAAGGAGAAATCACTACAGACCCAATAGAAATACAGAAGATCATCAACACCTATTTCGAAAACCTCTACTCTCAAAAGTTTGATAACACAGAAGAAATAGAAAGATTCTTAGAAGCATATGAAGTGCCAAAGCTACATCAAGAGGATGTAAAACTGTTGAACAACCCAATCTCTGCTAATGAAATTGAAAATGTACTTAAGTCCTTACCCACCAAGAAGAGCCCAGGCCCAGATGATTCACTGCAGAATTCTACAAGAAATACAAAAAGACCTAATGCCGACACTCCTCAAACTATTCAATGAAATTGAAAGGGAAGCAATCCTTCCTAAGTCATTCCTGGAAGCAAATATTACTCTAGTACCAAAACCTGAGAAAGACCCAACAAAAAAAGAGAACTATAGACCGATCTCCCTAATGAACACAGATGCAAAAATCCTCAATAAAATATTGGCAAATAGGATCCAACAAATTATCAAGAAGATTATACACCATGACCAAGTGGGATTCATCCCAGGCATGCAGGGATGGTTCAACATACGTAAATCAATAAATGTAATCTACCATATCAACAAAGCCAAAAGTAAGAATCACATGATCATTTCTATAGATGAAGAAAAAGCCTTTGATAAGGTCCAACATATATTCATGATAAAAACTTTACAGAAAATTGGAACAAATGGTCTTTACCTCAATATAATAAAGGCCATTTATGACAAACCAACAGCCAGCATCATACTAAAAGACCAAAAATTGAAAGCCTTTACTTTAAAATCAGGCACAAGACAAGGATGTCCTTTATCACCACTCCTATTTAATATAGTACTGGAAGTACTAGCCAGAGCAATTAGGCAAGAGAGAGAAATAAAAGGGGTAAAGATAGGAAAAGAAGAAGTTAAGTTATCATTGTTTGCAGATGACATGATACTCTACATAGAAGACCCCCTAAACTCCATTGAAAGACTCTTAGATACAATAAATAAATTCAGTAATGTGGCCAGATACAAAATCAATACTCAGAAATCAATAGCATTCCTATACACAAACAACAAAATCACAGAGAGGGAAATAAGAGAAACTGGACTATTCACATTAGCAAGCAAAAAAATGAAATATTTAGGAATTACTCTGACGAAAGATGTGAAAGACTTATACAGTGTAAACTATAATACACTGAAAAAGGAAATTGAAGATGATATCAGAAAATGGAAAGACATCCCTTGCTCATGGATAGGAAGAACAAACATTGTAAAGATGACCATTCTCCCAAAACTGTTATACAGATTCAATGCAATCCCAATAGAAACACCATCAACATACCTTATAGATCTAGAGAAATCAATCCTAAATTTCATCTGGAACCAGAAGAGACCTAGAATCGCAAAGGCAATTCTAAGCAGCAAAGACAAAGCAGGAGGCATCACAATCCCTGACTTGAAGTTATACTACAAAGCAACAGTAGTAAAATCAACATGGTACTGGAATCAAAACAGAGCCAAAGATCAATGGAATAGATTAGAAGATACAACCACAACTACAAACACACTCAACCACCTTATCTTTGATAAAGGAGCCAAGCAGGTTCACTGGAAGAATGACAGTCTCTTTAACAAATGATGCTGGAAAAACTGGCTCTCCATTTGCTGAAAACTAAAGCTAGACCCATGTCTATCACCATGTACTAAATTAAAATCTAAATCAGTCAAAGATCTCAATATTAAAACAGAAACACTAAATCTATTGGAAGACAAATTGGGTAGAAACCTTGGAGACATAGGAGTAGGTAGGGAATTCATGAACAGGCCTCAAACCGCACGGGAAATACTTCCCAGAATCAATAACTGGGACCACTTCTTATTAAAAAGTTTCTGCATGTCAAAAGAAATCTCCAGCATAGTGAAAAGAAAACCCACAAACTGGGAAAAGATTTTAGTGAACTCTCTCTCAGACAAGGGACTCTTGTCTAAAACATATAAAGAATTAAAAAAACTCAGACCTCCAAAATTCAAAGATCCAATCCAAAAATGGGCATCTGAGATGAATACACACTTCTCAGATGAAGAAATACAAATGGCAAATAAATACATGAAAAAATGCTCATCTTCATTCGTCATTAGAGAAATGCAAATTAAAACCACACTGAGATACCATCTCACTCCTGAAAGAATGGCCAGGATCAAGAAAACCAACAACAAATGCTGGAGAGGCTGTGGGGAAAAAGGAACTCTCCTGCACTGTTGGTGGGAGTGTAGACTGGTACAGCCTTTGTGGAGGTCTGTCTGGAGATTTCTCAAAAAGTTGGGATTGGAAATACCATTTTTTCCAGCTATTCCACTTCTAGGCATATTCCCAGAAGAACTGAAAGCATCATACCACAGTGATTTATGTGCACCTATGTTTATAGCAGCACAATTTGTAATCACCAGATCTTGGAAACAACCCAAGTGTCCATCAACTGAGGAATGGATAAAAAAGTTGTGGTATTTCTATACAATGGAGTATTATTCAGCTATAAAGAAGGATCACATTGAGATCTTTATCAATAAATGGGCGCATTCTTGAGACCATACTCATAAGTGAAATAAATCAATCTTGCATGTATGAATACCGAATAGTTTCCCTAATGTAAGTAATGATTCAAATATATAAAAATATGTGGTAATCATGATTCCCCATTATGTGGCCTTGAAGCCTTATAAAATTTTCACTTATTAATTAGAAAGGCTTTATTCTGGGCTTCTTGATACGGAAATATTTGAAGCTATAGTATATGAAGTTTTATCCAAATATTTCAAGGAAAAAGACACATTATGGTAACTACTATTAAATCAGGTTATTTGGTGGTGAAGCACTAGGTTACTGAAACAGTCATGCTTTGACCTCTATTGTTACATTGTTATGTCCTGTTTTAACTCAATTGCTCCCTTATTCTTTAAAAAAATTATTTAGTTATTTCTTATGTTTGTTTTAATTAAGGGGAAAAATAAAATAAATAGGATATATAATAGTAACTCTTTTTGATTTCCTATTAACTTGTTTTGAAGTCCTGTAATACTCCCACGATCTTGTTTTGACTGATTAGACTCTGTTCCATTCTGTGCGATAGTATCAAGTTTGAGGCTATAGGCAACTACTTTGAAGGCAATAAGATTCACTAAGATGCCCATTCTGGTTTGACTATTGTCTCCTTTGGAAGTCCTGTAATGTTTACAATGCCTAAGTTTTATTGGTCTTGTTCTCTACTGTTTTGTCCAACTTTATAATATCTTATGAGATAGACAATTCTTTTTAAGGAAACAAGAGACAACGTTGATAACCATTGTTGATAACCTTGTACTCTGTTCTACATCATGTGCTATGTCTATCCTTGGTTTTGACTGACAGCTTTGTTTTGCCATATTTGACTTTATTCTCTCCCCCCCAAAAAAGTAATAAGAACAAAGGAGTAATAAAATCTAAAATGTGTAAATTTTGTTGTAAAAAAGAGAGGGGGAAAAAAAGAGCTCTAACGGATATAACAGCAAGTGTGTTTCGGGGTGTTAAATAGCTGACTATATTAATGTTTTTGGATCATTGAACACAGCTGTTTGCAGTCTCTCTGTTTGAATGTCCACTTTGTATTCTTTGATACTGTGATTTGAGCAACTATTTCCAAGATGATAATATGTAATCTATTTACAGGTGATTTCTAACTGTTATGTTTTTTTTTTGTAGTTCTGTATTATGTGTACCCTTACACTGCTTTGTTTTGTTTTGTGTTTTTCTCTTTTTCCTCTTAAATAAAATTTAAAAAAAGAAACTAAGAATAGATTATTCAAACTGGAGCGTAGATTTGCAATGTGGGATTATGAAGGGAAAAACTTTTTTAAAATAACAAGGAAACAAACAAGCAGTAAAAACACAAAGACTAGAAGACCACCAAAGTATGTATAACTTCAGAATAAAGAATGTGAATGAAGTAGGAATACAAACAAAGGAAATACAAAGGCTATTCTCAGAAATAATTAAGGAAAGCTTACAAAACATAGGAAAAGGAAATTATATTCAGACGTATGAGGCATATAGAACTCTAGCCACCTACAACCAAAACAGAGCTACACCCAAGCATATAATAATCAAGATCCCATAAATTCAATATAAGAACAGAATATTAAAAGCTATTAGGGACAGGAAACAGATAATCTATAAAGGAAGGTCCATCTGAATAATGGCAGACTTCTTGACACAAATCATGAAGTCAATAAGAGCCTGGAGAGAAATATTCCAAGCCCTGAAAGAAAATAACCTCCAGCCCAGATTGATATACCCTTCAAAACTGTCTCTAGAAATTAATGGAGAAACAAGATGCTTCCAAGACAAAGAAGAACTTGGGAAATTCTTGACCACCAATCCAAGCCTATAGAGAACACTGCAAGGGATTCTGTATAGAGAGAAAAGTACTACAATTCCAGGAACAGTGGCAGAGAGGCCTCAATGAATGGAGCAGAAAACAGAATGAAGAAGACAAGCAGACAACTAATGGCAAAAACGAGCATAACAGAAATGAGGCAATGAAGGTTGGTTATAGTCTCTAATACAGATGGCCTTGATACACTAAAATTTAAAAAGAAGAAAGAGAGCCACACGTAGAGTAGATCAGGAGGTAGGCTCCACGAAGACGCTATTCATAGGAAATATAATTAACATGAAAAAGAGTACATGGACTGAAAATCAAACATGAGAAAACAATGCTTTATGTGACAGA
Source organism: Cavia porcellus (assembly GCF_034190915.1). Taxonomy (NCBI): domain Eukaryota; kingdom Metazoa; phylum Chordata; class Mammalia; order Rodentia; family Caviidae; genus Cavia; species Cavia porcellus. The sequence continues at coordinate 34,862,025 of NW_026947490.1, read as the reverse complement.
GAACTTGACAGTAATAGAGGCAACTAGACCAGTATTTGTGGATAGGTTGGAAAGACAGGCTTTAATAGGTAAAGGAATACAAGTAGATATCAAGTCAGGAGAGAGAAGGTTCAGAACCACTTAGGTAAATAGCAGGTTGTCTCCCCCCACACACAATTTAAAACCAAGGGTCTTGGTGAGACCCAGAAATACACAGTATACCCTGGGGAAGTGAAAGGGAAGAGAGAGTCTTCAAAAAGATGGCAGAAGGTATTGTTAATAGTGTTTCAGAATTTAAAACACAGATTATTTTCACTACTCTGCTTAGATTTTATTCTGTCCCAGTTGGTCTACTTGCATTAGAGTAGAGGGCACAGACAGATATCCCAAAAAAAAAAATAAGGATATAGCACAGTAAACATCGTTAATTTCCTATTAACTTAAGCTGGAGCCCTGTATGACTTATTCTGTTTTATCATGACTAAGCTTAGTTAAATCTAGTTTGTTTGATTGCTGTTTGGTATTGACAGATTTTATTCAAACTGATATGATTGATAGTATCACGTCTGAGAGTATAGGCAACTACACTGAAGATGACAAGACTCACTATGATACACATTCTGGTTTGATAACTGCCTGTTTTTGAAGTATTATACTATATACAAAGTTGTGTTTTTATTAATATTGTTATGCACTGATATATTAAATTATACTATGTCTGATGATATAGTTAATTCTACTGAAAATAACAACAGACACCTAGTATCTATGGTAGAATTCTTTGTACAATGGTCTTATATGTCTTTTTTGTTTCATGTATTTATAGGAATATGTTTTGTTTTGTCTTGCTTTTTTTTGGTTTCTCCCTCTAATATAGAAAGGATAGAAATACATGTTAAGACTCATGCATGTGTAGAACCTATAAACAGATTATGAGAACTGATCTTATGACACATGATGAAATGAACAAATACTCTGAATAAAAAGAGACACTACTGTACCCAGTGCTGATCCTGGAGTGTTATAATGTTAAACCTAGTAATAGTATTATTCTTTGCTCAGAGTAATATTAACCTGACTGGGTTTGTTCAAACTTAACATAATTGAAGATATGGATAACTGCATGTATGTTTAAGTGTATAGAAGTGATAATCATATTACTAAGTTTTTGTTGGATAGTTGAACAGAACTGTTTGCAGTCTCGATGTTTGAATTCCCACTTTATATGTTCTACTTTTGTTTCTTGAACAACTATTTGTAACAGGACAGTAAGTAAGCATGAACTAGTGATTTCTTATTGTTTATTTTTTACTTTGAAAATATGTATTATTTCCACCTATTTTCTGTTTTGTTTAGTCTTCATTTAAATAAAGTTTTTTTAAAAAGACACTACAGTGCCCAGTGCTGATCCTGGTGTTTCATGATTTGAAATCCAGCAATACTATTATCCTTTGTTCAGAATAATTTTAGACTGCTTTGGTTTGTTTAATCTCAACATAAATGAAAATATGGATAACTGCATATATGTTTACGTGTATAGGATTGATAACCATATACTAAGTTTTTATTGGATAATTGAGCAGAACTGTTTCCAATCTTGCTGTTTGAATTCCCACTTTATATGTACACTTTCATACCTTAAACAACTATTTGTAAGAAAACAGTAAGTAAACATCAACTAGTGATTTCTTACTGTTTATTTTTTCTTTGAATGTATGTATTATTTCTAATCATTTTCTGTTTTGTTTAGTCTTTCTTTAAATAAAATTTTAAAAAATAAATTTTTTAAATTTTAAAAAAGGAACCAGGAAGTAACAATACAAAGGCTAGAAAACGACAAGAGGATCTATAACTTAGAAACAAAAAACATGAGCAAAGAAGCAGGAGTATACAAAAATGAATTACAAAGGCTATTGACAAAAATAATTAAGGAAGACTTCCCAAGCATAGGAAAAAGAAATGATATTCAGATAAATGAGTCATACAGAACTCCAGCCAGCTACAACCAAAACAGATCTACACCCAGACATATAATAATCAAGATCCCAGAAATTCACCACAAGAATAGAATATTAAAAGTGGTTAGAGAAAAGAAACAGATTTCCTGTAAAGGAAAATCCATCAAAATAACAACAAACTTCTCAACACAACAAGAACAGCTTGGAGTGAAGTAGTCCAAGCCCTGCAAGAAAATAACCTCCAACCCAGATTGATGTACCCTGAAAAACTCTCTCTCAAAATTAATGGAGAAACAAGATGTTTCCATGACAAGGAGGAACTGTGGGAGTTTGTGACCACCAATTCAGCCCTACAAAGAATACTGTAGGTCATTCTAGAGAGAGACAGTAAAAGTACCAGGATTTCAGCAATAGTGACAGAGAGGCCTCAGTGAATGGGACAGGCAGTGGGATGAAGGAGAAAAGTGGACAAATAAGAGCAGAAAAATAGAATAGCAGAGATGAGGCAGAGAAGGTTGGCTATAATCTCTAATATAGATGGCCTTGATACACTATCAAAAAGAAACACAGGCAGAGTAGATCAGGAGATAGGGTCCATAGAGATGCTCTGAATAGGAAATATACTCAACCTGATAGAGAGTTAATAAACTGAAAGTCAAAGATGAGAACACGCTACTCTATGTGACAGGGAACCAGAGAGAAATAGGGACAACTCATCCAGCAGCTGCAGATAGGTTGGAAAGTCATAACAATTTTGTGCAGTGGAGAACTACTCAGCTGTTAGGAAGGAAAACCCTGAGGATTTAGTAAGTAAAGGAATACAGCTCAAGATCAAGCTCAGGGGTAAAAAGGTTCAGCAACACTTAGATATATAACAGGTTATCCCCCCAATCTAAAACATAAAGGAGTTAGTGGCACTCAAAATGTACAAAGCACCCTGATACTGGGAAAGAGGAGGAGTTGTCTAAAAAAGGAAGACAGAGGACATTGGTAATAGTGCATTAGGATTTGAAAGCCACATTAGTCTTACCACTCTGTTTAGTTTGATTTTATTCTGTTCCGGTCTGTCTACTCATACTAGATTTGAGGGCACAGACAGCTATCCCAAAAATAGAAGGATATACTACGGTAACTATCCTTAATTAACTTAAACTGGAGCCCTGTATTACTTACATTGTTTTACTATGAATGATCTTATTTGAATCTGGTTTGTTAGATCACTGTTTTGTCTTGACTGGTTTTATTCAAATTTGGTATGCTTGACAGTATCAAGTCTAAGAGTAGAGGAAACTACTCTGAAGATGACAAGGTGCATTAAGTTACCCATTACAGTTTGATTATTAACTGCTTTTGAAGGTCTATAATTTTTCCAATGTTGTGTTTTTATTAATATTGTTATATAGTGCTATGTTCAATTATATTATGCCTGATGATGTAGACAATTATATTGAAAATAGCAAGAGACAGCATAGTAACTACTGTAGACCACCTACTATTGTGGTTTTATATGTCTTTTTCATTTCATGGTTTTTTTAGGAATTTGTTTTTTGTCTTGTTTTGATCTTTTTTTCCTGTAATACAGAAAGGATACATATACATATAGAGATTCACGAATGTATAGAATTTCTAAACAGTTTATGAGAATATATTATGTAATACACAATGTGCTGAACAGATACTCTGAAGAAGAAGAGACACTAAGACAACCAGTGCTAATTCTGTAGCATTATGATATAAAAATCTAGCAATACTATTATTCACTGTTCAGAGTGATATTAGTCTAGTCTTTTATGTTTAATTTCAACATACATAAAGATTTGGACAGCTATTTCAAAGAGAATGAGAGACATTATGGCAGCCATTGTTGACTTCCCTATTGTCCAGTCTTGAAGATCTAAAAAGCCTTCATCATCCTGTTCTGATTAGTTTAATTCTATAATGTTCAGTATGTTTTCACTGTGTGTGAGGGTGTGGACAACTATTTAGAAGAAAACAAGAAACAATATGATACACAGTGAGGATCTCCAGTGGTCTGCTTTGAAATCTGTGTTTCTTAAAATTGCTTCCTTATGACCTATTTTGTTCTATTTAACTTTACCCTCTAAAATAAAAAAAATATTTAATAGGCTCACTTGTTCAAAAATTTTGTTTCCTTCTTATATTTCTTTGTTGACTTTTTTGTCTAGTTGATCTATTTGTGGCCATGGGGCATTTAGGTCATCCATTCTAATTGTATCAGTGCATATTTGATTTTTCATGTCTGCTAATATTTGCTTTGTATATATTGGTGTGCTGGTATTAGTTGTGTATACATTTATAATTTTATCTCTTCTTGAATTGTTCCTTTAACAAGGATGTAGTGCTCATTTCAGCAACACATATACTACAACTGGAACAAGGAATTGGTGATGTTCTTTGTCTCCGTTGCTCAGTCTTGACTTGAAATCCACTTTGTCTGAGAATACAAAACTACCCCTGCTTTTCCAGGTAACTATTGCATGGAGTATTATTTTCCATCCTTTGACTCTCAATCTATGAACTTTTTGAGTTTTATGTGTTTCTTGCATGTAGCATACTGTTGGATCTTACTTCTTCATTCATTCTGCCAGGCCTTTTCTTTTGATTGGTGAATTGAGATCATTCACATTGATAGTTAATAACTGACATGTGTTGACTTATGCTTGTCATGCTGTTTTTCTATTCCTGGTTCCCCATACTTTCTGGTTTTTACTACCTTTCCTGACTAATTTATTCTGTTGGGGTTTGTGGAGTTGTAGTCTTTGGTATCTCTTTTTGGAATGGCCTTCAGAATATTTGGCAGTACTGGAGCAGTTGTCATATACTTCTTTAGGTGTTCCTTGTCATAAGAATGTCTTAATTATTCCTCAAATTTGCAAGATAGTTTCCTGGGTTCATCAATCTTTGTTGGAGGTTGCTTTCTTTAGGACTCAAATACTTGTCTCAAAGCTCTCCTTGGCTTTAGGGTTTATGTTGAGCAGTCTGTCGTGATTGTGCTGGCATTCCTTTATAAGTTGTTTCTTTTATCTAACAGCTTATTGTAGACTAACCTTGAATTGATTTTCTTAAACTCTTGAATGTTAGATACCTTGGCATGGGTTGTTTTGTTTTGTTTTTATCAAGGCTAATTGAAGGTTTATGTTTACCTTATCTATAGATCAAACCAGGTTTGGAAAGTTTTTTGCCATTAATTTTGTGAACAGGTCATTTGAAGTGTGACCTGTTTTTTCACTGAATCCAGTCAACTTATGTTATTCTTCTTTGCAGTCGTTGGATTCATTTGTCATGACACCATCTGTTTTTGAGAAATCATTCTTCTCATGATGGCTAATAAAAATTCTGTCTTCTGCCTCTGATATTCAGTCTTCATACTGGCTCATTCTCCTGTATGTACTTTCAATAGAATTTTTAATATCCTGAATGTCTAACTGAATTTGTTTCATGGATTCTATTTATTTCTTATGTTGGACATTACTGATTTTTACCATTTCCCTAAAATCCTCAACTTTTTTCTTTATATTTCTGGATTCACTAAACTTTTCTTTAATCATAGGCATCACTTACTAGGTTTCCTGAGAAATTATTTCTGGTTTTATTTTTTTTTCTAGAACCTTAGTCCTGTACTTTATTACTTCCTAGAGAACCTAGGCGGGTGGCTTTTGAATGATCTACCTCATTGCTACCTGGCTTTGACTTTGGTAAGCTGCAAGTCTGGGGTTCATTTTGTTTCTGTGTCTTCTCATTTTCTATTTTTTAAGTTTAATTCCTGCATTGATGTTTCAAATTGCTTGTGATAAGAATCTTTATTTCTAGTATCTATGTTGTAGTGAGGGCTTGCAAAGAGAACAAGACAATACAGGTAACATAATTTGTAATATTATTTTACAATAGTAAAGTGCAGGAAATCTCTGTAAATGTTAAAAATCCTTTCAAAAATCTACCTGAGTGCCTCAGTCCCACAGCAACATCTTTCATGAGCCCATAACCAAACACCCACAAATCCAACTGGAGCCTAGCACCCAAGACAATGACTCATGCAAGTCTGCTTCCTATATCTGTGCTGGAAAGGCCAAAAGTAGTAGCTAGAAAGTTTGTACCAGTAGGAAGAAGGATCTGTGCCAGTATGCTGAAAGTTCTGCACTGGATCCAGGAAGCAATGCTCAAAGTAAGAATCAGAGATCCCCTGAAAAGTACCACAATTATCCTCAGTGACATGAGGACCTGAGTTCCTCTGAAAATGAGAACAGCTAAATTTATATCAGGAAGCCAGAAGGACAAACTTCTCCTGGAGATTAAGCAGTGCACCATTTTCCCCTTTGGAGTCAGGAAGTGATACTCAACATAAGGACCAGAGTTCCCCCAAAGTGAATCACAGCCATTCTCAGCAAGAACAAGTTCTCAAGCTCCTCTGACAGTGAGAACAGCCAATATCATATCAGGAAAGAAACTCAACAAGCTCCTCCAGGAGAACCCACAGCAACAAGAGAACCAACAACACCACAGAGAAACAACAACACTAAACTCTCTGGTTTCCACTTTCTCTCCAGTTCTCCTTTTTATCCTGGCAAGAATCCTCAAGTGGGCCATTCATGCTCAGCCCCATGCTGATTCAGTTCAGTTGGTTGTTGCAAACTGACCACCATCAATCCAGCACAATCAAGAACCCACAGGAACTGACTACCTCTCAGACATGTCTTCCAGATGTAGCTGTTTTTGCACTTTTGGATCTGTTCTAAGACCCTACTACTTCAACTCACTGGGGTGAGAATTGCTGCCTATCTGGCCTAGTCCCTGGTTCTGCCACTGGCCTATAGTGTCTTATATGGCACTCAGGCAAGCTCAATCTTGCCTACAATGGAGAACAACTGACTAGAACAATTATGTCACCTTCCCATAATAATGCATTGAGGAATAATAGTGCCATCCAACACTCTTGAAAAGTGACACACTGTGGGAGGTATTATTTTGCCATCTTTAATCCTGTAAACAAGAATGGCAGTAATAAAACAGAAGTTAAAATCCAGCAGAGGCATAATCAGTAAATAACCCATCAATATGGTGATTTTACCTACAGGATAGAAAATTTAAAAAGGGTTAGGGGAAAAATACAGAAGTAGAGTAGAGCCAGGCATTGTGCTGCACACCTGTGACCCATCCCTCAGGAAGTTGGGCAGGATTATTAAAGTTGGAGGCCAGCCTGGACTACATAGGGAGTTCAAAACCTGCCTAAACTACACAGTATGACTCTGTATCAAAATAAATAAATAAATAAATAAATAAATAAATAAATAAATAAATAATAAAATAGAAGAAAAATAGTGATTAGATCAAGACTGGAGGACAAAGAAAGATTATATAAACTTTTAGAACTAGTAAATCAGAATGGAGGGAAAGAAAAAAGAAGAAATAGAAACAAGAACAAAGTGAATCAAAACAATAATGGAAAAACAATGACACTCATATAAAATCAAGAACAATGGAGAAAAACAGAAAAAGATTTAAAAAGCAGAAAAAGTGTCCATTTCAGAGTGATTCTCTGGTGTCACTCATAGACAAAGTAAAAACAGAGTCCAGGTCTGTGTTGCCTGATCCCACCAAGCCAGAAGTGTTTTAACCCACCCCCAAAACAAGGTACCATGATGAAAAATGGGGCAAGACCCCCGAGATGACAAATGGGGCAAGACGTCTTTTTAAAAGTAGTGCTTTTATTTTAGCTGGCCCAGTGACACAGTGCAGATGGAATTTGCAAAGCTGTGCAACTGAGTTAGAGTTTTGACTGATTTTTATAGTAAATTTATGATTAGCTCATTGATCATTAAGTACAAAGTGATGAGAAACAGAAATAAGGTGGGCCTTTGTTCCCCTTTGCTTGAGGTCAGAGGCATTTCACAGTGGATGGTTAGCCAATTCATAGCCCTTGGTCTGCCAATTCTAGGAACATTTGTCTCTCATAAAGGGAACAATGGTTGACACAGCATCATTTGTCTCTTACAAGGGGAACAAAAGTTGACATAGCACACAGGTTACTAAAGTGAGGGGGTGGCGCATTGCAGAACAGCATAATGACACGGTCAGTTAATTTATAACTATGTGGTTGGTGCTAGGTTACTAGGGTAACAAGCTCAGTACAGAATGACAATATTGCTAATAACTATCTTTTTAAGTAACTATTTTTGTTAATTATCTTTTAATCAATCATTTTAATTTTTCAGCATCTTAGTATAACAAGCAGTAGAATTATGGTGGTGGTGGATAACCCCAGCAAGCCTGGCCTTTAGTTCCACTGAAGATCAAGTTGCCTCTGCTTTCTGGCTGTGAGGCTGGAAACTGAGTTTTAAAAGCAATTTTCAAGTATTCTGTATTATAGGGATGGTTTTACAGAAGAAGGTTTGATAGAAAATGATTGCCAATTACAAAACCTGCTAATGAAGAAACAGAGAATTCACTAGAAAACCCAAATTAGGATTCCAGATGTCATAGCTTTGAGGTATTGAATCTGGAGCAAATTGTGAAGACCTTTGAGATTTCTGAACCTTTGGTTTGTCCAGAACAGGCAGAAGCTAAGTGATTGATGCCGGCTGAAAATCTCAAATAGAAAATGAAATCTAAAACGTAGAACAGTGTGTATTGTATATGGTGCATGATTGAACATTTTTTTTTTATTTTGAAGGTAGTAAAATAAAACAAAGCAAGACAGAACAAAGCCAATTGAGACAATGCAGTGAAATTGATACAGATCTTCAGCGCAGGACACTGAGATAACAGTAATAGGTATCATAGAATATCATGTTATCTTCACAATGCTTGTCCTTTCAATCAGGAATAGGAAAATCCCCCATATTGGCTATATTGCATACAGTCATCCTCCCGAGAAGCTCAGGCTTCTGGCCACAGGTCAGCATAATCAACCCAACAATGCAAGCATTTAGTTGTTTTATGTACCTTAGTTGCTATCAACTCCAGCTCTCCTGGATACCAGCCAGTTGCTAACTGGAGTAGGAAGGTGGAATGGGACATTTGATTCTTAGCCTGTGTATCAGTAGGCTCATGGGAGACACTGAATTGTTAAAAATATGGAACACTTCATGAATTTGTGAGTCATCCTTGCGCAGGGGCCATGCTAGTCTTGTCTATATCATTCCAATTTTAGTATATGTGCTGCTGAAGTGAGCATTGATTGAGCATTTTTAAAGACAAGCTAAGAATTGAATGTAATGGGGATCAAATGCAGGGCTTAGCACGTGCTAGGCAAGTGCTCTACCACTGAGATACACCCCCAGCTCCTGCAGAGTTATTTTTCAAGAAAGCCATAGAGACACTCAACAGGTGTCTCCTCCATAAGTCTTCTCTGGGGAAATAAACATTGGCATCACAATGAGATATTACTCACACATTTAGAATAAGTATGAAGAATAAGATAAGAACTAACAAATTCTGGCAAGGCTGTGGAGAAAGGAGATCTCATATTCTGTTGGTCACAGTGTAAATCATCACAGCCATTGTGGAAAGAATTATGCAGATTCCTCCAAAATTTGAAGACAGATATCCCATCTGTGTTTCTTTCACAGGATCATCTCAGGTGGTGGTGGGGGCACAGAACAAAATGTTCATCATTCCAAGATCTGCTTAAGTCTACAGAAGCCCTGCAAAGGTCTAACAGAGTCAAGACCACACAAAATGGGATTTGGGTGATTCAGTCTATAATTCCACCACAGTCTGCTAGCTCACGATGTCTGTCTACCCACATGCTTTTGGGAAATCACCTGTTCACAGAGCAGCTAACTTTCAGCCCTGTAGGGATTTGTGTGGCAGGAGAAAGAGTAACGTATGCTCTGTATTAACCTCCAGGTTGACAAGAAGGATGGTCAGGTATTGGAAAGCTGTTCTTCTGCTAACTTCAAATGACCTTTGGTCTCACAAATAGTCCTAACCCATTTCCTTTCTTTCTTTCTTTCTTTCTTTCTTTCTTTCTTTCTTTCTTTCTTTCTTTCTTTCTTTCTTTCTTCCTTCCTTCCTTCCTTCCTTCCTTCCATCCTCTCCTCCTTCCTTCTTTCTTCCCTCCCCTCCCCCTCCCTTCCCTCCCAAGCTCCTGGTGTGGGGCTGTTCACAACAGGAGACCTTGGTCCTCAGCAGCAGGAGTCTCTGTCACAGTGGTTCTGCACCCTTCTTTAAGAATCTTGCTCCTCTTCAGGGCAGCCTCAGGTCACTTCTCCCTGTGACTGTTCATGACTCCACCCTGCTGGCCCACAGCAGCCTGTGCCCTCTGATTTCACAGGAGGCCACTGGTTCAGGAAACTGCTCAGGACCTCACTTTTGTGTCTGTGTCTTGAAGGAAGTGAGGCCACAGTGAGGAGGACACAGGCTCACTCCCTCATGGCCTGTGACTGGTAGGACAGTGTATGTATTGGACTCTGCTATGGGCCTCTTGAACTTGGGGACACTAATTAGATACTTCTTTGTGAAGGCTTGGTGTTCAGTTCAGCATAGGTCACCTCCTGAGGGCCAAAGGCTAGAACTGGATAGGGGCACATGAAGGACTGGGACTGGGGCAGCTACTCCTGAGGGCAGAGTGAAGAGAAGAAGGATTTAACTGAGGTGAGTGGGACACAGCAGGCACATGCAGAACAGTTCCACATTCAGAAGACAGGTGATTTTATCCACTACAGATGGTGACAGGGTAGAAAAGAAAAGTACTCAGGGGAAGGGCCCCGCACTTCTGCAGAGAAAGCTTCTGCCCTCATTCCAAGCCCACTCAGCAAATTAGGAGTAGATCTTTCTCCACCTGATTGCAAATATGTACAAAAAACCCTGAAGCTCACCTCATACTTACTGGCAGGAATCCTGAAGTTTTTCTGCTAAGCTCAGTAGAAAAACAAGCTGTCCCCTTTCCACCCCTTCCAGTGTGGAACCGGAAGTACAAGAGGGTAAACAGAGGAAGTGCAAGGGAACAGCCTGGGAAGGAAGAGCTAGAATGGCCTTTGTTCCCAGTTGCAGTGATGGTCTGTGTAGCAAATTGGAATGACTGGACAAAAAAAAAAAAAAAAAAAAGAAAGAAAGGAAAGATTTCTGGAAGCAGGGATTATAGCAAAGTTGATTCCAGACTCATGTGCAGGTCTCTTGTTTAGGTGTATTTCAGCAGTGAGCAGTGGAATTTGATGACACCAGTTATAGGCCTCACCTCAAACTCTGCATGTGTGACATCGCACTGGTGTTTTGAATTTGGACCTGAGAAGAATACACACACCATCAGGAAATGCTGGTGAACAGGACTTTTTTTCCAACTGATATTCTTCAGAGCCAGGCAACACTGCCCACGCCAGCTTGTTGCTTCAAACAAAAGTGTGTTTATTGCCAAGTTGTTACATTTCAGCAGAAAACTTACAAGGAGCACCTGATAAACATTACTGGATTTCAGGCGCTCAGAGAGTGTGTAAAGGCATCAATTTGAAGTTAGTGTCTCATGCTGCAGTCTGATTTTTGTTCATTTGTTCTGTTATGTGAACCAAATTCTAGATTCTTTGCACAAGATAGCACCTCACTACTGTGCACTGGGGAACATGGTTAAGGAGGAAGCATAGAGTCCCCTGAAATTGGATGGGGCATGAGAGTCAAAGAGGTAAGGAGTAAACACGGCCTGCGATATAGCATCCCATCCTGGTGCTGAGAAGAGAGGAGGGGCTGGCAGCAGAGTCCACAGCAAAATGATGGGGAGCATCTCAGGTCCAATAATCACTTTTGCTCCCTGCACAATTTCAATATAGAGATCTTTGGTTATGTGTCAGATTTTCCTCCAGAACATTCTGGGGTCACCAGATTTATTCATCTTTGTTCCAAGTCTCTACCATCTGAGCATTCAATGAGTTCTATTTGGTGTTCACCTCCTTGCTTCATCTTGAGTCCTTCTCTGATAGCAGTGAGCCTGGAAGATCAGAATCCCAAAGGCCACTAGGATCAGGATAACGAGGCCCATCCAGATGAGATTTCCCACTATGTAACCCTGGGCTGTGAGGCTCGGATGGAGACAAAGAAGTCACAGAGTTCAGACCAATATCACTCCCAACCCATGCATGTCCACCTGTGTTTCCTGGACAGGATTCTACCTGTGTGAGACCCTATGACTAACAGTTCTCCTGCTCCCCTGTCCTGGGCTCTGCCTTGTTCTCTGGTGGCCTGACATTCTCAGCTGTTCCTGAGAACTAGGAAGAGCAGGCACATTGTGAGCTTGTGAGGAGACTTGAGGGTTACTCCTGAGCTGCACATCTACCTGTCTCCTGCAGAGGAAACAGCTTCATGTGGATCCTGAACAAGGGCTTTCTCCACTGTAACCAGGCTCCCTCTGGCCTGCTTAGTGGATTTTCAGCCTCACTGAAACCTGCTGTCAGAATCACCTTGGAGAGGTTCATCAGAGCTCAGTCTGGGACACAGGAAGGTGTGAGCTGATTGTCCTGGATTTGCATCTCCACTGTGTCTCCCGCTGAGGGCCCAGAGCTTAATGGTCCAGGGCAGGTCCTCAGGGCCTCTGAACTTCAGGAGCACAGAGGGCTGCCTACCCTTCACCACCCAGCTGGGACCCCCTACTGTCATGCATCACTTTGGCCTCCTGGGAACTAGTCATTGCACAAGGAGGAGCAGCTGGAACAACACGGGCATTCATACAGATAAACACATGCTCAAGGGCACTTGTGTTCTCCCTCTGCTTTGCCCACCACCTTGCTCTAATGACCACAAAGATACTCTGTGAACAGCAACTCTGAAGCCTAAGTAGGACACAGAGGTGGACCGGACCCGTCCTGCTGGACCCTGGCTCTAGGACATCTCTGGAGCTGACCACAAAATAACACAGACCATCCCATCACAAAGCTTCTCCAAAATCACCATCCCATCCTGGTCAAGAACATCGCTGGGCCAGGACACCTGCCCAGTGTCTGAGAGGGACTTGAATCAGAGGGGACATATTCCTTGGGCCATCAGAGGTTCCATCTCAGTGCTCTGCCAGGGTGAGAGCTGGTCTTTAAGTCTTAAAGTCCTAGTGAGATGGTAAGGACATTGAAAGCACCTCCTGTGTGTAACATATTAGAAGGCTCTAGGGTTAAGCATCTTCATACACATACTGAATCCTTCTAACCAGAGTCCTCCTCCCATCTCTCTTACAGCTAACACAGGGTCCAGTGACACCCCTTCTGGGTGTCAATCAAAAGGAAATGGGGTAAGTGTATGGAAGACAGCACTGCACCCCATGGTCACTGATGGTAATGTGACTCAGAAGAGCAAACCTGTCTCTATGGCAACTACATCCTGACGTGATATGGGAACTGTCCCAGTCATTTCCCAACAATGATACAGCCGAAACACTCAGCAAACCAAAAAGAAGACTCCTGGGTGGCTAAGTCATCCCAGGACTGCCTGGCACTGTAATTGCCTGTACACACTTGTGTGTGTGTGTGTGTGTGTGTGTGTGTGTGTGTGTGTGACTGGATAACAAGCCGGGGGAGTGCTGACCTATGTCCCCATCCCCAACCTCATTTTAACTTTTATTTTGATGCAGGGTTTTGCTAAATCACTAAATCACCTGGGCTCATCTCAAAATTGTGGTCTTCCTGCCTCATGCTCCAAGAGTGCTGAGAGGATAGATGTGTTCCACCACACCCAGCTTTAGTAGGTTTTTAAATGTGTGTTAAGTTTGAATGAATGTTCTGTGCTCTGGTTCCCTTCATGGTGCTTGTCCTGATCCTCTGTGTTGGCTCCCTTTGTTCAAGGAAATGCTCCTAGGATTTAAAGATTCATTTACACCATTGTTGATAACCTTGTACTCTGTTCTACATCATGTGCTATGTCTATCCTTGGTTTTGACTGACAGCTTTGTTTTGCCATATTTGACTTTATTCTCTCCCCGCCCCAAAAAATGTAATAAGAACTAAGGAGTAATAAAATCCAAAATGTGTAAATTTTGTTGTAAAAAAGAGAGGGAGGGAAAAAAAGAGAGCTCTAACGGATATAATAGCAAGTGTGTTTAGGGGTGTTAAATAGCTGACTATATTAATGTTTTTGGATCATTGAACACAGCTGTTTGCAGTCTCTCTGTTTGAATGTCTACTTTGTATTCTTTGATACTGTGATTTGAGCAACTATTTCCAAGATGATAATATGTAATCTATTAACAGGTGATTTCTTACTGTTATGTTTTTTTTTTTGTAGTTCTGTATTATGTGTAACCTTACACCGCTTTGTTTTGTTTTGTGTTTTTCTCTTTTTCCTCTTAAATAAAATAAAAAAGATTCATTTACAATTAATGCATGTAATTCACAGAGCAGATGCAAAAGACAAATAACAATATTCTATAGTTGGTTACACATGGCTTGTCATATGTTGCTAGACAGATTTATTCTACGTAAGCTAATTGGGCTTACTATTGTATAACAAGCAGGAAGATTCAGTCATTGTCTAGGACAGAGCCAATTTGCCCTTGAGGTGTTAAGTCTCTGGATACTTGAAAGCAAACAAAAATATAACAAGATGCACTGCATGACTAAGTTACAGTTATCTTGTGGGTGGCATTGGAATGTTGTCTTGTTTTGTTTTTTTCTAGTTATGAGAACAGGCTGTATTTCCCAGTTGCCTCCTTGACTAGTGTTGAAAATATACTAGTATTAGAAATGCAAATTTTCAAATTTCCTTTACATTTAAAATGGCTCCTACAATAGGAAAGTTGATGACACATTACTCTGCAGGTCTGTTATTGATGTATATTCCAGCAAATGGGCAATAGAATTTGATGACACCAGTTTTGGGCCTCACCTCAAATTCTGCATGAGGGACATTGCACTGGCATTTTGAATTTGGTCTTGAAAAGAGTATTGCAGCATCCAGGAAACTTCAGAATAGGACTTTATTTCCAACTGACTTTCTTCAGAGCCTGTCAGCAGTGCCTGCCCCCAGCCTTTTGCTTCAAACAAAAGTGTGTTGATTGCCAACTTGTTCACTTCAGCTGGAAATTTACAAAGAGCACCTGATAAACACTATTGGATTTCAGGTGTTCAGAGAGTTTGTAAAGGCATAAATTTTCACTTTGTTTTTCATGCTGGAATTGAATTTTTATTTATCTGTTCTGTTATGTGAATCAAATTCTCTGGTATCAGCTAAAATGGCATTGGGAAATGTGCTCATTAAAGAGAAAACACAGAGTCCTCTAAAAATGGACTGGGCATGAGGCTCACAGAGGTAAGAATCAAGCCTGACTCAGGGGCACAGCCTCCTGTTCTGTCACTGAGAAGACAGGAGGGTCTGACAGCAGAGCCCACAGCCAGTGGAGTAGAAGAACTGCAGCTTCCCAGAAGAGGGCTTCCACACAGTGCCCAGGTGATTTTTTTGTGTACCTAGTTTGCTCCCCAAGAGAGATGCTGACATCTTCACAAGGCATACTCATGTGGACTCTGTGTTTGAGTGTGCAGGTGTGAACAGGCTTAGGCAGATGTTAGCAGGGGAAGCCCCATCTTCCCCCACCCCTGTCTCTCAGATGCAAGTTCCTTCACCTTGACCAGCAGCCACACCCACATGGACTCCAACATCACCATGTTTAGGAAGAAAGAAATAGAACTGACTTTGACACTGATAAAATGATTGCCTGTCAGAAAATGGGACTGACTAGCTCTTGTATGCCAGCCCAGAGGATGACCACTGCACCCCACCCCAGTACTGACCACCACTGCACCTGTGACCTTGCACATTCCTCCCAGACACCAGCCCAGAAGACTGCAGCAGCAATACTGGCTGTGCCTGCTGCCATTGGATACCCTCCCCATCTCTTAGACCAAGCACTGCTGTAAATGTTTGGTTCCCACACTTCCTCCCAGAACCTTGAACTGCAGTGGATTGGCCATGTTGATTTGATAGGAGATTTAGTGTCTCCTCACCCAGAACAAGGAACCTGGCAGATTCTGGTTGCCACATACCCAACAATTGATTGGACATCAAACACACAGTAGGGCCCTAGAAGACACACTGTTGACAGTTGTGACTTATTTGGGTTGAATAAACAGATATTGGCCTAGAAGGTAAAAATGACAAAAGAAAAATGCAGTCTCAAACATCTAGTTCATCAAGAGCAAGAATAGGTGACAGTGAAAAAGAAGACTTTGAAAGTCATACACCAGAAATCTCTGAAAAGATAATAAATGAATAAAGAAACAAATCCATGAAGCTATAGAGGAAATTAGAAATAATGTCTTACAGAAAGACAGAAATAACAACTTTAGTAAATGAGTTATTCTACATAGATAGAGAAGAAATAGATTTAAAAAATAGGAGTATGGGAAATTGACTGAAACTTTGAATGAACAATGTAGAAAACGAGCAAAATCCATGAAACAAATTCAAAGAGATATCCAAGCAACAAGGAATTCTATTGAAAGCTGGCAAAACAATTTAAATGAAGCTGAGGGTAGAATTTCAGACCTTGAAGATATGATCACCAATAGTGATCATGAGAGGGTAGAACTTATAAAAACAGCAAAGCAGCATGAAATGAAAATCCAGCAGCTTCAAGATGATGCTAAGAGAAACAATACAATCAGTGAAGATGCAGGAGTTAACACAAACGACATAACTAAATGATTTACAGAAGTAATAGCAGAAAATGTTCCAAACATCGGAAAAACTCTGATATACAAATAAGTGAGGCATATAGAATGCCAACCAGTCACAACCAACATAAATATACACCCAGACATATAATAATTAGAAACCCAGACATACAATATGAAAACAGAATTATAAAAGCTTTTGGAGAAAAGACAGAACTCATCTATCTAGGAAAGCCCAGCAGAATCATGGCAGACATTTCAGCAGAAACCTTCAGGTTAAGATGAGCTTGGAGTGAAATATTTCAAGTCCTAAAAGAAAACAACTTTTCAACGCAGACTGATGTACCCAGAAAAACTGTCTTTCAAATTTAATGGAGAAACAAGATACTTCCATGACAAAGAGCCAAAGTAATTTATGTCCACTAAACCAATCCTAGAGAGAGTATTGAAAGACATGTTAGAAAGAGATAAAAATGACCACAATTTCTGGAACAACAACAGAAAGAAACAACTAGGCTGGACAAAAAGTTAAACACAGGAGAAAAGTGGGAAATCAACAATAGCAAAACAACATGGCAAAGACAAACCAATGTATATCAGTGATATCCTGATATGTAAATGGGCTCAATTCATTGTCAAAAGAAACAGGTTGACAGAATGGTTAAAGAAATAAGGCCACACAATATGCTGTATACAAGAAACACATCTGACTCAAAAAGAAACTCATAAATTATCCAGAAAAAAAGCAGGGGATAGCTATTGTGTTTGCAGACAAAGTCAACTTCAAACCTAAAATGATAAAAAGAGATAAAGAGTACCATTATATACTTGTAAGTAGAAAACTAAAAAAGGAAGAACTAACAATTATAAATACATATGCACCAAATATAGGAGCATCCAACTGTATAAGACAAATACTAGTGAACATGAAAAACCAAATACACAAGAACACAATTTTAATAGGAGGCCCTAACAACCCACTGTCACAAAGAGATATATCAATTAGACAAAGAGTCAGCAAAGAAATAACAGAACTGAATCATAACTGTGAGTGAATGGACTTAGTGGATGGTTACAGAGTGTTCCACCCAACCACATCAGAATATACATTCTTCTCAGCTGCACATGGGACATTCTCCAAAATAGACCATATATTAACTCATGAAACATTCTTAGGCAAAGGCAAAGGAATTATCCCATGAATAATATCTGATCTTAGTGCAGAAATCAATGGCAAAATATCTTCAAAATGTGCATATTTGGAAATTAAATAACAACCTTCTGAATAACAAGTGGGTTACAGATAAAAATAATAAATAAAAGAATAACTACAATACAGTTAAAATGCATATGCAATATACCATAAACTGAGGGACACAATGAAAACAGTCCTAAGAGAAAAAATATATAGTAATAAATAGTCACATCAAGAAAATGGAACACACGTAAATAAATAACCCAATGCTACATCTCAAGCTCTTAGAAAAGGAAGAGCAATTCAACCCAAAATCTCACAGAAGAGAGGAAATTGTAAAGATTAGAGTAGAAATTAATGCAATTGAAACCAAAAGAAAGAACAAAGAATTAATGAATCAAAGAGTGTTTTGTGAGAGAATAAACAAAAGTGATAAACCTCTGGCCAACCTGATTAAGAAAAAGGAAAAAAACCCCTCAGATCCATGCAATAATGACTGAAAAGAGGGAAATTACTGCAGATTCATTGAAATTCAAAAGATCATCAACACCTACTTTGAAAATCTCTACACACATAAGTACACACAGAGGAAATGGACAATTTTCTAGAAATATATGAACTATAAAAGCTCAATCAAGAAGATATAACAATTTTGAATAACTCAATATCAGCCACTCAAATAAAAAATGTGATTAAAAACTTACAGAAAAGAAAAGCCAGGTCCTGATGGATTCATGGCTGAATTCTATAAAAAAAAGTTTAGAGATTTGATGCTAATATGTCTCAAACTATTCAATAAAACTGAAAGAGAAGCATTCCTTCCTATCTCTATCTTGGAGGCAAGTATCACTCATGTACCAAAACCAGAGAAATACCCATCCAAAACAGAACTATAGATCAATCTCTCTAATGAACATTGATTCAAATATTCACAATAAAATATTCACAAACGGAATGCAGCAAATCATCAAGATTATACACCATGACCAAGTCGGATTTATTCCAGGAATGTAGGGATGGTTCAACATATGCAAATCAATAAATGTAATACACCACATCAACAGAACCAAAGGTAAAAATCACATGATCATCTCAAAAAACACAGAAAAAGCTTTTGGTAAAGTGCAAAACCTTTTCATGACAAAAACCTTATAGAAACTCAGAATACACGGTATGTACCTCAATATCATGAAGTTCTTTTATCACAAAGGAATGGTGAACATTATACTAAATGGACAAAAACTGAAAGTCTTCCCTCTAAAATCAAGAAGAGGACAAGGATGTCCACTATCACTACTCAAATTCAGTATAATTCTAGAAATATTAGCCAGAGCAATCAGACAAAAGGGAGAAACAACAGGAATAAAAATAGGGAAAGAAGAAGTTAAAATATCATTATTTGTATACAACATGATATGATATATAGAAGACTCCACAGACCCCATTAAAAGGTTACTAGAGGTCATAAGCAAATTAAGCAACATAGCTGGATACAAAGTCAACACTAAAAAATCAATAGCATTCCTGTACACAAACAAAAAACTCCATGAGAGAGAAATTATGGAAATATCACCTTTCACAATAGTATCTAAAACAGTGAAATACCTAGGAATCAGCCAAACCAAGAATGTGAAAGACCTATATGCTGAAAATTATAGTACTCTAAAAAAGGAAATTGAAGATGATATTAGAAAATGGAAGGATATTCTCTGCTGTTGGTTAGGAAGAACCAACATTGTGAAAATGACCATACTGCCAAAACTGTTATATAGGTTCAATGCAATCCCAATCGAAATACCATCAACATAACTTATATATGTAGATAAAATATTCCTAAAATTCATTTGGAAACAGAAGAAACCTTGAACGGCAAAGGCTATTCTGGACAACAAAGGCAAGACAGGAAGCATCTCAATTCCTGACTTGAAACTATACTACAAAGACACAGTAATAAAATCAGCATGGCACTTGCAAAGAAATAGAACTGAAGATCAACAAAACAGATTAGAAGATATAAACACTACTACAAAGACACTCAGCTACCTTACTGTTAACAAAGGGGCTAACCATGTTCACTGGAAAAAAATAGCCTCTTTAATAAATGGCATTGGAAAAATAGGATTTCGACCTGCTGAAGACTGAAAATAGACCCAATGCCTATCACCATACACTAAACTAAATTCAAAGTGGATCAAGTATCTAATAATTAAAATGGGAAAACTAAATCTACTGGAGGGTAAGGTAGGTAGAAATCTTAGAGACATGGGGTAGGCAGAGAATTCATGAATAAAATGGAAACCACATGGGAAATACATCAAAAAATCAACAACTGGGATCTCATTTTACTAAAATGTTTGTGCACTTCAAAAGAAATCATCAACAAAGTGAAAAGAAAACCCACATAGTGGGAAAGGATTTTAGCCAACAATCCCTCAGAGACAGGACTCATATCTGGAACATATAAAGAATTGAAAAACATCAAGCCCCAAATTCAAAGACCCTCTCCAAAAATGGGCATAGGAGATGAACAGACAGTTCTCAGATGAAGATATACAAATGGCCAACAAATATCTGAAGAAATGTTCACTATCATTGATGATTTAAGAAATGCAAATTAAAACAGCACTGAGATTTCATCTCAGCCAGGAAAGAATGACTGCTATCAAGAAAACAACTGATGAACTTCTGGGAGAACATGGCGGACAAATAACAGCAGCCACAGAGGCTCTCTGAGATTACCAGTTTAGAATCCCGGAGCGGTGCCGTGTGAGGAGTCCTACGCAAGGGGAGATGTACCCTGCCAACTCAGAAACGAACTAAGCTGAGAGAAACCAACTGGAAATGCAGTCCTGATGCTATAACAGGAACAGATAAAATCTCAGTGCAGAAGCTGGATCCCACGCCATTGGAAGCTGCAATTTGAATTTCCTGTTGCTGATACTGCGTTCCAATCCGCATGGCAGGGAGAGAGATGTGTGAAAGCTCTGAGAGCTGGAATTGGTGAACCAAACGGCACTGAGACTGGGACTGGCAGGGAGCCCTTGAATCGACCTGTGGTGAGTGAGAGAAACGGGGACCCTTTCATAGACTAGGAGGCTCCAACAGAGGACATTCTAGGAACGAGCAGACTAGCCGGAACAGGGCCCTGCAGTGACTTTAGTTGCATATTCCCCTCTACAAGCAGGAGTGGTGGAGAGCACTTGGCCTGGTGACACTGCGGACTAAGATCCAGTAGGCTAGCCCAAATCAGGTCCCTGTGCCTGGTGATGCACCCTAGCAGTAAATCATTCAGTAGGTTGACCTGGAGGGGTGGGCCCAGCAGAGGCTGCCCAGGTCTGTGTCTCCCTAGTACACTGCAATGGGCAGGAACACCTAGCCAGTGTATTCAAACAAACTGTAACAGACAAAGAGAAAAAAAAAAACTGGGCCTCCTACAGATACTTGTATGGAAGGAACAAAAAGTATGGGAAAAGAGAGCAACAAGAAAGGGTCCTCAGTCCCCAATCCTGAGAACACTGATCCAGGAAAGGTAAATGCAAAAGAGAATAAAGACAGAAAGCATGCAATATCAGACACAGCACCTAAAGATATAAAGTGGTATCTCTGGAGCCTCATAGATGAGTTCAGAAATGAAGTATTTATTGAAATAAAGCAAGAAATAAGTAGAATAGTTAGAGAAATGCTAAGTACATCCCAAGAAAAAACAGCTGGTGGAATGGAAGAACAGAAAAAATGGGAGAATTGTTTGATGGAGTTAGAGAAAACATAGAATGCATGAAGCAGGTTCAAAGAGATTACCAGGAAACTAAAAACCCTATTGAAAGCTGGCATAACAGCTGGAAAGAAACTAAGGATAGATTATCAGAACTGGAAGACAGATTTGTAAGGTGGGAGCATGAAACAAAAAACTTCTTAAAAATATCAAGAAAACAAACAGCAATAATACAAAGACTAGAAGATGATAAGAGGATCTATAACTTAAGAATTAAGAACATAAAAAAAGAAGTAGGGACTCAAACAAATGGACTATAAAAGCTATTCACAGAAATAATCCAGGAGAATTTCTCTAATTTAGCAAAAGGTAAAGATAACTCAGATGTATGAGGCATACAGGACCCCAGCCACCTACCACCAAAACAGAGCTACACCCAGGTATATAATAATAAAAATTCCAGAAATCCAATATAAGAACAGAATATTAAAAGCCATCAAAGACAAGAAACAGATCACTTACAAGGGAACACCCATCAGAATTACAGCAGACTTCTTGGCACAAACCATCAAATCATGAAGAGCGTGGGGGGAAATAATTCAAGCTTTGAAAGATAATAACCTCCAGCCAAGATTGATATATCCTGCACAACTGTCCCTAGAAATTGATGGAAAAACAAGGTGCTTCCAGGATAAAGAGGAACTAGGGGAATTTGCAACCACCAATTCAACTCTACAGAGATTACTGCAGGACATTCTAAAAATGAAGAATACCACGATTCCAGAAACAGTGGCAGAGAGGCCACAATGAATGGAGCAGAAAACAAAAGGAAGAGGACAATCTGACAACTAATGACAGAAAAAGAGCTCAACAGAAATGAGGCAGTGAAGGTTGGATAGTAGGAACAGCCATTTTGGAGAAAACAAGACATCATAATAGGTAGTGCTGATGCAATATCGTCTTGTTTTGAAGTCCCATCAAGCTTTTGTTCTTCTGTCTCCATTGGTTTTAACGTGTTGTATCTTGTTGGATTTTATTATATGTGATAATATAAACAAAAACTTTTGTAGACAGGGAGATTATACAGAAACCATTGTTCATTTTCTGTTAGTTGATTCTGAATACCCTGTAATACTGTCATTCTCTTGAATGGTTTTACATTGTCTTGATATGTTTGATGCTGCAGTATACGAAGTTATACCCAAAGATTTTAAGGGAAGAGACACTATGGTGACTACTATTATGTTGAGATTATCTTGTGGTGAAACACTATTTTGCTTAAATGGCTATGTTCTTACCTGCGCTGTTTTGTTGTTATGCCCTCTTTTTATCTCAATCTCCTTTTTATTATCTACTTTTTCATTTTTATCCTTTTAATTAAGGGAAAAATAAATAAAAAATAGCAGGATATATTATAGTAATCCACTTTGATTTCCTATTAACTTGATTTGAAACTCTGTGTTGCTCTCACCATCTTGTTTTGACTGATTTTCCTCTATTCTGTTATGCTTGATAGTACCAAGTTCGAAAGTGTAGGCAACAACAACATGAAGACAATAAGATTCATTGTGACACCCATTATAGTTGACTATTATCTTCTTTTGAAGTCCTCTAATGTCTCCAATGTTTTGGTTTTATTGGTCTTATTCTTTACTGTTTTGTTCAATTTTATTATAACTGACGATATAGGCAATTCTTTTTAAGACAGCAAGAGGCATTATGGTAACCATTGTTGATCACCTTGTATTCTGTTTTTACATTATGTATTATGTCCATCCTCCTTTTGATTTGACTGACTCTATCCTGGTATGTCACATTTGGTTTTACTTTCTTAAAAAAAAAAGTAATAAGAACTGTAGGAACAGTAAAACCCAAGATGTGTAATTGTCATTGTACAGAAGAAGGGAGGGGAGAGTTCTCTGGGGGATATAACTGCATGTATGTTTGGGTGTGTAGGATGGATAACCATATTGCTGAGTTTTGTTGGATCATTGAACAAAACTGTTTGCAGTATCACTGTTTGAAGGTCCCCTCTGTATGCTTTAATTTTGTAACTTCAACAACTATTTCTAAGATGATAATATGTAATTAATTAGTGATTTCCTACTGTTTATTTTTTCTGAAATTCTGTATAACTTGTGCCCTTTTTCTGTTTTTTTTTCTTTTTTCTCCTTAAATAAAATTAAAAAAAAAGAAAACAACTGATAACAAATGAAGCTCCGGGGAAAAAGGAACACTGCTCCACTATTGGTGTGAGTGCAGACTGGTGCAACCTCTGTGGAAATCAATATGGAGATTCACAATAAAACTAGGATTGGAAGTTCCATACAATCCAACTATTACTCTTCTGGTTATTTCCTAGGAGGGGAAAAATTGAAAAGATCATGTCACAGTGATATATGTGCTTCTGTGTTCATGGTAGCACAGTTTGTGATAGCTAAATTCTGGAAACAATCAAAATGCCTATCAACCGCAGAGTGGATGAAACAAAAGTGTTATTTTTATACAAAAAAGGATGATCTTAAGGCTTTAATAGGTAAATGGAAGCACCTTGAGATTTTCCTAATAAGTTAAATAAACAAGACTCACAGTAGTATCACTTTGTATCTCTATTGTAAACAATAATAATAGCTGACAGAATAATGAGATCCAAAAAGTATAATGGATACTGTGAAAGTTAAAGGGAAGGAAAGTGTGCTAAAGGATATCACAGTATGTATAATGCATAAGACAGATGACCATATCTCTAAATTTCTGTTAGATAATTGAACAGAAGGGTTTGCACTATCAGTGTTTCAGTGTCTAGCCACTTATTATGCTTTGATTTTGTGAGTTTAACAACTATTTTAAGATGACAATATGTAATGTATCAACTAGCAATTTTATGATGTTAATGTTTTGAATTCTGTGTTATTCTACCTTTTGTTCTATTTTGTTTTTAATTTTCTTTTCTTTATTTGAAAAAGAGATAACAATAAGCAATATAATCATTGTTAAATTTCATTCTGTTTTGAGAGACTATATTTTTATTGTTTTGGGTTTGTTCTTGTTGTTTGTCTCCTTTGTTCTATGTTTTTTTTAACTTACTTTTTCTTCTTAAAATAAAAAAATAATTTAAAAAAATAAAATGAGATTGACTATACTAAAAGCAACATTCTGGAACCAAACAATGATTATGACTATATTGATTTAAGAGTAACCTACAGAGTAATTACTTATGTACACCCCAGCAGTGAACACTGGAATCTGAAATGGAAACCACAGCATCAGTGGCAGCTATTGCTTCCAAATTCAGCATAAGTGACATTGCATTGACTTTTTAAAGTTAAACTTTAAAATGGAAAGGAAAAATGCTCAGCATGCAGCAAACTCTGTGCAACAGGATTTAGGATTGAATAGCCATGAGCACATTACATTACCCACCTGAATGTTGCAGAAAACCCAGAGGCATACTTCTCAATTCATTTAATTTTGGGAGGAACACTGGACAAAGCTGCTAAGGAGAGGGAGAAACAGGAGAGGGAGAGAGAATGAGCAAGAGACATAGTGTGTCAGAGCAGCATCTTGCATTTCACTTATTCCATGCAGGAATCTTACTTTTGCTTATCTATTCTGTTGTTTCAATGAAGATCTATTTCTCAGCTGAAAGAAAGAGTCTCCATGATGCATACTGGGGATCCTGGTGACTTAAAGTAAATAAAGTAATGATGAGGACCAAACCTGGTTGATGGGGTACAACCTTCTGTCAGGGGACATGAAGGACAGCAGAAGCCATCAACAGAGTCCACAGAGAAGAGAGAAAAAGCATCAGAGTTGAGTGGAAGAGCTTTCCCCACTCAGAAGGTCCTATGTACCCTAGTCACATTTGCTCTCTGGATATTTTCAAAATGCATTCTGCAGTTGTGCACCTACTTTCCTCCAGAGCTCCCTGGAATCATTGAGTTTATGGTCAAAGCTCAACAACAACACTGAGAAATGATTTTCTGACAGTCATCAGCTCTTAGCCATGTCTCAGGTCCTCTTTGCTTGTACTGAACCTGGAAAAACATGATTCTAAGACCTCTAGGACTTAGCTCATCACGACCTCCAAACCAGATTCCCCAGTATGTAACTAGGAATGTAGAGCAGGGAATTGTGCAAAGAGATCACAGAGGTGAGAGTAGGACATGATCGTCCCAGGAACCCTGATGTCCATCCAGGTCACCCATCTCCCCTGGACATAATTTGGCCCTCTGTGTCCAGGACCACAACTAAGAGTTCCTCTTCTCATTGTACCGGAGTCTGATCTGTGATAGTGGTGGCTTGCACTGCTCCTGAGAGCCAGAGAGGAGCAGCAGGATGTGGAAGAGTTGAGGAGAGCTGACCTTCACCTCTGGCCTCCAAGTTTCAATATCTCAGTCTCCTAACATATCTTTACTCATATGTAGATCCTTCATTGGCCTTTCCCTGCTCTGCAAGGCTGCTTAACACACGATTCTTCAGCCCTACTTTCTTCTTCATTCACCCAGACAGATGCCCGAGTGTGGATCCATTTAATCACACTTGAATGCATCGCCATGTGATGAGGCACATTGAAGTATAATACGTGCAAACACGTAGATACACATCTGTGCAATGGGGTGTGCATTCTACATGGTGGGGATGCCAGTGGTTCATAAAACTGTATTTCTACCTTTATATTTTTTCAGGTTATTTTTTTCAGCACTTTCAGAAAGTGCTTATAGGAAATAAAAGACAAGAAAAATTTGATAGGGAAGGGTCTCAAAAACTGGAGTTGCCCCTCATTTCAGAACTTCCTGTGGGTACAGAGCATGGGATTTGCTTAGTCGTCAGGGGCCACCAATGACAGATGGCTCTGAGGTTTAAAAATGGTGAGTTGAAACTCAGGCTCTAGCAGCCACTTACCCAGAGATTTCAAAAATTCAATTTTAAAGGAAAATTGGTAATTCTTCAGTGGAAGTTTCTCTAAACTGAGCCCTGGATATAAAGAAGGATTGCATGCCACTTTTCCCATGGAAATCACTTCTGATCAAAATCTAGCTGCCACCTTTTATTTCAGTTTTTATCAGTGAGGCTGATCTCTGAGACTCCAACATGGATTCTGGATCTTCCTAGGTGCCACACCATAAGCTAAACTGCAAACTTGCCTTGTATTCTCACTATTCAGTCAGGGCACAAAAGGATGTGAGCTAGTTTCCTTGCCGACAAGTTGCCCTGATTTGCCAGGATTTAGAGGTTAGGTCCTTTTCCACAGGCCTCTGAATATCAGGAGCACATGTGTGAAATCTGAGGCTGCCTCCCCATCACCACCCAGCCTGAGCTCCTCCCTCTTTTCCCTCTCTGTAAGCTCTTATTACCAAATCGTCACATGATGAGTAACATCTACAGAGCAGCACTAACCTACATCATACAATAAATAGAGAGAATGTAAGTAGCTGACAAAAACATCATTATTACTTCTAGATCTGCAAGTCTTTGCCTATTATAGTCAGGAATTGTGCAAAGAACAATTGAAAACAGGGCATGGAGTTTATAATATTATTTTTATGATAGTCACCCAGAGTTAACACAAGAAAATGCAGGAAATCTTACCCACAACACTGAAGACATACAATATTTAGCCAAGCACCTGAATCCTACAGCAATGTTCCACATGAGTCCAGATGAAGACCCAGAGCTCTTGACAATGCCTCCCACAAGTCCAACTGGAGGTCTAGAGCCTACAAGAAGGACTCATGCCAGTCTCTTTTACAGATCTGTGCTGGAAAGCCCAAAGGTCAGCTGTGGAAGCTAGGAAGTCTATGCCAGCAGGGTGAAGTAGCTGTGCTAGTAGGTTGAGGATTCTATGCTGCAGCTTAAAAGTCATACTCACAACAATGACCAGGGCTTTCCTGAAAAGCACCACAGCCATCCTCAGTGATGCAGAGGTCCCAAGCTCCTCCGATGACAAGCACAGTTCAGTACATGCCAGGAGGACAGCATGAGGAGTTCATCCTGGAGACCAAGCAGCACACATCTTCCTCTCTACAGCCAGGAAGCAATGCTCAATGTGAGGAATGTTGTGCTCTAAGAAAATAGCTTCGTTATATGTGTATTATAACAAAACCTGTAACAGGGGCTTACTGTATGTGTTTTCCTTCTTATGTCTTTGGATGACCTAATTGATATGTTAATCAATGCTCTTCTCTGTGGAGAAAATGACATCTTAATAGGTTTCTCCTTTTAAAGACAAGGAGATTATACAGAAACCATTGTTCATTTTCTGTTAGTCGATTCTAAATACTCTGTAATGCTGTCATTCTCTTAAATGGTTTTACATTGTTTTGATATACTTAATGCTACAGTATACGAAGTTGTACTCAAGGACTTCAAGGAAAGAGTCTATATGGTAACTACTTTTGGGTCGGGATTATCTGGTGGTGAAAACTATTCTGCTTAAATGGTTATGTTTTGATCTGCCCTGTTTCACTGTCATGCCCTCTTTTATCTCAATCTCTACTCCATTATTTACTTTTTTATTTTTATCTGTTTAATTAAAGGAAAAAAAATAGCAGGATATTATAGTAACCCACTTTGACTTTCCATTATCTCAATTTGGAGCCCTGTATTACTCTCACCATCTTGTTTTTGACTGATGTTCCCCTATTCTGTTTTGCTGGATAGTATCAGGTTCGAAAGTTTAGGCATCAGCTGTGAAGAAAATGAGATTCAATATAACGCCCATTCTCGTTGACTTTTATCTACTTTTGAAGACCTACAATGTCTCCAATGTTTTGGTTTTGTCGGTTTTGTTCTTTACTGTTTTGTTCAATTGTATTATAACTAATGATATAGGCAATTCTATTAGAGATAGCGGGAGGCATTATGGTAACCATTGTTGATCACCTTGTATTATGTTTTTACATTATCTATTATGTCCACCCTTTTGACTTGACCGATTCTGTTCTATCACATTTGGTTTTACTCTCTTCCAAAAAAGTAATAAGAACCGTGGGAGCAATGAAACCCAAAATGTGTAATAGTCATTGTACAAAAGAGAGGAAAAGAAAGTGCTCTAAACTATATAACTGCATGTATATTTAAGTGTATAAGATAGAAAATGATACCACAGAGTTTTATTGGATCATTGAACAGAACTGTTTGCAGTATCATTGTTGGAATGTACACTTTACAAGCTTTAATTTTGTGACTTGAACAATTATTTCTAAGATGACAATATGTAATTCATTAACTAGTGATTTCCTATTGTTCATTTTTTTTCTGTAAATCTGTATAACTTGTACCCTTTCTCTGCTTTTTTTCTTTTCTCCTTAAATAAATTTTTTTAAAAAGACATCATAATAAAAAAAAAAGAATTGTAAAACCTTACCTAATTGATATGTTAACCATTGTTGTCCTCTACAAACTATAGAAGTGGTGCTAAAACAAGCTAACAAGTGTTGTTAATCACTGTTAGGCGCCTCTATTCTCCGCTAAAGAGCTAAAGAAAACTAGGATGGCCCTCTAATTTACACTTGTTTGAAGTAACTTGCTTGTGTGCAGGGAGATTTGCTTGTTAGCATAACCCTTTACCTGACCTTGATCCCCTCCCCAGAAAGAAAGAAAAACATAACTGCCGTTTTCTGTTCTGTATGGTGCCTTATAGCCTCCCCTCTCCCCTTACCTATCTATCTAGACTAGGCCATAAAGATTTTGGGTTTCTGCTGACCTCTTCCTGACCTGATGGTGGTCTGTCATAAAATGTGCCTTAGCTTCAAAGAAATTACAGGAAAATGTTGTGGCTTAACCTTAATGCACCAAAAGGATTAAGTTCCAAATCCTTGTGAAGGCTTAAGTTTCAGCTTCTTGTAACTTTTGACCCCTTCCCACCTGTTAGTGTTAATGAGCTGTCCTGAGATAATTAGCTTTCTACTTTATTCTCCAAAAGTTATTGCAGATAATTCTAATCTGGAGGATGGGAATAACTCAAAAGGCACCAAAGGCTCCTGAGGTTGTCAGAACTAAGTGGACAGCTATACAGTTTCCAGATTCAGGTCAACATGTTTGATGGCTCTGCAAGTTTCTTTGTTCGCCCCCCCCCTTTCCTCCAGCCTCTTTTTAAAGTCCTCCCTGCAGTCTCTGGCACACAGTCTCCAAATTGGCTCCCAGCAACTCATCACCAGGCCTGGTCTAATAAAGCCTTTGCTATCTAAATTTAGGTCTCTTGCTTCCTTGGATTTTATACTGGGGTCCAAGTTATTACAAGGAATAGCTCTTCTTCAGGAGAACCAACGGCTCAAACAGCAACTTGTAGGAGAACAAACAATGACTCAATACCTCAATGCAATATCTTCTCTTCCTCCACATCTCTATTCTGGCAACTTTCCTAAGGTGGAACATCTACACTCAGTATCATGCTGATGTAATTCAGCTGGCATTAAGTTGACCACTAGTTTTTAATCCATAACATTGCATTTTTCTTTTTGTTTTATTTAAAGAGGGAAGAAAAAAAAGAAAGGTCTTAAAAAAAACAATGCAGTAAAAGGGTACAAATAATACAGTATTTCCAGAAAAAAATATATACAGTATGAAATCACCAGTTAATAGGTTACATATTATCTTCCCAGAAACAGTTGTCCATATCACTAAACTGAAGCACATAAAAAGTGAACATTCATACAGTGAAATTGAAGACAGTTCCATTCAGTGATCGAACAAAAGCTCAGTTATATGGTTTTCCATCCTACACACTCGAACATACCTGCAGTTATATCCCTTAGTCCACCTTACTTTCCCCTCTTTTTTACAGTACCAATTAGACTTTTAGGGTTTTATTACTCTCATGGTTCTTATTACTTTTTTGAAGAGAATAAAACCAAATGTGACTAAGTAAAACAGAGTCAGTTAGAACAGAAGGATGGACATAGCATGTGATGCAAAAATAGAATACCAGGTGATCAAAAGTGGTTACCATTGTTCCTCTTGCTATTTTTTAAATTGAGTTGTCTCTATCATCAGGTATAATAGAATTGATCAAAACAGTACAGAACAAAATGAATAAAACCTACAATGAGGACCTTACAGGACTTCAAAAAAAAGGATAATAGTCAATCCACATTGGGCATCATAGTATATCTTATTGCCTTCAAAGTGATTGCCTATATCCTCAAAATTGATACTATCAAACAAAATAGAATATATAATAATGAGACAGAACAAGATGGGGAGAGCAATACTGGGGTTCAAGTCAGGTTAATAGAACAAGAAAAATGTTACTATAATATGTCCCACTATTTTTTAATTTAGTTTTCCCTTAATTAAAAAAATGAGAGAAAATAGATTAATTTAAAAATAGGGGGGAGATTGAGATATGAGAGGACATTGTAATAGAACAACGCAGGGCAGAACCGAGCAATTCAAACATCACTGTGTTTCAACACCCAATAATTTAACATAATAGTAGTCGGCATAGGGCCTCTTTCCTTAAATTATTTGAGTGTAACTTTGCATGCTATAATATCAAGCATATCTAGACAGTGTGAAGCCTTTGAAGAGAATGCAATAATTACAGGGTATTTAGAACCTGCTAATAGAAAGCAAACAATGGTTTCTATAATATCTCTTTGCCTATAAAGAATTTTGTTTATATTATAGCATATAGTGAAATATAGTAAGATAAAACATGTAAAAAACACTGGAAACATGTTCTACAGCTCGATGGGACTTCAAAACAAGACAATATTAAATCAGCATTAGCTTTTATGTTGTGTTTCTTTCTTCAAAATAGCTATTCGTGCTATCATAGATACTAAAATCGAACAACCCAGGGTAAAACCATTGCAGTTAATGAGTGAAAACCTTATATGGCTCCAAACCAATATGATTGGGAATCATGATTACCACATACTTCTATGTATTCTTATCATTTCTTACACTAGGGAAACTATTCGGTATTCATACATGTGAGTTTGATTTATTTCAATTATGAGTATGGTCTCAAGCTGTTTCCATTTATTTATAAATGTCTCAATGTGGTTATTTTTTATAGCTGAGTAGTACTCCATTGTATAAAAATACAACTTTTATCCGTTCTTCAGTCGATGGACACTTAGGTTGTTTCCAAGATCTGGCTATTACAAATTGAGCTGCTATAAACATGGGTGCACATACATCACTGTGGTATGATGTTTTCAGTTCTTCTGGGAATACGCCTAAAAGTGGAATAGCTGGGTCAAATGGTGCTTCCAGTCCCAGATTTCTGAGAAATCTCCAGACTGACTTCCACAATGGTTGCACTAGTCTACACTCCCACCAGCAGTGCAAGAGAGTTCCTTTTTCACCACAGCCTCTCCAGCATTTGTTGTTGGTCATTTTCTTGATCTTGGCCATTCTTTCAGGGGTGAGATGAAATCTCAGTGTGGTTTTGATTTGCATTTATCTAATGTCCAATGGTGATGAACATTTTTTCATATACTTATTTGCTGTTTGTATTTCTTCATCTGAAAATTGTTTATTCATCTCAGATGCCCATTTTTGAATGGGGTCTTTGAATTTTGGGGGTCTGATTTTTTTTAATTCCTTGTATGTTTTAGACAAAAGTCCTTTTTCTGAAGGGCAGTTCACTAGGATTTTTTCCCACGTTGGTTTTCTTTTCACTATGTAAGAGAATTCTTTCGATGTGCAGAAACTTTTTAATAAGATGTGATTCCAGTTATTGACTCTGGGAAGTATTTCCTGTGCGGTCTGAGTCTTGTTCATGAATTCTCTACCTACCCTTATGTCTTCAAGGGTTTTACCCAATTTGTCTTCCAATAGATTTAGTGTTTCTGTTTTAATATTTAGATCTTTGATCCATTTAGATTTTATTTTAGTATATGGTGACAGGCATGGGTCTAGTTTTAGTTTTCAGCATATGGAAAGCCAGTTTTTCCAACACCATTTATTAAAGAGACTGTCACTCTTCCAGTGAACATGTTTGGCCCTTTTATCAAAGATAAGGTGCTTGAGTGTGCTTGTAGTTGTGGTTGTAATCCATCATATCAATAGAGTCTTTGGCTCTATTGGTCTTCGGCCATTGGTCTTTGGCTCCATTTTGATTCCAGTACCATGGTGATTTTACTACACTTGCTTGGTAGTATAACTTAAAGTCAGGGATTGTGATGCCTCCTGCATTGCCTTTGCTGCTTAGAACTGTCCTTGCTATTCTAGGTCTCTTCTCACTCCGGATGAATTTTAGGATGGATTTCTCAAGATCTATGGGGTACGTTGATGGTATTTTTATCGGAATTGCATTGAATCTGTATAACAGTTTTGGGAGAATGGCCTTTTCACAATATTTATTCTTCCTATCCATGAGCAAGGGATGTCTTTCCATTTTCTGAGATCATCTTCAATTTCATTTTTCAGTGCATTATAATTTTCCATGTATAGGTCTTTCACTTCTTTCATAAGAGTAATTCTTAAATATTTCATTTTTTTGGTTGCTAGTGTGAAGGGAGTGGCTTCTCTTATTTCTCTCTCAGTGATTTTGTTGTTAGTGTATAAGAATGCTATTGATTTTTGAGTATTGATTTTGTATCCAGCCACATTGCTGAATTTATGTATTATATCTAGGATTCTTTCAATGGAGTTTTGGGGGTCTTCTATGTAGAGTATCATATCATCTGCAAATAGTGTTAATTTAACTTCTTTTCCTATCGTTATGGCTTTTATTTCTCTTTCATGTCTAATTGCTCTGGCTAGTATTTCCAGTACTATATTAAATAGGAGCAGTGACAGAGGACATCCTTGTATTGTGCCTGATTTTAAAGTAAAGGCCTTCAATTTTTGGCCATTTAGTGTGATACTGGCTGTTGGTTTGTCATAGACGGCCTTTATTATGTTGAGGTTAAGAGCACCTATTCCAATTTTCTGCAAGATTCTTATCATAAATAAATGTTGTACTTTATCAAAATGTTTTCTGCATCTATAGAAGTGGTCATGTGATTCTTACTTTTGACTCTATTAATATGGTGGATTACATTTATTGATTTATGTATATTGAACCATCCCTGCATACCTGGGATGAATCCCACTTGGTCATGGTGTATAATCTTCTTGATGACTTGCGGCATCCTATTTGCCAATATTTTATTGAGAATCATTGCATTTGTGCTCATTAGGGAGATTGGTCTGTAGTTCTCTTTTTCAGTTGGGTCTTTCTCAGGTTTTGGTACTAGAGTAATATTTGCTTCCAGGAATGACTTGGGAAGGATTGCTTCCCTTTCAATTTCATTGAATATTTTGAGGAGTGTTGGCATTAGGTCCTCTTTGTATTTCTTTTAGAATTCTTCAGTGAATGCATCTGGGCCTGGGCTCTTCTTTTAGGTAATGACTTAATTACATTTTTTATTTCATTAATAGAAATTGGGTTATTCAGCAGTTTTACATCTTCTTGACCTAACTTTGGTACTTCATATGTTTCTAGAAATCTATCTATTTCTTCTGTGTTATCAAACCTTTGAGAGTAGAGGTTTTTGATATAGGTGTTGATGATCTTCTGTATTTCTATTGGGTCTGTAGTGATTTCACCTTTTTCATTCCTTATTGCTTGAATTTGAGCTTTTTTCCATTTTTTTAAATAAGGTTGACTAGGGGCTTATCAATTTTATTTATTCTTTCAAAGAACCAACTCTTTGATTCATTGATTCTTTGTATTTTTTTTTTAGTCTCTATTGCATTGATTTCTGCTCTGATTTTTATTATTTCCTCTCTTCTTTTGGCTTTGGGCTTGACTTGCTCTTTTTTTCTAGATGTTTGAAGTATAGAATCAAGTTATTTATTTGTATTTGTTCTGTTTTCCTGATGTGGGAATTCAGTGCAATACGTTTTCCTCTGAGGACAGCATTCATTGCATCCCACAGATTCTGGTAAGTTGTATTTGTGTTTTCATTTGTTTGTAGATATTGTTTAATTTCTTCTTTAATCTCCTCTGTGACCCACTGATTACTCAAGAGTGTGTTATTCAGTTTCCATGTGTTTGTAGGATTTTTGCAGTATCTTTTATCGTTAATTACTAATTTCATAGCGCTATGAACTGATAACATGCAGGTGATGATTTCAACTCTTTTGCATTTTTTAAAATATATTCTGTGAGTTAATATATGGTCTCTTTTAGACAATGACCCATGTACTGCTGAGAAGAATGTTTATTCTGTTGTTGTTGGGTGGAATACTCTGTATATGTCTATCAATACCATTTGTTCACAGGTGTGATTCAGTTCTTTTATCTCTTTGCTGATTTTTTGTCTTGTTGATCTGTCCATTGATGTCAATGTTGTGTTAAAATTTCCTGTTATAATTGTATTACTGCTAATTTGGTTTTTCATTTCTGATATTACTTGTTTTATATAACTTGGTGCTTTGGAATTTGGTGCATATATATTTAAGATAGTTATATCTTCCTCTGGAATTTTCCCGTAACCACTATGTAGTGACCTGCTTTATCTCTTCTGATCATTATTGGTTTGAAGTTCACATTGTCTGCAAACAGAATGGCTACCCCCGCTTTTTTTGGGGGGGGGTCCTGTTGCATGAAGTAATGTTTTCCATCCTTTGACTTTCAGTCTGTGAGTATACTTTTGGGTTAGATGGGTTTCTTGTAGACAGCATATGGTTGGATTTTGTTTCTTGATCCATTCTGCCAGTCTATTTCTTTTAATTAGTGCATTGAGACCATTTACGTTAATGGTTATAACTGTTATATATTGGTTTATTGGTGACATGTTATATTTCTGCTGTTGCATCTTTATCTTTCTGTTCTGTTTAATTATCTGCTTTGTTAAGTGGTTTTTTATTAAGTGTATCTAGACTGTCTTTCAGTATTCTTTGCAGGATTGGCTTGGTGATCATGAAGTTTTTCAGCGGTTCTTTGTCATGGAAGTATCTTATTTTTCCATTGATTTTTAAGGACAGTTTTGCAGAGTACATCAGTCTAGGTTGGAAATCATGTTCCTTTAGGATCATAAATACTTCACTCCATGCTCTTCTTGCCTTTATTGTTTGTTTTGAGAAGTCTCCTGTGATTCTGATAGGTTTTCCTTTATAGGTGATCTGTCTTTTCTCTCTGACAGCTTTTAATATTCTATTCTTTTGTTCGATTTCTGGAATGCTGATTATTATTTGTCTAGGTGTAGTTTTATTTTGGTTATAGCTATTTGGAGTTCTATATGCCTCATTGATCCTGATATCAGTTTCCAATTTCATTTTTCGGAAGCAATTACTTCTCTAAATATCCTGTTGACATCCTTTGTATTGTCTCCTTTTTCATTTATCCCTATCAACCTTATGTTGTTTTTCTTTGCATCATCTTGCAGGTGTTGAATTGTTATTTCCTGATTTCTTGTTATTTTTAAAAGATCTTTCCTTTCATGTTCACTGGCTGCAATCTTGTTTTCAAGGTCTGAAATTCTATCTTTGCATTCATTCAGGTGGTTTTTACAACTTTCAATGGAGTTTTTTTATTTCCTGTATATCTCTTTGCATCTGCTTTATGCATTCTGTTTGTTTCTTATATTGTTCATCCAGGGATTCTATCTTTTTGTTTATTTCCTCCAATTTTTTAGCTGTGTCTTCTTTAGATATGTTCAGCATCTCTTCATTTCTTTTATCACTTCTTCTTTTACCTGATAGATTATTTCTAGTTTGAATTCCTTTAACGCTTCCCAGAGCTGCTTCTTTATTTCGGTTACTATTGTTTCAGGTATTTCAGGTATATGGCATGTATTTTCTTCTATGTACATGGCTCGTAGGCTTTCTTGGGATGGGTTGGATGTTTGAGACTGGATTTTGGTCTTTCATTTTGTCATTTTCCTATATTACTTTGTTTCAAGTGTTGTTCCAGAGTTTCCCCTGGTTGTGTTGTAAATTGACTTTTGTGTCCTGGGCTCTTGGGACTCCTCTGATAGTAGCTCCCTCCTTGGGCAGCAGAGCCCCTGGATTAAAAGAGGCTTGCCAGGCTCCTCTCAGGTAGACCTAAAGCCTCCTCAATTTGCACAGTTTCCCCTTCTGATAGCAAAGCTCCCCTGAGGGATAGAAGGCCACCTGTGTGGTCCAGGCAATCACAAATCCTGTTAAGCCCAGTATAGTGTGGCTGCAAGCCCAGTGGGCCCCCAACCCCCTAGAGCAAAGATCTCATAATCTCCCAGGTATCAGATGTTTTGTAACAATCCAGCTCCTTGGATGGCAAAACTCCCCAGGCTTTTAGAAGTTTCCCTTATAGCCTAAGTAGGCCTCAAACCTCCTCAGCAGGACTGCACCTTCTTCCATGCAGTGGCAGTAGTGCTGGTGCTCTCCAGATCAAAAGAAGGTTACAGGCGAGGTCAGGGCCGGTTTCAGCAGCTCGGCCCAGCTCCCTCCTTTTGGCCAGCAGCTGTGGTGGGCTCCTTGGCCAGATGAGGCAGTGGCTGGACCTGAGTCCACTCCACTGGGCTGGACCCTCTCCTTCCGGCTGGCAGTGGTGGTAGCGTGCTCCCCAGCTGGGAGAGAAAGCAGGTAGGGCTGGACTGGAGTCCCCTCTGCTTGGCTGGGCACTCACCTTGCGGCCAGCAGTGGTGGTAGTGTGGTCCCTGGGTGGGAGAGGAGGCAGGCAGGGCTGGAAGGGAGTGCCCTCTGCTCAGCTGGGCCCTCAGCTTCCAGCCAGCAGCGGTGGTAGTGTACTCCCCTGGCAGGGAGGTGGCAGGCAGGGCTGGACCGGAGTCCCCTCTGCTCGGCTGGGCCCTCACCTTCTGGCTGCCAGTGGTGGTAGTCTCTCTTACAGCTTTTAATATTTTATTCTTTTGTTCGACTTCTGGGATGGCCATTATGATGTGTCTGGGTGTAGGTTTATTTTGGTGATGGCTATTTGGAGTTCTATATGCTTTGCTGATCTTGATATTGGTTTCCAGGCTCATGTTTGGCAAATTTTCAGCTATTACTTCTCTAAATATCCTCTTGACATCCTTTATGTTGTTCCCTTCTTTTTCATTTATCCCTATTAACCTTACGTTCTTCCTTTTTGCGTCTTGCAGGTGCTGAATTGTTATTTCCTGATTTCTTGTTATTTTTAAAAGATCTTTCCTTTCCTGTTCACTGCTGCAATCTTGTCTTCAAGGTCTGAAATTCTATCTTCACATTCATTCAGGCGGTTTTTACAACTTTAATGGAGTTTTTGATTTCCTGTATATCTCTTTGCATCTGCTTTATATATTCTGTTTGTTTCTTATATTGTTCATCCAGGGATTCTATCTTTTTGTTTATTTCCTCCAATTGTTTAGCTGTGTCTTCTTTAGATATGTTCAGCATCTCCTTCATTTCTTTTATCATTTCCTCTTTTACCTGATAGATTATTTGTAGTTTGAATTCCTTTAAAGCTTCCCAGAGCTGCTTCTTTATTTCGGTTACTATTGTTTCAGGTATTTCAGGTATATGGCATGTATTTTCTTCTATGCACATGGCTCCTAGGCGTTCTTGCGATGGGCTGAATGTTTGAGACTGCATTTCGGTCTTCTATTTTGTCATTTTCCTATATTTTTGAGCTTCAAGTTTTGTTCCAAGTGAGGTAGAGAGGTCAGCCAGGCTGGGACAGAATTTCCTGCTCCCTTCTTACTCACTGATTTTGACAGTAAGCCAGATCCTGGGCCCCAGGTGAAGAAAACAGTTCACCAGGCTGGTATGGGTTTCCCTGCCTCTGCTGGACTTACTCCACCTACAGGAACCCAAAGCCTGGCCCCCAGGCAAAGAAGAGAGTTCCATGCCTCCACTGGACTTCCTCGACCCACAGGAAGCTGGATCCTGGGCCCCAGGCAAAGAAAAGAGTTTGCTGGCCTAGGGCAGGGTTCCCTGTCTCCCCTGGTCTTACTGCACCACCAGAGAGCTGGAGCCTGGCCCCCAGGTGAAGAGGAGAGTTCCATGCCTCCGCTGGACTTATGCAACCCACAGGAACACCATTGCCTTTTTCTGCAACTCCTGAAAAGAGAAAGAAGGAGAAAAGCATAAGATCAAACTTTTAAACACAGTATCATGAGTTGTGAGGGAATCAGTGTCCATGGGATGTGTTTGTGCTGGGACAACTGACCTCCCACTCAGATACCCTTGCAGTCTGTACCCACACTGTTAGGACTATGGTCATGAGGAAGGGATTAAGGTACATGCTTCAGCTCCTCCTTGTCCTCCCATTCATGCTGGAAGTAGATAAGAGCCTGCCTGTGATGACTCTGTCCATCTCCCTTCTCTATTCAGAAAACATTGTTCTCATTTCCATCCTCATTCCACACTCCAATTTTCATCCTTATGGACCATCTCCTTCTGCAGCTCGGTATCCTGGCTGGGGATGAGGAACACAAAAGAGTATTTGGTCAGCTAAAGAATGGGCAGGGGCCTTAGAGAGCACAGTGCTTGGTGGTTCTCAATAACCTCGATAATACAGA
The DNA here is from genome assembly GCF_034190915.1 of Cavia porcellus. Lineage (NCBI taxonomy): Eukaryota > Metazoa > Chordata > Mammalia > Rodentia > Caviidae > Cavia > Cavia porcellus. The sequence goes on along the minus strand of NW_026947490.1, from coordinate 34,823,161 downwards.
TTAGATCAACTCCTGAATAGAGCATACACCCTATGGTGTGCATTCATTTCCCTGTTTTCTCTGAAAGTTCTCTGTCCCCTAAAGATTTATGATTTTGAAAGAATAAGCAGTGAAAGAGTTGAGGAGGATTTCAAGATAGAGGAAGTCCATGGAGAAAACTCAGCTTGCTGGGCTCTGTTCAGGACCCTGAGCTTCTGCCAGGAAGCAAATCATTGCAGCATGTTCTTTTGTACTTTAACTTCTTTTTTTGGGTCAGGTGGAACTGCTGTGTGAAATTGCTTGTTTCCTCCAACTCTATCCAAGATGCTAAACTTGACCCATTATTTTCTCCACTTTCCCGCATGTGTGAAATTCTCTAGAAGTTACGGCAACCGTTGTGCAAATCAAAAGTCCAGCAACAGAATAATGGAAATCTGAATCCAGAACTCTGCCAGACGCCAGTGTACCCTTCTGCTTCCACTGAGGGAGCCACTTTCCTCTTCAATAGTCAGGAAATGCCTTGCATCCACCACAGCTGAGCATCATTTCTGTTATCTCTTCCACACAACTTCCCTTTGTGAAAACTGAGATGGAGGTGGTCAGAGGTGGGGATTATTTATATATAGCACAGACTTCAGACATTAAAATTTCTGGAAAAAAATCTTGATTCTCTGATTCAGGAGAGGGGGAAAGAGGGGGGCTAGAAACATGAAGTGAATGGGCAATGGATGGCCCATAAATTGCACACACTCACTGCCCTGGACAGTTTTGTGAACCAAGGAGTGAGCACAGTAACCTCTAAACCACGGGGAAGTTTGGTGCTTTGCTTCAGAACTAGTAAGGCCCCTATCCCCGGTGACACCAAGTGACTGGAAGCTACCTGGTAAGGTCTTTCTAAGGACATCCACTCAACTGGGTAAACCCCCTGCAATTGACATCATAGACATTCTCAACCCAAGAAACAGCTGAGACCTTTCCTTCAGCTTCCCTAAGGGAATATTGGAAAATGACAAAACAAAAGAGCAAAATGCAGTATCAAACCTCCAGCCCATCCCAAGCAAGCCTAGGGCAAATGGACATAGAAGAAAATGTAAGCAATACACCTGAAACTCCTGAAATGATAGCAATGGAAGTAAAGAAACAACTCTGGAAAGCTATAAAACAACTCAGATCAGAAATAATCTCCCAGGTAAAAGAAGAAATGATAAATGTAATGAAAGAAACGCTGAACACATCTAAAGAAGATATAGTTAAAACAGAGCAACAAAGCAAAAAGATTGAAGTCTTCGGATCGGGAGAAAATGGCGGCTAGCTAGAGGATCAGGCGGAGAGTCTCTCCGGAGAAATCATATTAGAAGCTAGAATATAACAACACGGAGAGGGCCAGACAAATGGATAACGACTCTTATCAACCAAGACAGTGCAGCTGGAGGATTTAAAGTCATGCTGAGACTGTGAAGGCTGAAAACGGGAAGATGCAAATCCCGCGCCTTTAAATCAGCAATTTAACCCATGGACCCAACAGGAAAAGCTGTGTTGGCTTTTGACTGCCCCACTACACCAGAGGAGATTGTGAAAGACTCTCGAGCTCCAAAGCCAAACGCTGCTCCGCACTGTGCCAGGAGTGCACGCCGCAAGGGTTTCTGACTTTTCCACGCTGTACCGGGAGTGCACGCAGGGCGGATTTCTGACTGCTCCGTGCCGTGCCGTGAGTGCACGCCGTGCGGGTTTCTGAGGGTTCCGCACTGTGCCGGGAGTGCACACAGCGTGGATTTCTGACCCCTCCACGCCATACCGGGAGTGCACGCAGCGTGGATTTCTGACTGCTCCGTGCTGTGCCGCGAGTGCACGCTGTGTGGGTTTCTGAGGGTTCCGCACTGTGCCGGGAGTGCACGCAGCGCGGATTCCTGACCGTTCCACCCTGTACTGGGAGTGCACGCAGCACAGATTTCTGACCACTCCACACTGTACCAGGCGCTGCGCAGATTTCTGACCCTTCTGCGCTGTACCGGGAGTGCACGCTGCGTGGATTTCTGACCGATCCGTGCTGTGCCGGGAGCGTGGGAAAGGTGGGCGGCGTGGACCCTGGTGAGTACTGGGGACCCTGCGACTGCTGCGGTTGGCCAGAGAACATCTTGGAATGGGACAGTGCCCGCCACCATGGGGACATCAATAACACAAAGTCTGGTGGCAGCCATTTTACAGTTGGGCAGAACTTACAGCTCAGTGGCATCACTGAGCCCCCTGCAGGGAGGGCTAGTGGAAGGCATCTTGGAATTGGGCAAAGCCTGAGTACGTGATGGCTTCAGCCTCATACAGAGAACTGGTGGGAGACATCTTGAGTCTGGGCAGTTCTGCTGTGCTGGTGCTCATGACACAGAGAGGTCTGGAAGAGAACAGCTGAGATTTGGGCAGGATCCTGTGCCATAGTGACATTAGTCAGCTGCTTCTGGTACAAAGAGAACTGGCAGGAGATACTGGGGCTAAACCAAGCCTCTGCTTGGGGCCCAATAAGCAGATACAAAATAGTCACAACTCAGTGACAACCAGAAAGTACAGCCTAATTTAGGAACTAACTGGCACAGAGGCTAGAGACTAGCCTGTACTGCCCCTGCATCCCAGCCTACCCAGATAACAGTAAATTGGGGAGGACAGCAAAAACTCAAGCCAGCACGCTTCTGAAAGGCCCTAAGCAATTCGGAGAGGGCCAGAGAACTCCAGGACAGTCTGAAAGAAACCAGAAACATGACAAGAGATAAAAATAAAAAAAAATCTCCAGCTGCCCAACAGGAGAAAATAAGCCCAGGAGAACTAAACACTGAAGAGAACAAGCACAGTAACCATCCACTACTCGACACAGCATCAGCCGAAATTAAAAAGTACCTACATGATCTCATAGAGGAATTTAAAGCTGTACTCCTGATCCAAGTGAGGCAAGATATAAAGAGATTAATTAAAGAAATGACAAGCCCCACCCAAGAGAACACAGATGGAAGAACTGAGGAAATCAGAAAAGATAGAGAAGCATCTGAAGAAGAATTTAAGCATAACTTAGAATACATGAAACAGATCCAAAGAGAATATCAGGAAACTAAAAACTCCATTGAACATTGGCAAAATGCCTTGACAGAAACTAAAGACAGCCTTCTGAAACTTGAAGAGAGATTTAGGACATATGAACGTGAAAGAAAAAGCCTCTTAAAAATAACAAGGAACTAGAAAGAAGCAATTCTAAAACTGGAAGATGACAAAAAGATACATAACCTAAGAATAAAGAATGTGAGTGAGGAAGCAGGAACATCCAAAAATGAAATACAAAAAATATTCATAGATATATTAAAGCAAAATTTCCCATGTATAGCAAAAAGAAATGATATCCAGATAAAAGAAGCATACAGAACACCAGCTACCTACAACCAAAATAGATCTACGCCTAGACATATAATAATCGAGATCCCAGAAATCCACCAAAAAAACAGAATATTAAAAGCAGCCAGAGAAAAGATGCAGGTTACCTATAATGGGAAATCTATCAAAATAACAGCAGACTTATCAACACAAACTCTTAAGTCAAGAAAGGAGTGGGGAGAAATATTCCAAGCCCTGAAAGAAAAAAATATGCAACCAAAGTTCATATATCCATCAAAACTCTCTCTAAAAATTAATGAAGAAATAAGATACTTTCAAGACAAGGAGGAACTGTGGGAGTTCGTGGCCACCAATCCAACCCTACAGAGAGTGCTGAAGGACATTACAGAGAAAGAGAGGAAGAGATACCAGGATTCCAGCAACAGTGGCAGAGAGGCCTCAGTGAACGGGGCAGACAATGGAATGAGGGAATAAGGTGGACAAATTATAGCAGAAAAGTGGAGTAGCAGACATGAGGCAGAGACGGTGAGCTAGTCTTCAGTAGAGACAGCTCTGAAACTATATTTTTTTAAAAAAGCAGAGGTCATTGCTAATGGTGCATAACGATTTAAAAGACACAGTAGTCCTAGTGCCATATTTAGATTGAATTTAAGTTGTTCTGGTCAGTCCACTCATGTCAGATTTGAGGACACAGACATCTTGACCCAAAAATAGCAGGTTATACCATGGTAACTATCCTTACTTTCCTATTAACGTAAACTGAAATCCTATAATACTTACATTGTCTTACTATGACTGATCTTAATTGAATCTGAATCGTAAGACTATGGGTTGGCCATCGCTGATTTTATTTGAAATTGGTATGCTTGTCAGTATCAACCCTAAAAGTAGAGGCAACTACTCTGAGGATGACAAGATGTAAAGAATATCCATACTGGTATTAATTAGTAACAGCTTCCAAACCCTACAATGCTGCCAAAGTTAAATTTTTATAAAAATAGAAGATACTATATTTAACTATAATAAGCCAGTGTGGTGGTCAAATCTATTGAAAATAACAAGAGGAAACATAGTAACTATGGAAGATCATCTATATTGTGGTCTTATATGTTTTATCCATTGCATGTTTTTCTAGGAAATTGTTTTGCTGTCTTGCTATGACTTGGTATTCCCTATAACACAGAGAGGATAGATATATATGTAGAAATTCACACATGGGTTCTTTTTTTCTTTTTAATTATTTATGGGAACAGATTATATAATGTAAGATGTAATGAACAGATACTCTGAGAAAGAGACGCTAAGAAACCCGAGGCTAATTTAGTAGCATTATGATAGAAATTCTAGCAATACTAATGTTTGCTGATTAGAATGACATTGGACTGGTTTCTTGAGTTCAATTTCAGCATATGTAGAGATGGGGACAGCTATCACAAAGAGAAGGAGAGATGCGTTGGTAGTTACTATTGTCTTCCCTAATTTGGTACTTGAGGACCTAAAAAGTCTTCAATGATTTGATTAGTTCTATCATATACACTAAGTATATAAGGTGGGTGAAAATGGGGACAACTATTTGTAAGAAACTAGAGACAGTTAGATAGACAATCAAGATCTCCAGTGGGCTTGCTACGAAATCTGTATTTCTTTAAATTGTTTTTTAACTGCTATATTCTGTTTTGATATGTTTAATCTTACCCTCTTTGAGAAGTAAAACAAATGTGTAGGACTGATAACCATGTTACTGAGCTCTTGTTCGATCATAGAGCAGAAGGGTTTGTAGTGTCACTTTATGAGTGTCATTCTAAATGCTTTAATTCCATAACATGAACAGCTACTTCTTCTAAGATGACAATGTGTAACTTATCAACCAGCAATTTCTTACCGTTTGTTTTTCTGTAAGTTTGTATCATTTCTACCCTTTTTTAAAATCTCCATGTATTCTTTTGTTTCCTTTTCTTTAAATAAAAAATAATAAAAAAAAAGATTGAAGTCTTCAATGAACAAAACAAGAAACACACAGAATGCATGAAACAGACTCAAAGAAATATACAGGAAATGAAAAAATCCATCAAAAGTTGGTAAAACTGCCTCAATGAAAGCAAAGATAGACTTTCAGCCCTTGAAGACAAGATTGCAGCTAGTGAACAGGAAAGACTGTTTAAAAATAACAAGGAGTCAGGAAATAACAATTCAACAGTTGCAAGATGTTGCTAAGAAAAACAACATAAGATTAATAGTTTTCAGTGAAAAAGAAGGTGACAACATAAATGATATTAAGAGGCTATTTACAGTAGTAATACCTGAAAACTTCCCAGACATGAGAATGGAAACTGACATACAGAACACTGAAGCATATAGAATTATAAATAGCCATAACCAAAATAAAATTACACCCAGATATACAATAATCAGCATCCTAGAAGTCCAATATAAGAACAGAATATTAAAAGCTGTTAGAGGGAAGACAGTCCACTAATAAAGGAAAGCCTATTGGAGTCACAGCAGACTGCTTAACACAAACAATGAAATCAAGAAAAGCATGAAGTAAAGTATTTCAAATTCTAAAGAAAAATTACTTCCAACCCAGACTGATGGACCCTGCAAAACTGTCCCTCAAAATGGATGGAGAAATAAGATACTACTCATGACAAAAAACAGCTGAAAATATTCATGACCACCAAAAAACCATGAAAGGAATGCTGATGGACATTCTAGATAGACACAGGAAAAAACTACTAAGCAAGCAAATTATTGAACATAGTGGAAAGGCAAAAAAATCAACAGCAGAAAAATACATAAAAAATAAACCAGTTACAGCCATTAATGTGTGTAGCCTCAATACACCAATTAAAAGAAACAGACTGGAAGAATGTATCAAGAAACAACATCTAACGATATGCTATATACAAGAAACACATTTTACCCAAGCAGAAACTCACAGACTGAAAGCCAAAGGATTGAAAACAATACTTCATGCAACAGAAACCCCAAAACAAGCAGATGTAGCTATTCTGTTTGCAGATAATAATGATCAAAAGAGATAAAGAAGGTCACTACACACCAGTTAGGAGAAAACTTCAAGAAGAAGACATAACAATCTTAAATATCTATGCAGCAAACTTGGGAACACTCAGCCATACAAAACAAATATTAATAGAAATGAAAAATCAAATGAGCAACAGCACAATTACAATGGGAGACTTTAACACTGATTGACACAAAGAGAAAGATTAGACAGAAAATCAGCAAAGACATAACAGAACTGAATCACACCTGTGAACAAATGGACTTGGTGGATGTATACTTAGTGTTCCACCAAACATTAGAGTATACACTCTTCTCATTAGTATATGGGCATTATATAAAATAGATCATGTAATAGCCAGTCAAACATGCGTAAGTAAATGCAAAAGAATTGAAATTATCCCATGCATGTTATCAGATCATAGCATCATGACACTAGAAAATAATGACTAAAGAAACTGCAAAAAAACCCACAAAAACATGGAAATTGATTAATACACTCAAGCAATCAGTGGGTCACAGAAGATATTAAAGAAGAATTTAAAAAATACTTGCAAGCAAATGAAAATGCAAATACAACTTACCAGAATCTGTTGGATGCAATGAAAGCAGTCATCACCGGAAAATTTGTGGTGGTGTATTTCCACATCAGGAAAAGAGAATGAACAGGAATAAAAAAACTGATGCCATAACTCAGACATCTAGAAAAACAAGAGCAACTCAAGCCCAAAGCCAAAAGAAGAGAGGAAATTATAAAGATCAGAGCAGAAATCAATGCAATAGAGAGTAAGAAAACAATACAAAGATTCAGTTAATTAAAGAGTTGGTTATTTGAAAGAATAAATAAAATAGATAAGCCCCAGCCAACCTTACTTAAAAAAGGAAAGAAATAACTCAAATTAATGTGATTAGGAATGAAAAGGTTGAAGTTTCTATTGACCTTGTGAAAACAAAGAATAGCAATTCTTATTTCAAAAACCTCTACTCTCATAGGCCTGATAATGTAAAATAAATGAACATACTCCTAGAAACATATGAATTACCAAAGCTGGATGAAGAAGATGTAAAACTGCTCAATAACCCAACTTCAATTAAAGAAACTGAAAACATAATTAAAATCTTACAAACAAAAAAGAAGTCCATGTCCAGATGAATTCACTGCAGAATTCTACAAGAAATTCAAAGAAGACTTAATGCAGACACTCCTCAAACACTTAAAGGAAATTCAAAGGGAAGCAATTCTCCCTAACTCATGGAAGCAAGCATTACTCTAATACCAAAATGAGAGAAAGGCCCAAACACAAAAGAGAATTATAGGCCAATCTCCCTAATGAGCATAGATATAAAAAGTCTCAATAAAATATTGGCAAACAGAATGCAGCACATTATCAAGAAGATTATACATCACAACCAAATGGAATTTACTCCAGGATTACAGGGATGGGTCAACATAGCAAATCAATAAATGTAATCTACAATCAATAGAGCCAAAAATGAGAATCACATGATCATTTCTATAGATGCAGGAAAAGCCTTTGATAAAGTTCAACACTCACTCATGGTAAGAATCTTACAGAAAATTGCAAGAGATGGTCTTTACCTTAATATGATAAAAGCCATCTATGACAAACCAATATCCAGTATCATACTAAATGGCCAAAAACTGAAAGTGTTTATCCGAAAATCAGTAACAAGACAATAATGTCCATTATCACCCCTCCTATTCAATATAATGCTGGAAATACTAGCCAGAGCAATTAGACAAGATAGAAATTCAGGAACAAGACAAGGATGTCCATTATCACTCCTCCTATTCAATATAATGCTGGAAATACTAGCCAGAGCAATTAGACAAGAGAGAGAAATAAAAGGAGTAAGGATAGAAAAAGAACAAATTAAATTATCATTCTTTGCAGATGACATGATACTCCACATAAAAGACCCCAAAACACCATTGAAAAACTCATCAGTATAATACATAAATTTAGTAATATAGCTAGATACCAAGTCAACACTCAAAACTCAACAGCATTCCTATACACAAACAACAAACTCACTGAGCAACAAATAAGAGAATCCACACCCTTCACAATAGCATTAAAAAATGAAATAGTTAAGAATAAATCTAAAAAAGAAGTAAAATATCTATTCAGGGAAAGTCATAATACCCTGCAAAAAGAATTGAGGAGAATCTCAAAAAATAGAAAGACATTCTTGTTCATAGACAAGAAGAAAAATACTGTGAAAATGGACATTCTTCCAAAATTGTGATATACATTAAATGCAATCCCAATCAAAATACGACTAATGTACCTCACAGACCTAAGAGAAATAATTCCTAAAAATTCATCTGGAACCAGAAAAGACATAGAATAGAAAAGGCAATTCTGAGCAACAAAGGGAAGACAGGAGGCATTACAATCCCTGACTTGAAGTTATACTACAAAGCTACTGTAGTAAAATCAACATGGTACTGGAATCAAAACAGAGCTGAAGATCAATGGAATAAATTAGAAGATACAACCACAACTACAAACACACTCAACCATTTTATCTTTGATAAAGGGGCCAAATACGTTCACTGGAAGAAATATAATTTCTTTAATGAAAGGTGCTGGAAAAAGTGGCTCTCCATGTGCCTAAAACTAAAACTAGACACATGACTACCACCACGTACTAAGCTAAAGTCAAAATGGATTGAGGATCTAAATATTAAAATAGAAACAGTAAATCTGCTGGAGAAAAAAGCAGGTAGAAACCTTGAAGACACAGGGGTAGGTGGAGAATTCATTAACACAAATCAAACCACATGGGAAATATTTTCCAGAATCAATAACTGGGATATCATCTTATTAAAAAGTTTTTCCATGTCTAAAGAAATCTCCAACAGTGTAAAAAGGAAACCTATGAATTTTGAAAAATCTTAGTCAACTGTCCCATAGAAAAAGAACTTCTGTCTGAAATATATAAAGAATTAGAAAAAATTAGACCTACGAAATTCAAAGACCCAATCCAAAAATGGGCTTCTGAGATGAAGAACTACAAATGACAAATAAATACATGAAAGAATTTTCAGTATCATTTGTCATTAGAGAAATGCAAATTAAAACCACATGAGATTCCATCTCACTCCAGAAAGAATGGCCAAAATAAAGAAAACTACCTACAAGAAATTTTGGAGAGGCTTCAGAGAAAAAGGAACTCTTCTGCACTGTTGGTGGGAGTGTAGACTGGTGCAATCACTGTGGAGGTCAGTATGGAGGTTCCTCAGAAAGTTGGTATTCCAAGTTCCATTGAACCCAGCTATTTGACTTCTGGGCACATTTAAAGATTTAAAAACATCATATCATAGGGATATATGTGCACCCATGTTTATAGCAGCACAATTTGTAATAGCCAGATCTTGGAAACAACCTAAATGCCCACCAACTGAGAAATGGATAAAAAGGATGTGATATTTTTATGCAATGGAGTATTACTCAGCTATAAATAATGATCACACTGGGCTGGGGATTTAGCTCAGTGGCATAAGTGACTGTTTTGCAAGTGTACAGTCATGAGTTCAATCCCAGGTACAAAAAAGAAACCAATAACCACATTGAGAAATTTATAAGACTATACTCATAAGTGAAATAAATCAAACTCACATTTGTAAATACAGTATTGTGTCCCTAGTGGAAGAAATAGTAAGAGTACATAAGATTCAAAATCCTCAATAAATACAATGAAAAGGTAAGAATCTGCTCAAAGATCACCATGTAAAATATAAACCTTAGTTACATTCTTAACACCTTGTTTATTGATTTATTTAAAGAAAAACAATACAAAAGACAAAAAGGGTAGAAGTAATACAGAATTTCAAAGAAAAAATATTAACACTAAGAAATTCCTATTTGATAAGCTACATATTGGCTTCTTAGAAATAGTTGTCCAAATTACAATATCAAAGCATAAAAAGTGGACACTCAAACATTGACAGTGCAAACCGTTCCTTTCAATGATCTAATGGAAACTTAGTAATATAGTCATCTATCATTTAAACACTTAAACATCCATATAGCTATATCCTTTAGAACTCTTTCCTTCTCTTTTATTTTTACAATATCTATTATGCATTTTGGATCTTATTACTCTTTCAGTTTTTGTTATTTTTTACACTAGAGAGGCAATGTGACATTTACAAATGAGACGTATTTATTTCACTTATGAGGATAGTTTCAAGTTGCCTCCATTTACCTATCAAGACATCAAGATCATCCTTTTTATAGTGAGCAATATTCCATTGTATAAAAACACCACGTCTTTTTCATCCATTCTGCAGTTGATGGGCAAGATTTAGTATTACAAATTGTGCTGCTATTAAGATGAGTGCACTTCTATTACTGTGGAATGATATTTTCAGTTTGGGGTGGGGGGAATGCCCAGTAGAGGAATAGCTTGGTTGAATGGAACTTCTAATCCTAGTTTGTTGAGGAATCTCCATATTGATTTGAGGAATCTCCATATTGATTTCCATAATGGCTGCACCAGTCTACACTCCCACCAATAGTGAAGAACCCACAGCCTCCCTAACATTTATTATCAGTTGATTTCTTGTTGAGAATCATTCTTTCTGGAGTGAGATGAAATCTCAGTTCTGTTTTAATTTGCATTTCTTGAATGACCAGTGATGGTGAATATTTCTTCATGTATTTATTTGCCAATTGTATATCTTCATCTGTGAAATGTATGTTCCTCTCAGATGCCAATTTTTTTTTTGAATTTGCGGGGCTTGACATTTTTCAATTCTCTATATGCTCTGGATACAAATCCTTCATCTGAGAGACTACTGGCTAAATTTCTTTGCCTTTCTGTCGGTTTTCTTTTCACTATGTTGATGATTTCCTTTGAAGTGCAAAACTTTTTAATAGGATGTGATCCCAGTTGTTGATTCTTTGAATTATTTCCTGTGAGGTTTTCACTTTGTTGATAAATTCTCTGCCTACCCCTACATCTCCAAATTTTCTACCTATCTTGTCTTCCAATAGATTTAGTGTTTCTGTTTTAATATTTAGACCCTTGATCCATTTTGACTTTAGTTTAGTGCATGGTGATAGGCATGAGTCTAATTTTAGTCTTCAGCATGTGGAAAGCCACTTTTTCCAAAACCATTTATTAAAGAGGCTATCATTTCCCAGTGAACATGTTTATCACTTTGTCAAATGTAAGGTGGCTTCATTAATATGTGAAGGTATAAATAATTTTTCTAGGGAAAATGAGATAATATAGTAACCAGTGTTTTCTGTTAATTGGTTCTGAATGGCCTGTAATACTTTCATTCTCTTGAATTGTTTCATACCATTTTGTTATGTATGATACTATTGTATGTGAAGATATGCTCAACTATTTCAAAGAATGAGACATTATGGGAGCTACTGTTAATATCCAGTTGTCTTGTTGGAAGTGCTGTGTTGCTTACATTGTTCTGTTCTGATCTGCTTTTTTCTGTCCTCTTTTGTCTTAATCTCCTTAAAATAAGAAAAGTAAGGTGGCTGAGTGTCTTTGTAGTTGTGTTTGTTTCTTCTAATCTGTTCCATTGATCCTGAGGTCTATTTCTTTGCAAGTACCATGCTGATTTCACTACAGTGGTTTTGTAATATAATTTCAAGTCAGCAATTGAGATGCTTCCTGCTTTGTCTTTGTTGCCCAGAATTGCCTTTGCTATTCTAGGTTTTTTCTGTTTCCAAATGAATTTTAAGAGTCTTTTCTCTATATTTGATAAGGTATGCTAATGGTATTTTGATTGGAATTGCATTAAATCTATACAACAGTTTTGGGAGTATGGCCATTTTCACAGTGTTGGCTCTTTCTAACCAAGAGCAAGGAATATCCTTCCATTTTCTAACATCCTCTCGATCTCCTTTTTAACAGTAGTATAATTTTCAGCATATAGGCCTTTCATATTCTTGGTTAAGTTGATTCCTAGGTATTTCATTTTAGATGTTTTTGTGAAAGGTGATTATTTCCATAATTTCTCTCTCAGTGAGGTTTTAGCTGTGTACAGAAATGATACTGATTTTTGAGTGCTGACTTTGTATCCAGCTATTGTGCTGAATTTGTTTACTAGCTCTAGTAGACTTTTAAAGGAGTTTTGTATCATGTCATCTGTAAATAATGATAATTTTACTTCTTCCTTTCCTATGTTTATTTATAAAATTATTTCTCTCATGTCTGATTGTTCTGGCTAATATTTCTAGAACTATATTAATAGTTCTAGAATGGTGAATAGGAATGACGAGAGTGGGCATCCTTGTCTTGTTCCTGATTTTAGAGTGAAGACTTTAAGCTTTTGTCTATTTAGTATAATGTTAGCTGTTTGTCTTAGGTGGCCTTTATGATTGAGGTAGATACCATCTATTTTGAGTTTCTGTAGGGCTTTGATCATGAACCGGTGTTGGACTTTATCAAGAGCTTTTTCTGAAGCTATGGAGATGATCATGTGGTTTTTGTTTTTGGCTCTCTTGATGTGGTGCTATACATTTATTGATTGGCATATGTTAAACCATACCTGCATTCCTGGAATAAATCACACTTGGTCATGATGTATAATCTTCTTGATGATTTACTGCATTCAATTTGCCAGTATTTTATTGAGAATCTTAGCATCAATGTTCATTAATGAGGTTGGCCTATAGTTATCCTTTTTAGTTGGGTCTTTCTCTGGTTTTGGTATCAGAGTGATACCTGCCTCCAGGAATGAGTAAGAGAGGATTGCTTCTCTTTCAATTTCATTGCACAGTTTAAGGAATACTGGTATTAAATCTTGTCTAAATTTCCTGTAGAATTCAGCCATGAATCCATCAGGGCCTGGACTTTTCTTTGTTGGTAAGTTTTTAATCACCTTTTCAATTTCAGTACCTGATATTGAGTTATCCAAAACTCTTATATCTTCTTGATTGAGTTTCTGTAGTTCATATGTTTCTAGAAATCTGCCCATTTCCTCTGTTTTCCACCGTATGTGAGTAAAAATTTTCAAAGTAGGAGTTCATGATCTTTTTTTTTTTTTTTTTTTTTTTTTGTCTTTTTCGTTTTCATCGGTACCAGGGATCGAACTCACGACTGCCTGCTTGCAAGGCAGGTACTTATGCCACTGAGCTAAATCCCCAGCCCCAACCCCGTTCATGATCTTTTGAATTTCCATTCGACCTGTAGTGACTTGTCTCTTTTCAGTCCTTATTGTGTGAATTTGAGTTTTTGTTTCTTTTTCTGATTAAGGTTGGCTAGAGGTTTATCAATTTTGTTTATTCTCTCAAATAACTAACTTTTTGATTTGTTAATTCTTTTTTATTTTTTAGTTTCAATTGCATTAATTTTTGCTTTGCTCTTTACAATTTCCTCTCTTGTATGGGTTTTGGGTTTGACTTGCTCTTCCTTTCTAGGAGCTTGAGATGTAGCATCAGTTTGCTTATTTGTGTTCATTCTGTCTTTTGGATGTGACAATTTATTACTACAGGTTTCCCTCTTAGAACCACTTTCATTGCATCCCACAGATTATGCTATGTTGTATTTGTATTTTCATTGAATTTCAAGAATTGCTTTATTTCTTCTATAATGTCACCTGTAGCCCACCGGTTGTTCAGAAGGTTTTTATTTAATTTCCATGTATTTTTGCAAGTTTTGCAGGGATTTTTTGCCATTAATTTCCAATTTTAGTGCACTATGATCAGATACTATGCATGGAATAATTTCAATCTCTTTGCATTTATTTAAGAAGGTTTTATGTGTTAATACATGATCTATTTTTGAAAATGACCAAGGTGCAGCTGAGAAAAAAAGTATATTCTAATATGGTTGGGTGGAACACTCTGTAGACATCAACTAAGTCCAATTGCTCACAGGTATGGTTCAGTTCTATAATATTTTTGCTGGTTGATCTTTCTCTTTGTGGCAATGGGGTATTAAGTTCTACTATTACAATTGTGTTCTGTGCATTTGGTTTTTCATATCCATTAGTACTGTTCTCATATAGGTGGGTGATCCTGCATTTATAATTATACTTATAATTTATATATATGCATATATAATTATAATTGTTAACTCTTCTTCTTGAAGTTTTCCACTTACAAGTATGTAGTGATCTTCTTTATCTCTTTTAATCATTTCAGTTTGAAGTTTGCATTGTCTGCAAATAGAATTGGTACCCCTGATTTTTTCTGGTTTCCTGTCACATGGGATACTCTTTTCCCTCTTTTGACTTTTAATCATTGAATTTCTTTTTGAGTCATATGTGTTTCTTTTATGCAATATTTTATGGGATTCTGTTTCTTGATCCATTCTGTCAACCTGTTTGTTTTGCTAGGTGAATTAAGACCATTTGCATTTATGAATGTAACTGATATGTACTGGCTCCACTTTGTCATGTTATATTCCTGTTCTTTGTTTTCTGCTTTCCTCCCTTGTTTAATTTTTTGGCCAGCATGGCAATGTCTTTCTGTTGTTGTTCTGGAGATTGTGGTCATTTTTGTCTGTATCTAGTATGTCTTTCAATACTCTTTCTAGTTGTTGGGTTGGTGGACATGAATTTCTTCAGCTGTTCTTTGTTATGGAAGTATCTTATTTCTCCATTAAATGTGAAAGACAATTTTTCTGGGTACATCAGTCTGCGTTGACAGTTATTTTCTTTTAGAGTTTGAAATACTTCACTCCAAGCTAGTCTTAACCTACAGGTTTGTGCTGAAAAATCTGCAGTGATTCTCATGGGCTTTCCTTGATAAAAGAGTTGTGTCTTTTCTCTAACAGCTTTTAGTATTCTGTTTTTATATTGTATGTCTGGGATTCTAATTATTATATGTCTGGGGATAGATATATGTTAGTTTTGACTGTTTGGTATTCTATATGCTTCACTTACCTGAATATAAGGTATATTTTCCCATATTTGGGAAATTTTCTGCTCTTACTTCTGTGAATAGTTTACCTATGTAATTTGCATTGACTCTGCATATTTATAAATGCTGATTAGTCTTATTTGTTTCTCTTGGTCTCATCCTGAAGCTGCTGTACTCTCATTTTATGCTGCCTGTTTTTTTTTAAAAGTTCTACTCTTTCATGGTCACTAACTGTAATCCTGTCCTAAAGATCCAAAATTCTATCCTCAGCTTCATTTAAGTGGTTTTTGTAGCTTTCAATAGAATTTATTTGTTTCTTGGGTATCTCTTTGAATTTGTTTCATACATTCTGCTTGTTTTCTGTATTGTTCATTCAAGGTTTCAATCACATTCCCATTTTCCTGTATTTGTTTTATGTATTTCTTCTCTGGCTATGCTGAGTGACTCCTTTACTAAGGTTATTTTTGTCTTTATGTAGGAAACTCTTTCTAATTTGATTTCCTCTATATCCTCATGAATGTGTTTCTTTATTTCATTTGTTATCTTTTCAGATATTTCTGGGGTATGACTTTTAAAGTCCTCTATTTCAGTGTCACCTGTATTGGCTCCTGATGGACTAGATGTTTGAGATTGCATTTTGTCTTTTTATTTTGTCATTTCCACCTTTTGGGCAAATATTTGGTCTTTCAATCCCAATAGTCTCAACTGTGGATAGTGTGAGTCTTAAGGTCCTACTGTGTGTGTAATGTTTGTGTCACCTGAATTTCTCCTGCAGGGCCTGTTGGGTGAGTCCTATATTCTTTCTGAGCTAACTAGCCTAGAAATATTGATGCAGGTCAATTCTTATAGTTCCTGCTGTTGCTAAGTCTTCAGGTTATTGCAGGTCACCAGATATCCCTGTCTATAGAGTTTGTGTAAGCTGAGGCCCTACTGTGTCATCACTGGGTGTCTCATAAGCTCTTTTAATTTTCTCCAACTTGGCAGAGGCCTTATTGATGCACTCCTCAACCTGTGAATGTTCTCTGTATGCAGGAAGGGTTCACCCACCCTCTTGCCAGATCCATCAAGGTCTTACAGTTGGAGAGTGCTTCACTACTTCTTCTATTTACTCACTGCAGACCTCTGTTAAGGGGCAAACTCACCACGCTGACTGGAGCCTGCTGTGGTCTTTTGTTTGGGTTAGAGGTTCCTGAGTCCCATCCAGTCATCATGGTAATCCACTGTAGTCCAATTTACTGACAAAAGGGGTGGGAACGGCAGTTCTAGGACTAGGACATGGGGAGAGTACTCAAGGGATGGGTCAGGAGCCTTGATCTGGGCCCCCATAGGTGGTCTGGGATGAGAGGTGGGATGAAAGCTTTGGTCTGGTCATCTATAGGTGGTCCCCTACCACCTTGTTTTGAAGGCCTATGTCATCATTGTTTTGGGCACCTTGCTTTTGTTATTTATTTGTTCTTTTTGTTTCTTGTTTTTCTAGTAAACTGTTTTGCTTGCTTTTATTTTATTTTGTTTTTGTCTCAAATATAGAAAGGATAGGTATACATGTAGAGGCTTATATATGCCTACAACTTCTAAATAGTTTATGAGAATCAATTATATTGTGTGATGAAATGAACAGCTACTTTGAAGAAAAAGAAAATTATGATATCCATTGTTGATTCCATATTTTAATTCTGTGCAATCCAGCAATGTTTCTATTCTTTGTTCAGAGTGGTTTTTAGTCTGTTTTGTACTGTTTAATTTCAACATACATGAAGATATAGACAGCTGTTTTGAAGAAAACAAGCGACATTATGGTAGCCATTGTTTATTTTCATATTGTCTGGTTTTGAAGGCCTGTAATGTCTTAATTACTCTGTTCTGATCAGTTTTTATACTATTTTGTTTTGTATGAATTCATTGTGTGTGAATACATAGACAACTATTTAGAAGGAAGCAAGAGACATTATGGTAGCCACTGTAGATCTCCTGTTGTCTTGATTTGAAATCTATGTCATTTTACATTGTTTCCTTCTGATCTGCTTTGTTATGTTTAGTTTTACCCTCTCTAAAATAAAAAAAGAGACTGTCATACCATCCTTCACCAGGGCTCTGCTGGCTGTACTGTAGCTAGACCTCAGTAGGGCCTCTGGACACTGTTGACAAAAGTGAGTGTAGACCTCCCCTACCTGTAAGCACAGTGTTCAAGGCATTTCTGTGTGAATAATACAAAAACATGTTATAAGTATCTGGTATACAACAGCTGTAGGTCTACTAGTGCACCATGTTCACAGGGTCACACTGGGCTTGTTGAAAAATCCACATTGGACCTCAGGAATGTGGGGCATCTCTGTTTGAATAGTTTGAATACCATGGCATGGGAAGATATGGTTACATAGTTCCTCAGGACTAGTCAGGATGACTATGAGCGCTTATTATGAGCCCCTAAGAGAGAAGGAGGTGAAAACTTTAGAGGGAGAGATGTGGGCCTTTGCTCCCTCTTGCACCCCTGAGAGGGATTTTTCTCCTTTATACTCTTCAAAGTTTTATCTTTCAAATATGAATTCTTTGATGCTCCAGGACTGCCTGCTACTGGGTCAATGTCAGTCTCTCCCCAGAGTAGATGACACAATTCTCCGTAAAGTAACATTTTTTAAAGAATATTAATAAAATATTAATCATATCTCTGAAGAGTCAATATAATTATTAATACATGCATCATTTCATTAATAATCAACCAGGTTCAAGACATAGGAA
The DNA here is from genome assembly GCF_034190915.1 of Cavia porcellus. Lineage (NCBI taxonomy): Eukaryota > Metazoa > Chordata > Mammalia > Rodentia > Caviidae > Cavia > Cavia porcellus. The sequence continues at coordinate 34,805,189 of NW_026947490.1, read as the reverse complement.
ATTAACAGATAAAACAGATTAAAATGTGCTATTTATACACAGTGGAGTTCTACACTACCACAAAGATGGACAGATGTGTGTCATTTATCGGTACATATGCATTATAGGTGAAAGAAACCAGACATGTGAGCTTAAATATCACATGGTTTTTCTTATATTAATGAAAAATATAAATAGAAGCTAAAATAAAAGATAGATAGATTTAGATCTTTTTCAAATGTGGAGAAAAAGAGATGTAGTGAGAGTGGAGGAAGACTAGATGAAAACACAATTTAAATGTGTTGTGCCTATGTACCACCTCCTCAAAAAGGAACGTGATCATTTAATGCAAATATGTAAAATGAAAATGAAAAGTTACTATATCATTATTAATAAATGAAGAAATATAGTGGAAAATAATAATTTCCAGGCATAGAATATGCTGTGAGGTCTGGGAGGTCACTGAATACTGACCAGTTCCCCTTGGACTCTGTAGCATGAAGCCCTCCGTGGTGCATGGTGGACAGTGAGAGAGGCAGCTCCTGGTCTTGCTGCAAGCCCTGGGTGGTCATGGGCCTCCTCCTCACAGAGGTGATTCCAGCTCAGCCAAAGCCCCAGACTCTGAGCATCTCAGGCTTCTTCAGGAGGCTCATGAAGCCTGGGTGGATGTCTAGGAAAAGTTTGTTGAGCAGAAAGAGACCCTGGGGTTGCAGAGAACCCACTTATGTGCTGCCCACTGGGTCCCCCCAAGTCATCTGCTTCAGCCATACCCCATTCAATTAAGAATCCCATTGTGTTTGGTGAGCACAGCACCCTGAAATGGGGAGGACCCAGCAGAGTGCATGGAGGTCTGCCACAGTCAGACTCTGGAAGGAAACCACACCAATGACAGCCCAACCCCACTGGGACCTCACCCTTTGTGACTGCACCTGGTCTTGGTGTTGAACTTTGTAGTACAGCCTGTGCCTGAACAGGGCATGAAATCAGTCTCCCCAGGGCTCCGCATCCAGCATGAGCCCTGTAGATGCTGAGCCTCTGGAATGGGATTTTCCACGATCATCCTCTAAAGCCTTCTCTTCCAGAATCTTCTACGATGCAGAAGGACAGTGAATCTGTGGTAGATCACTTATTACATGTACAGGACTAGAAGACAACCAAAGCTGAAAAATGAACAGGGTGTGGTTGCCATGGTCATAGGTCACACTCTGAAAATTGCTGTGGTGCTGACCACACAGGAAGTAGGCAGGTTCTTACCAAGGCAGCAGGAGCAGTTTGCTGTGGAGACCTTGCAGGTGAGACCCAGGGCTCAGCACCCTCAGTGCAGGCTCCACTGAGCACTGAATCTGAGCAACGCAATGAGTCTACACTGTAAATTTAATGCTGTTGCATCCTTAACTCTATAAATGCATTTCAATATATCTCCTGCCATTTGTGACACCTATGTGTGAGTCACCTAGTATTATTCAACATCCTACTGCCATATGAACATAGTGGCCAATACTGAAATACTGATTGTCTAAAAGTAAAACCACTACTCTTTATCCATGTCATCTGTGTTCTTCTTCAGAAATGCCAATTTAGTAGATGATGAGTTTTCTTGACCTTATTCATTGTGCCCTGGTTCACTAGTTTTTCTTCCAGAAATTACGGTAATCACCTTATGTTTGGTTTGTTCTCTGGTGCTCTCTTTAATAGATTTCTAGAGTATGAATCAAACATGTGTTGTATTTTTCACTATAATTTGAATTGTTTCAATTTTTACTTTTCATAAATACATGTTAGCAGTACATAAAGATTACATTACTCATGGGGATTGTTGCAGGTACTTGCACATATTAATACTTTAATTATCCTCTTCCCCTACCCTTCCTCTCCCTTCTCACCATCTCTTGATCCCCTTAACACTGAGAAAGTTTATCTTCCTGTTTCCTATTATCTATCTTTTATTTCACAATTTATTTATATCTTATTTGAGAGAAATACACAGCACCCTCAGGTCTGGGTGTGCATTTCAAAGGATGCACACAGAGTCATGGAGGGGTGACCACACCAGATAGGAGTCATCCATGCAGACACCTGGGGTTGAGTTTTCTCCAAAGCAGCTCTGCTAGGCCTCAGCATTGAAGGAAGCCTGATGTTCCAGGGATTTCCACTCCATTCTGGATTCTGGAGATACAACATTTTCAGGAGGGAAATTTCCTCCAAGACTCTCTGCTGCTTTTATTCTAGGACTTACCAGGACATAGAGTGACAGGAAGAACTGGCTATATACTGCTTTTCCTGTGGGACAGGTGCAGAAGCTAAGCAAAGTTTGGAAGTGAATAGGACATGGTTCCCAGGGTCTCGGTTTACAAGCTGCCAAATTCAGGGCTCGCTGACCTCACAGCAAGTGACAAGTGTCTTTGCACCCTGAGGTGGTGAGGGCAGGTGCTGTGGGATACTTTCAGATGAGGTCTAGGTTTAGCATCTCCTAAGACCCACAAAGCCCATTGCTGAATAACCTCTCCAGCCATATTGCAAATTTAAAGCAAAGGTCATGTAATACAGATCACAGTCATTTTTAGTTTAAAGTGATTCAGTTTAAAGTAAATTTAATGCAAAGGTCGTGTAATACAGATCACAGTCATTTTTAGTTTAAAGCTGTGGGATACTTTCAGATGAGGTCTAGGTTCAGCATCTCCTAAGACCCACAAAGCCCACTGCTGAACAACCTCTCCAGCCATATTGCAAATTTAATGCAAAGGTCATGTAATACAGGTCACAGTCATTTTTAGTTTAAAGTGATTCAGTTTAAAGTACACAACATCCCTCTGCCATTTTACCTTGGGGAGTGTTGGTAATACAGAGTGCTAACATCTGTTTGGGTAGTTAATGCATACATAAAGACTTAGTTATGTTTTACAAAGTGTATCTTGATTATTTTGATCCTTCTACTCTCCTCCCTTTCCTTCTCCCTCCTTTTCTCTCTCGATTCCCTTCTCTTTCTCTAAAAAGTCTGCTTTCATTTTATCATTTAATTTATATATGATTTTAGTTTCTTATATAACTCAGACACTTTACACAACTCACTTATTTCTCTTAATGTTATTGCCTCATGATCCATCAATTTTCCTATAAAAAAACTGAAGTTCATTGGTGTGTACTGCTGAATAAATTATATGGTATAACAGAAGATACAGTAACTTTTATTGGAGACCACTGAAGCTGAGCACATGTGTAGGGCTGTGGTGTGGCCTGAGCATGACTGAACTGAGAACAAGGAGACACATGAGTGGGGACAAGATAGACCACAGCTGAGGCCACCTGGAGACTTTCTGGATAGTTTTCCTTAATTTGCATCATCTGTTTCTCTGAGTCGTTCTTGAACCCCTCCCAAGATCCTGCTCAGGTTTCCTCCATTGTCCACTCAACTCCTTGCTTGTTTTGATTAAATTAGGTCTCCCCAGCATCAGTTGGTCAGCTGGCCTGCCGAATTATGAGCTCTGCTGAGGATTTCACTCTGCCTGCAGCCCTAAAGTTCATGCTGCTTGTATCATTCCTTTGAACCTTCACCATGCACCCATTTGAGGGATTGGGGATCTAGGCACAGCCCCAAAACTCCTTAAATATTAAAACATTATCAGCTGAAAGATACACTGCCAGTAATTACCATCAAAAGGCTTCTCTTCACTTTGAGCACTCTCATCTTACTGTTCTACCGCTTCCTGAATCATTGCTAGAAATCCTCTCTCTTGACTTTAGCTGCACTGCTTTGGCTTCCTGTGTGCTACATGAATTCTAAACACTTGTATTTCATAGTCTTTTAACTGGAAGTTGCACAGGGCCAGACTTCTGAGTAAGGTGGAAGAGGACACGACAGCAGTGTTTATGTGACACAAATGACTGTATTTGGTCAATGAGGGATGAAAGAAGCATACAGTAAATGTTTAAATTATCAATAATTATTATAGTAAAAACAACTGTCATTGATCTCCAAAACATTTCTCATTGGAACACAGTAATTACCCTACTCTTGGTCATGTCTCTTTTACTATCATATGTTAGTTTTGGTCACTTCTCACATACAAAATTTTATGTTTCCATTTTTTGTTGAGTAATCTTAATTTCCCATTTGATTTTTTCTTTAAACCAAGTTATTGTTTAAAATTACATTTCATTTGTATAGATGTTTGAGATTTCCCATATCCCTTTTGTTTTTCATATCTAGCTCCATTCTGTTGCGGTCTGTGAAGGTACTGGCCATGGTCTCAGTCCTCTTAAATGAGCTAACATTCCTTCTGTGACCCAGTGTGAGCTGTCCTGGAGGGTGTTCTGTGTGCTAAGAAGCTGAGTGCTCTGCCCAGCTGACTGCAGTGCTCTTCCTGTCCCTAAGTCAATTGATCTGTGCTTAGTGTGGGGCAGCCTATGTTTCCCCACTGATTTCTCTCTGTGGGTTGGATCTGATACTAAAGCGGGACATAGGTGAATTTCTAAGCAAGCAGGCAAACATCACCAGTTCCAGGCCTGTGGTAAGTGTCCAGCACACTCTCCCCCAAGCCCAGCCTGTTCGGGACCCTTGAGCCCTCCGGGTGCAGTGAAGTGGCTAAGTGGGTCCGAGGTGCCTACATCCGCCTCCCAGTTGGCAGACCTCTGAGAACTGTGGAGTTCAAAGCAAGCAGGGAGTTCACACGGTCCCTGGAGCCCAGCCTATATGGAACTGTGGATTTCTAAGCAGGCAGAAGAGCACCACTGATTCCAGAGGCCCAACAGCCTGGGGGAACTGGGTACCAGAGTCCCAGGAGCTGCGAAAATAGAAATGGATTTCCAACAGACCCTGATGAAGCTTTCAAATAATACTTGAAACACAGAAATATAGGAAAATGACAAAATGAAAGACCAAATTGCAAACTCAAACCTCTAAATCATCTCAAGACACCCTAGGAGTGATGTATATAGAAGAAAATATATGCCATACACCTCAAATACTGGACATAATAACTACTGAAATAAACAATCAACTCTGGGAAGCTTTTAAGGAATTCAAACTCAAAATAATCTCCCAGGTAAGTGAAGAAAAGATAAAAGAAATGAAAGAGATGCTGAACATATCTAAAGAAAACACAGTTCAAAAATTGGAGGAACTAAACAAAAAGATAGAATCCCTAGATGAGCAATATAAGAAGCAAACAGAATGCATAAAGCAGATGCACAGAGATATACAGGAAATCAAAAACTCCACTGAATGCTATAAAAACCACCTCAATGAAAGTGAAGATAGAATTTCAGACCTTGAAGACAGAATTTCAGCTAGTGAACAGGAAAGTAAAGATCTTTAAAATATAACAAGGAATCAGGAAATAACAATTCAACAACTGCAAGATGATGCAAAGAAAAACAAGATAAGATTGATAGGGATTAATGAAAAAGAAGGGGACAACATAAAGGATGTCACGAGGATATTTAGAGAACTAATAGCTGAAAACTTCCCAAGCATGAGATCAGAAACCGGCATCAGGTTCAGTGAAGCCTATAGAATTCCTAATATTCTCAACCAAAATAAAACTACACCCAGACATATCATAATCACCATCCCATAAATCCAACACAAGAATAGATTATTAAAAACTGTCAGAGAGAAAAGACAGATCACTTATAAAGGAAAACCTATCAGAATCATAGCAGACTTCTCAGCACAAACAATGAAGTCGAGAAGAGCATGGAATCAAGTATTCCAGATCCTAAAGCAAAATGATTTCCAACCTAGACTGATGTACCCTGAAAAACTATCATTCAAAATCAATGGTGAAATATGATACTTCCATGACAAAGAACAGCTAAAGAACTTCATGAACACCAAGCAAACCCTGCAAAAAATATTGAGAGATAGTTTAGATAAACAAAGGAAAAAACCACTAAGCAAAGCAGATAATTAAACAGAACAGAAAGATAAAGATGCAACAGCAGAAAGATGGCATGTCAACAATAAACCAGCATATAACAGTTATAGCCATTAATGTAAATGGTCCCAATGCACCAATCAAGAAAAACAGACTGGCAGAATGGATCAAGAAACAAAATCCAACCATATGCTGTTTACAGGAAACCCATCTAACCCAGAAGGATACTCACAGACTGAAAGTCAAAGGATCCAAAACAGTACTTTATGCAACAGGAATACAAAAAAAGACAGGAGTAGCCACTCTGTTTGCAGACAATGTGAACTTTAAACTAACAAAGATCATACAGGACAAAGAAAGTCACTACATACTCGTTAGGGGAAAATTCAAAGATGAAGAGATAACTATCTTAAAAATATATGCACCAAATTCCAGATCACCCAGTTATATTAAACAACTATTAACAGAAATGAAAAATCAAATTATGAGTCACACAATTGTAACAGGAGACCTAAACACACTATTGACACCAAGGGACAGATCAACCAGACAGAAAATGAGCAAAGAAATAACAGAACTGAATCACACCTGTGAACAAATGGACTTCATAGACATATACAGAATGTTCCACCCAACAACATCAGAATACACATTCTTCTCAGCAGTACATGGGTCATTTTCTAAAATAGACCATATATTAGCTCACAGAACATATTTAAACAAATGCAAAAGAGTTGAAATCATTCCTTGCATGTTACTGGATCATAGCACTTTAAAATTAGAATTTAATGATAAAAGACACGTAAAAATTGCAAAAACACATGGAAACTGAATAACACACTCTTGAGTAATCAGTGTGTCACAGAGGAAATTAAAGAAGAAATTAAACAATACCAACACGAAAACAAAAATACAGATACAACTTACTGGAATCTGTGGGATGCAATGAAAGCCGTCCTCAGAGGAAAATATATGGCACTGAGTTCCCACATCAGGAAAACAGAATGAATACAAATAAATAAGCTGATGCTACAACTCAAACAGCTGGAAAAAGAAGAGCAAGTCAAGCCCAAAGCCAAAAGAAGAGAGAAAATTATAAAAATCAGAACAGCAATCAATGCAATAGATTAAGAAAAAAAATCCAAAGAATCAAAGAGTGGGTTCTCTGAAAAAATAAATAAAATTGAAAAGCCCCTAAATAAATAAAATTGATAAGACCATCCCAGATCAAGACAACCTTACTTTAAAAAGGGGAGGGGGGGAAATCTCAAATTCGTGCAATAAGAAATGAAAAATGTGAAATCAATACAGACTATACAGAAATACAGAAGATCATCAACACCTATTTTGAAAACCTCTACTCTCAAAGGTTTGATAACACAGAAGAAATAGACAGATTCTTAGAAACATACGAAGTACCAAAGCCAGGTCAAGAGGATGTAAAACTGCTGAATAACCCAATCTCCATTAATCAAATTGAAAATGTAACTAAGTCCTTGCCTACAAAGAAGAGCCCAGGCTCAGATGGATTCACTGCAGAATTCTACAAGAAATACAAAGAGACCTAATGCCGACACTCCTCAAACTATTCAATGAAATTGAAAGGGAAGTAATCCTTCCTAAGTCATTCCTGGAAGCAAATATTACTCTAGTACTAAAGCCTGAGAAAGGCCCAACTAAAAAAGAGAACTATAGACCAATCTCCCTAATGAACACAGATGCAAAATCCTCAATAAAATATTAGCAAATAGGATGCAGCAAATCATCAAGAAGATTATACACCATGACCAAGTGGGATTCATCCCAGGCATGCAGGGATGGTTCAACATACGTAAATCAATAAATGTAATCTACCATATCAACAAAGCCAAAAGTAAGAATCACATGATCATTTCCTTAGATGCAGAAAAAGCCTTTGATAAGGTCCAAAACTCATTCATGATAAGAACTTTACAGAAAATTGGAATAGATGGTCTTTTCCTCAATATAATAAAGGCCATCTATGACAAACCAACAACCAGTATCACACTAAATGGCCAAAAATTGAAAGCCTTTACTTTAAAATCAGTCACTAACAAGATTGTCCTTTATCACCACTCCTATTTAATATAGCACTGGAAGTACTAGCCAGAGCAATTAGACAAGAGAGAGAAATAAAAGGGGTAAAGACAGGAAAAGAAGAAGTTAAATTATCATTGTTTTCATATGACGTGATACTCTACATAGAAGACCTCCTAAATTCCATTGAAAGACTCTTACATATAATAAATAAATTCAGTAATGTAGGTGGATACAAAATCAATACTCAGAAATCAATAGCATTCCTATACACTAACAACAAAATCACAGAGGGAAAAAATAAGGGAAGCCACACTCTTCACATTAGCAAGCAAAAAAATGAAATATTTAGGAATTACTCTTATGAAAGAAGTGAAAGACCTATACAGGGAAAATTATAATACACTGAAAAAAGAAATTGAAGCGGATCGCAGAAAATGGAAAGACATCCCTTGCTCATGGATAGGAAGAACAAACATTGTGAAAATGGCCATTCTCCCAAAACTGTTATGCAGATTCAATACAATCCCAATAAAAATACCATCAACATACCTTATAGATCTACAGAAATCACTCCTAAAATTCATCTGGAACCAGAACAGATCTGGAATAGCAAAGGCAATTCTAAGCAGCAAAGACAAGGCAGGAGGCATCACAATCCCTGACTTGAAGTTATACAAAGCAACAGTAGTAAAATCAACATGGTACTGGAATCAAACCACAGCCAAAGATCAATGGAATCGATTAGAAGATACAACCACAACTACAAACACACTCAACCACCTTATCTTTGATAAAGGAGCCAAGCAGGTTCACTGGAAGAATGACAGTCTCTTTAATAAATGGTGTTGGAAACACTGGCTCTCCATTTGCCGAAAACTAAAACTAGACCCATGCCTATCACCATGTACTAAATTAAAATCTAAATGGATCAAAGATCTGAATATTAAAACAGAAACACTAAATCTGTTGAAAGAAAAATTGGGTAGAAACCTTGAAGACATAGGGATAGGTAGAGAATTCATGAACAGGACTCAAACTGTATGGGAAATACTTCCCAGAATCAATAACTGAGACCACCTCTTATTAAAAAGTTTCTGCATGTCAAAAGAAATCTCCAGCATAGTGAAAAGAAAACCCACAAATTGGGAAAGGATTTTAGTGAACTCCCCCTCAGACAAGGGACTTTTGTCTAAAACATATAAAGAATTTTAAAAAATCAGACCCCCAAAATTCAAAGATCCAATCCAAAAATGGGCATGAGATGAATACATACTTCTCAGATGAAGAAATACAAATGGCAAATAAATACATGAAAAAATCTTCATCATCATTGATCATTAGAGAAACCCAAATTAAAACCACACTGAGATACCATGTCACTCCTGAAAGAATGGCCAGGATCAAGAAAACCAACAACTACAAATGCTGGAGAGGCTATGGGGAAAAAGGAACTCTCCTACACTGTTGGTGGGAGTATAGACTGGTACAACCTTTGTGGAGGTCAGTCTGGAGATTTCTCAAATAGCTAGGATTGGAAGTCCCATTTGTTCCAGCTATTCCACTTCTAGGCATCTTCCCAGAAGAACTGAAATCATCATACCACAGTGATATATGCGCACCTATGTTTATAGCAGCACAATTTGTAATTGCCAGATCTTGAAAACAACCTAAGTGTCTATCAACTGAGGAATGGATAAAAAGTTGTGGCATTTCTATACAATGCAATACTACTCAGCTATAAAGAAGGATAACATTGAGATATTTATCAATAAATGAGTGCAGCTTGAGACCATCCTCATAAGTGAAATAAATCAATCTCACATATGTGAATACTGAATATTTTCCCTCATATAAGAAATGATTCAAATATATAAAAGTATGTTGTAATCATGATTTCCCATTATGTGGCCTTGAAGCCTTATAAAGTTGTCACTTATTAATTGGAATGGCTTTATTGTGGGCTGCTTGATATTATTGCCTGTGATGAAATAAACAGCTATTTTGAAGAAAACAAGTCATCATCATAGCTAGTGCTGATTTAATATCGTCTTGTTTTGAAGCCCCATCAAACTATGGCTCTTCTGTCTCCATTGGTTTTATCATGTTGTATCTTGCTGGATTTTATTATATGTGATAGTATATACAAAATTGTTATAGGCAAAGAGATAATATAGAAGTCATTGTTCGTTTTCTGTTCTGGTTCTAAATACCCTACAATGCTTTCATCCACTTGAATGGTTTTACAATGTCTTGATATGTTTGATGCTATAGTATATGAAGTTATATTCAAACATTTCAAGGAAAAAGACACTATGATAACTACTATTAAGTCGGGTTATTTGGTGATGAAGCACTAGGTTGCTGAAACTCATGTTTTGACCTGCATTGTTATGTTGTTATGTTCTCTTTTATCTCAATCTCTCCCTTATTCATTAAAAAATTATTTAGTTATTTTTTATGATTTTTTTTAATTAAGGGGAAAAATCAAAAAAATTAGCAGGATATAGTATAGTAACTTTTTTGATTTCCTATTAACATGATTTGTAGTCCTTTATACTCCCACTATCTTATTTTGACTGATTAGACTCTGTTCTATTCTGTATGATAATGTCAAGTTTGAAGGCATAGACAACTACTTTGAAGGCAATAAGATTCAGTATGATGTCCATTCTGGTTTGACTATTATCTTCTTTTGAAGTCCTGTAATGTTTACAATGTTTAGGTTTTATTGGTCTTGTTCTCTACTGTTTTGTTCAACTTTATAATACCTAATGAGATAGACAATTCTTTTTTAAGGAAGCAAGAGGCATTATGGTAACCAGTGTTGATAACCTTGTACTCTGTTTTTACATCATGTGCTATGTCTATCCTTGGTTTTGACTGACAGCTTTGTTTTGTCATATTTGACTTTATTCTCTTCCAAAAAAAATCTAATAAGAACTATGGGAGTAATAAAACCCAATATGTGTAAATTTTGTTGTAAAAAAGAGAGAAAAAAAGTGCTCTAAAAGATACAACTGTTTAGCGGTGTTAAATAGATGACCATATTAATGTTTTTGGTTGGATCATTGAACACAACTCTTTGCAGTCTCACTGTTTGAATGTCCACTTTGTGTGCTTCGATCCTGTGACTTGAGCAACTATCTCTAACATGATAATGTGCAATCTATTAACTGGTGATTTCTTACTATTTTTTGTAGTTCTGTATTACTTATACCCTTACACTGTTTTGTTTTGTTTTTTTCTCTTTTTCCTTTTAAATAAAATTTTTTTAAAAAGCGGGACATGAGAGCCTCTTCTGTTATAGTTTATATCTAAATGTCCCCAAAGAGCCCCATGCACTCATAGGTGGGGCTTTTGGAACCTGAGTGAATCATGGGGTGCTACAACTGACTTGAGGCTAGAAGGGGGGCCAGTTCAGGAGAGGCAGGACACTGTGGAGTAGTCTGGAGTACCTTAGTTTCCTCCCCTGTTCCTCCCTTTTCCTTCTCCCTCTCTGACTCGTTGATGTTAGCAGCTCCCCAGGCCCAGTCCCTTCCAGCCAGGGATGTTTGTGTCTGAGCTGCCAAATATGGACTGAACCTCCAAAACGTGAGCCTCACTGCACCTCTCCTCACAGAACTTGCTGGTGTCATAGAATGAGTCCCCAGAATGAGAGTGACTGAGATGTGCATTATTACTGTACTGCCCTCTGCTTCTCCCTCCATATCTGTCTGTGTTTATCAAAAACAAACAGTGCTGAAGAGAAACCAACAAAGCAGGGAGCACAGTGGGCTGCTCCAACCTGAGGGGAGGACTTCAGGGGCTCACTTGGAAGAGGAGAGGAGGGGTTAAACACTCTGGAAATGATGGGAAATTCTCCTTTCATGTGATGGATTTTTACTTTTACTGTGGATAATTTATGAAAGGCTTCTCTGCACCTAGTGACATGATAGCTTTCATAAACAGTGTGACTGTGTCCCATTATGTTTATGCAGTTATAAATTTTAAGCTACTCTTGCCTTTCAAACTAAAAACAAAAAAAAATCCACTGCTATCATCATCATGTAATATCTTTTACACATATCACTGAAACTTTTTTTTGAGGGGTGTCTTTACTAAAGTCAGAGATCACTAAGTTACATCCCGAGCCCTTCCTGATTTATTTTCTGACAGGGTCTCACTGAGTTGCCCAGGCTGAACTCAAGCTTTGGACCCTCCAGTCTCAGGCCCCCGGGTGGCTGGGCTGATGGGCGAGGCCCACCATGGCTCACTGAAGGGCTATTTGTGGGGCTCAAATCAAGGCTGATGTGAAAGCTCTGCAGGTGTCTTTCCCATTTTGTAGTTTCCTCATCAAGTTTTGCTATAACTTTTCTTGTCTCATAAAATATCTTGAGCTGTCTTTTTTCTGTTCTCTTTACAAGAAATGTCTGTGGAAGTTTGGGATTTGACATTTTTCTTGAATGTGACAGAAATCACCAGTAAAGATTATTGAACTAGAGTTTGCATGGAGAAATGTTTTAATCACAGGATCAATATACTCAACACCTGTGAGATGACACATTTTCTGATTATTGTTATGTCCACTTAGTATATTGTGTCTGTGGAATTTTTTCCATTCCATCTATATCTTGTGACAGGTTGGCATAAAATTATCTATAATACCCTGCTGTTATGTCTATAAAACAAATGTGGATCTGTCTTAATGTCCACTATTTAATAATGTTGAAATGTGTTTTAAGTCATCATTAGTAACTAGTAGTAAATTGACCCTATTTAGAGTTATTTCATATACTTTCCTAAGTTTTTGATATGATATTGGGATTCAGGGATTTTTATAGACTGTCTTCCAGTGTATTCATTCATGGTTCTTAATCCTCCCATTTTCTATCTGTGTGGGGTTACGCTGTCTTTAACATTATCACTCATATCACACATCCTCTCGCATGGTTTCATTTCTCTTTCACTCAGCGATTATTTAAGAATCTCTGGTTTTATTTCCAACACAGAGAGATGTCAGGTGAGTCTCAAATGGCCCCAGAATCTCTGGAGGTCTCTGTGTGGTGTCCTCTGGGATGGCTCCTGGGCGAGTGGGCATCAGGGAAGTATACACACTGGATCCTGCTGGAAGAGCCCTGTCCTGGGAAGAAGGAGGTGCAGCTGTCCCCTCTCTGAGTGTCCAGCTGCACAGTTGGGCATAGATCACATCCTGAGGACCCTTGTGGGCAGAGGCCTGCAGGGGAGATGGGCAGAGGAAGTGTTTATGCTTGGTGCCTGTGAAGCCTGAGTCTGGAAAGAGTAGGACCCACCTGAGTGTCCATCAGCCTGTCCTCCTCTGCTTGTCCAAGCTTGGTGTCCAGGAGCTGCCCTGACAGAGCTGATGGACAGGAGGTCCTGATCTTCCTAGGTGCTGAGTGCTTCACCTGGGCGTATGTCACTCTCTGGGGGTTCTCGTTAGATGAACTCTATAGCAAGGAGACATAGACAGAAGAGGAGTCCTTTGGGTTCCACAATGGCCTCCTCCAGCCAGGTTCCCACATGGTGGCCACAGGAATCCTTTAGAAATTCTACCACATTCTCTCCCTTCCTCAAGGACTTCTGGGGGCTTCCCAAGACTCAGAGGATTGGGCCACTTCATTCCCACAGTGCTGCAATTCCATGCTGACACTTGGGCCATGCTCCATGGGCTCAAGCCATATGGCCCATCTTTCTGAAAGAGCCTGTCTCTGCCTCAAGATGTTTGCACTTGCCGTATCCTCTGCCTACAGTGCTGGTGCATTGGAGGTGTCAGTGGCCCTTTCCATGCAGGCTTCAGCTCAGTGATTATCTTACCAGTGTTCTCTCTGTGAGTCTCATTGGCCCTCCTGCCCTCAGCCCCTTTCTCTGCTTTATTTTCTTTCACAGCTCTGTGCTCTCCTGACATTGGCCTCCTACCTCAAGGTGACTCAGGGCAGGAGAAGGCTGTGTTCACTGATGTATATGCAGCCCCTATGGAGACAGGTCAGGAGGAAACCCCTGTAATGCTGCATGAATGAGAAAGGGGCCTTAGGTATATATGGCTGCTCATTCACTCAGGGTTGTGCTGAGACCATCGAGCAGGGAACAGCCAGACAGAGGCTGAGGACCAAGAAGGAGACAGAGGGAGGGGACCCTGAGGTCAGAAAACCAGCAGAGGATGGGGTCCCAGCAGGGCAGGGCCTCCAGAGGGGAGGGATATGCTGTGAGGTCTCTGGGACCTGAGTGATGGAGGACAGAGCAGGGTCTCTGGACCAAACTGGGAGACAGGAAGTCCCTGTGCCCTGGATGGGGTGGAGTCTCACCTGAGTGTCCAGCTCCATCCTGTCCTCAGGCTCTGTATTCTTCTTGGTGCTATCTTTAGGGACAGAAGAGAGATTGCCTCCTCACCAGAGTTCTGGGGTCTCTCAGCCCCCCAGATCCTTCCCTGTACAGTTAGGGACACAGAGCCAGGCAGCTGTGTGACATACCCTGGCCCACTGTGTTAGGGTTCAGTCTGACTCAGCCCTGAGCCACAGCCTCCCCTACCCCTGGGATGCTGGGACCTTAGGGCATCTCCCCACCCCCCCCACACACCCCTCTTCTTCTCACAGAGGTTTTCCTCTTGCATGGGAGCACCTGGGTTGGAGCTGGAGAGACATGGGGATATCAGGGGGTCCTGAGGGTGGCAGGCAGGGGAGTCGGAGTCATAGGGAAGAAATGACCTTTTTTCAGGCTTCTGTCACAGGGTGCTGACCCTGTAGGACCTGGGAAGTAAGCCTCTCTCTGGGCTGGGAGATAGTCTTGGTCAGGAGGTCAGAACCACCTGGTCTGCAGGCCACACAGAGCATGAAGGAAGCCTTGGACCACATGGACCAGTGAGTCATGCAGTCTGAGATGAAAAAGCTCAGACCACACCAGAGACTCCCACAGGGATGGGCTCCTGTGTTCTGTGCTGGATTCTCTGCACTGAGGTTCTGCACAGGGGACTCTATGTAGACGTGACCATTTGGACTGGTTTCCCTGGGGACCACAACACCCACAGTTTCCTAAGGCCCAGGTCTCACCCTCCCTGCTCACCTGCCTTCCAGCTTCTTTCCTGGCACCAGTATACAAAGAGGAGGAGGATTAGCAACAGCAGCAGGGAGGATACCACAGAGACCCCGATCACAACCTCCAGGTTCCCTTGCAGGCTTGGGCTGGGGGTGCTGTCTTGAAAGAGGAAAAGTGCCACTTCACTGAGCACCTGGTGTGTGCCAGCCCATGCTGGGCCTTTGCCTTCCCCCACACACTCTCACAGTGCTGCACTTGGGATCATCAACCCCCTCTTGCAGGTTACTAAGGAGGAAACAGAGGCTGAGAGAGGGGAATTGCCAGTCTAGGGAAACCAGCAAGAGACCCAGATGGAAACTGGACTTCCACCCTGCTCTTTGTACCAAAGCTGAGCCTCCTGGTCTGGAGGGAAGGAGCCTGAACACCCTGCTCTGACCCTGCACCCTCCCATGCACATTGTAACTGTCACTGTGCAGAAGTACAGGACCACAGCAGTGTGAGGTTCTGGAGGCTCCCATGAGAGGCCACCTCCCATGAGATCACAGCAAGATCAGCAGAAAAATTAACCTGAAGGTCTTAGCTACGGTTCTCCTCTACACCTGAGGAAACTGAGGCCCACACAGGAGGGGCTATTCCAAGTCAGCTTCTCCAGAGGCTTCAGGAGCCCCTCAGCTCAGCTGCTGCCCTGAACTCCTCCCAGCAGTGCCCTCACTCACCATCCTGGGATCCTGGCTCCGTGAAGGTGAGGGGCTGATCCTCAGGGCCTCCTAGGAAGAATGGGGAGATGAGGTCCTGGGCTCCCTGCTTCCCACTTCAGCTGACCCTCCTTTTCCAGGCTGGACTTCACTGTCTCCATCAGCTTTGAAACCACCCAATGCAGCCCCAATTCTGAGCCTTTGGGCATTGGGGATCCTGTCCCTCTTTTCTTCTCCTGGACAGCAGTGGAGCCCAGACTGGAACCTGAGATGGGCTGAGCATCACCAGGCAGCCTAGACACAGGACACTGCAACAGACCACGAGATGCCTGCTGTGGAGCAGGGAGCTTAGGGTGGTGACAGGGCTTATCCTGGGGATGAGTACTCCAGGGCTTTTAGAGTAGTGCTGCCCCAGGATGGACCTCTGCCCTCTCCTCTGCCTGTGCTGTGGCCTCCCCATACCAGCTTCTGGGCACAGGGCGCATTCTAGATAGGAAATAGGAGGCAGTGACATGCCTCAGAAAAGTCCACCTCTGTCTGCTTCTCTCAGAGTCCTTCACACCAAACCAGTCCAGGGCTGTGCTGAGAGACCCTTGAAGGGACGCTGAGCTCAGCCATGATCAGATCACATGCAGCACACCTGAGACCATGAGTTCCAGCTGTTTGCTGGGATGTGACAACAGATATGAAGCTGAGTTCTGAGAGCAATAGCACCTATAGGTCCCCCCAAGGGCTGAGCTTGCAACTCCCATGGAGAATTCTGCCCAGGACTGCTGAGTTCAGGACTCTGATCTCAAACGCAGGTGGGGATTGGCTTCTCCTTTCTTGGACAGAAGGAAAGTACCCATCAGGATCCATGACTGACACAGCAGGGTCACATCTTCTCCTAAGGACACGGTGAGTCCCAGCTACACTGAGAGGGAGGGTGTGGCACAGAGCTGTCCTGGAGAGGAGGTGGTAGGGGGCTGTTCCAGCTTGTTTAGAGCTGGGGGTCTCAGCAGGGCTGTCTCTGAGGACTCTCCCATGCTGTCTGTCTCTGTTTCCTCTGAATCTTCCCCGTCTGCCTTCCCCTGTCTCTTTTTCTCTCTCCCTCCCTTTCTCTTTTTCCCTTCTCCCTTCTTTCTCTCTCCCTGACCATCACCTCATGGGCTTCCCAGCCTCACCCTGACCATCACCTCCTGGGCTTCCCAGCAGGGACTGTGCAAAGTCTGGGTCCCTGACTGAGCCCTGAGCTTTTCCGCTGTGATTAGGATGTCCAGGGGCTCACTGGGGACAGACCACTCAGAGGAGAGGCTGTGTCCACCATAGCATCTGAGTGGCCCATGTGGGAGCCACTCCCAGAGCCCAAGGGCAAGTCAGCATGAGAGAGTCCAACCTGGGGCACCAGAGAGGGCACTGTGGGAGGTCACCTACCCCATCCTTAAACAGAGTGAGTCTGTCCTAGCTGAAGTCAGAGTGACGTTGGAGGATAAGATTATGTCCAGAGGCAAGGAAAGGACCCATTTTGTTCAGGAGGGAAGGTTTCCTGGAAATCCCTCGAGGGAGGCTGGACTGAAGGGCAGCTTCCTGCCACATTTCTGCCCTCCTGCCCTGCATTGTGGGTCACCCTGACTGTCATACTGAGGTTTCTAGCTCTGTAGATGTCCTGATCCCAGTTGTCTTCTAGGGATTCTCTGTAGTAGACATTCTGTCAATTATTTAGGGACTCAAACACAATTTGGTAAAGAAAGGACTTCCTCACCTGACACCAGAGGCTCCATGACATCACTGGGCTTTGACCACACCTGGATGTTCGTATTATAACAGCCATAGCATCTGAACATCCACCTCTGCCTGGGGATAACAGGACTCACAGTGAACAGGGCATGGACCTGCCCACTGGGGCCTCGCTGTGAGTTCAGGGTCCAGGACAGCTTGTCTCCTCCTTCCTTAGTCAGAATGAACCTGTCAAATTGCTGCCATGAGACACACTTCAGGGTCATGTTCCCTCCTGAGGTCACCACAGGGCCAAACAGGGCTGAGAGACTGGGTCTGCTGTAGACTCCTAGGAGAGAATGAGGCAGCATGTGAAATGGACTCATAACTCCCACACTGTTCCCAGGGATGAGCTGTGAGAGGCGGACACCTATGTGAGCAGACCCTTTCCTGAGGGCTGGGACCCTGAGTGTCCTCTTACCCGTCACCACCAGCTCCAGGGCATCACTGAGCTCTGACCAGCCTTCAGTACTGTGATAGTAGCAGTGATATCTCCCTGCATCATCTTCTTTCATGGATGGGATGAAGAACATGGCCTTGTTCCTGGGCCCAGGAGACATCTTTGTTTCTGAGAATGCTGGGCTGCCCTCTCTGAACACATAGTATTGTTGGGCCTCCAGGGTCCCTTCACACCAGAGGGTCACAGGACTCCTCCATGGTATCACAGAGCCTGGCTGAGCCTGGAGCTTGGGTTTTGGGAGAGACCCTGCGAGGAAGAAGGCAAGAGCGGTTCATGTGTTCTGACTGTGCACAGTGAGCCCTGCATGGAGAAGGCATTAAGACCAATCTGCAAGAGCAGAAGACACCAGAGGAGCTGCCTACAGACAGAGCTCGCTCTAGACCCTGTGACTTGTACTTTCCCTGTCTCATCCTGATTCCAATAGCTCTGGGCTCACTGCCCCCACACTCTTACTGAGTTCAGCATCCCTAGGTCCCTCACCCATTTCATCACTAAGCATTTTCCAGGTAGCTGGGTGAGGTCAGTTGGAAAAAGCTGGGGTTTCCTCACCTGAGATATGGAGCTCCAGGGGGTCACTGGGCTCTGACCATACCTGGGGCTGATTCCAGTAACAGCCATAACATCTGAAGCTCCACCTGTGGCTGGGGGTCACAGGGTCCACAGGGAACAGAGCCTGGAATTGCCCACTAGAGTCTTTTTGTGAGTCCTGGGTCCAGGAGTGCTTATCTCCTCCTTCCTTAGTCAGAATGAACCTGTCAAATCCCAGCTGCGAGCCACATTGCAGGGTCACAGACCCTCCTGGGTTCACCACAAGGCTGGGCAGGGCTGAGAGGCTGGGCTTGCTGTAGATTCCTAAGAGAGAAGGAGGCAGCGCGTGAAATGGACTCACACATTCCACACTGTCCCCAGGGCTGAGCTGTGAGAGGGAGACACCCTTGAGCACAGACCCCTTCCTGAGAGCAGAGGATGGGTCTGGGCCCCTGAGTGTCCTCTCACCTGTCACCACCAGCTCCAGAGGCTCACTGCCCTCTGACAAACCCGAAGGGACTCGGTAGTAACAGCGATGTAGCCCTGCATGTTGCTGGGTCATGGATGAGATGAAGAACAGGGCCGAGTTCTTGAGTTCCAGTGACGTGTTTTTTATCCAGGGCTCCTGGCTTCCCTTTTTATACAGACCACATTCCTGGGCCCCCAGCGTCCACTCACACCAGAGGGTAACAGGTTTCCCTTGTGGTATCACAGATCCTGACCTAGACCCAAGCATGGGCTTGGGGAGTGTCCCTACACGGAAATTACAGTTAGGTCCCAGGACATTCTTCCTGCCCTCACATTCCTGCTCTCAGCTCCAGGACCCTCCAGACCTCCTAGCACCAGCCCACACCTGCTGTGCTCCATTCGCACTGCCCAGGGCTGGCACCTTGTCCCCTGGAAGAGGAGGGACCAGGAAACTTGGGGACACACTCACCTGATTGCACTTGGATTCTGGTGCCCAGATTCAGCCCTGGAAGAGAGTTCCTTGTGAGAGGTTTGCCCTGGAGCCTGCTGAGGCTCTGCTCCCCAGAGCCTCCTGAGGCCCTGTTCTCTGGACGGACCAGGGCCTGCCTGTGGCTTCCAGACTAGGGGGTTCCTGTCCTCTCGCTCAGTTCTCACCAATGCAGAGCAGGGCTGTGAGTGTGGCGGTCATGGTATCTCCTATGTCCAGGTGAGACTGTGTGCATAGATGAGACCACAGTGCCTGACACACTGAGTTTTGTAGCTGGGCACGGGTTTCTGCCCTTGATAGGGTGATCACGTCAGAAGCCCCACAGGAAGCGGAACTGACATCCACTGACACCCGGGCTGTTTTATCCCAGGGCTGAACCAGGCTGGGCTCCAGGCTGATGTACAGGTTCCCCTTCCTTCTATTTATCCTGACTGATCCTCATCTCACTGATGTGCAGGACATAGCAGCCAACAGACCAGAAGTCTTCCCGAGCTGGATCCAGTCACCCTGGTCTGGTTGTTCCTCTCATAGCCTCTCATGGGTCTCCTCTCTTTCTTAGCCTATCTTCCTGCCCACCATTGTTGTCCTTTCCATGGCCGTCCTCTCTCAGGCTTGGACAAGCTCCAGGAAAGATGCATGTTCCTGCTGCAGATGAACAAACATAGAATTGCACTGAGCCATAACTGGAGGAACCTCCATGCAGGTCAGGGGCAGCAAGGAGAGACATCCACAACACAGGACAGTGTGCAGGGCATTAGGGAGACTCGGGTGATTAGCAGGAGTGAGGCAGGGATTCTCGAGGGAGAAAGAGATCAATTGTATTAATATGATTGAAAACCAACTCTTGTGAGTGTGAGCTTCCTTTCCATTTTTCTAGTTCCATTTTTCTAGTCCTGGTTTATTTGAAATATACAAATTTCTGACTATAAACTTCCTTTTTACTGCTTCTTTGGCTTTACTGCTTGTGCTTTTATTTTACTTTAACTTAATTGCCATGGATTGAACTCAGGCCTGAGGCATCCTAGGAAAGTGCTCCAACACTGAGCTACATCCCAATCCCTTTCCAAAATTTTTATCCCTACAGCGTTTGTCTGAAATGCCGGAGTTGTACTTTGTGGTTCCTTTGAGGTTTGCAGAAGACATGCTGCTCTTTATCTTGCCCATTCTATTCTCCTGAGTTCACCTCAAGGCTATACCAAGGGTCTATCAGTTACTCCTCGCCACACATTGTGTCATTGCTTAATGGGTGTGCTTTAAATCAGTTATCTACTAACATATCATAGAGTTATAGTTTTTTAAAAGCTGTTTTGTTTCATTTTTGAGGCAGAGTCTCCCTGTGTAGCTCAGGCTGGCCTTGAATTTGCTTATGTACCCCAAGTTGTCAGGAATTCAGGATAATCCACCTGTACCAGCCTCCGGAGAGCTGGTATTACAGATGTCTGCCACAATGCCCAGCATCTATAGTTGATGTAGTTTCATCTTTTAAATATTTCTGGTGTACTGTGAATGAAACTTGGGGACCTGCACATAGTAGACAAGTGCTGTATAGGTGAGCTCCACCCCAGCTGTGCCATGTATAACTTCCACCCCAGAGTTAATGTGATTCACACCCCGCAGGGAGGGAGCCGCAGTATTCTGTATTTCCTTATATACTCACCTTCACCATGAGGCCCGCAGTGTGAAAGGCTTTCATGCTGCTGAGTTTTGTGGTCATTTTGTTTGTGAGTTCTCACTGACCACACCCAGGGCATCAGGGATGCTGTTGAACAAGTACCTTTCACTGAGCTACATCCTGGCCCTGTGCTGTTGTTCAGTACCTTTGGTCTAAATGGGAAGACCTCCCTCCAGCGCTGTCAGGCAGTTGTGTGAGCTTCCTGTGGGTGTGGGAAACACCTGAGGAGTCTTAGAGGAGGAAAGGTTCATTTCCACTGATTGTTCCAGGGACTGCAGTGCACAGTCACCAGCTCCACTGCTATAGGGCCACAGGGAGACAGAAACAGCACAGCAAAAGGTCAGGGAAAGAGGGTCACAGCAGCAGGGATGGGGAGGAGGGAGAGAGAGACAAAGAGACAGAGAGACAGAGACAGAGAAACACTACCCATGCTTTCATTTTTATAGTTTTTTTTTATTTTTTTGCTGTCTTCAAAAATATTTCACTAGTGCAAATTTGCGTGAAATAATGTTTTGATTCACTATGTAGGTAGATGCAGGTATTTACCACATTTTAAGTCTTTTATTCCCCTTCTCCTCCCTCTCCCTCCCTCTCTGGGTCTCCTTTTCATTTACTAAGCATCTCTCTCCTTGCCCCCTGCTCTCTTTCCAATGCTGTCTGAACTGACCCCTTCCTGAGTGTGTGCTCCAGGCCATCAGACACCTGTGTGCCCTCTCCATACCCAGTGTCATTCCCTCACCTCTTCCTCATCTGCAGATTTTTCTGTGAAGTGCAGGTCATCACAGCACTGGGCTTGGTTAGGGAGACACATTCCACAGTTTCGCAGACACTCCTAAGAAGTGTAAGTCCATGTGTATTGTTGAAATTCCCATTTTTAACCCCCAGGAGGAGGCATGTTCACAGCTTTAAAAAGGGGAACCCATTGGTTGTCACTTTCTTTTTTTTTTTACTTTATTTGTTAATATTAAGAAGAAAAGGTAAAGCAAATTTTCACAAGAAAATAATGAAAAAGTAACAATTGTTGATAAATTACACATCATTATCTTTAGTCACTCAAGTACAAAATATGGGCATAAAAATTTCTTCAATCAATATTAGCACAACCTTTCCTATTCAGTAAACTAAGTGATGCTAATGGTATAACTAACTTGCATTTTTTTCTTTTCCCTTCTATCCTTTCTCTTTTCCCCTATCTTAGTTTCTTCTTTTTATTGAACAGTTTCCTCCCATTTCACCGTGACTATTGTATATTTTGAACCTTATGGTTGCACATATGTCACTGTGGTGTGATGTTTTTCAATCCTTCTGGGAAGATACACAGAAGGGGAATACCTGGTTTGAATGGGACATCTAATCCTAATTTTTTGAGGAATCTCCACACTGATTTCCACAGTGTTTGTACTAGTCTACTCTCTAACCAACAGTTGTAAAGGGTTTCTTTTTCCCTACAGACCCAGCAGCATTTTTTATTGGTTGATATTTTTTTTAAAAAAATTAAATAATTTTTTAATGAATAAGGGAGAGGATGAGATAAAAGGGGGCATAACAACATAACAATACAGGTTAAAGCATGACACTTTCAGCAACCTAGTGCTTCACCACCAAATAACCCGACTTAATAGTAGTTACCATAGTGTCTTTTTCTTTGAAATATTTGAATATAACTTCATATGCTATAGCATCAAACATATCAAGACTGTGTAACACCATTCAAGTAGATGAAAGCATTGTAGAGTATTTAGAACCAGGTAACAGAAAAAATGATCAATGGTTTCAATATTATCTCTTTGCCTATAACAATTTTTGTTTTTATTACCACATACGAAAAAATCCAGCGAGTTACAACATGATAAAATCAATGGAGACAGAAGAACCATAGTTTGGTGCAGCTTTAAGACAAGATGGTATTAAATCGGCACTAGCTGTTATTATGTCTTATTTTCTTCAAAGTAGCTGTTCATTGCATCACTGGCCATAATATCAAACAGCCCAGAATAAAGCCATTCCAATTAATGAGTGAAGATTTTATAAGGCTTCAAGGCTATATAATGGGGAATCATGGTTATCACATGCTTTTATATATTTGATCCTTTTCCTACACTAGGGAAACTATTCGGAGTTCACAGATGCGAGTTAGATTCAGTTCACTTATGAGTATGGTTTCAAGCTGCGCCCATTTGTTGATAAATACCTCAATGTGATCTTTCTTTATAGCTGAGTAGTACTCCATTGTATAGAAGTACCACAGCTTTTTTATCCATTCCTCGGTTGATGGACATTTGGGTTGTTTCCAAGATCTGGCAATTACAAATTGTGCTGCTATAAACATAGGTGCGCATATATCACTTTGGTATGATGCTTTCAGTTCTTCTGGGAAGATGCCTAGTAGTGGAATAGCTAGAACAAATGGGACTTCCAATCCCAGCTTTTTGAGAAATCTCCAGACTGGCCTCCACAAAGGTTGTACCAGTCTACACTCCCACCAACAGTGTAGGAGAGTTCCTTTTCCCCCACAGCCTCTCCAGCACTTGTTGTTATTGGTTTTCGTGATCCTGGACATCCTTTCAGGAGTGAGATGGAATCCCAGGCTGGTTTTAATTTGCATTTCCCTAATAACCAATGATGATGAACACTTTTTCATATATTTATTTGCCATTTGTATTTCTTCCTCTGAGAAGTGTGTATTCATCTCAGATGCCCATTTTTGGATTGGGTCTTTAAATTTTGGGGGTCTGATTGTTTTTAATTCTTTATATATTTTAGACAAAAGTCCTTTGTCTGAGGGGGAGTTCACTAAGATCTTTTCCCAATTTGTGGGTTTTCTTTTCACTATGCTGGAGATTTTTTTGACTTACAGAAACTTTTTGATAAGAGGTAGTCCCAGTTATTGATTCTGGGAAGTATTTCCCATGCAGTTTGAGTCCTGTTCATGAATACTCTACCTACCCCTATGTCTTCAAGATTTCTACCTAATTTGTCTTCCAATATATTTCTTGTTGCAGTTTTAATATTCAGATCTTTAATCCATTTAGATTTTAATTTAGTACGTGGTGATAGGCTTGGGTCGAGTTTTAGTTTTCGGCAAATGGAGAGCCCGTTTATCCAACATCATTTATTAAAAAGACTGTCGTTCTTCCAGTGAGCCTGCTTGGCTCCTTTATCAAAGATAAGGTGGTTGAGTGTGTTTGTAGTTGTGGTCGTATCTTCTAATCTATTCCGTTGATCCTCTGCTCTGTTTTGATTCCAGTACCATGTTGATTTTACTACTGTTGCTTTGTAGTATAACTTCAAGTCAGGGATTGTGATGCCTCCTGCCTTGCCTTTGTTGCTTAGAATTGCCTTTGATATTCTAGGTCTCTTCTGGTTCCAGATGAAATTTAGGAGTGATTTCTGTAGATCTATAAGGCATGTTGATGGTATTTTTATTGGGATTGCATTGAATCTGTATAACAGTTTTGGGAGAATGGCCATTTTCACAATGTTTATTCTTCCTATCCATGAACATGGGATGTCTTTCCATTTTCTGACATCATCTTTAGTTTCTTCCTTCAGTGTATTATAATTTTCCCTGTATAGGTCTTTCACTTCTTTCATAAAAGTAATTCCTAAATATTTCATTTTTTTGGTTGCTAGTGTGAAGAGTGTGGCTTCTCTTATTTCTCTCTCTGTGATTTTGTTGTTAGTGTATAAGAATGCTATTGATTTCTGAGCATTGATTTTGTACCCAGCTACATTACTGAATTTATTTATTATATCTAAGAGTTTTTCAATGGGGTTTAAGGGGTCTTCTATGTAGAGTATCATGTCATCTGCAAATAATGACAATTTAACTTCTTCTTTTCCTATCTTTACCCCTTTTATTTTTCTCTCTTTGTCTAAATGCTCTGGCTAGTACTTCCAGTACTATATTAAATAGGAGAGGTGATAAAGGACATCCTTGTCTTGTGCCTGATTTTAAAGTAAAGGCTTTCAATTTTTGGCCATTTAGTATGATACTGGCTGTTGGTTTGTCATAGACAACGTTTATTATATTGAGGTAAAGACCATCTATTCCAATTTTCTGTAAAGGTCTTATCATGAATGAATGTTGGACCTTATCAAAGGCTTTTTCTGCATCTATGGAAATGATCATGTGATTCTTACTTTTGGCTTTGTTGATATGGTGGATTACATTTATTGATTTACGTATGTTGAACCATCCCTGCGTGGTGTACAATCTTCTTGATGATTTGCTGCATCCTATTTGCCAATATTTTATTGAGGATTTTTGCATCTGTGTTCATTAGGGAGATTAGTCTGTAGTTCTCTTTTTCGGTTGGGTCTTTCCCAGGTTTTGGTACTAGAGTAATATTTGCTTCCAGGAATGACTTGGGAAGGATTGGTTCCCTTTCAATTTCATTAAAGTGTTTGAGGAGTGTCGGTATTAGGTCTTGTTTTTATTTCTTGTAGAATTCTGCAGTGAATCAGTCTGGGCCTGGGCTCTTCTTTGTAGGTAAGGAATTAATTACATGTTCAATTTCATTGATAGAGATTTGGTTATTCAACAGCTTTACATTCTCTTGATCTGGCTTTGGTACTTCATATGTTTCTAAGAATCTGTCTATTTCTTCTGTGTTATCAAACCTTTGAGAGTAGAGGTTTTCGAAATAGGTGTTGATGATCTTCTGTATTTCTATTGAGTCTGTAGTGACTTAACCTTTTTCATTTCTTATTGCATGGATTTGAGCTCTTTCTTCCCTTCTTTTAATACGGTTGGCTAGAGTCTTATTGATTTTATTTATTCTTTCCAAGAACCAACTTTTTGATTGGTTGATTCTTTGGATTATTTTCTTAGTCTCTATTGCGTTGATTTCTGCTCTGATTTTTATAATTTCCTCTGTGCTTTTGGCTTTGGGATTGACTTGCTCTTGTTTTTCTAGCTCTTTGATGTGTAGCATCATGTTATTTATTTGTATTCGTTCTGTTTTCCTGATGTGGGAGCTCAATGCAATAAATTTTCCTCTGAGGATGGCTTTCATTGCATCCCATAGGTTCCAGTAAGTTGTATCTGTATTTTCATTTGTTTGTAGGTATTGCTTAATTTCTTTTTTAATTTCCTCTGTGACCCACTGATTACTCAGGAGTGTGTTATTCAGTTTCCATGTGTTTGTGGGATTTTTGCAGTATCTTTTATTGTTAATTACTAATTTCATGGCGCTATGGTCCGATAGCATACAAGGAATAATTTCAATCCTTTTGCATTTATTCAAATATGTTCTGTGAATTAATATATGGTCTATTTTAGAGAATGACCCATGTACTACTGAGAAGAATGTGTATTCCAAGAAGAATGTGTATTTCTCAATTACTAATAAACACTGTGCTTTCCTTTATCACACGAGCTCACATTCACAGGGACCACAGCAGAGGACAGGAACTCAGCCCACAGCACCCATCTGTGCAGAGATCCAGACATGGAGCCTGGTGAGTCACCTCAGCTCCAAATCCTGATCATGAAAGTAAATAGCCCAGGACAGAGGATTGCACTAAACATTTCCCTCACCTACAGATCTGCAGTGATAAGGAAGCCAAAGCAAGTGTAATTTCTTATTATTAGTGGTTTGGGTCTCCCCACTGGGAAAGCTTTCTAATTTAGCATCCCCTAAGGTCAGGCCCAGGACTTGCACATTTCCTATGTGATTTCAAGAGTAATGGAGGCCACTTACTGTGCTCCCCTTTGCTCCTGAGGCTGTGGGTTCCACCAGACAATAGGCAGCATCTGGTGGCTGTTTAACACCAAAATTTTCTGTATCTGTAACATCTGTGGTTATATCCTCTACACCTGTATCCATTACTCCAGGAAACACACCCAACCTGCAGTGCTATCCCAGATCCTTGTCCCAGAATTTCTGAGGGGACTTTCCCACTTCCAGCCCATCAGCACGCACTGCTGCACTGGGCATAGACGCCATCAAGCCTTCACCCTGTATCACATGGCCCCGTGCTCCCTTCCCCTCTGAGTTGATGGGCAGCTGGTTGCCCTGACCTGAGAACAGGACATGGAATATTTCATGCAGATGAACCAGACATTCTCAGTCCTCAGACAGAGGTACTATGAGCTCAGTCATTCCATACTCAACACAGGCATCAGATCCAGTAAGGAAGATTTGCTGACCTCTCTTTTTCTTAGTTGCTGTCTTGTTTCTGTGACAACGTTCCAGGCACCCACAATTTAAAGGAGGAAAGTGTTATTTTGGCTCAGCTTGTAGAGTTTTCAGTCTCTATTTGGCTGGCTTATGGGCTCTGTGGTGTGGGAGAGGAGAAAGAGTCCATAGTGTGGCGGGCAGGAAGCAGTGAGCTGGTTGAAGGGATTGTGGAGGATAAGAGCTTCCAGCCCATGCTCACAGTGACCACCTCTTCCCACCGAGTTTCACCTGCCAGCACCACACTTTAACTGTAAACTCATTGGAGGAGGATTCAGGTGTCAGTAAGCTCTGATCCAGTCACATGATCCAGGCTCCTCCCCAAAGTTGCACTTATGAGTGAATGAGGCTTTGGGGGTCATTACTCAGACCTGAAGTTGTGTTGTGCAGGTTCAGGACAAGTGATAGAGCTCACCCACTGCAGTCAGGTGGGCTCATTACTGAACCCAGCATGAAATGAGACCTAAGGACACATGATTGCTAGGATCAGTGTTGATAGTGAATGGAGCACAGTGCTCCTAAAGTGGACTCAGGATCACTCACTGTGCAGATGGTCTATGTGTCCTGAGGAAAAAGTTAATATCAGCTCCTTCATTGGACAGTGACCATAATCCACCTAATTTAAACCTCGCCTTCCATCAGGTCAAAAGACCCTGCAATAAAAAAGGGTGTGGTTCTTAATAAAGGAGCAAACTGCCCATCCTCACCAGGCACAAAGTATAGTACTTTGCTGGCACTTGCACTGGGTCCTATGGGTGATCCTCATGCTGAGTCAAAGAGGACTCTAGGGTTTTTTTGAGGTTTGGTGCACACTGGCTCTTAGGTGATCAGTATAAAATGGAACTGAGTGGACATATATGTCACCTGTTAGAAAGCCTCACAGTGCAAATGCAGCCCTGATTCAGGAACATCTCACAGCAGGAGCCATGGGCCCTCAACATTCCCAGGGTCACCTCTGCTTCCTGCACACATGGTGCCGGTGGATGGGCTGAGGAGCAAATGGAGACCACAGTGTTATCACTGGAGCTGGGCATGGAGATCATTCTTACCTGGAGTGGCACCCTGCAGTACAGGAAAGATCTCTCCAGGGAAAGACCATGATGGGAAAGCTGAAAACATCATACAAGGGCACTGTACCAGGAACCTTCCCTGCTCTGCCATCAGAATGGAGCTGTCCACCTGTGACCACTCCTCCCAAGTTCCACACACCTGACAGCACCTGCATAATTTGGTAGCAATGAGGTCCCTATGTCCTGCTCTCATAGACACCACAGGAACTGAACTGTCCATTTCTAACTTCCCTGAGAGGTGGCCATGGCAGGAGCTCAAGATGCTCTGCCCTAGGAATAGAGCCATCCACCCTGAGAAGAGTCCTCCTGAGCCCCACATACCCAGTATCACAGGCAAGGCCAGTCTACAGTGAGGTCCTTGTGTCCTGCACATGAATGCCCTGCTGGGGACACTACTGGAGGTGAACTGTCCATTTGTCATTGTCCTCTGAGAAACTGTCCTAGATTACCTCCTGGGAGTTGGGTGAGACTCTGCCTCCTCTGAGTCTAACTTTCCCTTCTGTTTTCCTAATCCATCCCAAGGCTCTCTGTCCCACCCCAGAAACACTTCCTAACACATCACGGTGTGTGCGTTCTCACAACCTGGATTTCCTGGGAGCACAGGCTGAGGGCTCCTTTGTTCCCCATGTTGATTCAGGTCTATCTGCTTTCCCGGTATCCACAAATATCTGGAGACATTAATTTTCATTTTGCAAAAGTTTTATTTTGATATGTTTATTATCTTCCTCTTAATAAATTTCTGTTTTATAGGAACAGAATCAAGCTGCCTTCATATGATGACTCTTATAATTTTTAAGAGTCACAGCCCATCCTTTAGCTTTTCTGTCCTCAGTGTCATTGCTGTTTGCTGTCCTCATCTTGCCTTCAATCCTTGCTTGGCCCTCCAGAGAAATGTTGAACAGGAGCCCAGTGACATAGTTCCTTCTCTCCTTCCTAATTTGTGGGGTAAAGATATGAAGTTTCTCTGTAAGTAGGAGGCTTCTTCCAGGTGCCGTGTAAATTTCCATCCACTTCAATAGATAACTTTTCCTAATATTTGAAATTGTTAATGACAGAACTGTGGGGGACCAGTGGTGGCTGAAAAGATAAGAACTATGAAATATAAATGACCTTTATTTTGAAAATGCAGGGAGAGACACCCTGATCCCCTGGGGCACAGCATCTTCCCCCAGGGTCGGTGATCTCTCAGTGGAACAAGTGGAGTGGAGGCATATAAGTAGCCTCGGTTTGGAGTGGAACCTAAGGGGGCATTAGGGATGCACAGATAGCCCACTGGTCTTTATTTGGTGCCATAGGTAAATTCCTAGTGGTGGGGGAGATAGGAGCTCCTTGGCTTTACTGGCTACAGTGTCCTGTCCGGGCCAAAACTCTTTCATATCCCATCTTATGATTATTATTATGAAAAGGGGTGAATATTTCTTTCTTTAACTGCTTCCTGCTGGCAGAGAGCACTGTACTGGGGTCTAGGGGAGTCAACAGTTGATGCCCAGGTAGAAGCTGGTGTCAGATGTTTTAGCCAGGACAACTTCACTGATGAATGTACATATGTTAGACTGGAAAAACAAAGAGACAAGATGTTATGAGGAGACATGGCACTGTCATATTTAAGGACCCAGGTGAGGTATAAGGGGAGGTGCCCTTGATTTAGATATGTCATTATATTAGGACCATGCTGAGGTAGAAACATTTCCACGGTAAGGCAGAATTCTGAAAATTAAACATGGGGTTAGGAGGAGTGAAATTATGAAAGGTGATTACTCCCCCATCCGAAAGGGTAAAAGTTAAAAGGATATGTAGGTAAGGCTTGTCTCTGGTATGAATGATGTTACAGTCTTTAGGAAATACTGTTAAGAGTCCTTCTGTAAAAAGAATAAGAAATTAGAAACCAAATTGGATAACAAAACCTGACAGCCTGAGAGTCGTGGCTATGAGGCCTTGGTAAGGCAGAGATGAGTAGGCAATACGATGGTTAGATCTAGGGCCTGAGTGAGGCGAAACCAGAATGGCAGTCTAGCAACTTTGATCACTGTTGAGGTTGCCAAGAATATCAGGTATGGGTCACTGTAACCTGGTTGTAGTCCTTGGAATGATTTGCTGTAACAGAACTTTAGCAAGTATATCAGCTGTTTCCCTGGTTTTGGGAAAGGCTCTCATATATCCTGAAAAAGTATAAACAAAGTGAGAAGACAAAATGTATCTGTCAGTCTTGATGAGGTTGCCTGAGAAACTGGTGAATAAGAAAGGACGGAGGTGGTCTTATATCACTGAGGAGAGGTTTACTAGTGATAACCGGTGTAAGCTGTTGAGACCTCAGTGTCTGGGTCAGCCTGTATAAACACAAGGGAATAAAAGGCATTTAAGATTTAGGACTGGGACCTGTATGAAATAGGCCCTGTTCGTAAATGGCATAGGTTGACCACCAATACCCCATCATAGAGATTGGGGACTTACTATAGCAGCCTGAAAACTCAGGAAGAACTCTGTGCATATGGCCTCTATGTCCACAAGTATAGAGAATGTCTTACTTGAGACTTTTAGTGGGACTTGGACTCTGAGACAGACACCTTAAAGGGAGTTGTCATTGGCCCTGAGCTCTGTGAGTCTGTGGCAGCAAGTTTCAGCGATGAATCTGGCAGTGTTGACATTTCCTTTGAGGGCTAGAAGTTAGAATGGCTTACCCACTCTCTGGTGGCTAGGACAGTCTAGTAGCCCTGGAGTAAGGTATCAAAGAATGCCAGGATGGGGCACTCTCTTGCCCAATGTCTTCTGCTGCATTTGAGCATGGTCCATGGGGGAGCCCAGGCAGCTCCACCTTGTGTTGGTTTACCTGTCTCAGAACTCCAAGTGTCACAAGTGTTATTTCTGTTGTTGAAAATATGAAAAGTCATATTAAGGTCTCTATGATGTTTGAAGGTCAAGTTTTGCCTTTTTGTTTGGGATTTGGACTACAGTAGAAGGTATCTGTAGAATTAAGTCAGCATGCAGGAGTTAAGTATAATCAACAGGGTATTTATGAGGTTAGCAGTGCAGATAGACTGGGAAAAAGTTTAAGTCTGGCTTCTGCTGCAGTGCTGGCCCTGCTACCATCTTTGAGTGGCCTGTAATGTAAACATGGTTTTGGCATTCCAGATCAGAGAGCAGGCTTCATCTGGATGACACATCACTTTTTTTCCCAGGGTGCTGTGTGGCAGGCCATCGTTTTACTGAAATTACATACTTAAAAAGGCTTCAGTCTGCCCTCCCCCTTTTGGAGTATAATATCATTTTAATGGAAACATTTTGCAGTAAAGTTTCACCAATCTTACGAATAAATCTACCAAAACAGATCTAATACTGTCAAATTCTGAACACATTTACTTCTTTTCAAACCTGTTATTTGCAGTACTATAAACCAACACAAATAAAATTCACATCCTCTCAAGCTTTATACAACTTACTATATACCCTCAAGTTGAGCTTTTCCTATCTTCTTTCACATTCTGGGACAGGCAGACATTTTTACTTGAAGACAAAACCACTTTCTTTGTCCTTCTTTTTCTTACTTATTACCAGAAAATTACCTTTCCTCTCACTTCTCAGACAACATTAAAACTTTCAACAAAACCCTTGAAGTGATTTTCTTTTAGTAGTCTAAAGTATATTGAATCATTTCATGTGTTTTCACCACCTTCCTTGTTTTGGAAAAGAGCTAGTGCTTCCCAGCAAAAGGAATATATATTTATTTTTAATTTTAGTTGTTAAACATCTCTAAACATATATCTGGATCTAAAAGAAAACATTTGTCATGGCTGGAACACACAAGAAAAGGCAGCAGAAACAATCTGAACTTTATATCTGAAAACATGAGCAGCATCAGATCAGCAATATGAGTTATCTGTTGCACCTGTCTGTGCTGGCAGACAGAGTGCACCTGCAGAGAGAGCTGTAACCACACTTGCAGGCGGGGGCTGGGATCTCTCTGGCATGCAGCTCCTAGGTGGAACACGCAGAGTGGGTGTGGTGCTTAGGGCAGGCAGGGCACCAGGGTGGGGGTGGTGCACGCAGAGTGAAGGTGGGGCAAACGTCAGGATGTAGCATGCAGGGCTGGGCGGGGCTGGGACTACCCCCAAAAACGAGCAAGGCAGAGGCAGTGCCAGGAGGCTTGCGGTGGTGGCAGGCCCAGAGTGCATGGGGGCAGAGCTGGGAGGCAGAGTTGGGACACAGTGTGAAACTGGGGCTGCTCCTGGAGGCACAGCCAGTAGCTGACCACACCAGAGGTGAACCGCCATGTGGAGCTGAAACTGCTCGTGGGACACATGGATTAGGGCACAGTGGTAGAGCCAAACTCCACGCAGGTCCACTGCATGAGAGCTGAGATACCGCATGGAGTTGGGGCACGGTGTTAAAGCCTAAAGCAGCCCCGCACGTATCTCTAACTGTTTGGGCTCATTTTCCATTTTGACTGGGAATAGGTCAGTGCTCACAGTGAGGGGGGGGAGTGGGGAGGAGGCAGCAAGGAAACAAAAGGGACAGGGACACTGGCGGGAAAGGACATATTCCCAAAACAAAGGCTTAAAGAAAGAGAGTTTTGTAAACTTGTCATCAGTGTGATAAGTCATATATAGGTATGGTTTTTTTTGGGGGGGGGGGTGCGAACAGGAAGTGGTCCCCAAGATAAAATCTGGTGTGGGGTCTAAGCCCACAGAGTTATAGCCAGATGAGGCAACGGACCGTGGTCTACTAAGTGTAAGTCATCACTTTTTACTTACAGACAGATTGGTATATTATATGGTTCTAAAACTTCATAAGAATTGGCAGTCACCAATATATATGAGTGGATTTCACGTGGGTTCAGTAACAACTCTGCCCGTGAGAACCTAAAAAGCTCTGAAGGACGTGAGGTCTCCCAGTGTGGGCTGGCCCAGGAAAACTCTGCCTTGGGCTATCTGAACCCAAAGGACGTGAGAGTCTCCGAGTGTGGACACAGGTTGCCCAGAAAGACCCTGCCTTGGGCTATCTAAGGACGTGAGAGCTTTACTTGAACCCACAGAAAGGGGGAGAAAACCCGACTGGGGCCTGGCCCAGTGGCAATGTCTGGAGGGTTTCTCACCTGTGATAAATTGGGTCGGTGTTGTTTGCGAACCGGCAGCGACAAGTTTACAGCTCCCAATTGTAGAAGTGACGAATTAATGCAGGATGCAGTTCAGTCCTGGTGTTGAATGACAGGGGACTCAAACTGGGAAGAAACCCCAGGAGTCTCTCATCTGCCGTTCCGGCCAGGGAACCATATGATAGAACTGTGGGGGACTGGCAGCGGCTGAAAAGATAAGAAGTATGAAATATAAATGACCTTTATTTTTGAGAATGAGGGGAGAGACACCCCTGATCCCCTGGGGCAAGACATCTCACCCCAGGGCCAGCGATCTCTCTGTGGAACACGTGGAGTGGAGGCATATAAGTAGCCTCGATTTAAGGTGGAACCTAAGGGGGCATTAGGGATGCACAGGTAGCCCATTGGTCTTTGTTTGGTGCCATAGGTAAATTCCTAGGGGTGGGGGAGTTAGGAGCTCCTTGGCTTTACTGGCTACAGTGTCCTGTCTGGGCCAAAACTCTTTCAATGAACACCTGCTGGCTTTCCATAGACTGGTTTTCTTCATCTGCCCAGGTGAACACATTTATCCTTTTTCCTGTAAATGCAGTAAAATACACTGATGACCTAAATGACTCATGCAGCCCTGATTCTTGCGTGAAACCTAACTTGCTCATATTTTTAGACTCCAGGTTGTGTGTTTGCTGTGAGGAAGAGTTTCTGGTGGCAACATGATCTTCCTTAGCTTTGCAAGCTGAGATCCCTTCCTTCTGTATTTCTTTTGTGAATTTTGTTTTCCTTTGAGATGTTCTCTGGGTTTCATAAACTTTATTAGCTTTTAAGGAGATATATATATATATATATATATATATATATATATATATAGTTTTAATTTAAATTACTGATGGTTGCTATGGTCATTATTTCCTACTTTCTTGCTTTGTCAAAATTAATGCAATTTTCCTGCACCTGGAAAACAAAGAATTTTTTGTTTTTCTATTTTAGTTTATTTAAGGTTTTTATTTACTATAAAGTACAGATACTTCATGACCTCGATGCATATTTTTGATCTTATGATAAATTTGAAGAGTTTGTAATGTCCTTCACTGAGTCTTAGTTATTTGAAAAACCAATTTGTTAAATATTCAGATGTGTTAATGTAGCTGCCTTGAATTTCACAGTCAGGCAACCTCTACAACAACTCAGGGTCCCGCACTGGGGCCAAGCCTGCCCACGGTCCTTAGCTGAGTGTGCACGGGGCTGCTCCTGTCCCTCTGAGGCCCTTATGTGCCAATTCTTGCACTTTGGGGTCTAAAGTCTCTCTTGTTCTGATGGACAGCCAGGCAGGCATACACACTGGGCACAGCTGGGAACTTCTCTTTCTGGGAGGAAAAGGTTGTGGTTGGCTCCCCTCTGAGCTTGAAGCTGTTCAGCTGAGCATAGGTCACTCCCTGGTTGCCTTCAGAGTCAGCTGCCTGAAGGGAGGGAAAGAGGGTGGGGACTGGAATGAGGGTGTAGCCTGGGAAAGCTGGGGGACCTGCAGTAGATGGCACCCAATTTCCTGTCCTCTGCCTGTCTCCTGGGGAACTGTCTTTCAGGTCCTGGAATGAGTTTGACATGGGGGAAGCAGGGGTGACCTCACCACATCCCTGCCTGGAAAGCTGCCCCTGAGTGTAGGTCACTTCTTGGGGTCCTCAAGCACAGGGAGACAGTGACAAAGGTTGTACCTTGAATTTGTTCTGCACCATCACTGGGTCCCACAGGAACTCCAGAGTGAACACTGTGATGGCAGTCAACTAAGAGCAAACTCACTGAGCAAACTTCATTGACTTCATGAGCCCCATCAGAGCCCAGAGACCCATGGGGTTGAACCCTCTGAGCTCTGCATTTGTCCTTTATCCAGAACCTCAAGTGACACTGGGCCTCAGTCTGCTCCTGGACAAGGCACCATGTCCCCATTTGACCTCACAGTTCTTGTTCCCTTTCAGGAATGCTTCTTCCTGTTTCCAGGCCATCTCAGGCCAGCCATGTGTTCAGGTCTCTGATGACACACGTGCTCAGAGGGTCCTCTCTGCACTGTTCCCTAGAGCCTTTCCTTCTCTTCCCACAGGCACTCATCCTTCCCTGCCCTGTGTGGCTCACAGCACTGTGCACTGCCTTTGTGACTCGCCTGTGCTCTGTCATCACTGTTTGTCTGTCCCCTGCTCTGGTATGCTCTGAAAACAAGACTGCTTGGTGGCTCTGAGAACAAGACTGCTTGGTAGTGGTGGGAGTCAGGCACACTACCAGCCTCACAGACAATGAACCCCCAAGGAGGCAGTGCTCTCTGTGGGGCTGGCTGTGGAGACAGCAGGGAGAGATCAAGCTGCAGCACACTGCTCCTCACTCCATGGGCAGCAGCCTGTAGGGAGCTTGGTGAGGTGCAGGGGGGAGACACAGAAGAGGGTCCTTGCCCTCAGGGAGCTCAGGGGGCACAGATTTAAGCAAGGAAACCACTCAGTTGGAGAGAATTGGGAACTGTGGGGTGAGAGGCAATGGGTGGAAGGAAGATGATTTACCTGGTGGCTGCGGGAGTCCTCTGGGTAGGTGCCCAGCAGAGCCAGGTCCTGGTGATGAGATGGAGGCAGGCCTGTGACACCCACGTGGAGCCCTCGTTGCATCTACTAAGACTTATCATCATCCGTGTCAGACCTGGGATTCTCTAGATTTTGGGGTCTTCAGCCCAGCTGCTGATCCCTCCCTAGGTGAGGTCCAGGTTATCCTCTCCCTCCTCACCTGCCTTCCTGCAGTGGTCCTGATGCTGGAATCACAAGAGCACAAGGACGGTGAGCAGGATGAGAAAAGTCACCGAGATCGCAACCACAACTTTCAGGTTCCTTCTCAGACCATGGCCATGAGTGTCTTCTAGATCATGAAGTGATTTGCTTAATTGATGACCCTGCTCTGTGTGAGGTTTACATTCATCACCACAAACTCTTAGAGTCCAGCAACATGGCACTGCTTTTCCCACCCAGGAAATGCATACAGAAGAAAATCAATGACCAGAGAAGAGACTGTCCTGCCCAGGTCCTGTCCACACCTCCACTTGAAGTGCAGGTCTCTGGACACAAGAGGAGTTGAGGCTGTGAGAAGAGCTGAGATGGGCAGAGAGTCTCCAGGCAGCCTGGACATAGGATGTTTGAGATGGAGCCCACGACTCACCTACTGTGGAGCTGGGAGCAGAGGGTGGGGAGATGGGATTCCCAGAGCACTCTGGACCCTGAGCATGGGGGACTGAGAGTACATGATTCTGCCAATGAAAATAGGAAAATGTGATGTCCAAGCATGTCCCTGAGCACCCTGCCACTGCACACTGTCCAAAATGAACCCCGAGGCTGCTCCAACACCTTCCCCTGACCATGTGGCAATTTTAAAATTCAAATCAAAGGGCTGGGGTGAGCTCACCTTGAAGAAGCCCCGTTGTCTTAGAGGAAGGACCCTTCCTGACTGGAATTCCCAAATCATCCTCACTCCAACTGCAAAAAGATGGCCCCTCGTTTAAGGGTCTGAGTAATATTTTGAGCAGAGAGAGGACAGGTATAGGTCTTGCTATCTGAGACCAGAAGCTCCAGGGGGTCACTAGGTATGGACCACACATGGGGAAATTCCTTGTCATAGCTGTAGCATCTAAATGACCACCTGGGACCAAGAATCACTGGGCCTACTGGGAACAGGGCCCAGAACTGTTCATTGGGAAGACATCAGGATTCTAGGTTCCAACACAGCTTGGCTTCTCCTTCCTTAGTCATAATGAACCTGTCACATAGTTGTCCTGTGGGACATTGGAGGGTTACATTGGCTCCTGATTTCACCACAAGCCTGGGCAGGGATGACAGACTGGATTTGCTGTAGATTCTTAGGAGAGAAGGAAGTAGCATGTGAAATGGTCCCACACCTCCCACAGTGTCCCCCCACAGTGTCCCCAAGGCTGGGTTGTGAGAAGGGGACCCCCTGAGAGTAGACTCCTTCCTGAGGCAAGAGGATTGGGCTTGGACCCTGAGTGTCCTCTCACCTGTCACCACCAGTGCCAGGGCATCACTGGGCTCTGACCAGCCAGCATGGCAGTGATAGTAGCTGTGGTATCGCCCTGCATCATCTCTTATCATAGATAGGATGGAGAACTTGGCCTTGTTTCCAAGTAGATTTGATTTTTCCAAGAACTTTGATCTTCCTTCTCTGTTCAGAATACAGTTCTGGAATCCTAGGGTCCCTTGACACCAAAGACTTACAGAACTCCCCAAAAGGATCATAGAGCCTCGAAGGGCCCAGAGAGAGGGTTTTGGGAAGGTCACTGCAAGGAAATCAGAACCTGAATCCAGGACCTTCTTTGTCCCCTAGATCATTCCAAGGCATCTCCCTGTTACTAAACCTCCGCCTAAGCCTCTGTTGAACCAGCTGAAGGCCAGGAGGTGAAGCTGGGGTGGGACACAGAGTGCTGGGGAGGACTCACCTATGGGTTCTTGTTGCACCATGTGCAGACTGCCCTGGAAGAGGTTCCATCTGATACCTCACATGATCCCCCTTTCTACCCCAGCCTGGTGCCTTTCTCCTCCCAGCCCTGACCTAGGCAGAGCAGAACAGGCATGGTGCACTTTATTTGGCCTACTCTGACTGCCCCATCTCTGCCAAGGAGACCCTAGTGCTGCAGGACACGCAGATGAACTGAAGTGGAAAATGCTATTCTGTAGCCTCTTGTCCCCACCTCTGTGGACCCACCCAGTGGGGACAGAGCTCCTCCCTCGGCCAGGCTCTGGCTTCCACAGGCTAAGGATCCAAAGCTCTGTAGAGAATATCAGCCTAGCTCTGAGTTCTCCTTAGTCTCAGACCTACCCACAGGGCTAGAGCCGACTCATCAGAGGAAGCACCTAGGCTCTGTCCTTCATGGCCTCAGAAGCTGGACTCCAATCAGGACACTCACTTTTGGAGAGCCTCCTCTGTACTGTCACTCTTGGGCTGTTTTTAAATGAGTGTTTACTTACGAGAGTTTTCCCAGACTCCAGAAATACCTCGTGGTCCACAGTAGCACATGGCCTGTGTGCTGAAAGGGAGATCTTCAGTGGGGACCCAGCATTTGATCACTCATCCTGCAGGAACAGGAGGTGGAGGGGACTTCTCCCCTTACCAGGTTTTCCTCTCTCTATAGTGACTGCCTCCAGGATTTCACTGTAGTAATCACACATTGACTGATCCAGTAGCTGAAATAAACTTGCTGCTTCCTGAACTCCAATTCCTATTTCCCATGTTCATGGTTTTCCTTCTAGGTACCTAAAGGACCTGAAGATGTCAGCTGCTCCAGAGCAAGTCACTGGAGCTGTCACCACACCAGTGCAGTGGGCTGACAGCTCAGCTGGGCTCGCTGTCCCCAGAGCCTGGGCTGTCCTGGAAGAGAGTATGGCCCTGCGTGGATAGGAGGGGGCAGGCCAAGCCCTAAGTGCACTTCTTTGTTTTCTGTGTGTGCTTTACCATTGGGATGTTTACCTGTGTGTGAGGACAGTGACAGTTGGTGCTGTGACCATCCAGGGACAGTGGCTGCTCCTGTTGCTCCCTGATGTTTCTTCCAGGGCTGAGGGCTCTGCTGGGGATACAGAGGCTCCATCTTCCCTGTGCTCTGTGTTAGACCAAAGAGAAAGAGAGGGGCTGCAGGGCTTCACCGTGGCTTGCAGAACAACATTGTTTAGGTCACAGCATCTGGGGAGCAGTGAGCCCCTCCTTGTCCTGAGTGAAGAAAGCACCATGAAAGATGACAGTGCTGAAGAACATGGAGCTTACAAAGACAACAACTGAGCTGAAGGAGGTCATTACTGTGACACCTCTTGTGCACTTTGGGGGAGCATACTGAGTGTTCCCCCGACAGGAGGCTCAGCATCCTCATGTCAAGAAGTGCAGGGATACAGTGGGCCCTTGGTCACTGTATTCAATTCTGAGTCTCCACATTTTCCAGAGATGCAGAGAGAGGTGACGTCTGACCAGAACAGTGTGACTAGAGCCAAGTAGGAGCAGCATCTCCCGTGGATGGATCAAGAATGGTCCCGAGTCACATGAGCTATGGGCACTACTGGGAGTGGCTTGAGAATTGGTCTAGGAGTGCAATTTGGAAAAGTGGGGAGCAGCAGGCAGGAGATATCTTAGAGTTCAGGGGGATGGCGTTTTTACCTGGGGTTATGGAGAGAGCTTAGAGCATCAGAACATGGAGACAAGTGGAGACAGTGAATGTGATGCTCAAGAAGAGTCAGATGAAGTCAGGGACAGTCTCAGCAAGTGGATCAAGGGTTGCTCTTTAAAAGTTTGAGGGAGCTTCTATCCTTGTTGTGTACTAAAGTTTAAACATATCTTGTCTCTCAAGAACATAAAGTAACACAGAAAATCTATGAAAAAACCTCACATAGGATCAAAACTATATGCTACAAAAATTAGGAGAAAGAACCAACAGAGAACACTGGAACAGACAGTAAAAAATTCCTCTGCTCAAATAGATTTGACCATTGTATTTTCAGGTCAGGTGATCATTGCTTTTAGGGAGGAAGATAACAGCTGCAAAACATCTACCATTGGAAAGTTGGTTAACATGTTTTCCCCACAAAAAATGGTTGGCACCAATGCTTGAGTATATAGAGGAAATTATGACCACAAAGTGTAAAACCTTTTTAAGGCCTGATTTGTAAGCTGTGGTCAACCACTCTTGAAGAAATACACAGCATGTACCTCTGAGGGGTTGGATGTGTTGTACTACAAAACTAAGAGTGTTTTTTCTGCTGGTGCAGCTTCCTCTTAGCACCAGGCCCAGCTCCATGCAGGGTCCGGGGAGAGAAAGGTTGTAGATGTCTGTCTGTTCCTCCATGCCCCATCCTCTGAAGCTTGTACTCTGTGTCCTGCAGCATGGGTGGCAGACCTGCACACAGCAGGCCTACAGTGTGTGTGGACTCCTCTCACTCACTGAACAGCATGTGTCCCTGAGCCACAGGCCTCAGGCAGCAGAAGAAGCACCATCAGCCTACTGTGCCAGGGAGAAAAGAGTCACTGGGTCACATTAGAGTGTCTTGGGGTTCATAAAGTCTTCCTCTCTCAAAGGTGGACAACAGCCCAATTCCCTGTCAGGTGGTGCTGAACCCTCCTGGGACACCTGGCTTAGAGAGGTGAATGGGAATCACCTGGGCCTTAAAGCACTGATGTTCCACTATGACAGGCCAGGGAGAGCAGGTACTAAAGAATGAATTATTCACCAAGGGCCACAGACACCATGGGGAACACAGACTCTCCTAACTGGGGCTGAGAGATGAAGGGAAACTGTGTGTGCACACTGAGTGCCCTAGAAGTGTGGAGAATTCTATAGCAGGGAACAGTGTGTTCTAATTCCAACAATTAGGGAGCCACTAGTTCAGAGCAGTGGGCCAGAGCTTATTCTGCACAGACACTGATTCTAGGGAAGAAGTGGGATGAAGGGAGCCTTGGGTGTTTGGCAGGAACCCGCTTCCAGAGCACACAGAGTGAAGAGAGCTTTGATGGCTCCCTGTCCACAGGAGCTAGGCTCAGGATAAGTTTACACTCTCAGTGCTGGGGCAAAGTCTCTATCCCGGCAATTCCAGGAGGGCAGGATGTGTGAGACAGTGTGGGAGGGATTCTGCTTGTTATCTGATGCCAGAAGTCAAAGTAATTTGCCATCTATGTCACATATTATGGTTTGTGAGTCTCTGTGAGGCTCTCTGTGAGGCTTCCTGACAAAATGGACCTGTGAATCTCAATTCCCACCATTGACCTAGAGAAGGGAGAAAGTTGCAGCAAAGGAACAGAGATAAATTCCTGCTTTCCTGCATCACAGCTTCCACTCCTCATACCCTGTGAGCTCCTGAGTTCTGGAAGGTGTGGGCAATGACATGAAGTTTAGCATTTACTCTTTATTCTAATTTTAATCTAAGTTATATTCATGGCTAGGCACTGCCCTTTTTGATAGATCAAATACAGAATATACTTTCTCACTGTGAAACTTTACTACATAATTCCAAGAAAGTGGGCTGGACATCTGCACTAAGTACTAAGGTATTATTACAGGAGAGGCTCAGCAAATTTAGCCTCCAGTAGTGAGGTCTTGAGTGTGACTCATTGCCACACATCTGAGGTCACTGATGGAGTCACGGGAGCCTGAGTAATGCTCAGAGACTGGAGATTGAAACATGGCCCCGTGCTCTGAAGATTCATCTAGAGCTATTTTGAGAAGGAGCAACATCATCATTGTGGAATCCTGCCCAGGAGAAGCCCAGGTCTTTGCTTGAGGTGCTCTGTGGACTCAGTGAATGGGACAGCCTGGCCTCCACATGGGTTTGATAGGTGCTGAGTTTCACGTGGTCCTGGGCTCTGCTCACAATCCTGTGTGCACAGGGCAGTCTTTGGCTGTAGATTCCTGGCAGGAGGAAGGGGGAGAGATAAGAACCCAAGGCTGCACCCTTGAAGACGGCACCTTGGGATTGCAGGGGTTGGCAACTGCAGGGAGGCTGTCTGCTCAAGGAGCTCCAATCCCACCCACCAATTGGTGCTCTTTGTGCTGTGGTGTCAGATATAGAAGAGCTATCAGTGAGACAGTTGTTTATAAATCCACAGTGGAGCTCAGAGATCAGGGTCCCTACTTGTGTGAGCATGGCTGACCACACATCATCCCAGGAAAACAAAGCTTAGCCAAGGTGGCAGATAGACTGTCATGACTTCGTGAGAGAGCAGGAGATCAGGCTTAAAGAGGAAGTATAGAACCATTCTCTCTCTCCCATCCATTGTTATTTCATTTACATTCCTGTGAGATTTTTCCCCAACTCAAAGCCTCCTTATGTCCAGTGTTGCCTTGTGTTTGAGCAATGTACAGCTCACATCAGCATGGACACAACAGGTCTCCCAGAATTCAGATTTCACTCAGGGCAATGGTCAAACCTGAGCAAAGTCTCTCTTGAAATTTTGTGTGTAAATAATACTGTGTGTACAGT
This sequence comes from Cavia porcellus, assembly GCF_034190915.1. Taxonomy (NCBI): domain Eukaryota; kingdom Metazoa; phylum Chordata; class Mammalia; order Rodentia; family Caviidae; genus Cavia; species Cavia porcellus. The sequence goes on along the minus strand of NW_026947490.1, from coordinate 34,762,857 downwards.
AGAATAGGCTGACATCTCCAAGATTCAAACAATAGGACACAAATGTGGGATTAGTTATCACAAATCTCCCACAAAGGTTCCTCTCAGACTCTGCAGCAGGATAGCCCTTTATCTCCTCATCCTGGATAAGATGGAGAAGAGTAGGCAGACCCTGATTAGGGGAGAGAAAATGGTGGCGTGCTAGGGGATCCAGCGAAGAATCTCTCCAGAGAATTCAAACTCAAAGATAAAAAAAAAAAAAGACAGCATGGAGAGGACCAGACAAATCCATAGCGAGTACAGCTGGAGGATTTAAAGTCGTGCTGAGACCGGAGGCTGCAAATCCCATGCCCTTAAATCAATGAACAGACTCGTGGACCCAACACGAAAAGCTGAGTTGCTTTTGGGGACTGCGGAAACTGAGACCCAGATCGAGACTCCAGGTGGCAGCCAGTTCTGCACCGCTGCACCAGAGCAGATGTACAGAGCTCTGGAGTTTCGAATCTAAACAGTGCACAGAAATCTGACCAGTCAGCGCTGAGCCGTGAGGTGGGGAAAAGTGGACGGCTTGGTGTGTGGCGGTCCCGGAGCGGGGACTTGCACCGGACTCTGGTGAGTATAGAAAACCCTGCGGCGGCTGGGTTTGGCCAGAGAACAGCTGGCCCGCCACCACGGGGAAATCAATAACATAGAATCTGGTGCAGACATATTAGCCTGGCGGCAGAAATCGCAGCTTGGTGACATCACCAGGACCCCCTGTAGGGAGGGCTGGTGGGAGACATCTTGAGTCCTGGCAGAGTCTGATTGCTTGCTGGCTTCAGCTCCGCACGGAGAACTTAGTGGGAGCCATCTTGGTTTTGGGCAGATCTGCTTTTCTAGAGCTCCTATCACAGAGAGGTTTGGAAGAGAACGGCTGGGACCTGGGCAGAATCCTGTGCCATTACCCAGCTGCTTCTGATTCAGGGAGAACTGGCAGGAGCTGTTGGGGCTAGATCAGGCCTCTGCTTGGGGCCCAATGGGCGGATGCAGAATGGTCACAACTCAGTGACAACCAGAAAGTACAGCCTAATTTATGAACTAACTGACACAGAGGCTAGAGACTAGACTGTACCGCCCCTGCATCCCAGCCTACCCCAGATAACAGCAAATTGGGGAGGACAGCAAAAACTCAAGCCGGCACGCTTCTGAAAGGCCCTAAGCAATTCGGAGAGGGCCAGAGAACTCCAGGACAGTCTGAAAGAAACCAGAAACATGACAAGAGATAAAAATAAAAAAAAATCTCCAGCTGTTCAACAGGAGAAATTAAACCCAAGAGAACTAAACACTGAAGAGAACAAGCACAGTAACCATCCATTGCTCGACTCAGCATCAGCCGAAATTAAAAAGTATTTACATGATCTCATAGAGGAATTTAAAGATGTACTCCTGATCCAAGTGAGGCAAGATATAAAGAGATTAATTAAAGAAATGACAAGCCCTGCCCAAGAGAACACAGATGGAAGAACTGAGGAAATCAGAAAAGAAAGAGAAGCATCTGAAGAATTTAAGCATAACTTAGAATACATGAAACAGATCCAAAGAGAAAATCAGGAAATTAAAAACTCCATTGAATATTGGCAAAATGCCTTGACAGAAACTAAAGACAACCTTCTGAAACTTGAAGAGAGATTTAGGGCTTATGAACGTGAAAGAAAAAGCCTCTTAAAAATAACAAGGAACCAGAAAGAAGCAATTCTAAAACTGGAAGATGATAAAAAGATGCATAACCTAAGAATAAAGAATGTGAGTGAGGAAGCAGGAACATCCAAAAATGAAATACAAAAAATATTCACAGAGATATTAAAGCAAAATTTCCCATGTATAGCAAAAAGAAATGATATCCAGATAAAAGAAGCATACAGAACGCCAGCTACCTACAACCAAAACAGATCTACGCCTAGGCATATAATAATCGAGATCCCAGAAATCCACCAAAAAAACAGAATATTAAAAGTAGCCAGAGAAAAGATGCAGGTTACCTATAACAGGAAATCTATCAAAATAACGGCTGACTTATCAACACAAACTCTTAAGTCAAGAAGGGAGTGGGGAGAAATATTCCAAGTCCTGAAGGAAAAAAATATGCAACCTAAGCTCATATATCCATCAAAACTCTCTCTAAAACTTAATGAAGAAATAAGATACTTTCAAGACAAGGAGGAACTGTGGGAGTTCGTGGCCACCAATCCAACCCTACAGAGAGCGCTGAAGGACATTACAGAGAAAGAGAGGAAGAAATATCAGGATTACAGCTAGAGTGGCAGAGAGGCCTCAGTGTATGGGGCAGACCATGGAATGAGGGAATAAGGTGGACAAATTATAGCAGAAAAGTGGAGTAGCAGACATGAGGCAGAGACGGTAAGCTAGTCTTTGGTAGAGACAGCTCTGAAACTATATTTAAAAAAAAAAAGCAGAGGTCATTGCTAATGGTGTATAACGATTTAAAAGACACAATAGTCCTAGTGCCATATTTAGATTGAATTAAATTTGTTCTGGTCTGTCCACTCATATCAGATTTGAAGACACAGACCTCTAGAACCAAAAATAGCAGGTTATACCATGGTAACCATCCTTACTTTCCTATTGACTTAAGCTGAAACCCTGTATTACTTACATTGTCTTACTATGACTGATCTTAATTGTATCTGAATCATAAGACTATTGGTTGGCCTTGACTGATCCTATTTGAAATCCGTATGCGTGTTAGAATCAACCCTAAAAGTAGAGGAAACTACTCTGAGCATGACAGGATGTAAAGGATATCCATACTGGTATGAATCAGTAACAGCTCTCAAATACTACAATGCAGTCAAAGATAAGTTTTTATAAAAATAGGTGATAGTATATTTAACTATAATAAGCCAGTGTTGTCGACAAATCTATTGAAAATAACAAGAGAAAACATAGTAGCTACGGAAGATCATTTATATTATAGTTTTGTAAGTCTTATCCATTGCATGTTTATCTAGGAAATTGTTTCGCTGTCTTGTTATGAATTGGTTTTCCCTATAATACAGAGAGGATAGGAACAAATACTCTGAGGAAGAGACCTGAAAAACCCGAGGCTTATTTTGTAGTATTATAATATAAATTCTAGCAATCTATTGCTTGCTGATTAAAATGACTCTGGACTGGTTTCTTCAGCTCAACTTCAGCATATGCAGAGATGGGGACGGCTATCACAAAGAGAATGAGAGATGCGATGGTAGTTGGAAATGTCTTCCCTAATTTGGAACTTGAGGACCTAAAAAGACTCCATCATCCTGTAATGATTTGATTAGTTCTATAATATGCAATAAGTATAGAAAGTGGGTGAAGTTAGGGACAACTATCTGTAAGAAGCTAGAGACAGTTAGATAAGGTAGATCTCCAGTGGACTTGCTTTGAAATCTGTATTTCTTTAAATAGTTTTTTAATTTTTTTTAAATGTTCTGTTCTGTTTTGATATGGTTAACCTTATCCTCTTAGAGATGTAAAACAAATAGATGGGACTGATAATCATATTACGGAGCTTTTGTTCGGCCATAGAGCAGAATGGTTTGTAGGGTCACTTTTTTGAATGTCATTCTAAATACTTTAATTCTATAACCTAAACAGCCATTTCGAAGAAGACAATTTGTAACTTATCAACTGGCAATTTATTACCTTTTGTTTGTCTGTAATTTAGTATTATTTTTCTACCCTTTTATTCTTTAATCTCCATGTATTTTTTTTTTTTCGTTTCCTTTTCTTTAAATAAAAAAAAAAAAGAGTAGGCAGACCCTGGTTTTCACAGGCATCTTAGTTTCTAGCACTGGGGCTTTCTCCCCAGTGAGTGATTCCAGCTCACACCAGAGACCAGACTCTGAAAATCAGAGGTTCTTGCAAGAGACTGGCTTAGCACAAGGCAGAGCCATTTCAGCTCCTGAATAGAAGGGGACCCTCAGTCACTGGGACTACTTGCTTTTGAGCTGCCAGAGGATTCACTGGAACAGCTACTATGTCACCGGCACCTGGCCCATAACTCCGACCTGGGAAGCCCTTCATGTTTGAATGGTGAACAGGGACAGGGAGGACACAGCACATCACACACAGGATCCAGACCAAACAGTATCCTGAAGAGACAACCTCTCAGGAGGTGACCTGTGCATATGCAGACCCTGTCCTTCATGACTGTGCTTGATCTGATTGGATTCGGGCCCAACAGAGCATAAATGCAGCCTGCCACAGGTACCATGGATCCTGTGTCTCTGGACAGGCTACCCCACTGTGCCACTCTACTGCTTTTCCTTTGAGGATTTCCAGGACTCAGGAGGCTAACTGATTTGGAGCATGATGTTTCTTCTGCAAGCAGGAGATAGAAACTGATAAAAGCTAGTAAACAAACAGGATGTGATTGTCTCAGCTCCAGATCACACTGTGATATGTTCACTGCTTGCTGACCACATAGGAAGATGACCAACTCCTTCTCACCACATCATAGTGGGGGTAGGTTCACAGAAACTTTCAGATGAGGCCCAGGGTGCAACAACTCTAACCAAAGCCACACTTAACCCATTACCAATGAATCCCAATGTATGCATCACATAGTGCTGTGCCTGGAACCACAAGGTGACATTTATATATATTCACTGGCCTCTGAGGGACCCAGATGTGATTCTGTTCCTCCAAGCAGCACTCTTTGTAGCATCAACATACTGATCGATATCCAAATATTGACAATTTTCTGAATAAGTGTGATCTATTTACTACATACAGTTTCTCCCTAAAAGATTGCAGTTTTGTAGAGGAAACCACATCAGAAAAATCTCTCAGGTGAAAATAGAAATGACAAGCATTATGGAAGAAATTTTGAGTGTATCTAAACAAGATCTAGATAAAAAAAATATAGCAGAACATAAGAAAATAATGAAAACCTTGATTGAACAATATAAAACAGAATTAGAATGCATGAAACAGATTCAAGGGATATTCAGGAAATTCAAAATTCCATTCAAAGCTGGCAAAACCACTTGAATGAAACTGAAGAGAGACTCTCAGACCTTTAATACAGAACAGAAGTTGAAAATATCTGTTAAAAAATAACAAAGATCCAGGAAACAACAATTCAAGAGCTGCAAGATGATGTAAAGAAAAACAGTGTAAGAATGATAATTACCAATGAAAAAAGCAGGGGTAAATACATAAGACATATAAAGATTATTTATAGAAATAATAGCAGAAAAATTTCCAAACATAGGAAAAGAATCTGATATACACATAACTGAAGCATATAGCACTCCAGTTATCAATAATCAAAATAAATCTTCACCCAGACATATAGTAATCAGGATATGAGAAATTCAGTAGAAGAATAGAATACTAAAAGCCATCAGAGATGAGAAATAGATCACCTATGAAGGTAAGCCTATCAAAATCATGGCACATTTCTTAGCACAAACCTTCAAGTCAAGAAGAAATTGCAGTGAAGAATTTCAACTCCTGAATGTAAACAACTTTCAACCCAAATTGATGTAACCTGCAAAACTATCTTTGAAAATTGATGGAGAAATAAGATAGTTCCATTAACAGATGACTGGAAGAGTTTTGGGAAGATGGTGGCTTAATAGGAAGCAGGGTAGAGAGCCTCTCTGAGAAAAACAACTCATATGCTAGAACTTAACACCATGCAGAAGACCAGATGAAATGAGAGGAATTCTCATGACCAAGGAAGAAACAGAGGAAAATGAAAAAGAAAAAAAAAAGAAGGCAAAATGTGGACAAAAGGCTGGAACCCAATGCTCTCACTGGGGCCAGTCTCATGCTGAGCTGGGCACATCTTGCAGTCAAAAGATTCATTGTTGCACTGAAGTCCCAGTAGCATCTAAATCAGGAGCTGGTGAATTCAGGGCCTCTGTCAGGAAGATGCAGTGAAACAGAGAGTGGAACCAATGTGGAAAGCTGTATTAATCCATGAGTGCTAAGAATTGGGTCCCGCAGAGGGAGTGACATGCTGGATGGCATATTGGAGACGGGCAGGATGGACCTGAACCAGGAACCACAGTGACCTTAGTCAGCCACCCCTGGCCCAAAGAGGGATGGTGGGATCTGCTTGGGCAGGGTCACGTCCCTGGTCAGGACCCAATAGCCAGGGATGAAACCATTTTGATCCTGTGACATCTGCACATCACAGACCAACATGCTGAAGACACTCACTAATTGACTGGCTCAGAAGAGAGGGGCCAGCCCACATCGTCCCTGTGTGCACCTCAGATCAACAGTAAACTGGAGAATGTAGCAATCCCCTGGCCAGCATGCTTCAGAAAAACCATAGGCAATACGGAAAGGGCCTGAGACCTCCACCATACACCTGTCTGAAAGAAACCAGAAACATGACAAGAGAAAAAAAAAACAAGATAAAGCCTCCAGCCACTGACCCAAGGAAAATAAGTCCAGGAGAGGTAAATACAGAAGAGATTGAGGGCAGCAATCATGCAATATCAGCCACAGTATCAGCAGAAATAAAGGCATACCTTCATGACCTCATAGACTATCTTAAAACTGAAATTCTAATTCAATTGAGGCAAGTTATAAAAAGATTAACAAAAGAAATGCTAAGCCCCTCTCAAGAAGACACAGATGGAAGAATGGACAAACCCAGAAAAAGAAGATAAACCTTTGATGAAGAATATAAACAAAACTTAGAATACATGAAACAGATCCAAAGAGATTACCAGAAAATTTAAAAAAAAAACATTGAAAACTGATAAAATTCCTTCACAGAAACTAAAGTTAGACTTTCAAAACTTGAATACGGGTTTGCAATGTGTAATCATGAAAGACAAGATCTCTTTAAAAAAAAACACAAGCAAACAGGAAGCAACAATACAAAGGCTAGAAAATGACAAGTGGATCTATAACTTAAGAATAAAACTGTGAGCAAAGAAGCAACAGTAAGCACAAAGGATTTACAAAGGCTATTCACAGAAATAATTAAGAAAAACTTCCCAAGCATAGGAAAAAGAGATGATATCCATATAAATGAGATATATAGAGCTCCAGCCACCTACAACCAAAACAGAGCTATATCCAGGCATTTAATAATCAGGATCCCATAAATTCATCACAAGCACAGAATATTAAAAGTAGTCAGAGAAAAGAAACAGATCACCTATAAAGGAAAACCCATCAAAATCACGACAAACTTCTCCACACAAACTATCAAATCAAGAAGAACCAGGAGCACAGTGCTCCAAGCCCTGAAAGAAAATAACCTCCAACCCAGATTGATGTACCCTGAAAAGCTGTTCCTCAAAATTAGTGGAGAGATAAGATGTTTCTATGACAAAGAGGAACTGTGGGAGTTCTGAACCACCAGTCCAACAAAAAATACTGAAAGACATTCTAGAGAGAGAAAAAATATTAGGGTTCCAGCAACAATGACAGAGAGGCCTCAATGAAAGGGGCAGACAGTGAAATAAAGGAGAAATGTAGACAATCAATAGCAGAGAAATAGCATAGCTGACATGAGGCAGAGAAAGTTAGCCATAATCGCTAATATAGACGGCCTTGATACACTAACAAAAAGAAGCACAGGCAGAGTAGATTAGGAAATAGGGCCCAACAAGATGCTCTGAATAGGAAATATACTCAACCTGAAAGAGGGTTAATAAACTGAATGTCAAAGATGAGAAAACAATGCTCTATGTGACAGGGAACCACGTCCCGCAGCTGCAGATAGATTGGAAAGTCATGACACTTTTGTGCAGAGGAGAACTACTCAACTATAAAAAAAAACCTTGAGGCCTTAGTAGGTAAAGGAATACAGACAGCTCAAGATAAGATCAGAGGTAAAAAGGTTCAGCATCACTTAGATAGATAACGGGTTGCCCCCTAATCTAAAATCTAAATAAGTTAGTGGGACCCAAAATGTAAAAAGCATTTTTACACTGAGAAAAGGAAAGGTGGGGAACTGTTCTAAAAAAGAAGGCAAGGAACATTGTTAATAGTGTATCAGGATTTAAAAGCCACATTAGTCTTATTGCTCTGTTTAGTTTGATTTTATTCTGTTCCAGTCTGTCTACTCATACTAGATTTGAGGGCACACACAGCTATCCCCAAAATATCAGGATATACTATGGTAACTATCCTTAATTTCCTATTAACTGAAACTGAAGCCCTGTATTACTTACACTGTCTTACTATGACTGATCTTATTTAAATCTGGTTTGTTAGATCCCTGTTTTGTCTTGACTGATTTTATTCAAATTTGGTATGCTTGACAGTATCAAGTCTAAGAGTAGAGGCCACTACTCTGAAGATGACAAGATGCAATAAGAAACCCATTCTGGTTTGATTATTAACTGATTTTGAATTCTTATAATGTCTCCAATGTTGTGTTTTTTTTATTATTGCTATGTAGTGCTATGTTCAATTATATTATGCCTGCTGATATAGACAATTCTATTGAAAACAACAAGAGACAGCATATTAACTACTGTAGACCACCTAGTATTGTGGTTTTATATGCCTTTTTTTCATGTTTTTCTGGGAATTTATTTTGATCTGCTTTTCCCTATAATACAGAAAAGATAGGTATACCTGTAGAGATTCACACAAGTTTATAATTTCTAAACAGTTTATGAGACTAGATTATATAATGCCTGATATAATGAACAGATACTCTGAAGAAGAGACACTAAGATACACAGTGCTAATTCTGTAACATTATGATATAAAACCTAGCAATACTACTATACTCTCTTCAAAGTGGTATTAGTCCACTTTCTTTTATTTAATTTCAATGTATGTAAAGTTATGGAGAGCTATTTCAAAGACAACAAGAGACATTATGGCACCCTTTTTTGCCTCCCCTATTGTCTGGTCTTGAAGACCTAAAATGCCTTCATCCTCCTGTTCTGATCAATTTAGTACTATAATATTCAGTATGTGTTCACTGTGACAGCAAATGTGGACAACTATTTGGAAGAAAACAAGAGACAATACGATAGCCAGTGAAGATCTCTGATGGTCTTACTTTAAAATGTGTTTCTTAAAATGTTTTCTTATGATGTGTATTTTCTGTGTTTACTCTTGCTTCTTTGCTCACGTTTTTTATTTTTAAGTTAGAGATTCTCTTGTCATCTTCTAGCCTTTGTATTGCTACTTCCTGTTTGCTTATTATTTTTAAGAGATCTTCTCTTTCATGATCACACATTACAAATCTATCTTCAAGTTTTGAAAGTCTAACTTTAGTTTCTGTGAAGGAATTTTGCCAGCTTTCAATTGCATTTTTAATTTCCTGGTAATCTCTTTGGATCTGTTTCATGTATTCTAGGTTTTGTTTATATTCTTTATCAAAGGTTTATCTTGTTTTTCTGGGTATGTCCGTTCTTCCATCTGTGTCTTCTTGAGAGGGGCTTAGCATTTCTTTTATTGATCCTTTTATATCTTGCCTCAATTAAATTACAATTTCAGTTTTAAGATAGTCTATGAGATCATAAAGGTATTCCTTTATTTCTGCTGATGCTGTGGCCAATATTGCATGATTGCTGCCCTCAATCTCTTCTGTATTTACCTCTCCTGGACTTATTTTCCTTGGGTCAGTGGCTGGAGGCTTTATCTTGTTTTTTTTTTCTCTTGTCATGTTTCTGGTTTCTTTCAGACAGGTGTATGGTGGAGGTCTCAGGCCCTTTCCGTATTGCCTATGGTTTTTCTGAAGCATGCTGGCCAGGGGATTGCTACATTCTCCAGTTTACTGTTGATCTGAGGTGCACACAGGGACAATGTGGGCTGGCCCCTCTCCTCTGAGCCAGTCAATTAGTAAATGTCTTCAGCATGTTGGTCTGTGATGTGCAGATGTCACAGGTTCGAGATGGTTTCATCCCTGGCTATTGGGTCCTGATCAAGGACGTGACCCTGCCCAATCAGATCCGTCTTTGGGCCAGGGGTGGCTGACTGAGGTCACTGTGGTTCCTGGTTCAGGCCCATCCTGCCCGTCTCCAATATGCCATCCAGCATGTCACTCCCTCTGCGGGACCCAATTCTTAGCACTCATGGATTAATACAGCTTTCCACATTGGTTCCACTCTCTGTTTCACTGCATCTTCCTGCCAGAGGCCTGATTTCGATGCTACTTCGACTTCATTGTAACCATAAATCGTCCAACTCCAAGGGTTGCCCAGCTCAGCGTGGGACTGGCCCCAGGTATATCATCTGGTTCCAGGCTTTTGTCCACATTTTTATATCATTTCTTTCTTTTTCCTTTTTCCCCAGTTTCTTCCTGGCTCATAAAAATACTTCTCATTTAGTCTGGTCTCCATCCTGTTAAATTCTAGCAAGTGAGTTGTTTTTCTCAGAGAAGCTCTCTACCCTGCTATTTATCAAGACCATCTTCCCAAGACCTTCCCAAACATTGTCTCCAATGTTTCATTCTTAATGGTTTTGTTCTGTACTGTTTTGTTCAATTTTGCTACACCTGATGATATGGGCAATTCTTTTTAAGATAGCAAGAGTCATTATGGTAACTATTTTTGATCACGTTGTATTTTATTTTTATTTCATGTACTATTTCCATCCTTTTGTTTTGACTGACCCTATTTTGTTTTGTCACATTTGGTTTTACTCTCTTCAAAATAAAAAAAAAAACAGAAAATTCAAAGTGGAATACTATATATATATATATATATATATATATATATATATATAATAGACTTAGCAGATGTGCATAACTGTAGCACCCAAACATATCTGATACACATTCTTCTCATCATCCTACATTTAGATCTCTAAAATAGAGCAGAGTGTGGGTCATAAAACAAGCCTTAGAGATTCAAAACAATTGAAATGATTTACTATTGCATTTCATCAGGTCATAATGTAATAAAACTAAACATCAAAAAAGAAATTTCAGGAAATACATGAACTCATGAAGATTAAAGAATTTGCCTTTGAATTATCATTGAGTCATTGGAGAGAACTAAGAAAATGTAAACCTAGGAGAAGAGTGGAGCAAATGACTGAGAGGAAAGAACTAAAGTGTATTTTGCACATGCACACATTTGCCAGGATGGAGCCTGCTCATCTGTATAAACAACATGCACTAATCAAGCATTGTGCAAAGTGAATACAGTTACTAGTAAAAGTAACTTTACTTGTACACCATCCTTGTTACTAATAAGCAATGGCTATGTTATGATTTCTCTGGTCACTATACTTCTGTTGCTCATAAACCGTGGCTGTATCCTCACATAACATGTGTACAACGTTTTTTCATCATCTCCTTTTCTCCTTGTGCAAATTTTCTCTCATGTTTACAATCCAGAGGCATTTCTCAGGATCTTTGCTTATTGTTAAGCAGTTGTGTTGCCAGGTATGCAGTCTACAAGTAATTTGCATTAAACCTGATGATGTAATTATGCCACTGTTGGACAAGGAGCACTGTTTATGCACTATGTGTGCACACATATTCTAGCATTTGTGTGTAAGAGATCACATCATTTGTATAAAATGTACACTGTAAGGTGTGCACAAAAACATTGACTCATGATGTGGTTCTCAGACTGTCTCCATTCCTAAGGATGCATGACCATGTATGCAGCTGTTATGGTTGATACAATGTGTCAACTTGAGAAGGTTAGAATTTTAACTAACGGACTCATCAGGGAGCCAGGACCTTTACTTTGTAAACATCCTGAGACTGTGCAAGAGGAGGGCAAAGAGATGGTGTCATCACTACAACTACGCCAGGATGAGTGTAGCCTGGTTACAATATAAAGGAAGATAACAGGCTCATCCTTTCCTCATCTTTTATTGTTGCTTTTGCTGTCTTCTGCTGTCTGGAAGTGTTGCCCTGTGCAATGCCACCCTGCTTTGGAGCCAGCTGATTATGAACTGAAACCTCCACAAACTGTGGGCCAAACAAATCTTTCCTTTCTTCATTTTGAAAATTTGGTTTGTTGTTTCAGCAATGAGAGAAAAGCAACCAAGCCAGCAGTTTATAAGATATTCATTTTAAGGAGAATTACTTAAACATTATACTTAAAACATAACAGAATGAACCATACAAATATATCATGAAAAATTTATGCTAACCTAAATGAGCCAGACCAAAACAATAAATATTGTACAACTACACTTTCATACATTACCTAGATCAACGTCTTAAAAACATGAAATTCCATACAGATTAATAGAGACTTAAGACTCAGGAAAATGGAGAGGTGTTATTCAATCAGTACAGCACTTCTGTTTGAGGCAGTAAAAAAAGTTGCAGAAAGGGAAAGACAAAAGTAATTGTGGTAATACAACTGTACCCCACATTGGGTGAGTTTTGCTTAAGAGTATTCTGCAGGCTCATGGCTCTATATGGGAGAGTGGAGGGGCTGTCCCTGGCTAGTGACCTCTTATGTAGTTTTAAATTTTAACCTACTGCTGCCTTTCATACTAAAAAAAAAAATCCTTACTAGTATTATCTGTAGTGATCAGCTGCAGCTCTAGATGTTCCCAGGGGGAAGGACAGTGAGAAGATGAGCAAATAAAGAGACAAAGCTGGGGTCATGTGGAGCCCTTTCTCCTGATGGGAGGGAAGGAACTGCTCAACCCTGTAGTACTTTTATACCCTCAGAAGAAGGCTGTTAATTTCAACCCCACTGCCTAGCAATCTGTTTGCTTGGCTGGCCTGGCCCCCTTTCTTTCTTGGTGCTGGAACAGCTTTTGGGGGTCTCTCTGTTTTCTGGACTGGGCTTTCTTTATCCCCACACATATGATCAATCTCCAGCGTCAATGGCTCCTTGATCATCATAATGTACTATCTTTTATTGAAGCTTTTTCTATTTTTTTTGAGGGGTGGCTTTGGACTGAACATGGATAGTGCTAAGTTACATCCCAAGCCCTTCTTTATTTATTTTTCAACAGTTCCTGCTGAGTTGCCCAGGCTGGGATCAAGTTTGAACCATCTAGGCTCAATCTCCTGAGTAGCTGGGCTTACAGCCAAGGGCCTCCATGGATGACTGAAGGGCAAATCTAACTTGATGTGCGAGTTCAGACTGGGACTTTCCCATTTGGTAGTTTCCTTGACAAGTTATGCTATAATAATTTTCCTGGTTGATAAAACATGTTGGGCTGTCTTTTCTCTTTTTGTACTTGTGAGACTTGTCTGTGGAAGTTTGTGATTTGATGTACTTCTCAAATGTGAAAGAAATTACTAGCAAAGATTGTTGACCTAGAGTTTGCACGGGCAATTTTTTAATTACAGGGTCAACATACTCAACACACATGAGATTTTCTGATTTTGTTTATCTCCACTTAGTAAATTGCATCTGTGGGATTTTGACAATTTCATCTATACTTTGTTACATGTTGGCATAAAATTATTCATAATGTCCTGCTGTTATGTGATAAAACACATGTGGAATCTGTTCAGATGTCTGCTATTTTCTAATGTTGTAATGTGTATTAACTGTATTTAAGCCATCATTATTAGGTAATAATATTTTTATCTTATGTGATTTACAGTTATTTCACATATCTTTTCTAAATTTTTGATGTTTTGCTTTAGTTCAAAGATTGTTTCAGAGTGTTTGCCACAATATTCATCTTAATTTTGTCATTTTCTGTCTGTGAAAGGTCATGCTGTCATTAGCATTATGATTTATTTCACAATCCTCTCCCAAGATTTCATTTCTAATTCACTCAGCAATTATTGAAGTATCACTGGTTTATTTCCAACACACACAGATGTGAGCTCTCTCTGACCACAGAGTCAGGTGAGCCTGAGAATGTTCCAGAATCTCTGGAGGTCTCTGTGAGGTTTCCCTGGATGAGGTGTCACTTAGTCTCCTTCAGGACAGCTCTAGGCCTGCTGGATGCCAGGGCTGTGTACACAGTGGGTTCCTCTGGGTGGGCCATGACCTGGGAGGTAGGAAGCACAACTGAACCCTGGCTGAGCATCTGAGCATAGGTCACATCCTGAGGACCCTCACAGGTGGCAGCCTGCAGGGAAAAGTGGAGAGGGCGGGTTTTTGCTTGGCTCTGGGGAAGCCTGAGCCCTGGGGAGGGTGTGAGACTGACCTAAGGATCCATGAGCCTGTCCTTGCCTGCCTGTCCATTCTTTGTGTCCAGAAGCTCTCCAGATAGGGCCAAAGAAGGGGAGGCCCCTCTTCCTCTGGGTGCCGAGTGCTACACCTCAGCATGCATCACTCTCTGGGGACCCTCATCAGCTGCACTCTGCAACACAGGCATAGAAACAAGAGACGGAGTTTCCTTGGTTCCACATTGGTCTCTTCCAACCAGGTTTCCCTATAGTGTCCAGCGGTAGTTTTTAGAAATTAAACCATACTCTGTTTCTTCAGCATTGGACATTCATTGCCTTCCTAAGGCTTGGAAGGTCTGGCAGCTTGCTACCTGCAGTGCTGCCTTTGCATACTGACAATCCAACCTCAATGTCTGGGCTGTAGCCACAATACTCATTGTTCTGAAGGAACCTGTCTCTGTCTCAGGACCTTTGTATTTGCCATGTATTGTGCCTCGAGTGCTGGCACATTGGAGGTGCATGTGTCTCCCAGCATGAAGTCTTCTGCTCAGCAGTCATCTTACCAAGCTATTACCTTGATTATCCCTGGCCCTCCTGTCCTCTACCCCATTCTCTGCTTTATTTTCTTTCATAGCTCTGTGCTTGGCCTCCACCTCGAGTTGGCTCGGGATGGGAGGGGGCTGTGCTCACCACTGTATCTGCAACCCCATGGTGGCAGGTCATGAAGGAGCCCTTTGTGAATGGATTAAGTGGCAGCTCACTCACTAGCAGTCCTTCTGAGACCCAGGAGCAGGGAACAGCCACATAGAGGCTGAGGGACAGGACAGGGTCAGAGGGAAGGGATGCCAAGGTCATAGGAATAATCCCAGAACATGGTCATAACAGAGCTTCAAGAAGGGAGTGCTCAGTTGTGAGGCACCTGAGAGCTGAGTGGCCAGAGCAGAGTCCCTGGGCTTAACTGGGAAACAGGAAGTCCCTGTGCCCTGGATAGGATGGGGTCTCACCTTAGCATCAAGCTCCATTCTGTGCTTAGGCTCTATATTGTTTACTGTGACATCTGCATGGACAGAAGAGTGGTCACCTCTTGGCCAGTGTCCTGGGTACTCTTACTGTCTCAACCCCTGCCCTGTCCAGCTGGGGACACAGGGCCAAGCAGCTACATGATGTCCCTTGACCCAGTGTCAGAGTTTAGACTGACTTAATTCTGAGCCCTAGCTTCCCCTGCCCCTGTGATGCTGAGACCTCAGAGCATCTCCCATCCTCCACCCATCTTCCTCTCACAGAGATTTTCTTCCTGGGCTGCAGTCGCTTGGCAAGAACTGGGGATCCCTTGGGGAGTCAGCATTCTGTGAGGGCAGGAGACAGGGGATTCATGGTCCTCAGACAGGAATGACCTCCTTTGCAGGCCTCTGT
Organism: Cavia porcellus; assembly: GCF_034190915.1. Classification (NCBI taxonomy): domain Eukaryota; kingdom Metazoa; phylum Chordata; class Mammalia; order Rodentia; family Caviidae; genus Cavia; species Cavia porcellus. Next base: position 34,747,436 of record NW_026947490.1, on the reverse strand, counting down.
CCCTGGGCGCTGGCCCCATGGCCCCTGTAGGACATGGGAAGTCACTTCTCTCTGGGCCAGTAGCTGGACAGAGTCTCAGCTAGGAGTTCAGAACCACACATTCTGCAGGCCACGGAGTGCTGGAAGGAAGCCTTGGACCCCATGGACTAGGAAGCTAATGAGGCCTGAGGAGAAGTGCAGACCACCCCGGAGACTCCTACAGGGACATGCGCCTGTGTTTTGTGCTGGTTTCTTTGCAGTGAGGTTCTGCATGGGAGACTCTGCACAGACTTCTTCCCTAGGACTGGTTTCCCAGGATACCACAGCACCCACAGCTTCCTGAGGCCCAGATCTCACATACCCTGCTCACCTGCCTTCCTACTCCTTCCCTTGCACAAGTATCCAAAGAAGAGGAGGAAGAGGAGAAGGACAGAGGAGGCCACGGAGACCCTGATCACAACCTTCAGGTTCCCTTGTATTCCTGGGCTTGGGGTGCTGCCTTGAAAGTGGAAAATTGTCACTTTGCTGAGCATCTAGTGTGCGCCAGCCCACACCGGGCCTTTGCATCTGCCCTCACACTCTCACAGTGCTGCACATGGGATCATCAACCCCTTCATGCAGGTTACCTAGGAGGAAATGGCGGCTGAGAGAGGGGAACTGCCAGCCCAGAGAAACCAGCAGGAGGCCCAGATGGGGATGAACACATGGAGCTGGACATTTGCCCTGCTGTCTCCACTAGAGCTGAGCCTCTTGACCTGGGGGGAAGAAGCCTGGAAACTCTGCCCTGGCCCTGTGCCTTTCCCTGGACATTGTCACTGTCATTGTATGGAGGGACAGGACCATGACATTGTGGGGTCCTGGAGGCTCCCGTTGGAGGCTGCCTCTCCAGGGATCACAGCAAGGTCAGCAGAAAGAGCAAATTGAAGTTCATGGCCAAACCTCTCCTTTATACCTGGAGAAACTGAGGCCACTCAAGAGGGGCTGGTCTGAGTCAGCATCTCCAGAGGAGGCTGCAGCAGCCCCACAACTCAGCCCCCACCCTCTGTCTGTCTCTGCTTTCTCTCATTCTGCCTCTCTTCACGTCTCCTGTGTCTCTATCTCCTCCGTGATACCCCAGCCTCATCCTAGCCTCTTGGGCTCATTCAGCAGAGCCTGTGCAGAGTCTGGGTCCCTGACTGAGTCCTGGGCTCCTCACCTCTGATGAGAATGTCCAGGGCATTAATAGGAACCAAGGACTTGAAGGAGAGGCAGTGTCCACCATATAATGTATAGAAGCCCCCATGGAAACCACTCCCAGGCCCAGGGGGACGTCAGCCTGAATGTGCCCAGGCTGGGGCTGCCGGCCAGGGCACTGTGTGAGAACATCTGCCCCTTTGTTAGACAGAGTGAATCTGAAATAGCCGGGGTCAGAGCAAAACCTGAGGGTCAGGTTGTTTCCAGGGTGCAGCACAGGGCCCTGCTGGGTCAGAAGTGAGGGCTTCCTGGACAGCACTAGAGGGAGGAGGAGCCGGGCTGCTGGGCTGCTTCCTACCACAGCCCTGCCCTCCTGTGCTGCCCTGTGAGTCATATTTAGGTTTCTAACTCTGTGGATGTCCTGACCAAAACTCTCTTCTAGGAATCCTCTGTAGTATGGCCCCTGTCAATTATTTAGGAATGAAACATGCTTGGGTCTCTGCAGGGACTTGCTCACTTGATACCAGAAGCTCCAGGGCATCACTGGGCTCTGACAACATGTTTGGTTCCATACTGTAACAGTCATAACAATGGAATGTCCACCTCTGCCTGGGGGTCAAAGGGCCCACAAGGAACAGGGCCTAGGCCTGGCCATTGGGGCCTCACTGTGATTCCAGAGTCCAGGAGAGCTTGTATCCTTCCTTAGTCAGAACAAACTGGTCAGATACCAGCTGTGCCCAACACTGGAGCATCACATTCCCTCCTGAGGTCACCACAGGGCTGGGCGGGGCTGAGAGGCTGGATTTGCTGCAGACTCCTAGGAGAGAAGGAGGCAGCGTGTGAAATGGACCCACACCTCCCACACTGTGCCCAGAGCTGGGCAGTGAGATGGGGACACTCCTGAGAGCAGACCCCTTCCTGAGGGCAGAGGCTGAGGCTGAGATCCTCAGTGTCCTCTCATCTGTCACCAGCAGCTCCAGGGCATCACCGTGCTCTGACCAGCCGGGGGAGGGGGGAGGGTTGGTAGTATCAGCGATGTAGCCCTGTATGGCACTCTTTCACAAATAGGATGGATAACTTGGCCACATCCTTGAGTTGCATTGATGTGTGTCTTCTCCAGAACGATTGGCTTCCCTCTTTGTACAGAACATATTCCTGGGCCCCTGGAGTCTCCTCACACCAGAGAGTCACTGCTTCCCCTCATGGTATCACAGATCCTGGCTCAACTCAGAGCCTGGGTTTGGGCAGGGTACCTGCAGGGAAATCACACCTGGATCCCAGCACCTTCCTCCTCCCCTCACATCCCAGCTCTCATCCCCAGGACCCTCTAGGCCTCCCAGCACCAACTCACAGATGCTGTGCTCCATTACCACTGCCCAACAGTGGCCACTTGTCCCCAGGAGGAGGAAGGACCTATGACAGCTCGAAACACACTCACTTGCCTGTTCTGGGTTCCTGGGACCCAGACTCAGCCCTGGAAGAATGCTACCTGTGAGAGGTTTGCTCTGGAGCCTGAGCAGGTCTTCTGTTCCCCAGAGTCTGCTGAGCCCTGGACCTCCTCAGGGACCAGGGCCTTACTGTTGGTTCCACACTAGGGTTCCCATCCCCATGTTCCATTCTCACCAATGCTGAGCAGGGCCATGAGGGTCATGGTGGTCATGGTGTCTTCTACCTCCAGGCGAGGCTGTGTGGATAGAGGGGACCACAGTTTGCTTTCACGTCTGGGCATTAGTTTCTGCCCTTTATAAGCCGGGCACATCATGAGTCCCACAGGAAGTGGAAATGGCATCCACCAACACTCGCCTTCTTTTTCCCAGGTCTCACCCAGGCTGTTCTCCAGACTGATGCAGAGTTTCCCATCTTCCCAAGTGTTCCTCAGTGATCGTCACCTCACTGAGGGCAAGGACACAGAAGGTGATAATACCCAGAGCCTTCACTGCTGAGCCACTCCAGGTCACCCTGGGCTGGTCCATCCTTTCAGAGCGTCCCACGGGTCTCCTCCCTCCCTCAGGGCTTCCACCTGCACAGCAAATCATCCTTACACACACTACCCTCCCCGAGCCCTGGAGATGCTCTGGGGAAGATGCAGGTTCCTGTTGCAGGTGTGGAGTTCTGTGCAGAGCAGTGAGGCACTGAGCCCTGACAGGAGGAACCTCCATGCAGATCAGGGGCAGGAAGGAGAGACGCCCACATCAGCAGCCTGAAGGGCATTAGGGAGACTTGGGTGATTAGGAAAGAGTGAGGTGTAGATTCTCCAGAGAGAAGGAAGTCAGTTGTATTAATGTGATTGAAAATCAATTCTGGCAGGTATGAACTTGCTTCTTTTCAATTTTTGGAGTTCCTTGGAATTCCTTGATAAATTGTTTATTTGAAATCTTTCCTATTTTTAACAAATCTGAAAGATACAGTTTTCTGATTTAAATGTTTTTTATTCCTTCTTTTGGTTTACTGTATGCAGTTCTATTTTATTTTAACTTATTTGTAAGGGTTAAACTCAGGCCGCTGGGAAAGTGCTCCAGCACTGAGCTGCACCCCAGTCCCTTTTAAGTTTTATATTGGTGCAGCATTTCTCTAAGATGCCCAGGACGACCCTGCCTCCTCTTCTCTAACAGATCTTTTTAGATTTTTCCTTTGTGGTTGCTGTGAGACTCACAGCAGACCTGCTGCACTGTAACTAGTCCATTCCACTCTCAGAAGTCTGCTTCAGGAGAGTCTGTCTTTTATCCCTGGTCATACACTGTGTTATTGCTTAGTTACCTACTTTAAGTCACTTATCTACTATAACATTTTATAGCTATGGTTTTTTAAAGTTTATTTTGTTGTTTAATTTTTTTGAGACATAGTCTTGCTATGTAATTTAGGCTGGAATTGAACTTACTCATGTAGCCAAGAGTCACTGGAGGTCATGCTGATCCTCAGGCCTCAGCACCCAATACCAATATTTATCTATATCTGTAATGTCTGCAGTTATATCCTCTACACCTGCATCCATTACTCCAGGAAACACACCTGACCTGCAGTGCTGTCCCATTTCTTTGCCCCAGCATTTCTGAGGGGACTTTCCCATGTCTGTCAGCCCATCAGCACCCACTGCTGCACTGGGCATAGCCCCCATCCGGCCTTCATCTTGTATCACATGGCCCCGTGCTCCCTTCCCCTCTGAGTTCATGGGGAGGTGGTTTCCCTGACCTGAGAACAGGAGGTAGGATTTTCCAGGTAAGTCAGTCAGACATCATGAGTCCTCAGACAGAGGTGCTATGAGCTCAGTCATACCATACTTAACATGGGCATCAGACCCTGTGAGGAAGATTTGCTGCCCACCTCATACTTGTTTTCATTGTTCTTTTTTGTGGTGGGACAAAATAATGCATACCCACAAGTTAAGGAAACAAAAGGTTATTTTATTTCTGGTGCAGAGCTCAGTTCACAGTCAGCTGATTCAAAGGCAAGGTTGTGTGGGAGAAGAGAAGCAGTCCATGGTGTGGTGGCCTGGAAACATTGAGTGGGGTCAGGGGTTTGGGGAGGACATAAGCTTCCAGCCCATGCTCATGGTGGCCACCTCTTTCCACCAGGCTTAACCTTCCAATAAGTCACCTGGCTGTAAACCCTTCAGTGGATGACTACAGGGTCACACAGCCATTATCCAGTACGTGATCCAGGCTCCTCCCCAAAGCCACATTTATTATGCCTGAGCTTTTGGGATTATCACTCGGACCTGAGGCTGAGGTATGTGCAAACCCTCTTCCAGCCCATCAGGCTTCTGTACACCAACTTGCAAACTGTGCAGGACAAGTGACAGAGCTCACCTGTTCCAGTCAGTCTGGCTTATTACTGAACCCAGCACTGAGTGACACCCAGGGACAATGACTGCCAGGATCAGTGCTGGTGGTGAACAGAGCACAGTGCTCCTAGAGTGGACACAGAGGATCACCCAGTGTGGTGATGGCTTATGTGTGTGAGGGAAAGGTTAATATCAGCTTCTTCACTGGATAGTGCTCCTCATCCACCCAATTTAAACCTCACCTTCCCTTAGATCTAACGATGCTGCAGTAAAAGCAGGGTGTGGTTCTTACTGAAGGAGCCACCAGCCCATCTCCACCAGGCATGAGGAGTGGTGCTTTGCTGGCACCTGCACTAGGTCCTAAGGGTGATCTTCATGCTGAGTCAAGGACTCTAGCATTTTTTAAGGTCTGGTGCAAAACGACTCTAGGTGATCAGTGTAAAATGGAACTGAGTGGACACACATGTCTCCTGCTGGAAAGCCTCACAGTGCAAATGCAGCCCTGGTTCAGGAACATCTTACACCAGGATCTGTGAGGCCTCAACACACCCAGGATCACCTCTACTTCCTGCAAATATGGTGACAGTGGGTGGGCTGAGGAGCAGATAGAGCCCACACTGTGACTACTGGAGCTGGGCACGGAGATCTCACAAACCCAGGGTGGCACCTGGAAGCACAGAAAAGATCTCTCAGGGAAAGACCATGGAGGGAAAGCTGTCCATGTGGTGGAGGGGTGGGTGTGGCAGCAGCCAACACTGCTCTGCCCTTGAACTGAAGCCTTCAGCCCTGTGACCTTCCTCCCATGTCCAGGCAGCACAGTTCCTTCTCTCTTTCCTAATTCTTGAGACAAATATACGAGTTTTTCCTTAGGAATCAGGAAGCTTCTTCTAGGTCTTTATAAAGTTCCTTCCAATTAAATGGATGATATGGTATTATTTGAAACTGTGAACACCTGTTAAAATACAATAGAACTTTTTTATTCAGCTGCTCAGGTGAGCACGTTTGGCCTTTTCCTGTCAGTACAGTAAAATAACTGATGATATAAATTACCCGTGCAGCTGTGGCCTTTGGGCCAACCCCGCCTTGCTCACATTTTTAGACTCCAGATTGTGTTGTTTGGTACTGTTTAACTCAGGGGTCCTGTGCTCTCATTTTCCTCTAATAAACAGTGAGGGACAGTTACTTGTGGTGACATCATCTTCCCCTACTGCCTAAGCTGAGACATGTTCCTTCTGCATTTATTATTTCTGCATTATTTGTTTTCCTTTTCAATGGTTTCATAAACTTTATTAGATTTTACTGACAAGTTTGTATTTATATTGTGTGAATTCAAGTTACTACTAGTTGCTTTGATTACTATTTACTTCTTTGTCAAAATTAAGGGGTCAAAATTAAGGGTTAATTATTATGCAAACATAAATCATTGTTTTGTGTTTTTCTATTTCAGTGTATTTAGGTGTTTCATTTACTCCAAACTATAGATACATCATGAGCTTGATTTGTTTTTAATTTTATAAAAAAACAATCACCTTGTGATGTCCTTGGCTGTCTTAGTTACTGTCAAAATTAATTTGTTATATACTCAGATGTGTTAGTGTAGCTACCTGAGACCATAGGGTGAGGTGATGTCCAGCACACTACAGGGTCCCACACCACAACCCCAGGATGCCCAGTCTTAAGTGTCCATGGGGCAGCTCCTGTCCCTCCTAAGGCCCCCATGTGCCATTCCTTGAACTGTGGGGTCTGAGATTTCGCCTGACCTGGAGGAAGACCAGATGGGTGTACACACTAGGCCCAGCTATGGGCCCCAGTTCCTGGGAGAAAGGATCTGTGGTTGGCTCCTGTCTAGGACTAGGTCAATCTTGGAAGAACCTTGAGTCAGCTGTCTGGAGGAGGAAAGAGTGGGGATGAGAATGAGGGTGCAGGCTGGAAAAGTCTGGGAAGCTGCCTGTGATGGAACTCAGCTGCCTGTCCTCTGCTGAGGATCTGTCTCTTAATCCAGGAAATATCTTGACTTGGGGAACAAGGGGGGACCCCTTACATCTCCATCTGGAGGCCTGCTCCTGTGTGTAGGTCACTACCTGGGAGTCCTGGTGCTCTGGGCTCTGCAGGGAGACAGTGACAAATGCTGTTCCTTGACTCTGCTCTGTACCATCAGTCACACAGAGAGTGTGCCAAGCAGTGAGGTTCCCTCTGAGCCTCTCAGGGTGGGGTCACAGTGCTTGGTGCATGAAGGGACTCTGCTCAGTGGGACAGTGGCTAGTGTTGGCTGGAGCTCCCAGCTCTGAGATCTCAAGTGTACTTGGGGTGAGTGTGGTGACTGCTCTCCTGACAGGAGGCTCAGGGTCCTCACACCAGGAAGTGCAGGGACACAATGGGCCCATGGTCCCTGTGTTCAAGTCTAAAGCTTCATAGAGCTGCCAGAGGGCCCTGGCAGAAATGACCTGTGACCAGAGCAGTGTGACCAGAGCACAGGGAAGCAGGAGAACCTGCAGTGAGAGTAACATCACCTGGTGGATGGATCAGGAATGATCCACATGAGTGGATCCACATGACCTAAGGGCAGCACTGGGATTGGCTGTGGAATTGGTCTAGGAGTGGAATCTGGAAATGTGGAGAGGAGAGACAGGAGACAGCCTAGAGTGCTGGGGGGTGGGGAGTTTACCTAGGGTTCTGGTGAGAGCTTAGAGCATCAGAACCCGGACAGAAATGGTGACAGTGAATGTGATGCTCAGGAGGCTTCAGATGGAAACAGGGACTATGTGAGGAAGTGGATCAAAGGCTGATTTTTTCATTAGCTTGAGAATCTGTTGATTTTTTGCCAAACTAAAATTTAAACAGCTCATATCTGCCAATAATTAAAAGCACTCCAGAAATCCTAAGGAAAATCTAGCATAGCATGAGAAGAATGTCAGGAAATTTAAGGAAAAGAACCTATAGAGAACACTGAAGCAGATTGTGAAGAGAATTTCCCTCCACAAATAGATGTGACCATTGTATTTTGGGGTCAGGTTAATGTTACTGATAGTGAGAAAGATAACAGTTGTGAAACTTCTACCAGTGGAAAAATCAGTTAACACATTTTACCCACATACAATGACTGACAGCTACACCTGAGTATACTTGAAATGTTGAGGAAAAAAATGCAAAAATGTTTTTTAAGATGTAATCTGCAATCAATTCTTGATCGCCCATGAAAAAACATAATGCACAACATGTACCTCTGAAAGGCTGGTTGTGTTGTGCTGCAAAGCTGAGAGTGTTTGTTGCTGGTACAGCTTTCTCTTCCCTCCAGATAAGCTGCACCAGGCCCAGCCCCATGCAATGGCAGGCAGAGAAAGGGTGTGGACATCTGTCTGCCCCTCCTCACCCAGTCCTCTGTAGTGAAGGGTGTGTATAGTGTGGGTGACCATCCTGCTGACAGCAAGCAGTCTCACAGTGTGTGGACTCCTTTCTGCCCACTGAGTAGCGAGCCACCCTCAGACACAGACATCAGATAGCAGAGGAAGCTTCATCACCCTACTGCCTCAGGGAGAGGAGAGTGACTGGGTCACATTAGAGGGTCTGGGATTTGAACCCTCTTCCTCTGTCAGTGGCAGACATCAGCACAGTTCCCCAGCTCATGTCCCTGAACCCCCTGTGGACAGGATTCCTGGAGAACACCTGGTTCAGAGAGGTGAATGGGAATCACCTGGACCTAAGAGCACAGGTGTTCCAGCCATGAGAGGCCAGGGAGATCAGGTACTGAGCAGTGAATTGTGCACTGAGGGCCACAGACACCTTGGCATTCATTAGTTGGAATGGTTTTATCCTGATTTGTTTGATTTTATTATCTGTGATAGTATGAACGGCTATTTTGAAGAAAACAAGACATTATAATGGCCAGTTATGATTTAATATCATCTTACTCTGAAGTCCTACCATGCTTTTGTTCTTCTGTTTTCACTGGTTCTAACACATTGTATCTTATTGGATTTTATTATGTGAGATAGTATGAGCAAATTTTCTATGAAAAATGAGATAATATAGTAGCTATTGTTCATTCTGTTATTTGGCTCTGAAAGCCTGTAATACTTTCATTCTCTTGAATGGTTTTATAGTGTTTTGTTATGTTTGATACCATCATATATGAAGTTATGCTCAACTATTTCAAAGAAAGAGACATTATGGTAGTCACTGTTAATTATGGGTTGTCTTCTGGTGAAATACTGTGTTGCTTAAATTGTCTAAATCTCTTTAAAATAAAAAATAAAATTAAAGTAAAAATATTTTAAAAGAGGTTTTAAAAAAAGCTAGAAACAAACAGGATATGATTGTCTCAGCTCGACGTCACACTCTGCAAAGTTCATTGCCTGCTGCCCACACAGGAAGCTGACCAGCTCCTTCTCACCACAGCACAGTGGGGGTCAGGTGCATGGAAACTTTCAGATGAGGCCCAGGGCTCAACAGTTCTAACCAAGACCGCACTGAACCCAGGGACAGACAATCCCATTGCGTGCACACTGCACATCCCATACTCTGCACCTGGAACCACAGGGAGACATTGCTGTGTACTCACTGCCCTGAGAGACCCAGATAAGATTCTGCTTCTCTAGGCAGCAGCCCCTGCCACATGAGCACAGTGATGAATGTACAAATGTTAATGATTTGTCAAATAAATATGCTTTATTCATTACATGCATCTTCTCAAAGTTTGCAGTTCAGTAGAGGATTACAGTATTGATCTGTCTTCCATTTCCATTTTATCCTGGGTCAGTATTTTTGATTTTGTACATTTCCAGCCCTATTTTCTTACTCTGTCAAAGATTTCAGCCTTTGTTACCCTGTGTTTTTCAGGACTTAATATGTTAGGATTTCCTAAAAATCTTTGAAACTATTTCTGTCCACTTTACTTGTGGTGTCAGTAAAGTGAATAAAATATCTTTAATGAACATCTAATATTTTTGTGAATTTGGTTTCTTTCTCATGGTTTCACCTTTTACAGAAAATAATGGTGTGTGTAATTTCTCAGAGGTTTTAATACATTTTTATTGTCTGTTGTTTTACAAACAATTCCTATTCTTATAGAAAGTTATTTACTATAGTCATTAAACATCATCTTCATTTTTTTTCTGCTACCAATGATCAAAGTCACAGCCTCAAATTGCCAGACAGGTGCTCTGCTGAAGTCGTATATCATTGGACAAAGTTTTCATTTTTGACAGTAGTAGAGAAGTTTAAATTCTGTTTGATCATCCTGATTTTTCACTTTTTTCAAAGGAAAGCTACTCTGAAGATGACAGCATGAGACAGGTAACATGCTTAGCAGTGAAATTCTCCTGTCTTCCGCCAGAGGGAGACACACACAGTGCATCTCTTCAGATCTTCTTTGTGTCCAGTGGAGAATTTCTTCATCAACCTCCTTATCTTGAAAGAACATTCTTTGTTCAAAAGAAGAAAGAAAACCTCCTCATCCATAGCTGTGTGAGGTGTGGTCCGCATGGTGTGAACAGATCTCCATGACTCATTCCTCCTGCAACTATATTAGGACCCGTGACCTACATCTCTCTACTTCCCCAACACAGCTCTGCTTTACAGCAGTCACCAAAATGGTGCTGCACACTTGAGATCTGCAAAGAGCCTGAGAGTCAGTGTTTTCAAAGAAGGGGGAAAAAACATAAAACGGGAATTAACTGTTGAAAAAGAAAGAGAAACTGGGAAGAGAGAGGAGAAAATAAGGGAAAAGCTAATACATACACATACGCAAGATAGTTAAGATAGTTATACTACTAATTTCTTTTAGTTCACTGAAAAGCATGATTTGAGCTAATATGGCTTGGACAATTAAATGCTTATATCTTGTACTGTAAGTGACTAATTTAAAGATAATAACATTCAAATTATTAACCATCTTTACTCCTCTTTTACCTCATTTTGATATTTTGTTATTTTCTCTTTACACTGAATTTTTTTTAAAAAAAGCAATAAATAGACACAGCAGAAAAAGAAAAGACACAAATGCTATCTACAGGTGTGTTACTCTAACGTGTGTCAATCAGCTAGATGGCAGTTTTTACATTGTAGTTGTATGAATGACAACTTCTGTACCTCAGTTACACTAAAGTCTCGTCAGTAATATGGTAATAAGGTTCACAATGAAGCTGGACAATATGTCACTTCAATTATAAAATCTCAAGGTGAATTGCTCTTTAACTTCCTTCATTTAATATTCTTAATGTGTAAATATTGTACTTAATGTTTACATCAAATGAGGGATGGGCATCTCTTGCAGTGAGAGAGTGCTTTACCCTTATGGTGTATTCAAGGATTTCATTAAGGGACCATGTTAGGGAAGTTTAAATTGTGCTTAAAGACAGCCTGATGTACACATATGTATAATTGTTTCTTTTTATTTGACAAATAAAAGCCATGACAGGTGTCACTTTGTGGTTAGAGCTATCCTGTCCTTTGACACCCACACCTCCTCCCCAGGCAGTGCAGTCCTGGACCCTAACACATCAGCTGTGCCTGATTCATCCTCCTTTCTCCCTTCTGGGCACTGGTGCTATTGGCACCCAGCCACGATCTCCTTGTGTCTAGTGATGGCTCAGGTGACTGCTTTGCACCCCTTGCCATGTTTTGGGAGAAGGACCTCTCATGTTGTGTGTCTTAGTTGCTTTTTACTCATTGCTGGGACAAAATACCTGAAGCCCAAAATTGGGAAGAAAAGGTTTATTTCTTACAGTTTTTGGAGGTTTCAGTCCATACTCAGTTGGCTCCAAGGCAGGCTGGCATGGCTGGGCCGCAGTTCATGGCAGCTGCAAACAGCAAGGAGGAAACAGGCAAAAGAGAGCAAGACACACCTTCTTCCTGCCATTACATCACATCTGGCTCCACCCTTATGTGAGTGTAGCACTGACACCATCAATCCAAGCACCATACAATGGACCAATCACAAATGCATAATGCAAATGCATGAGGCCTGGGGGCCACTGACATAAACAATGACATTGTGCAAAGCACATCTAAATGTTCCCATCAGCTGAGGTGATTGACAAGTAGAAAATATCTTCAGAACATTTTCTCCCACCAGGATCCAAATAGCCCAACATGGTCATGAGTTCCTCTGTCAACTTATTTTATTGAAATTGAAGTCTACTGACACTGCTTCTACAGTTTGTGCACTGTGTTGTTTTCAAAGATGTTAGTGTACCAAAAAAAAAGCCTAGAAGATGGTAGATTAAACTCAGGAGCATAACACAGCCTCTCCAGGACCAGAAAGCCAGTTGCCTAGAGTACAATGTCTTACAGAAGTGAACAGAAAACACAGCCATGGGAATCAAGGAAAAGCAATCAAAGAAAACTGGCAATCACAGAGAAACTGGACCAACTAAACACAGTGCAGAGAAAAAAAGAAGGCAGCCTGGAATGCTAACTCCAACTTCTGAGAAGGAATCCTGTCTTTGCAATCACAAGGTAAATCTGGCCAGGTTTGAAGATCTCAGGAAGAAATAACAGACAAAACTGGCAATGCTACCCCAAGAAAATTCTTTGGCTATTACGAACTGTTAATACAATGTTGGAATTTACTCTGAAAATAACTTCTTCCATGTGGTTTGTTAGAGTTGGAATAGAGATCCATTGTAGCCTCTATCATATATAAAAGTTACTAATCATGATGTATTTGGGGAACAGGTTAATTGCTTAGGACTAAACAGTTCCAGAAATGAAAAGCTATGATGTAACTACATTCAGGGTTTCTGGGTCACCCTCCCATACCTGCTGGGTGGGAAATACCCAGAAGTGTCAATCACAGATATAGACTCCCTGAGAAGTCAAAGCAAAGCTGAGCTCTGTTCAGGTATGACTTAGTGGTGTGTGCCTTTCATGATAAGATGTGCTGTTTGCATGCAATTTTCTAAGTGATTCACCTGTCAAAGTGCTGGCATTAAGCCCAGCAGAGTCCCTGATCCCACCCCTTGCAACCTAAGAAGGCACAGAACTTGGAGACCTGTTTGTGTTTCCCATATGCCAATATGGTCAAGGACATGCTTCATCTTGGACAGTGGCCACATACTTGGGTGTATGGACAGAGAGAACTCTGGGGCAAGGGGGTTCACAGGACTACAGAGCATGAAGCTGGGTGAAGATAGCAGTGACTTGGGGCACAAAGGGTCACAAACACTAAGAGCTGCTAGGATGAATACAGTCATTAAACAAGACACCACATCATTGATTGACACTTCCCAGTAGGAAGTGTGGGGCAGGACTCAGCACACACACAGGAGAAGAGGGTAGAAAAGAATAAGCTCGTACTGTGACTCACTGCTCCTTCAGTATCTGTGTATTCCATCCTGTTGTACTCTAAGAAAATAGCTTCATTATTTTGTGTATTATAGCAAACCTGCAATGTGGCTTACTAAATGTGTTCTTTTATCCTTTTTCCCTAACTGGGAAAGGATGCAAATCTGTGCTTTGGGGCAAAAGGGAGTCCCAGAACCGGATGAATCTCCATCCACTGATCAGCAACGAATTGAGTACTTGTTCCCCTCCTCCCGACCCAAGTGGGACCCCAACACGGATGCAGGTAAGAAAGCTCTTGATGAATATCGCCTGAGGCTCTTAGATGCACTTCGTGTGGCTGCTAAGAAGCCCACCAACCTGTCCCAAGTGAGTGAGGTGCAGCAGTTAGCCGATGAGTCTCCAGCTATGTTCTTGGAGTGCCTCTTAGAGACCTATAGATTATATACTCCAATCAATCCAATGGCACCCGAAAACACACGGGCAATTAATATTGCTTTCGTGTCCCAGTTGGCCTCTGACATTAGGAGAAAGTTACAAAAGCTTGAGGGATTGGAGAGGATGCCCCTCAGCCAGTTGGTTGAGATCATGCAAAAGGTTTTTAACAATAGGGAAACCTTGCAAGAAGCAACAAATAAAAGGTTGACTAAAGTACTGGAATTACTTTGTGAAAAAGAAGCCAAGAGATCAGCTAGCCCTAGGAAAAAGGAAGCTTGAGGTTAGCCACCTCCTCTAGACAAAGATCAATGTGCATACTGTAAGGAGATGGGACATTGGCATAAAGATTGCCTAAAGTTAAAGCCTAGGCCAGAACAAGAGTCTAAGGCCCTGTTGTCTCAGAAATGAGGATGTCAGGACTCGCCGCCACCCCCCCGAGCCCCGGATAACTCTCCAATTGTGGGGGCAACCGGTGGACTTCCTAGTCGATACAGGAGCCACCTATTCTGTGCTGACTCAACCACTAGGAAAACTAAGCAAGCACTCTGTCAATGTGATAGGAGCCACAGGGGGCTGGAAATTGTACCCAAAGGTGACAACTAGTCTGGCTCAACCTGGACATAGACTGGTCCAACATGATTTTCTTTGGGTCCCTGAGTGCCTGGACCCCCTTTTAGGGCGAGACCTCCTCCATAAACTACAGGTGCAAATTGACTTTGTTACAAATGAACCAAGACTGAAGCTAGGGACACACCCTTGAAATTGGAAGGTATTAGAGTGCTAGCTCTTGTCCCAGAAGGGGAAAGTTACTGCCTGCTGGGAAATTTGTCCAGTGCACCTGAGTCATCACAAACTGACTTAGAGTTAAAACTGTTGAGCAAATGGAAACAGGAGATTCCAGAAGTCTGGGCAGAAAACAACCCTCCAGGGCTAGCAGTCACCCAAGTCCCCCTTGTGGTGGAGCTCTTGCCTCAGGCACACCCCATCTGCTTACGGCAATACCCAATAAGCCTGCAAGCCCGGAAAGGGATTAAAGTCCACATACAGAGACTAAGAGACAATGGTATTCTCATTCCTTGTGTCTCTCCCTGAGACACGCCCTTGTTTCCAGTCCAGAAGCCAGGGACAAATGACTATCACCCTGTACAGGATCTCCGAGATCATAGATGAGATCCTCCAAGATTCATAGATGAGTTCTGACCCTACACCTGACAGTGCCAAATCCTTACACCCTGCTCAGCCTTCTCAATCCGGAGAACACCTGGTACTCTGTCCTGGACCTGAAGGACGCCTTCTTCACCCTGCCTCTTGCTCCAGTGAGTCAATCCCTTTTTGCCTTCGAGTGGACTGACCCAGATACAGGGGTAAAGGAACAGCTGACCTGGACACTTTTACCTCAGGGCTACAAGAACTCCCCCACTCTTTTTGGTGAGACATTAGCAAGAGATCTCTTAGGATTTAGAGAAGAACACCCCAAGATAGTGCTCCTTCAATATGTAGATGATTTGATAGCATCAACATCTCTAGAAACATGTCAAGAGGCAACTGAGGAACTGTTAAAGACTTTAGGATGATTAGGCTATAAAGTCTCAGCTAAAAAGGCTCAACTGTGTTGTCAGGCCATGACTTACCTGGGCTATAAATTACAAGAAGGAAAGAGGACTTTATCAAAGAGGCCATATTACAGATTCCATCCCCAGAAACTAAGAAACAGGTGCGGGAGTTTCTGGGAGCTGTCAGATACTGTAGACTGTGGATTCTAAATTTTACTGAAATCGCTCACCCATTGTATGACTCTCTGAAGGAGAGACTCAAAAATTGCTCAATTGGACAGATGAGTGCGAGCAAGCTTTCCAACAGCTCAGGCAAGCACTGACTGAGGCTCCAGCCCTGGGGCTCCCTGATGTTACTAAACCCTTCACCTTGTTCATAGATGAACTCAGAGGCATAGCAAAAGGAGTTCTAACTCAAGATATTGTCCCCTGGAAGAGACCTATAGCCTATCTTTCTAAAAGACTCGATCCAGTGGCAGGAGGGTGGCCTCCGTGCCTAAGAATTTTGGCCGCTGTGGCAATGCTACTCAAAGAGGCTAAGAAACTCACCTTTGGACAAAAGATTTCTGTGGTAACCTCCCACAGCCTAGAGACTCTTATTAAAACCCCTCCAGAAAAATGGCTTTTGAATGCCAGAATTCTACACTATCAGGCCCTGCTTCTAGACCCAGAATCAGTAGTTTTCAAGACTTCCTCAGCTCTAAACCCAGCCACCCTCATGCCTGATGATGACCTAGAAAGTCAACAGATGCCTCGCCATGAGTGTGCTGACATTCTCGAGTTGCAACAGAACTTGTGGGCTGATCTAACCAACCAGCCTTTTAAAGAAGCTGACAACTCTTTCACCGATGGAAGCAGCTTCATCCAGGATGGGAAGCGAGTGGCTGGGGCAGCAGTGACCACCGAGAAAGAGGTACTCTGGGTTAAGTGGTTAGAGCCCGGCACTTCTGCCCAAAAGGCAGAGCTCATCTCTCTGACAGAGGCATTAAAGCTAGCCACGGGAAAGAGGGTAAACATCTACACAGATAGCAGATATGCTTTTGCTACTGTACATGTACATGGGGTCATCTACCATGAACGAGGTCTCTTGACCTCGGCCGGGACTAAGATTAAAAATGCCCCACAGATCCTAGACTTGCTAGCAGCTGTCTGGCTACCTCAGCAGGTTGCTATTATTCATTGCAAAGCACACCAAACAGGAGATGACCCCGTCATCATAGGAAACAATTTGGCAGATCAGGCTGCCCAGAAAATAGCAACCACATCAGAGGGGCCTGTAGAGGAAATAACTGCCTTGATGTTAATCCCTCCAGCCTTGTCAGAGCCAGTCTATGCGAAGACAGATTTACAGCTAGCATCTCACCTTGGAGCCAAGCCCCACACTCCAGGAGGCTGGTACCAGCTGCCCGACAAGCGAGTGCTGTTACCTGAAGCACTAGGATGAGAACTTTTGCACCAAGTTCATCAGGCCACTCATTTAGGAGGAACTAAACTAGAAGAATTGTTCAGGAATCAGTTTTTCATTCCAAAGCTCTCCAAACTAACTGCCTCTTTGAGCTCCAGATGTCCACAGTGCTTATTGGTCAACCCAACCAGAAATCCCCCACTGGAAACCACCCAGTATTGAGGAACCTCTCCAGGAGAACATTGGGAAATAGACTTCACAGGTATGGTAAAACCTGGCTTACAGGGACACCACTACCTCCTGATGATGGTAGACACATTCACTGGCTGGGTAGAGGCCTTCCCCACTAAGTCTGAGTCAGCCTTGGTAGTAGTTAAAAAGCTGCTACATGAGATTATACCTCAATTTGGCCTTCCATTATCAATGGGGTCTGACAATGGCCTGGCTTTTATAGCCCAAGTTACCCAAAAGTTAGCCCAAGTACTAAAAATCAGTTGGAAACTCTATTGTGCCTATCAGCCACAAAGTTTGAGACAAGTAGAGCGCATGAACTGGACCATTAAGGACACTTTAACTAAGCTGTCTTTAAAAACTGGCAACAATTGGGTGAGCCATCTTCCCTTTGCATTGTTGAGGGCCAGATGCACCCCATATATTTCTGGGATTTCCCCCTTTGAGGCTACGTTCGGGAAACCTCCACCATTAGTCCCTGAGTTGTCAGAAGACAAATTAGCCGAGATAACTAACCAAGATCTCATTAAGTCCTTACAGAATCTCCAGCCTCAATTCACCAGCTGTTCAGAAAAAAGCACCTGAGCCCCTCCTTGGGAAGCCTCCCCAAGTGTCAATTGAGCCAGGAACTTCAGTCCTGGTGTGACGACATCACCGGGACTCGCTTGAGCCATGCTGGGAGGGACCCTTCACTGTGGTGCTCGGCACTCCCACCTCCGTCAAGGTAGCAGGGAAGACTGTGTGGATCCACCACACCCAAGTCAAACTGCTGGAAGCTACAGACGACGAGGAAAGTCCCTGATGGACAGCACAATGGACTGGCAACCCATTAAAGTTGAAATTTGTAAAGGACTCTTAGCCATAAAATTATGTCTGTACTGTGGTATTTAGCTTGGTGCTCGATTGTAATTGTAAACCCCAGGAATGGGGACTGGATTGTTTCAGATGAAAAAACTAAAAGGGAACTAGGGAGAGCTAAAGGCATGATAAATCAGGTTACCATTGACCTATGTATGCTTTTCAATGGGAGAATAATTAATGATGACAGTCCACCTGGCAGGGTAGGTGGGTCAGTCTACCATAACCTCTGCTCTGGCCGAGGGCCTAAAGCTCTGCAAGTTATGTTTCAACTCAAACAGGCATCCTTGTATGTATGTCCTAAGAACCAGCCTGACCCCATTATAATGTGTACTGTGCCTCCGATCCAAAACATCAATATTGTTATTCATGGTCATGTGTCACAGGAGGCCTAGATGGATACTATAACTCTGAAAAGTATCTCACTGTCAAGTACATAGGAAACAAAAACTGTTATGGTGCTTATACTTGTGACCCAGTCTGGCTAACCTTTCTAAATCCAACGGATTTTCGGTGGCTAGGGCAGGGACTTACTTATGCTGTTAAGATTTATAAATCTGGACATGATCCTGGAATTAGTATTAATATCTTATATAAGCGACCTAGAAAGCCCCCTGTAGTCATTTACAGGAAAGGACACCACCCAGTGGCAGCCCCCTCTCAAAAGGCACCCATTAACTTCCCACTCAGTCGACCTCGGAGGTACACTCCGACGACCGAAGTGACTGAGGCCACATGCAATGGGAGCATTTACCACACAGGCCAGCCCCAAATAAGATTGTGTACATGGAAGGGGGAAGGGGACATCAAACACTGGACAGAGATTAAAGTGCCTAGCTTTGATCCAACCTCAGTGCAACCTACAACCACACAAAGACTACAAAAAACTGGTTTCAGAAGGTCTAGATGGGCACCGACTGAGCCCAAAGCCTCCACCCCACCTTTAATGACAGCGGAGATATTCCAACCTTTAGAAGTAGTGGCTGAGCTACTTAACAACTCCCTTGATAGCGATTTAAAAATCCCATGCTGGCTGTGTATGTCCCCAGAGCCCCCCTTCTATGAGGGCTACATCACAGTCACTGATAAACTGGCCTCTGATCCCTCTAGATGCAAAATGCTCCTTCCCCAATCATTATGGAAAAGCACCAGTTTAGAGGGGATAACTGGTACCTGCATATATCATTCCAGCCACACAGCCCCTGAATATTGTGACCTTTCTCACTCCTATTGCATCACAGGAGCTAGTGACACTACTCCCTTAGTAGCCCCAGCCAGCCATTGGTGGGTTTGTACTTCAGGATGGTTCCCTTGTATGATTCAAAAAAGTTTGTTGTTGACCAAGATGAGGTGTGTGTACTAACCCAGGTTCTGCCTAGAATCTACTGGCACTCCGAGGAAGAAGGAAACTGGGTCCTCATCTCTAGCAGTCACCAGATAAATAAGAGAGGTCCGGTCCTCCCTATTGTGGCTGGGATCAGTGTATTCTCATCCCTCGGGGTGAGCGCTATGTCCATGGAAGTTAGTATATACCAATACAATATGCTATCTCAACAGGTAGATGAAGAAATAAAACAAGTCCAAAATGCTATTGAGGCCTTAGAGAGTTCAATTGACTCATTAGCTGAAGTAGCTCTCCAAAATCGCAGAGGACTAGACCTCCTGTTAGCTGAAAAAGGAGGACTGTGCTTGGCCCTGGGAGAGCAATGCTGCTTGTATGCTAATAAGTCCGGGGTAGTAAGACAAAATTTAGTGGAACTCCAAAGAGGCATACAAGAAAGAGAAAGACTAAGGCGAGGAACACTAGGGTGGGCAGAACAAACGTTTTCCTTCCCACCGTGGATGACCAACATAATAGAGACTGTAGCCGGTCCTCTCATTATGATTCTAGTGTTAGTTACTTTAGGCCCCTGCATAGTAAATAGGCTGACTGCATATATCAGGCATCAGATACAGAGTATAAAATTAATGATGGTTAGGCAACAAGCATACAAGCTTGTCCCCAGCAGACCTTAAGTACGGCCAAGGATTTGGCCCAGAAGTCACAAACAGTAGAGGGGAATGTTGTACTCTAAGAAAATAGCTTCATTATTTTGTGTATTATAGCAAACCTGCAATGTGGCTTACTAATGTGTTTTTTTATCCTTTTTCCCTAACTGATATGTTAAGTGACCTAATTGATATGTTGAGCAATACTCTCCTCTGTAAAGAATTGCAACAATCTCACCTCATTGATATGTTAACCAGAGCGACCCTCTACAAAAAAGAAGTGTGGTGCTAAAACAAGCTAACAAGGGTTGTTAATCACGGTTAGGCGCCTCTATTCTCTGCTAAAGAGCTAAAGAAAACTAGAATGGCCCACTAATTTACACTTGTTTGAAGTAACTTGCTTGTGTGCAGGGAGATTTGCATATTAGTTTAACCCTTTACCTGACCTTGATTCCCCTCTCCAGAAAGATAGATAAACATAACTGCCATTTTCCTGTTCTGTAGCATGCCTTATTGCCTCCCCTCACCTATCTATCTAGACCATAAAGAATTTGGGTTTCTGGTGACCTCTTCCTGACCTGGCGATGATCTGTCATAAAATGAGCCTGACCCAATTTTAAGAACTGGTTAGCTTCAAAGAAATTACCAGGAAATACTATGGCCCAAACCCCAATCTGTGCTCTCCTTTTGTTCTGTATGCATCAAATGAGTTAGATATCAGATCTTTGTAAAACTTAAGTTTCAGCTTCTTGTAACTCTTGACCCCTTCGCAACCACTAGTGAAAACAAGCTGTCCTGGAATAATTAACTCTCCACTTTCTTCTCCAAATATTGCTGCAGATGTGCCAGTCTGTAGGATGGGAGTAATTTGAGAAACACCAGGAACTCCAGAGATTGTCAGAGCTAAGTGGACAGCAATACAGTTTCCAGATGCAGGTCAACAGGTTTAATGGCCTTGCGGGTTTCCCACACACACACACTTTTCCTTACTTTTAAAAACCCCTTTTCCCAGTCTTGGAGCACGCAGTCTTTGGGTCGATCTGGGAGAGACTGTGCCGCCAGGACTGGCTCAATAAAGCCTTTGCTATCTAAATTTTCAGTCTCTTGTTTCCTTGGATTTTATACCGGGGCCCGAGTTATAACACATCCTACTGACCTTAGGAAGAAACCACCCACCCAAACACAAAGGGGAATTTGTTTGTTGTTATTGTTGTTTGTTTTTTTTCTTTTGTCATTATTTTTACACTTTTTTCTTTATTTCTTTATTTTTTATAGTACATTTACCCTAAGAATACTATTTCTTTTATTCTCCAATTTGGTATTTCATCTTACATTTCTCATCTCCTTCTTATCAAGCTTTTTGAATTCTTTCCACAGTTAATGATGCTAGAGTTGATGCATTGACTAGATTTTTTCTGAATGTCAAATTTGGTTCCTCTTTGTGTCTATATTGCTATGATAGTTCAGTTTTCTAGGGTTCATGATGGCTTAGGTATGGCTTTTATTCATTCTGTGACACGTTAATACATGAGTAGTTTAGGCTGTATTATTTTCACTGATTTCCTTATTGCTAAGGGTGGCATGATAATCCTGTTCAATGGTTTTTACTGTAGTTTAATAATGATCTTTGTATCAGAAACAATAGTGTAGTTGTTCTGTCTTTTCTGTGTGATGGTGAGGATCAAACCTCCATCAGAGGTCTGGACATTATGAAACTCCTCAAATATTCAGCTGAATAGTTTGAACATGTGTATTAACCCATATGCATATTGAAAGTCAAAACACATCTCAGGAAAGCATATTTACTTCCAAGTCTTCGCCACTATGAGTACGCAGTGAGTGTTCTCTCTCACAAGTTCAGTTCCCTGCTGCATGTGGATCCTTCTCTAGCTGTGTGGACCTGGAATAGTGGAATTCTGAGGGCCAGTAGGACCAGGTGACTTAAGTTCATGCAGATGAGATTTTCCACTGTGCAATCCTGAGGTTTGAAGATAGGAGTTAGTGACAAAGAGGTCAGAAAAGACCAATACCACCCCCAGGATTCCTGAAAATCCACACAGGGCACCTGCTTCCCTAAAGAAGATTTCACCTTGTGATGCAGCTCCATAACTGAGAATTCTCTTACTCCCCAGACTTGGAGTCTGACTGGGTTTGTGATAGACTGAGGGTTTCCATTTCTCAAGACAGAGAAAAAATGTGTAAATCACTGAAGGACCAGAGCCTTTCTTCTGGGTTCCACAGCCTCACATCTTACCATCATGACACAACTCCATGGCCATCCATAGGAGCCCTTTCTCAGTGGCATCTTCAGCCTCACTTCACTCTGTAAATTTAGAACTTGGGTCTTAGTCACCTTGCAATAAATGTTGGCTGAGTTCAACGAGCCCAGAACTGGCAATGAATGTGTTTTCAAATCTGGAAATAACTGAGCACTAGGAGCTCTTGCTTCCTGTGAAACATGACAATGCACACTGATTGTCCTGTGCTGGGGACCACAAATTCACATGGCTCATTTTGAATAGTTTCCTATGGGATGTGATGGAAGTTTGGGATTACTGCTACCACCCATCTGAGATTTCCCATTGACTCTTCTAAGCGTAGGATCATCTATGCCCTCTTGAACCATCCTGGGATTATACTCCAGGACAGGGTATTCTTACATTTCATCATCTATGCTGTCTTCAGTCTGAGTCTCCAACCGAATTGGAATCTTTCACTAGCCCTGGCTATCACTACAAGCACCTCATAAATAGTGGCTGTTCTAGAGTGTCACAGGAGAACCCATCAGGAGGCACTGACTTCCCACCCATTCAAGTATCATTAAATTTGTCCCTGTGTTTTATTTTCCTTGCCATACTCTTAAGACAGACAATCAGGGCTCTTGGCAGGGTTCTTGATACTTCTGGAGGTAAATTTCCTCATTCACTAGTTGAAAACCCATGGTCCAAATATGAAACTCTGGGCTTCAGGGCTCCTAAAATTTAGGTTCATGGAGGGTGAACATTAGGGCCTGCAACCAAGCCTGAGTCCTGGTGTCCATTATCCATGTAACCTCATTTTAAGTGATCAACTCATGATTTGAAACACATACACTGCTACACACACACATACACATCTGTATTTTACATGATAGAAATGTTAGTATATCTAGTCTATAGATGCATAAATCCATGTAGAAAACTATAATAAACATGTAATAGTAGAATTAGTGAATAATGTGAAAAACATGGATAGAAATTCAAACATATAAAATACATACACTTTGAGCACAGTCATTATATATGTGCTCCTAGGACACACATACCATGTAATTTCCTGACTTCTGAGTCTCTGCAAACATGATTTATTTGAATAAATGATCTTTCATGCTTTGTGTGTTACAAAACATATGAACTGAGTAAGGACTTAAAATTCAATCTTTGCAGTAAAGTCCTTACTCTAGTACAGTAAAAACAAAAAAAGAGAGAATATGCACAAACATGCTTTGATATAAACTATGTAGATCTTGATACAATAATATGCATCTCTATATATAATAATAACTAAAGGGGGTATGCAACTGAAAATTAATTGGGCTTGATATATATTTCATCAGTAAGTCCTAGGGAGAACATTAAAACGTTTTTGGAAGATAATATAGTATGAAGTACTAGTGATACACAAAACCAGTACCTTCACTGTATAACAAATTATTATTCAGAAAACATAAAATCATCAAATCTTAACTTACAAAGTTTATAGAATATGGAATCATAGTACAATCTTCTTGTGAATATGAAATATTCACATTTATAAAACTTTGAAATATTTGTAAAGTTCATCAATTTTCAGCATCTTGAATAGAAAGATTTGACACTAAAATTTTATTCTCTGTAATTATTGCATAAATGTTACAAAATTCTCCGAAATCAGGGGTATCATTACTTATGTTTTTTGAGGGAAATTTCAAATGTCTTTCAGTTTTGACAAAAAAATTGCTATGTTGTATGAAAAAAGAAAACAATGATAAACCCAAATGCATAACTGTACTAAACAGCACTGTACTACAGACTTCTTGGGCAGAAAACAAAGAGATGTGAGGAGCAGTGCTGACCTCTCCCCAGTTGCAAGTGGGCACTGAGCATGGAGGCCCCACAGGAAACAGGAGGGGCTGTGGCCTGTGGTGCCCTTAGCCTGGTGCTTCTCTCTGCAGGAGCAATTGCACTGCCCTGCAGTCAGACCCAGAGAGGCTGAGCAGCCTCCTGCTTGTGTCACACAGGGCTCTGGGAACCTAGCTGTGGGGAAGGCCTGCAGCAGAGAGTGAAGAGTGCAGAGGTGATCAGGGATGATGGGGGAAGAAACCACCCTAGGAGAGCCATTTAATGTAGAGAGAGTTCTCTCCAGACCACACCAGACTCCCCTGCACCCAAACCTTATCACCTTCCCAGTGGATGAGTCACCCAACTTGGGTTCAGAACTTTCTTTTAGAACCACCCCGGGATGTAGAATTCATGTCAAAGGCCCAAGCACTGCCTGCACTGATGGCTCTTTCTTGTGCTCACATCCTGGCTGCATCTTGGGTCCTTCTGCAGTAAGCCTGAAGAGCAGAATCCTGAGGGCTACCAGGACCAGGCCAGACAGGCCAATCTGGATGAGATTCCCCACTGTGTAATCCTGGGGCTATGAGGCTGGGGATGGGGACAAAGAGGTCACACAGGTCAGGACAGAGCAGAAACTCCCCTGGTCTCTGCATGTCCACTGCACTCCTGGACATGACCTGATACCTGTGTCCAGCCTCATAACAAAATTCTCCTTCCTCACCTGTCTTGGGCTCTGAGCGCTGTTCTGTGATGGGCTGATGGTCTCAGCTGCTCCTAGGAACCAAGGAAGACAAGTGGGACGTGTGAATCTTTGGACAGACATGAGCCTCTCCCTACCTTCACATCCTTGTGTCTCAATACCATGACAAGTGTGATGCAGACTCTTAATGAGCCTTTGCTGCTGCAGCAGTGTCACCTCTGGTCACTTAGACTCATCAGCCTGCATGATCTCAGGACTTGCATCTGAATCCCTTTGGAGCAAAGTTCAGCTGAGTTCACAAAGCCTAGAATTCATGACAAAAGTGATCTCCAATTCCTAAATAGACACGCTGGTGAGCTCAGTGCTCAGTGTGGGACACAGGATGATGTGACTGACCTCCCCTGGAGAGGAGTTTCCTGACCACCACTGAGAACCCAGGGTTCAGGGGTGAGGACTGATCCTCAGGACCCCAGAGCATCAGGAGCACAAGGGGTGAAGTCTGGGGGACCCCCTTCCCCACCCAGCCAGGTCCCCTGGTGCCTCCTCCTCCTCCCTGTGACTTCTGCTAACTCAGCATCACATAGTTAGAAACACCGTCAGTACAATGCACACACAAAGATATTCATGTGTGTAACTTAGTGTGTGTTTGTGTGTGTTGCACATGGCTATAGTGTCAGTGCTTCATGGAAACAGAATGGCAATCTATGTTGAATGACCAATAACAAACAATGAAGAATATATTGATGAAACAACATTGAGAATATGGATCAAAAGTGATAGATATCAAATATAAACACAGCTAGATACATGACAAATTATGCATTAGTACCTATTTAGATTGTGGTGAGACATGTATAGCCACATGCATGCATATTTCAATCAAGAGCATTGGTGGCCAAGTGAGATTATAAGAAATATAATTTCTATTTTAGTGTACTTGGCAGTAACCTGAACACATGGTTTGAAAAACTGGAGGAGAGGAGAGAATATAAAATCAAGAGGCCGGGGCTGTGGCTCAGTAGCATACCACCTTCCTGGCAAGTGCAAGGTTCTGATTTCAATTCCTGGTACCAGAAGGAAAGAAAGAGAGAGAGAGAGAGAGAGAGAGAGAAAGAGAGAGAAAGAAAAATACAGTATAGAATAAAAATATTAAACATGATACCCATTTTGTTTATAGTGTTATTATTCATAAAATATAAATCACAGAATTTACTTTCAAATAATTAAAATGCTTGATTGTTTTAAATATTCCTTATACATGTTAATAACTTATGAATACAACTTTGAAATATTTCTAAAGTTCATTAATAAAGCTCAAGTAAAGCATCTTAGATAATGTGTGACATTGTTATATTGTTGTATAATTGATATACAAATATAACCTATTCCTAGGAAAACAGAAATGCAGGTAATCGTTATTGTATGTATAATTCCCCATGTCTGTAAATCTTTTTCCACAGAAAAGTATTGCTTTGCATTTCCAAAAACAGAGCAGAGACAGTGTCTCGCCCACCCATGCAGACAGAACCATGGCAGAGCAGCTGACTCTGGGATGGGGGCATCAGGAGGAGTGGGCTGGGCCCTGTCCTCTCCCTCAGTCTAGTCCCACTTCCTCTCATCTCACCTGTGTCCCCTTGCATCCCTCCCTGCCCATTAGCTTCATAGGAGACATCAGAGTGAGAGCCCGGGCAGGGAGCTCCAGCCTGCAATAGCCTCCTCATGGGAGGACACTCCCTGTAGACCCTCTCCTCCATCATTGTGCTCTGGAGTCTCAGACCAGTGCTGGGGACAGGACATAGAGTGACTTTGTGGGGCAGAGAGCCTCACTGGGACATGAGGTCCTGAGGAAGAACTGGTGGTACCACTTCAGGTCGGCTTTGGGTCCCAGGTGATACAGAAGGAAGGGGCATATGGGCACTGAGCCTGGGGAGTCTGGCTCCAGCCTCCTTCTCCCAGAAGAACTGAGTGCCCTGAGCTGCAGGGAAAAAATCTGACTGCTGCTGCTCTGCCTGGCACCCTGTGCCACTGTCACTGCACAGAGGGATAAGACCCCCTACAGAGCCACATCCTGGAGTGTACCCTGGGAGGCTGCCTCTCCAGGACTCACAGCAAAGTCAGAACTTAGAGGAACTTAGATGGGGGTCAAACCACTCCTTCATACCTGGAGGCCCACACAGGAGGGGCTGGCCCCAGTCAGCATCTCCAGAGGAGGCTGCAGCTGCCCCACAGCTCAGCCCCTGCCTAGGACCCCTCCCAGCAGTGCCCTCACTCTCCATACTAGGGTCTTGGCTCCATGGAGTGGGGGGCTGATCCTCAGGGCCTCCTAGGAGGGATGGAGAGGTGAGAGGCTGGGCTCCTGGCTCCCCACTTCAGCTGCTGCTCTTTTTTAGGCTGGACCTCAACATCCCCCTCAGTTTTGAAACCACTCCATGCAGCCCTGATTCTGAGCCTCTGGGAATCTGCGTTTCTATCCCTCTTCTCTGTCCCTTGATAGCAGCGGAGCCAAGACTGGAACCAGTACTGAAATGGGCTGAGCAGCTGCCTGCAGCCTGGACACAGGACACTGGGACAGGGCCTGGGACTCCTGATGTGGAGCTGGGCACTGAGGATGGAGAAGGGGTTTATCCTAGGAATGAGGACTCCAGGGGCTGTGGGGCAGGGCTGCACCAGGATGGACCTCTGCCCTCTCCTCTGCCTGTGCTGCAACCTCTCCAGACAAGCTTCTGCTCACAAAGCATGGTCTAGAAAGAAATCATTTTCCTAGGAAGAGTCCACCTCTGTCTGCTTTTCCCAGAGTCCCTCACACCAAACCAGTCCAGGTCTGTGCTGAGAAACCATCAAAGTGACCCTGAGTTCAGTCACTCAGGAGTCACTGGAGGCTCACCTGAGACTAGAAGCTCCAGGGGTTCACTGGGCTGTGACAACAGATATGGATCTGAGTCTGGAGAGCCATAACACCTGTAGGTCCCCCCAAGGCTGAGCTTGCAGCTCCCATGGAGAATTCTGCCTGAGCCTGCTGAGCTTGGGACTCTGATTTAAGACACAGTGGGTCATTCCCCACAGTGGGACTCTGATTTAAGACACATGCCCCCTCCTTGGACAGAAGGAATCCGTGACTGACACAGCAGGGTCACATTCTCTCCTGAGGATGTGGGTCCTGGCTGCGTCAAGAGGGAGGGTGTGGCAGGGAGCTGTCCTGGAGAGAATGAGGTGGTGAGGGGCTACTCCAGCTTGTTCTGAGCTGAGGCCTCAGCAGGGCTGTCTCTGAGGGCCCTCGCTCTCTGTCTGGCTCTGTTTCCTCTGCCTCTGTCCCTCCTACCCTTCTTGTCTCTCTACCCCAACACCACAGCCTCACCTTGGTCGTCACCTCCTGGACTCCCCTAGCAGTACCTGTGCAGAGTCTGGGTCCCTGACTGAGCCCTGTGTTCCACACCTGCAATCAGAATGTCCAAGGGGTAAAAAAGGACCAAGGACTCAAAGGACAGGCTGTGTCCACCATAGCAATATAGTGGAACCCATGAAAGACACTCCCAGGGCCCAGGGAGAAGTCAGCCTAAATGTGCCCAGCCTGGGGCTGCCGGCCAGGGCACTGTGTGAGAACATCTGCCCCTTTGTTAGACAGAGTGAATCTGAAATAACCAGGGTCAGAGCGAAACCTGAGGTCAGGTTGTTTCCAGGGTGCAGCACAGGGCCCTGCTGGGTCAGAAGAGAGGGCTTCCTGAACAGCACTAAAGGGAGGAGAAGCCGGGCTGAGGGGCTGCTTCCTGCCACAGCCCTGCCTCCTGTGCTGCCCTGTGAGTCATATTTAGGTTTCTAACTCTGTGGATGTCCTGACCAAAACTTTCTTCTAGGAATCCTCTGTAATGGGGTCCCTGACAATTATTTAGGAGTGAATTATTATTGGATCAAAGTAGAGACTTGCTCACCTGATACCAGCATCTCCAGGGCCTCACTGGGCTCAGACAACATGTTTGGTTCCATACTGTAACAGTCATAACAATGGAATGTCCACCTCTGCCTGGGGGTCAAAGGGCCCACAAGGAACAGGGCCTAGGCCTGTCCATTGGGGCCTCACTGTGATTACAGAGTCCAGGAGAGCTTGTATCCTTCCTTAGTCAGAACAAACTGGTCAGACACCAGCTATGCCCAACCCTGGAGCATCATATTCCCCCCTGAGGTCACCACAGGGCTGGGCAAGGCTGACAGGCTGGGTTTGCTGTAGACTCCTAGGAGACGAGGAGGCAGCATGTGAAATGGACTCACACCTCCCACACTATCTCCAGGACTGCACTGTGAGGGGACACCCCTGAGAGTAGACCCCTTCCTGAGAGCAGAGGATAGGGTGGGGACTCTGAGGGTCCTCTCACCTCTCACCACCAGCTCCAGGGCATCACTGTGCTCTAACTGGCCAAAAGGGGCTCTGTAGTAATAGTGATATTGCTCTGCATGGTGCTCTTTCACAGATAGGATGGAGAACTTGGCCACATCCTTGAGTTTTAGTGATGTTTTTCTTGTACAGGGCACTCACCTTCCCTCTTTGTACAGCCAATATTCCTGGGCTCCCAGGATTCCCTTACACCAGAGGGTCACCCTGTCTCCCCATGTGATCATAGATCCTGTCCTAGCCCAGAGCCTGGGTTTGGGCAGGGTCCCTGCTGGAAAATCACAGCTGGGTCCCAGCACCTTCCTCTTCCCCTCAGATCCCAGCTCTTAGCCCCAGGATCCTCCAGACCTCCCAGCAACATCTCACACCTGCTGTGCTCCATCCTCAGTGCCTGGGGTGCCCTTGTCTACAGGAGGAGAAGGAGATACCCTGACAGCTGGGGACACACTCAACTCCATGCACTGGGATCCTGGTGCCCAGACTCAGCCCTGGAAGAGAGTTGAGGTTTGCCTGGGAACCTTATCAGGTCCTCTTCTCCCAGGAGCCTTCTCCACCCCTGTTCTGATGGACTGTGACTGGACTGCAGGTTGCAGACTAGGGGTTCCCATCTCCACATTCCATTCTCACCAATGCAAAGCAGGGTTGTGAGTGTGGTGGTCATGGTCTCTCCTACCTCGAGATGAGAGTGTGTGGAAACCACAGTGCTTGACACACTATGTTTCACAGCTGCCCTGGTTTCTGCCCTTCATTGAGTGGGCATGTCAGGAGCCCCACAGGAAGCAGAACTGACATCCACTGACACCCAGACAGCTTTTTCCCAGGTCTCATCCAGACTCCAGACTGGGCTCCAGACTGATGTGGGGTTTTCCATCCTTTCCAAGTGTTCCTCAATGATCCTCTCCTCACTGAGGGCCAGGACACATCAGCCAATACACCCAGACCTTTCACTGCTGAACTGCTCCAGGCCACAGTCACCCTGGGTTGGGCCTTCCTTTCAGAGTCTCCCAAGGATCTCATCCATCCCTCAGTCCTTCCACCTGCATGGCAAAGTCATCCTTGAAGCAATCACCCTCCCCAGCCATGGAGATGATACAGCTGAGGTGCAGGTTCCTGCTGCAGGTAGAGGAGGGCAGAGGCACACTGAGTCTTCACAGAAGGAACCTCCATGCAAGTCAGGGGCAGGGAGGAGAGATGCCCACAACACCAGACAGGGTGCAGGGCATTAGGGAGACTCATGTACTCAGCAGCAGTGAGACAAGATTTCTCATGGGGGAAGGAAGTCAGTTGCATTAATGTGACTGAAAATCAACTCTTACAAGTATGAACTTGCTTCTTTTGAATTTTTCTGGTTTCCTGGAGTTCCTTGATAAATTGTTTATTTGAAATCATTCTTAATTTTACCAAATCTAAAAGATTCAATTTTATGACTTCAAACTTGTTTTTTTTTATTACTACTTTTGGTTCATTGCATGCATTTCTCTTTTGTTTTAACTTATTTGCCATGGATTTAATTCAGGCCCCTAGGAAAATACCCCAGAGCTGAGCTGCACCCCCATTCCTTTTAAGTTTTATGTTGGTGCAGTGTTTCTCTAAGATGCCCAGGATGACCCTGCCTCCTCTCCTCTCACAGATCTTTTTAGATTTTTCCTTTGCAGTTGCTGTGAGACTCACAGCAAACCTGCTGCACTGTAACTAGTCCATTCAACTCTCAGAAGGCTGCTTCAGGAGAGTCTGTCTTTTATTCCTGATCATACACTGTGTTATTGCTTAGTTACCTACTTTAAGTCACTTATCTACTACCACATTTTATAGCTACAGTTTCTCAAAATTTACTTTGTTGTGTAAATTTTTTGAGACATGGTCTCACTATGTAATTTACCTTGGAATTTAACTTATTTATGTAACCCAGGTTCACTGGAGTTCACGGTGATGCTCCTGCCTCAGCCCCCATCTGTTAAGAGATCCAGACAACAGAGTCAGTGAGTTATCTGAGCTCCAAGTCCTCTTGACCATGAAAGAAAACTCCAGAACACAGGAATACACTAAATGTTTTCCTCTCTTACTGATGAAGAAGCGAAGGCAAAAGTAATGACTTTACTTTATTAGTAGTGTGGGTCTCCCCACTTGGAAGGCTCTTAACCCAGCATGCCCTAAGGTCAGGCCCAGGACTTGCACATTTCCTGTGTGAGGTTGAGGGTGATGGAGACCACTTACTGTGCTCCTCTTTGCTCCTAAGGCCTTGGATTCCACCAGTCAATAGGCAGCATCTAGTGGTGGTTTAAATCTGTAGCAATACCAATATTTATCTATATCTGTAACATCCACAGTTATATCTTCTACACCTACATCCATTACTCCAGAAAACACACCCAACCTGCAGTGCTGCCCCTGTTCCTTGTCCCATCATTTCTGAGGGGACTTTCCCATGTCTGTCAGCCCATCAGCACCTCCTGCTGCTCTGGGCGTAGCCCCCAACCTGGCCTTCACATTGTATCACATGGCCCCATGCTCCCATCCCTTCTGAGTTCATGGGGAGCTGGTTTCCCTGACCTGAGAACCAGAGATGGAATTTTCCAGGTAAGTCAGTCAGACATCATGAGTCCTCAGACAGAGGTGCTGTGATCTCAGCCATCCCATCATCATAGACATCATACCAAGTGTGGTGATGGTTATGTGCACTGAGTAAAAGGTTAAGGTTAACATCAACCCCTTCACTGGACAGTGCTCCTCCTCCACCCAATTTATTTCTTTTATTTAAAGAGAAAAAAGAAAGGACATAAAAAAAAAGCAGTAAAAGGGTACAAGTAATACAGAATTTCAAGGAAAAAATACAGTAAGGAATCACTAATTAATAGGTTACATATTGTCTTCTTAGAAACAGTTGTCCAAATTTTAAAATTAAAGCGTATAAAATGAACATTTATACAGTGATATTGGAGACAGTTCCGTTCAATGATCCAACAAAAGCTCAGTAATATGGTTTTCCATCCTACACACTCAAACATACATGCAGTTATATACCTTAGTCCACCTTCCTTTCCTCTCTTTTTTACAATAACAATTATACTTTTTGGGTTTTATTACTCCCACTGTTCTTATTACTTTTTTTGAAGAGAATAAAACCCAACGTGACTAAGCAAAACAGAGTCAGTTAGAACAGAAGGATGGGCATAGCACATGATGCAAAAATAGACTACCGGGTGGTCAAAAGTGGTTACCATTGTGCCTCTTACTATTTTTAAATTGAGTTGCCTATTATCATCAGGTATAATAGAATTTATCAAAACAGTACAGAACAAGACCAATAAAACCTACACTGGAGACATTACAGGACTTCAAAAAAGATAATAGTCAAACCATAATGGGCATCATAGTATATCTTATTGACTTCAAAGTGGTTGCCTATACCCTCAAACTTGATATTATCAAACAAAATAGAATATAGTATAATCAGACGGAACAAGATGGGGAGAGCAATACTGGGGTTCAAATCAGGTTAATAGGAAAACAAAAAGTTACTATAATATGTCCCACTATTTTTTAATTTAGTTTTCCCTTAATTAAAAAAATGAGCTGTTTAGCAGCCGCGCCTGGCCATAGGTCTGCAGAGGAGGAGCTGGGCAGATCTGGGGTGCCCTCACTGGCCTCTCTGCGTGTCTGGAGGACTCTGGATTTCTGCGCCCAGACTGCTGGAGTTCCCTCAGGCTTCCAGGTGCAGTGAAGGAGAGAGGTGGGTTTAACGCTTCCACATCAGCCTCCCCATTCCCGGCTTCATTTGGAGACCTGCTGAGCTCCCAATAGGTGGGCTGGCCCACACTACCAGCCTAGCCCAGCCTGTTTAGCTGCCGCGCCTGGCCACAGGTCTGCAGAGGAGGAGCTGGGCAGATCTGGGGTGCCCTCACTGGCCTCTCTGCGTGTCTGGAGGACTCTGGATTTCTGCGCCCAGACTGCTGGAGTTCCCTCAGGCTTCCAGGTGCAGTGAAGGAGAGAGGTGGGTTTAAGGCTTCCACATCAGCCTCCCCATTCCCGGCTTCACTTGGAGACCTGCTGAGCTCCCAATAGGTGGGCTGGCCCACACTACCAGCCTAGCCCAGCCTGTTTAGCTGCTGCGCCTGGCCACAGGTCTGCAGAGGAGGAGCTGGGCAGATCTGGGGTGCCCTCACTGGCCTCTCTGCGTGTCTGGAGGACTGTGGATATCTCTGCAACCAGGGAGGGTCCACAGGTTCCTGAAGCATTGCGGCCTGTGGTGAGTACCCTAACTCGGCTGCGATTGAAGAACTGTGGAGCTTCCAAGGGGCAGGTGGGCACACAGTGTCCCTGAGGCCCAGCTTGTCTGGAACTGCAGAGTTCTGAGCAGGCAGCGGAGGGCCACTGGTTCTGTAGGCCTAATGGCTTGGAGTAGCGCGGCACCAGAGTCCCAGTAGCTCCAAACATAGAAGGGGATTTTCAACAGATCCTGAGGAAGCTTTCAAGTAACACTTGAAACACAGAAATATAGGAAAATGACAAAACAAAAGACCAAATTACAACCTCAAACCTCCAGCCCATCTCAAGAAACCCTAGGAGCGATGTATATAGAAGAAAATATATCCCATCCACCTCATATATCGGACACAATAGCCACTGAAATTGACAAGCAACTCCAGGAAGCTTTAAAGAAATTCAAACTCGAAATAATATCCCAGATAAAAGAAGAAATGATAAAAGAAATGAAAGAGATTCTAAATATATCTAAAGAAAACACAGATAAAAAATTGGAGGAACTAAACAAAAAGATAGAATCCCTAGACGAGCAATATAAGAAACAAACAGAATACATAATGCAGATGCACAGAGATATACAGGAAATAAAAAACTCCACTGAAAGTTGTAAAAACTGCCTTAATGAAAGTGAAGATAGAATTTCAGACCTTGAAGACAGGATTGCAGCTAGTGAACAGGAAAGGAAAGATCTTTTGAAAATAACAAGGAACCAGGAAACAACAATTCAACAACTGCAAGACGATGCAAAGAAGAATAACATAAGAATGATAGGGATTAATGAAAGAGAGGGAGACAACATGAAGGATGTCAGGAGGATATTTACAGAAGTAATAGCTGAAAATTTCCCAAGCATGAGATCAGAAACTGACATCAGGATCAGTGAAGCATATAGAACTCCAAACAGTTATAACCAAAATAAAACTACACCCAGACATATAATAGTCACCATCCCAGAAATCCAACACAAGAATAGATTATTAAAAGCTGTCAGAGAGAAAAGACAAATCACTTATAAAGGAAAACCTATCAGAATCACAGCAGACTTCTCAGCACAAACGATAAAGTCAAGAAGAGCATGGAGTGAAGTATTCCAGATCCTAAAGCAAAATGATTTCCAACCAAGACTGATATATCCTGCAAAACTATCATTCAAAATAGATGGTGCAATACGATACTTCCATGACAAAGAACAGCTGAAGAACTTCATGAACACCAAACCAAACCTGCAAAAAATATTGAAAGACAGTTTAGATACACAAAAGAAAAAACCACTAAGCAAAGCAAATAATTAAACAGAACCGAAAGATAAAGATGCAACAGCAGAGAGATAACATTCCTACAATTAACCAGCATTTAACAGTAATAACCATTAATGTAAATGGTCTCAATGCACCAATCAAAAGAAACAGACTAGCAGAATGGATCAAGAAACAAAATCCAACCATATGCTGTTTACAGGAAACCCATCTAACCCAGAAAGATACTCACAGACTGAAAGTCAAAGGATGGAAAACAATCCTTCATGCAGCAGGAATCCAAAAAAAGGCAGGAGTAGCCATTCTGTTTGCAGACAACGTGAACTTTAAACCAACAATGACCATAAAGGACAAAGAAGGTCACTACATACTCGTAAGGGGAAAACTCCAAGAGGAAGAGATAACTATCTTAAATATATACGCACCAAACTCCAGAGCACCCAGTTATATAAAACAATTATTAACAGAAATGAAAACTCAAATTATCAGTAACACAATTGTAACAGGAGACCTTAATACACCACTGACACCAAGGGACAGATCAACCAGACAGAAAATGAGCAAAGAAATAACAGAACTGAATCACACCTGTGAACAAATGGGTTTGATAGACATATACAGAATGTTCCACCCAACAACATCAGAATACACATTCTTCTCAGCATTACATGGATCATTTTCTAAAATAGACCATATATTAGCTCACAGAACATATTTAAGCAAATGCAAAAGAGTTGAAATCATCCCTTGCATATTATCGGATCATAGCGCTCTGAAATTAAAAATTAATGACAAAGGATACTGCAAAAATTCCGCAAACACATGGAAACTAAATAACACACTCTTGAGTAATCAGTGGGTCACAGAGGAAATTAAAGAAGAAATTAAACAATACCTAAAAGAAAATGAAAATGCAGATACAACTTACCGGAATCTGTGGGATGCAATGAAAGCCGTTCTGAGAGGAAAATTTATTGCACTGAGTTCCCACATCAGGAAAACAGAACGAATACAAGTAAATAACTTGATGCTACACCTCAAACAGCTAGAAAAAGAAGAGCAAGTCAAGCCCAAAGCCAAAAGAAGAGAGGAAATTATAAGAATCAGAGCAGAAATCAATGCAATAGAGACTAAGAAAACAATCCAAAGAATCAACGAATCAAAGAGTTGGTTCTTTGAAAGAATAAATAAAATCGATAAGCCCCTAGCCAACCTTATTAAAAAAAGGAAAGAAAAAGCTCAAATTCATGCAATAAGAAATGAAAAAGGAGAAATCACTACAGACCCAATAGAAATACAGAGGATCATCAACACCTATTTCGAAAACCTCTACTCTCAAAAGTTTGATAACACAGAAGAAATAGACAGATTCTTAGAAGCATATGAAGTACCAAAGCTAGATCAAGAGGATATAAAACTGTTGAATAACCCAATCTCTGCTAATGAAATTGAGAATGTAATTGGGTCCTTGCCCACCAAGAAGAGCCCAGGCCCAGATGGATTCACTGCAGAATTCTACAAGAAATATAAAGAAGACCTAATGCCGACACTCCTCAAACTATTCAATGAAATTGAAAGGGAAGCAATCCTTCCTAAGTCATTCCTGGAAGCAAATATTACTCTAGTACCAAAACCTGAGAAAGACCCAACAAAAAAAGAGAACTATAGACCGATCTCCCTAATGAACACAGATGCAAAAATCCTCAATAAAATATTGGCAAATAGGATCCAGCAAATCATCAAGAAGATTATACACCATGACCAGGTGGGATTCATCCCAGGAATGCAAGGATGGTTCAACATACGCAAATCAATAAATGTAATCCACCATATCAATAAAGCCAAAAATAAGAATCACATGATCATCTCTATAGATGCAGAAAAAGCCTTCGATAAGGTCCAACACTTATTCATGATAAGAACTTTACAGAAAATTGGA
Source organism: Cavia porcellus (assembly GCF_034190915.1). Taxonomy (NCBI): domain Eukaryota; kingdom Metazoa; phylum Chordata; class Mammalia; order Rodentia; family Caviidae; genus Cavia; species Cavia porcellus. Next base: position 34,711,128 of record NW_026947490.1, on the reverse strand, counting down.
ATAAATGGTCTTTACCTCAATATAATAAAGGCCATTTATGACAAACCAACAGCCAGCATCATACTAAATGGCTAAAAATTGAAAGCCTTTACTTTAAAATCGGGTACAAGACAAGGATGTCCTTTATCACCACTCCTATTTAATATAGTACTGGAAGTACTAGCCAGAGCAATTAGGCAAGAAAGAGAAATAAAAGGGGTAAAGATAGGAAAAGAAGAAGTTAAATTATCATTGTTTGCAGATGACATGATACTCTACATAGAAGACCCCCTAAACTCCATTGAAATACTCTTAGATACACTAAATAAATTCAGTAATGTGGCTGGATACAAAATCAATACTCAGAAATCAATAGCATTCCTATACACGAACAACAAAATTACAGAGAGGGAAATAAGAGAAACTGGACTATTCACATTAGCAAGCAAAAAAATGAAATATTTAGGAATTACTCTTACAAAAGAAGTGAAAGACTTATACAGTGAAAATTATAATACACTGAAAAAGGAAATTGAAGATGATCTCAGAAAATGGAAAGACATCCCTTGCTCATGGATAGGAAGAACAAACATTGTGAAAATGGCCATTCTCCCAAAACTGTTATACAGATTCAATGCAATCCCAATAGAAATACCATCAACATACCTTATAGATCTAGAGAAATCACTCCTAAATTTCATCTGGAACCAGAAGAGACCTAGAATCGCAAAGGCAATTCTAAGCAGCAAAGACAAAGCAGGAGGCATCACAATCCCTGACTTGAAGTTATACTACAAAGCCACAGTAGTAAAATCAACATGGTATTGGAATCAAAACAGAGCTGAAGATCAGTGGAATAGATTAGAAGATACAACCACAACTACGAACACACTCAACCACCTTATTTTTGATAAAGGAGCCAAGCAGGTTCACTGGAAGAACGACAGTCTCTTTAATAAATGGTGCTGGAAAAACTGGCTCTCCATTTGCCGAAAACTAAAGCTAGACCCATGTCTATCACCATGTACTAAATTAAAATGTAAATGGGTCAAAGATCTGAATATTAAAACAGAAACACTAAATCTATTGGAAGACAAAATAGGTAGAAACCTTGGAGACATAGGAGTAGGTAAAGAATTCATGAACAGGACTCAAACCGCACGGGAAATACTTCCCAGAATCAATAACTGGGACCACTTCTTATTAAAAAGTTTCTGCATGTCAAAAGAAATCTCCAGCATAGTGAAAAGAAAACCCACAAACTGGGAAAAGATTTTAGTGAACTCTCTCTCAGACAAGGGCCTCTTGTCTAAAACATACAAAGAATTAAAGAAACTCAGACCTCCGAAATTCAAAGATCCAATCCAAAAATGGGCATCTGAGATGAATATGCAATTCTCAGATGAAGAAATGCAAATGGCAAATAAATACATGAAAAAATGCTCATCATCATTGGTCATTAGAGAAATGCAAATTAAAACCACACTGAGATACCATCTCACTCCTGAAAGAATGGCCAGGATCAAGAAAACCGACAACAAATGCTGGAGAGGCTGTGGGGAAAAAGGAACTCTCCTGCACTGCTGGTGGGAGTGTAGACTGGTACAGCCTTTGTGGAGATCTGTCTGGAGATTTCTCAAAAAGTTGGGACTGGAAATCCCATTTATTCCAGCTATTCCACTTCTAGGCATATTCCCAGAAGAACTGAAAGCATCATACCACAGTGATATATGTGCACCTATGTTTATAGCAGCACAATTTGTAATTGCCAGATCTTGGAAACAACCCAAGTGCCCATCAACTGAGGAATGGATAAAAAAGTTGTGGTATTTCTATACAATGGAGTATTATTCAGCTATAAAGAAGGATCACATTGAGATATTTATCAATAAATGGGCACAGCTTGAGACCATACTCATAAGTGAAATAAATCAATCTCGCATGTGTGAATACCGAATAGTTTCCCTAATGTAAGTAATGATTCAAATATATAAAAATATGTGGTAATCATGATTCCCCATTAGGTGGCCTTGAAGCCTTATAAAGTTTTCACTCATTAATTAGAAAGGCTTTATTCTGGGCTTCTTGATATGAAAATATTTGAAGCTAGAGTATATGAAGTTTTACCCAAATATTTCAAGGAAAAAGACACTATGGTAACTACTATTAAGTCAGGTTATAAGGTGGTGAAGTACTAGGTTATTGAAACAGTCATGCTGTGACCTCTATTGTTATATTGTTATGTCCTGTTTTATATCAATCTCCCCCTTATTGTTTCAAAAAAAATTATTTAGTCATTTCTTATGTTTGTCTTAATTAAAGAAAAAATTCAAAAAAATTAGGATATATAAGTAGTAACTCTTTTCGATTTCCTATTAACTTGTTTTGAAGTCCTGTAGTACTCCCACGATCTTGTTTTGACTGATTAGACTCTGTTCCATTCTATATGATAGTATCAAGTTTGAAGACATAGGCAACTACTTTGAAGACAATAAGATTCACTAAGATACCCATTCTGGTTTGACTATTGTCTTCTTTGGAAGTCCTGTAATGTTTACAATGCCTAAGTTTTATTGGTCTTGTTCTCTACTGTTTTGTCCAACTTTATAATATCTAATAAGATAGACAATTCTTTTTAAGGAAACAAGGGACAACGTTGATAACCATTGTTGATAAACTTGTACTCTGTTCTACACCATGTGCTACGTCTATCCTTGGTATTGACTGACAGCTTTGTTTTGCCATATTTGACTGTATTCTTCCCCCCCCCAAAGAAAGTAATAAGCACTAAGGAGTAATAAAATCCAAGATGTGTAAATTTTGTTGTAAAAAAGAGAGGGAAAAAAAAAGAAAAGGAGCTCTAACGGATATAACAGCAAGTGTGTTTGGGGGTGTTAAATAGCTGACTTTATCAATGTTTTTGGAACATTGAACACAGCTGTTTGCAGTCTCCCTGTTTGAATGTCCACCTTGTGTTCTTTGATACTGTGATTTGAGGAACTATTTTCAAGAAAATAGTGTGTAATCTACTAGCAGGTAATTTCTTACTGTTATGGTTTTTTGTTTTGTTTTGTTTTGTTTTGTTTTGTTTTGTTTTGTTTTGTAGTTCTGTATTGCGTGTACCCTTACGCCGCTTTGGTTTGTTTTGTGTTTTTCTCTTTTTCCTCTTAAATAAAAAAAAATGAGAAAAAATAGATTAATTAAAAAGGGGGGGAGATTGAGATCCTAAAATGGCAGCTTGCTAGGGGATCAGGCGGAGAGTCTTTCCAGAGAAATCATATTAGATGCTAGAATATGACAACATGGAGAGGGCCAGACAAATGGATAACAATTCTTATTAACCAAGACAGCATGGCTGGAGCATTTAAAGTCGTGCTGAGACTGCGAAGGCTGATAACAGGAGGCTGTAAATCCCACACCTTTAATGCAGCAAACTGACCTGTGGACCCAACAGAAAAAGCTGTGTTGGCTTTTGGTGACTGCTGGAAATTGAGACCCGGGACCCCGAGAAGCAGCAAGGACTGCCTCGCTGCACCAGAGGAGATTATGAAAGGCTCTGGAGCTCCAAAGCCGAACACTGTACAGTTTTCTGACCATTCCACACTGTGTTGGGAGCGCAGTGAGGGCAATCAGCGTGGTGTGCAGTAGACTCAAGAGGAGGACCTGAACTGAGTCCTGGTGAGTACCGGGGACTGGGTCCCATGGCTGCTGGGGTTGGCCAGAGAACATCTTGGAATTGGGCAGAGCCCGCCACCACAGGGACATCAATAACACAGAGAGTCTGGTGGAAGACATCTTAGAGTTGGGCAGAACCTGTGGCTCGGTGACATCACCAAGTCACCCCTGTAGAGAGGTCTGGTGAGGACATCTTGAAATTGGGCAGAGCCTGGTGCCATGTTGGCTTCAGTGCCATACAGAGAACTAGTGGAAGATATCTTGGAATTGGGCAGACCTGCTGTCCTGGTGCGCCTGTCACAGAGAGGTCTGGAAGAGAACAGCTGGGATTTGGGCAGAACACTGTGCCATGGTGACATTAGTCAGCTGCTTCTGGCACTGAGAGAACTGGAAGAATCTGCTGGGGCTGAACCAAGCCTCTGCTTGGGGCCCAATAAGCAGATACAAAATAGTCACAACTCAGTGATATCCAGAAAGTACAGGCTAATTTACAGATTGACTGGCACAGAGGCTGGAGGCTAGCCTGTACTGCCCCTACATCCCAGCCTACCCCAGATAACAGCAAATTGGGGAGGACAGCAAAAACTCAAGTCAGCATGCTTCTGAAAGATCCTAAGTAATCCGACACTCCAGTCTGAAAGAATCCAGAAAAATGACAAGAGATAAAAATTTTAAAAAATCTCCGGCTGCCCAACATGAGAAAATAAGCCCAAGAGAAGTAAACACTGAAGAAAACAAGCACAGTAACATCCAATACTGGACACAGCATCAGCTGAAATTGAAAACTACCTCCATGGCCTCATAGATGAATTTAAAGCTGTACTCCTGATCCAAGTGAGGCAAGATATAAAGAGATTAATTAAAGAAATGACAAGCCCCACCCAAGAGAACACAGATGGAAGAACTGAGGAAATCAGAAAAGGGAAAGAGAAACTTCTGAAGAAGAATTAAAACATAACTTAGAATACATGAAACAGATCCAAAGAGATTACCAGGAAACTAAAAACTCCATTCAACACTGGCAAAATATTCTGACAGAAACTAAAACAGCCTTCTGAAACTTGAAGAGACATTTATGGCATATGATCGTGAAAGAAAAAAACCTCTTAAAAATAACAAGGAACCAGAAAGAAACAATTCAAAGGCTAGAAGATGACAAAAAGATACATAACTTAAAAATAAAGAATGTGAGTGAGGAAGCAGGAGCAACCAAAAATGAAATACAAAGATATTCACAGATATATTAAAGTAAAATTTCCCATGTATAGCAAAAAGAAATGATATCCAGATAAAAGAGGCATACAGAACACCAGCTACCTACAACCAAAACAGATCTATGCCTAGACATATAATAATCAAGATTCCAGAAATCCACCAAAAGAACAGAATATTAAAAGCAGCCAGAGAACAGAAGCAGATTACCTACAATGGGAAAATTATCAAAATAACAACAGACTTATCAACACAAACTCTTAAGTCAAGAAGGGAATGGGGAGAAATATTCCAAGTCCTGAAAGAAAATAATATGCAACCAAGGCTCATATACCCATCAAAACTCTCTCTCAAAATTAATGGAGAAATAAGATGCTTCCAAGACAAGGAGGAACTGTGAGAGTTCATGGCCACCAATCCAACCCTACAGAGAGTGCTGAAGGACATTCCAGAGGAAGAAAGGAAGGGATACCAGGATTCCAGCAACAGTGGCAGAGAGGCCTCAATGAATGGGGCAGACAGTAGAATGGGAGTAAGGTGGACAAATTATAGCAGAAAAGTGGAGTAGCAGACATGAGGCAGAGACAGTAAGCTATAGTCTTTAGTATAGACAGCTCTGAAACACTATAAAAAAGGCAGAGGTCATTGTTAATAGTGTATCAGGATTTAAAAGACAGTAGTCTTATCACATAGTTAGTTTGAATTTAATTTGTTCTGGTCTGTCCACTCATGTCAGATTTGAGGGCACAGACATCTGACCCAAAAATAGCAGGTTATACCATGGTAACTATCCTTACTTTCCTATTAACTTAAACTGAAATCCTGTATTATTTACATTGTCTTACTATGACTGATCTTAATTGAATCTGAATCATAAGACCATGGGTTGGCCTTGGCTGATTTTATTTGAATTTGGTATGCTTGTTAGTATCAACCCTAAAAGTAGAGGCAACTACTCTGAAGATTACAAGATGTAAAGGATATCCATACTGGTATTAACTATTAACAGCGCTCAAATCCTACAGTGCTTTCAAAGTTGTGTTTTCATAAAAATAAGTAATACTATGTTTAACTATATTAAGTTGGTGTTGTGGACAAATCTATTGAAAATAACAAGAGAAAACATAGTAACTACAGAAGATCACCTATACTGCAGCCTTATATGTCTTATCCATTGCATGTTTTTCTAGGAATTTGTTTTGCTGTCTTATTACGGCTTGGTTTTCCCTATAATACAGAGAGGATAGATATATATGTAGAAATTCACACATGAGGTTTTTTTAAAAAAATATTTACAGGAACAGATTATATAATGCAAGATGTAATGAACAGATACTCTGAAGAAGAGACACTAAGAAACCCAATGCTAATTTTGTAGCATTATGATATAAATTCTAGCAATAGTATTATTCACTAATCAGAATGATATTAGTCTAGTCTCTTAAGTTCAATTTCAGCACATATAAAGAAGGGGACGGCTACCATGAAGAGAATGAGAGATGCGATAGTCGTTATTATTGTCTTCCCCAATATTAGAACTTGAAGACCTAAAAAGCCTTCATCATCCTGTAATGATTTGATTAGTTCTATAATATGCAATGGGTATATAAAGTGGGTGAAGATGGGGACAACTAGAAACTAGAGACAGTTAGATAGACAGTGAAGATCTCCAGTGGACTTGCTTTGAAATCTGTATTTCTTTAAATTGTTTTTTTTTAACTGTTTTGTTCTGTTTTGATATGTTTAATCTTACCCTCTTTGAGATGTAAAACAAGTGTGTAGGACTGATAACCATGTTACTGAGTTTTTGTTCGATCATTGAGCAGAACTGTTTGTAGTATCACTTTTTGAATGTCATTCTAAATACTTTAATTTTGTAACCTGAACAGCTATTTCTAAGATGACAATATGTAACTTATCAACCAGCAATTTCTTACCATTTGTTTTTCTGTAATTTTGTATTATTTCTACCCTTTTTATCTACATGTATTTTTTGTTTCCTTTTCTTTAAATAAAAAAGGGGGGAGATTGAGATAAAAGAGGACATTGTAACAGAACAACGCAGGTCAGAACTGAACAATTTAAGCATCATTGTGTTTCAGCACTAGATAATCTAAAATAATAGTAGTTGCCATAAACCTCATCTTCTCTTGGGTCTAAGGATGCTGCAGTAAAAACAGAGTGTGGTTCTTACTGCACGAGCAACGCCCATCCCACGAGGCATGAGGAATGGTGCTTTGCTGGCACCTGCACTGAGTTCTATGGGTGATCTTCATCTTGGGCCAGGGAGGAATCTAGCATTTTTTGAAGTTTGCTGTATACTGGCTCTTAGTTGATCAGTGTAAAATAGAACTAACTGGACACATATATCACCTGCTGGAAAGCCTCGCAGTGCAAATGCAGCCCTGGTTCAGGAACATCTCACAGCAGGAGCCGTGGGCCCTCAACACACCCAGGGACACCTCTACTTCCTGCACTTGTGCTGACAGTTGATGGGCTGAGAAGATGGAGCCCACACTGAGACCACTGGAGCTGGGCACTGAGATCTGTCTTACCCGGATGGCACCCTGCAATTCAGGCAAAATCTCTCAGGGAAAAAGAATGGTGAGAAAGCTGTCCATGTGGTACAAGAGCAGCTGTGGCAGGAGCCAATATTACTCTGCCTGTGGACTGGAGCCCTCTAACCTATGAACTCAAATCCCAGATCCCGCACACCAGGCAGCACAGTTCCTTCTCTCCTTCCTAATTCTTGAGGCAAATATACCAATTTTTCTTTAGTAATCAGGAAGCTTCTTCCAAAGCTTTTTGCATTTCTTTCTAGTTCAATTGAGGGCTTATCCTATTATTTGAAATTGTGGTCATTTCAATTGTGATCCCCTATTGAAATTCAATAGAAATTTTTAAATCATCTGTTCAGGTTAGCACAGATGAACATGCAGTACACTTTTCCGGTATATGCAGTAAAATACACCAGTCATCTAAAGTGCTCATGCACCTTGGGCTGACCCTACATTGCTCATGTTTTTAGACACAAAAGTGTGTTGTTTGCTAGTGTTTAACCCAGGAGGTCCTGTGCTGTCATTTTCCTCTAATGAAAAGTGAGGGACAGTTACTTGTGGTGACATCATCTTCCTCTACTGCCTAAGCTGAGACATGTTCCTTCTGCATTTATTATTTCTGCATTATTTGTTTTCCTTTTCAATGATTTCATAAACTTTATTAGATTTTACTGACAAGTTTGTATTTATATTGTGTGAATTTAAGTTTCTATTGGCTACTTTGATCATAATTTACTTCTTTGTCAAAATTAATGCCATCATTATGGAAACAAAAATGATTGAATGTTTTGTATTTTTCTATTAATATTTATTTAAGGCTATCATCTAAACTAAATTATATCATGAACTTGGTGTATGTTTTTAATCTTATAATAAATTTAATCACTTTGTGATGTCCTTGGCTGAGTCTTATTTAGTGTAAAAATTAACTTGTTAAATACTCAGATGTGTTGGTATAGCCACCTTGGACAACAGGGTGAGAGGATGTCTAGAAAAGCTCAGTGTCCCACACCACAACCTGTGGCTGCCCATGGTCGTTAGCTGAGTGTGCACGGGGCAGCTCTTGTCCCTCCCAAGGCCCTGATGTGCTAAACCTTGCACACTGGGGTCTCAGATCTCTCCTGAGCTGATGGAAGACCAGGTGGGTATACACACTGGGCACAGCTATGGGCTCTTGTTTCTGGAAGAAAGGGGCTGTGGTTGGCCCCTGTCTGAGCATAGGTCAGTCTTTGGGGACCTTGAGTCTGCTGCCTGGGGAAAGAAAGAGTGGGGATGAGAATGAGGTGCAGGCTGGCAAAGCCTGGGAAGCTGCCTGTGATGGAACTCACCTGCCTATCCCTCTGCCTATTCTCTGCTGAAGGTCTGTCCGTCAGGTCCAGGAAATACCTTGACTTGGGGATCCCCCCACATCTCCATCTGGAGGCCTGCACTTATGTGTAGGTCACTTCCTGGTGTTAGACTGGTGTCGCAAGGAAGACTCCAAGGGCCTCGCTCTCATGTAAAAACAAAGAGGTTTTTATTATTCCATGTACACGAGGTCCTCCAAACAGGTGGAAACGGAGAACCCTGAGTTGGGGCAGGGCTGGTGTTTTTAAGGGGGAAAAACTGCAATGTAAGCATTTATTACAGAAGCCAATCATTACAGTTAGTGCGGAGCGGTGGGCATCTTATCTATCTGCTATTGGTCAGTTTATAAGGGGTGACCAGCAGGTCAGAGTTAATTAACTGTCTTTGTTCTGCACAACTTGTCTTTAAGACACCTGGTTTCTGTAGACTTGAGTCTGACATATTTTACAACCCTGATTAGCATAACGGCAGGCTCTATCTCTGAGTTCCCTGGCACAGCACATCCCCAGCATATCACAGCCACAGAGGTTGTTTTTATTTCTGCAGGGCTGAGTTAGGACTGAGTCACGAGGCCCAGTGCTGTTTCTAGCTGAGAAACAGCATCTTGTTTTTAACCTTTAAATTTCTGGTTCTACACTGGGAGTCCTGGTGCTCTGGGCTCTGCAGCAGGTAGACAGTGACAAATCCTGTTCCTTGACTCTGCTCTTCCCCATCAGTTAAGCAGAGAGAGTGTCAAGCAGTGAGGCTCCCTCTGAGCCTCGCAGAGTAGGGACAGAGGGCTTGGTGCATGAAGAGACACTGCTCACTGGGATGGTGGTGAGAGTTGATTGGAGCTCTCAACTCTGAGATCTCAAGTGCACTTGGAGTGAGCATGGTGACTGCTCCCCTGACAGGAGGCTCAGGGTCTTCATACCAGGAAGTGCAGGGACACAATGGGCCCATGGTCCCTGTCTTCCAGTCTGAATCTCAATATGGTCCAGAGCTGCTCGATGTCCTTGCAGAGGTGACTGTGACCAGAGCAGTGTGAGTGCACAGAAGCAGGAATCAGACCTAAATTGGGAACAGCATCACCTGGTGGATAGATCAGGAATGGTCCAGAGTCACATGAGCTAAGGGCAGCACTGGGACTGGCTGTGGAACTGGTCTAGGAGTGGAATCTGGAAAAGTGGGGAGGAGCAGACAGGAGACAGCCTAGAGTGCTGGGGGGTTGGGAGTTTACCTAGGGTTCTGGTAAGAGCTTAGAGCATCAGAACCGGGACAGAAGTGGAGACAGTAAATGTGATGCTCAGGAGACTTCAGATGGAAATGGACTGTGTGAGGAAGTGGATCAAAGGTTGCTTTTTCATTAGTTTGAGAATCTGTTGACTTTTTGCCAAACTAAGATTTAAACAGCTCAGATCTGCCAATAATTGAAAGCACTCCAGAAATCCTAAGGAAAATCTAACATAGTATGAGAAGAATGTCAGGAAACTTAGGGGAAAGAACCTACAGAGAACACTGAAACAGGCTGTGGAGAGAATTCCCTCCACAAATAGATTTGACCATTGTAATTTTGGGTAAGGTTATTGTTGCTTACAGAGAGGAAGGCAAGAGTTGTGAAACTTCTACCAGAGGAATATTGGTTAACATGTTTTCCCCATGTACAATGATTGGCAGCTACACTTGAGCATGTAGCAGAAATGTTGAGCACAGTCTGAACTTGTACCCTTTCTCTGCTTTTTTTTTCCTCCTTAAATAAAATTTAAAAAAAAGAAATGTTGATCACAAAAATGTAAAGATGTTTTTAAGATTTAATCTGTAATCTATTTTCAATCACTCTTGAAGAATATAATGCACAACATGTTCCTCTGAGAGGTTGGTCATGTGATACCTCAAAGCTGAAAGTGTTTGCTGCTGGTGCAGCTTCCTCTTAGCACCAGGTAAGATTCATCAGGCCCAGCTCCTTGCAGGGTCTGGGAGAGAAATGGTGTGGGTGTCTGTCTGTCCCTCCTCACCCTTTCCTCTGCAGCATAGGCTGTGTGTCCTGTAGCATGGATAGCCTACCTGCACACAGGAGGCTCACTGTGTGTGGAATCCTCTTTGCCCACTGACCAGTGTGTGCCCCTCAGCCACAGGCCTCAGACAGCAGAGGAAGCACCATCTCCCTACTGCCCAGGGAGACGAGAGTGACTGGGTCACATTAAATGGTCCTGGAGTCCATGAAGTCTTCCTCTGTCAGGGGTGGATATCAGGGTAATTCCCCAGGATGTGTTCCTGAACCTTCCTGTGGAGGACACCTGGCTCAGAAAGGTAAATGAGAATCACCTGAGCCTCAGAGTGCTGATGTTCCAGGCATGAGAGGCCAGGGAGATGGAGTACTAAACAGTGAATTGTGCCCTGAGGGCAACAGACACTGTAGGGTCCTCTGCCCCTCCTCACAGAGGCTGAAACATGAAGGAAAACTGTATTTCCACAATGAGTGTCCCAGAAATATGGGGACTATGTCCCAGAAACATGAAAAATTCTAGGGGAAGGAAACCATGTGCTAAAAGAAACAGGTAGAAAACCCTGAGTTCAGAGTAGCAAGCTAGGACATGTTCTTCACAGACAGTGATTCCTGGGAATAAGAGGGATGAAGAGAGCCTCAGACAGTCAGCAGAAACCTGCTTTCAGAGGACACAGGGTGCAGAGAACGGCTGTGGCTCCCTGTCCAGAGGATGCTTGGCTCAGAACATATTCACATGTTCAGCACTGGGGCCAGGTCTCTGTCTTAGCAATTTCCAGGAGCACAGGAGGTGTGAGACAAGGCACAAGGGATTCTACTTATTGTCTGATGCCAAGAGACAAAGTCATCCTGCCCTCAGCATCAAATATTCAGGCCTGTGAGACTTGTATGTGAGACCCAGCTCCGTGAAGAAATGGACCTGCAATTCTAAATTCCTACCTTTGACCTAGAGCAGGAGGGAAGTTGCTACCAAGGAAAGGAGTAGAATTCCTGTCTTTCTGTACCTCAGCCTGCACTCCCACGTGGTGTGTGATCACCTGAGTTCTGGTGGATTTGGACACAGAACTGAATTTTAGGTTTTTTCATTTATTCTAATCTTAATGTACTTTGTATCCATCACTGGGCATTGAGATATTTTATAGCTCAGGTACAGAATACACTTCATCTGAAGTGTTCTTGGATAATTTGTTCTTGGATAACTTGTAGGAAGACATCTGCCTGGCCATCTGCATCAGGCAGTTTTGGATTATTACAGGAGAGTTTCAGTAAATTTAGCCACCAGCAGAGAAAACTTGAGTGTGGCTCATATCCTCACACATCTACCATCACTAATGCAGTCACTGGAGGTTGGATATTGCTAAGGGACACTACAGTTTTTAATATGATCAAATCTGTGCTGATTATGCTGGTGTCACATCAAGAAGAGCAGTGTCACTGCAGAGGAAACCTGCCCAGGAGAGGTCCAGGTCCTTGCCCAAGGTGCTCTGTGGGCTCAGTGTCTGCAGTAGCCTGTCTTCCACATGGGTTTGGTGGATGCTGAGTTCCACGTGATTCTGGGCTCTTCTGTGAGGGGTGTAGGTTTTAACTTCATTGTCACCTTCTGTGAGTCTTCAGCTTCAGAGCCTTGACAGGAGGAAGGGAAGGCATAAGAGCCCAAGACCGCATCCCTAACGGCAGCACCATGGGTTGCATGGGGTGCATGGGTTGGCAGCTGGGGGGGGGCTGTCTGCTCAGTGAGCTCCTGTCCCATCCACCATTTGGTCCTCTTTATGTCATGGTGTCATATACATAGCAGTGCTCAGTGATATTGTTGTTTAGAAATCCACTGTGGAACTCAGAGATCATGGTCCAACCTGTGTGAGCATGGCAGACCACATAGCATCACCATCCCAGGGAAACCAGGACTTTGCCAAGCTGGGAGAAAGACTGTTGTAACCTGGTAGGCAAGCATGGGGACCATGCTTAGAAAGGAAACGTGGAGGGGATTACTCCTCACAGAGGTGACTCCAGCACACTGCAGAGACCCGGACTCTGAGCACCACAGGCTCCAGAAGGTGACTGGCTTAGCACAAGGCAAAGAAATTTCAGCTCCTGAATAGAATTAGAGCCTCAGGTACTGGAGTGCCTTGCATGTGTGCTGCAGAAAATTCACTTGGAAAGCTCCTGTATCACCTGTTCCCACCCCATATCTCCCACATGAATAGGAAGAAGGGGATAAGAATCCAAAATGACACTCCCTTATGTCTGAGGAGTGAGTAGGGTTGGGGGCACAGCATGTGGAACAGAGAATCTGGGCCAGACAACAACCTGGAGAGACAATCACACCAGAGATGACCCGTGCCTATATGGACTCCACACTGCATGACTGCCTGGTCTTAGGTGTTGGCATGGGCTGATCACGCTGGGCACCAACAGTGCAGAAACAGTCTCTCAAGGCTCCTCCTCCTCCAGCCTGAGTCCTGTGGACCACATGTCTCAGGACAGAATTTTCCACCATGACCCTCAGCTGCCTTATCTTCTAGGATTTACAGGACATGGGAGGCTGACTGGTTTGGTGCATGCTGTTTCTCCTGCAGAACAGGAGGTAGGAATTGAGGAGAGGTAGAAAACAAAACAGGATGTGACTGTCTCAGCTCCAGTTCACACTCTGCAAAAAGTTCATGGCTTGCTGCCCACACAGGAAGATGACCAGCTCCTTCTCAGCATAGCACACTGGGGGCAGGGGGTTGGGAAACTTTCATATGAGGCCCAAGGTGCAACAGCTCTAACTAACACCTCACTGAACCCACTGCCAAACAATCCTAGTGCATGCATACTGCACATCCCATACTGCTGCACCAGGAACCACAGGGAGATATTGCTGCGTACTCACTGCCCTGAGAGACCCAGATGTGATTCTGCTCCTCTAGGCAGCATCCCCTGACACATGAGCACAGTGATCAGTATACAAATAATGACAAGCTATCAAATAAAGGTGCTTTATTCATTACATGCATCTTCTCAAATTTTGCAGTTCAGGAGAGGATTATGGTATTGATTTGTCTTCCATTTCCATTTTATTCTGGGTCACTATTTTTACTTATTTGTATATTTCTAGCCTTTCCCTCTACTCTGTCAACCCTTTAAGCCCTGGTTCCATGTTCTTTGTATGATTTACTGTGTTGGCACTTCTTTAAAAATCTTTGAAAACTACTTTCTGCTTACTTTACTTGTGATGTTTGTAAAATGAGTGAAGTATCTCCTATGAACAAGTAATAATTTGCAAATGTTTTTGTTGTGCACTGTTTCATTTTCAGAGAAAATCATGGTGCATCTAATTGCTCAGAGGTTTTCATGGATTTTTTTGATTAATCCCTATGCTTATAACCAGTTACTTTACTATAGTTCATCTTTGTTATGGGGAGTGTTTTCTGTTTTTGGTCCAAGAATAGAACTCACGACTTTGCATTTTCCAGTCAGGTGCTCTGCCACTAACACAATCTCTGGCCCAACGTTTTAATTTTTGATAGTACTAGAGAAGTTTAAATTCTGCTTACTCTTCATGGTTTTTCACTTTTAACAAAGGAGAGCTGCTCTGAAGATGAGAGCATGGGGCGGGTAGCACAGCAGGCAGTGAAATTATCCTGTCTTCAGCCAGAGGAAGACACACAGTGCATCTCTTTAGAGTTTTTTTCTGCCTAGTGCAGAATTTGTTCATCAGTCCCCTTATCTTGAAAGAGAACATACCTTGCTCAAAAGAAGAAAGAAAACGTCCTTATCCATAGCTGTGTGTGGTGTAGTCCTCACAGTGTGGACAGATCTCCATGATTCATTCCTCCCGCATCTACATTAGGACTTGTGACCTACATCTCTCCACTTCTCCATCACAGTTCTGCTTTACTGCAGTTACCAAAATGGTACTGCACACTTGTGATCTTCAAAGAACCTGAGAGTCAGTGCTTTAATAGCAGGGGAAAATACAAGATGGAAATAAACTGTTGAAAGCCAAAAAAACTGGAAGAGAGAAAGAAGAAAAGGAAGGGAACAGCAAATACATATATACATAAGATAGTTAAGACAGCTATGATACTAATTTCCATTTGTCCATTGAAAAGAATGATTTGTGCTAATATGGCACAGACAATTAAATACTATATCTTGCCCTCTAAGTAACTAATTTAAAAATAACAGCACTCAATTTATTAACCATTTTTACTTCTATGTTATCCCACTTTGAAATTTCTTTCTCTTTATGTTACAATTAGCAAACAGTAAATAAATGCAGAAAAAAAGAGAAGAAAAAACACAAATGCTGTCGGCAGGTTTGTTGCTCTAAAGTGTGTCAATCAGCTAGATGGTGGTAATATTTTACATTGCGCTTACATGAAAGACATCAAATTCTGTACTTCAAATACACCAGGGTCTCCTCAGCAATGTGGCAATAAGGCTCACAATAAAGCTGGACAATATGTCACTTCAATCAGAGGATCTCAAAATGAACTGCTGTTTAACTTTCTTCATTCAATATTCACAAAATGTAAATATTATATTAAATGTTTCTATCAAGTGAGGGTCTGGGTTTTCCTGCAGTGAGCGAGTCCTTTCCTCTTATGGTGATGTCAAATTTTAGTTTTGGACCATGTTATAGAGCTTGAATTGTGTCTTAAAGACAGCCTGATATATACATACGTATAATTGTTATTAATTTGTGTTTGTTTCAGTAAAAGCCATGACAGGTTTCACTTTATGATTACAGCGATTCTCGCTCTTGGCACCCACATTTCTTCCCCAGGCAGTGCAGTCCTGGGCTCTAACACATCAGCTGTGCCTGACTCATCCTCCTCTCTCCTTTCTGGGCTTTGGTGTTATGAGCACCCAGCCAGGATCTCCTTGTGTCTAGTGATGGCTCAGGTGACTGCTTGCACCCCTTGAACTATTTTTGGACAAGGACCTCTCACCCTGTGAAAAGCACATTTCAATGTTCCTATCCGCCAAGATGATTCAGAAGTAGAAAATATTTTCAGAATATTTTGTACCATCTGCATCCAAATAGTCCAATCTGGTCATGACTTTCTATGCCAACTTATTTGATTGAAGTTGAAGCTTACTGACACTGTTCCTACAAATTGTGCACTGTATTTGATTTCAAGATGTTAGTGTATGAAAACAAGCAAACAAAAAATAACCGGAATGATGGTAGATTAAAACTCAAGAGCATATCATAGAACCAGAAAGCCAGATTCCTGGAAAACAAAGATTCATAGAAGTGAAAAGGAAATAGAGCTATGGGAATCAAGGAAGAGCAACCAAAGAAAATTGGAAATCACAGAGAAACTGGAGAACCTGAACACAATGCAGAGAAAAGAAGAAAGCTGACTGGAATGCTAACTCCTACTCCTGAGAAGGGATCGTGTCTCTGTGAACACGAGGTAAATCTGAACAGGTTTGGAGGTCTCAGGGAGAAACAATGGAATGAACCTGCAGTGCTCCCCCAAGGACATCTTGTGTTTGTTGTGCACTATGAATACAGTACTGTGATTTACTTTGAAAGTGACTTCTTTCACACGAGTAGCTAGAGTTAGAAAAGAAACCCATTGTAGACTCTGAGACATTTGAGAGTGATTAATCATGGCACATTTGGGGAACAGGTTAATTGCTTAGGACTAAACAGTTCCAGGAATGAGAAGTCACAATTTAACTACATTCAGAGTTTCTGGATCCCCTTCCATACCTATGGGTGGGAGACAGCCAGAAAAAACAGGCACAGACATAGATTCCCTGAGAAGTGTAAGCGGTGTGACCTCAAGTCAGGTGTGACTTAGTGGTCTGTGCCTTTCGTGATAAGACATGCTGTTTGCATGTGATTTTCTGAGAAGTGCACATGTGAAAGTGGAAGGCACAGAACTTGGAGACCTGTTTGTTTTTCCCACATGCCAACGTGATCAACAACATGTTTCATCTTCAGTTGTCACATACTGGGGTGTATGGACAGAGAGAGCTCTAGGCCAAGGGGGTTCACAGGACCACAGTCCGTGAAGCTGGTTGAAGATAGCAGTGACTTGGGGCACACAGGGTCACAAACACTAAGAGCTGCTAGGATGAATACAGTCATAAAGGAGACACCACATCATTGATTGACACTGCCCAGTAGGAAGTGTGGGGCAGGACTCAGCACACACACACACACACACACACACACACACACACACACACACAGAGAGAGAGAGAGAGAGAGAGAGAGAGAGAGAGAGAGAGAGAGAAAGTGGGTAGAAAAGAATAAGCTTTTTCTGTTACTCTCTGCTCTCCCAGTATCTGTGTATTCCATCCTACTGACCTTGGGAAGAAACCACTCACCCAAACACAAAGGGGAATTTCTTCGTTGTTCTTGTTTGCTTTGTTTTTCTTTTGTTCTTTTATTTTATTGTTTTTACTCTTTTGTTTTCTTTTTTGATTTATTGTTTTAGTACTTTACCCTAATAATACTAACTTCTGTTATTCTTCAACTGGATATTTTACGTTATATTTCTCATCTCCTTATCTAGCTTTCTGAATTCTTCTCTATTGTTGATGCTAGAGTTAAGGTATTAAATATATATTTGTTGAATGTCAAAATTTGTTTTCGCTTTTCACCCACATTGCTCAGTAGATCCAGTTTCTAGGTTTTAGAGTGGTACAGATATTGCTTTTATTCATTCTTGTGACATGTCAATACATGAGTAGTTTAGGCTCTATTATTTTCACTGGTCCCCTGCATATTGCTACTAGTAGTATGATAGCCCTGTTCAATGGTTTTCACTGTAGTCTAATAATGGTCTTTGCTTCAGAAACAGTAGTGCAGTTGTTTTCTCTTCTCTGTGCGATAGTGGGGATCAAATCTCCATCAGAGTGTTAGATGCTATGAAACCCCTCAACGGCTGTGCTGAATAGATTGAACATGGGTTTTAACTCACGTGCATAATGAAACTCAAAAGATGTTCCAGGAATACATGATTATTTCCAAGTCTACACCACTATGAGTACTCAGTCAGTGTTCTCTGTCTCATGTGTTCAGCATGTGTGAACTGCATGTGGCTGCATGTGAATCCTTCTCTAGCTGTGCCATCCTGGAATAGTGGAATTCTGAGCACCACCAGGACCAGGTCAGCCAGGCCCATTGAGATGAGATTGTCCACTATGTGATCCTGAGGTTTGCAGGAGAAGTTAGTGACAAAGAGGTCAGAAAAGACCAATATTCTCCCAGGATTCCTGAACATTCCCCAGGGGCACCTGCTTCCCTACAGAAGATTTCACCTTGTGAATGCAGCTCCATAACTGAGAAGTCTTTTGCTTCCCTGATTTGGAGTTTGACTGGGTTTGTAATGGGCAGAGGGTCTCCACTTTTTCTGAGCATCAAGAAAGAGAAAAAAAAACATGTGAATAACTGAAGGACCAGGGGATTTATTCTGGGTTCCACAGGCTCATGTCTTACCATCATGGTAGAACTTCATGATCATTCATAGGGGCCCTTTCTCAGTGGAGCCTTCACCCCACTACACTCCGTAATTTGAGAACTTGTGTGGAAGTCACTTTGAAATAAAGATTGCCTGAGTTCAAAGAGCTCAGAACTGACAACAAAGAAGATTTCAAGTTGTAAAATAACTGAGCACTTTTGATTTATCTGGAACACAGAACAATATACACTCATTTTCCTGGATGTGAATTTCTCTTCATTTATTGACCAGATCCATACTGACTCTGATCCATAGGACAATGGAAATTCAGGTTCATGAGGATGAATGTCTAGGGCTGTGACCAAGCCTGGGGGCTCTGTCCCTATAATCTCATCCTAACTGATCATCACATGGTTTGAAATACCTACAGTGTTACACACTTACACACACGCACACACACACACATTCATTTCTGTATTTTATATGGTAGGAATGTCAGGGGTTCATAAAATTAGTGTAACTAGTTTATAGAAGTGTAATTCATGTAGAATGACCTAAACTAAATATGCAAAAAGATGCAAGTGGAATAAATGAATAATGGGGTTAAAAGGGCAAAGACAGGTAAGCATAAAACTTACATAATGAGCACAATTCTTATATAGATGAGTGTCCTAGGACACTCATCTCATGTTAATTTCCTGACTTCTGAGTCTCTGCCTCCAGGATTTTTCTGAACAAGTGATCTCTTACGTTCTTTGTGGTACAGAAAATATAAACACAGGATTTAACATTCAATCTGTGCAGTAAAGTCCTTACTCCAGTGCAGTAAAAATGAAAAGAGAGAGAATATGAATAAATATTCTTTAATATAAACTGCATAGAACTAGCTATAATAATATATATCACTATATGTAATAATAATTGAGGTAGTCATGCAATTGAGAAATTAATTTTAATTAATTAGGGCTTAGTGACAAACAGGGCAGAAAAGACCAATATCTTCCTTTGTCACTAACTCCTAATTAATTTGATATATATTTTATCAGAGAATCATAAGAGATCATTAAAAAGTTATTGGAAGACAATCTGAAGATAATACGAAGTATAGTAATACATGCAAACCAACAGCTTTGTTGTATAACAAATTATTATTCAGAAAACATAAAATCACCAATTCTTAACATATATTTTTAAAATATGGGATCATATTATAAAATTTTTATGAATACAAGATTTTCACACAAATCTGAAATATTTGTATAGCTCATAACTGAACTATAGAATTTTCAATATCAATTTTCAACATCTTGGTTTCATTTTGGGTCCTTCTCTGGCTTCAATAATTCTGGAAGAGCAGAATCCCGAGGGCCACCAGGACCAGGCCAGACAGGCCAATCTGGATGAGATTCCCCACTGTGTAATCCTGGGGCTATGAGGCTGGGGATGGGGACAAAGAGGTCACACAGGTCAGGACAGAGCAGAATCCCCCCTGGTTCCTGCATGTCCACCTGCGCACCTGAACATGACCTGACCAGTTTATCCAGCCCCATAACAGAATTCTCCTTCTCTCTTGTCTTGGGCTCTGAGCTGTTCTGTGATGGGCTGTTGATCTCAGCTGCTCCTGGGAACCAAGAAAGATAAGTGGGACATGTAAAGCTTTGAACAGACAGACACGAGCCTCCCCACCTCCACATCCTTGTGACTCAATATCATGACAAATGTGATGCAGACTCTTGGTGAGCCTTTGCCACTGCAGCAGTGTCACCTCTGGTCACTTAGACTCATCAGTCTCACTGCTGCATGAGCTCAGGACTTATGTCTGAGTCCCTTAGGAGCAAAGTTTAGCTAATTTCACAAAGTTTAAGATCCAGGAGGAAAATGATCTCCAATTCCTAAATCACCAAGTCCTTTGAGCAAACAGGATGTTTGCTCAGTGTGGGACACAGGACCCTGTGAGCGACCTCTCCCTGAAGAGGAGTTTCCTCACCACCAACTGAGGACCCAGGGTCTAGAGGTGTGAAGACTGGTCCTCAGGGCTCCAGAGCATCAGGAGCACAAGGGGTGAAGTCTGAGGAACCCCCTTCCCCACCCAGCCAGGTCCCCTGGTGCCTCCTTCTCCCTGTGACTTCTGCTAACTCAGCATCACATAGTTAGAAACACCCTCAGTGCAATGCACACACAAAGATACTCGCGTGTGTAACTTAGTGTGTGTGTGTGTGTGTTCCACATGGCAGTAGCATCAGTGCTCCATGGAAACAGTGCTGCTGCTTTTCAGAATGAAAATCTATGTTGGATGACTGGTAATAAACAAGGAAAAATGTATTTATGGAACAACATTGCGAATATGAATGAAAAGCTGTAGATAACAAACATAAATACAGCTGGATCCATGAAAAATTATGCATTAGTACATATTTAGATTATGATGGAGACATGTATAACCATGTGCATGCATAGTTGAAGCAATAACTTTGGTGGACTAGTGAGATTTTAAGAAATGTAATTTTCAATATTCTATTTTTGCATCATGTGCTATGCCCATCCTTCTGTTCTAACTGACTCTGTTTTGTTTAGTCACGTTAGGTTTTATTCTTTTCAAAAAAAGTAATAAGAACTGTGGGAGTAAAAAAACCCAAGAAGTGTAATTGTTATTGTAAAAAAGAGAGGAAAGGAGGGTGGTCTAAGGGATATAACTGCATGTATGTTTGAGTGTGTAGGATGGAAAACCATATTACTGAGCTTTTCTTGGATCATTGAATGGAACTGTCTGCAATCTCACTGTATGAATGTCCACTTTATATGCTTTAATTTTATAATTTGGACAACTGTTTCTAAGATGACAATATGTAACCTATTAACTAGTGATTTCTTACTGTATTTTTTTCTTGAAATTCTGTTTTATTTGTACACTTGTTTTTTATTTCCTTTCTTTTTTCTCTTTAAATAAAAAAAGAAATATAATTTTCATTGTAGTGAACTGGACACAAATTTTATCAGTAATCTGAACACATTGTTTGAATAAAGAGAGGAGAAGGGAGAATAAAAAATCATTATGGAGGCCGGCAATGTAGCTCAGAGGCACAGCACCTTCCTGGCAAGTGCAAGGTCCTGATTTCACTTTGAAGTTCCATAAATAAATAAATATATGTAGTGTAGAATAAAATGTTTTAGCTTAATATCCTTTTTGTTTATAGTGTTAAATCAATGAATTTATTTTCAAATAATTACAGTACTTGATCAATTTAAACATTATATACAAATGTTAATTCTTATGAATACAACTTTGAAATGTTTCTAAAGTTCATTAATAAGGCTCAACTCAAGCATCTTAGATAATGTGTGATATTAAGAAGCTATTCCTTACAATTGATATACAAAGCTAATCTATTCCTATGAAAACAGAAATGCAGGCAATTGTCAGTTAAAATATAATTCCATATGTCTGTAAATCTATTTCCACAGAAAAGTATCTGGTTAGAATTGAAAAGACAGAGCAACAACACAGGACTGCAAACAAAAAATGCACAATGATTCAAACAGGATTGCCCAGAAGCCCTGTGGGGGATCCCAGTGACCTAGAGAACAGTGCTGGCCCCACCTCATTCTCAGGTGAGCACAGAGCACAGAGGCCCCAGAACTCAGGAGTGGCTGTGCCCAGCAGTGTCTGCAGCCTGGTGCTTCTCTCTGCAGGAGAAGCTGTGCTGGGGGCTCAGCCTCACTCGCAGTCTGATCCCACTAAGGCTGCCCTCTGCCCTCCAGGGCCCTGGTTCCTGCCTGGACCTCAGACGCATTCACCCTGGTGACCACAGGGCAGCAGGCACTCTGTCCTCAGAACTCCAGGAAGCCACCGGTCTCCCTCAGTGTCCCCCTCCTGTCTCCTCTGGAGACTAATTCTGCCCTGAAAATCACACACAGTGCTGCAATGCTTCTAGGACTCTTGGAGGTCAGGTGACAGTGTCTCCTCCATTCACATGTCAGGGCCATGACTGAGGCTCTGGGACAGCAGAGCAGATGATTCTGTGGGAGAGACATTAGGAAGAGAGGGCTGGGCCCTATCCTCTCCCTCAGTTCAGTCCCACTTTCTCCTATTTCACTTGTGTCCCCTCGCGTCACTCCATGACCATTAATTCTGTGGGAGACGACAGGATGGGAGTCTAGGCAAGGAGCTCCAGCCTGCATCGGCCTCCTCATCGGGGGATGCTCATCTGTGGACCCTCCCCTCCATCAGCACTGTGTTTTGGGGTGGCAGACCAGTGCTGGGGACATGACACAAGAGCCTCACTGGGACATGGGGTCCTGAGGAAGAACTGTTGGTGCCATTTCAGATCAGTTTTGGGTCCCAGGTGATATAGAAGGATGGGGCAGCTGGGGACTGAGCCCAGGGAGTTTGACTTCCAAGCTCCTTCTCCTACCAGAGCTGAGCTCCTGAACTTCAGGGAGAGAATCTGAATGCTGCCACTTGGCCTGGCACCCTCTGCACTGTCACTGCCACTGTCACTGCCAGAGGGACAGAACCCCTGTAGTCACATCTTGGAGCTCTCCTGGGAAGCTGCTGCTCCAAGACTCACAGCAAGGTCAGCACTGAGAAGAATTTGAAGGTTAGGGCCAGGCTTCTAGTTAAACCTGGAGAAACTGAGGCCCACACAGGAGGAGCTAGTCTGAGTCAACATCTGCAAAGGAGTCTACCATAGTCCCCCAGCTCAGTCTCTGTCCTGGACCTTCCCATCAGGGCCCTCACTCAACACCCAAGTTTCACACTCTGGTGTGCTGGGTTAACACTCAGCTTCCTAGAGAAAATGGGGAGGTCAGGGCCCAGGCTCCCTGCTCCTCACTTCTGGTGCTGCTTCTCTTCAAGGCTGGACCCCAATATCTCTCTTAGGTATGAAAACACATCGTGAAGCCCAGATATCCTGACTCAACCTCCTCCTGGAGATGATCTGTAAAATGGCCACTGTCAATTATTTGGGGACTCAAACATGATTGGGTTAAAGAAAGGACTTCCTCACCTGAGACCAGGAGCTCCAGGGCATCACTGGGCTCTGACCACACCTGTGGTTTGGCAGCATAACAGCCATAGCACCTGAACATCCATCTGCATGGGGTTCGAAGTGCACATAGGGAACAGGGCCACCACTTGTTGATTTGAGCCTTGTTGTGAGTCAAGCATCCAGTACAGATTGTCTTCTCCTTCCTTAGTCACAAAGAACCTGTCAAATCCCTCCCATGAGCCACACTGCAGGATCACATTCTCCTCTGAGGTCACCACAGGGCTGGGCAGGGCTGAGAGGCTGGGTTTGCTGTAGGCTCCTACAAGACAAGGAGGCAGCATGTGAAATGGACTCACAGCTTCCACACTGTCCCCAGGGCTGGACTGTGAGAGCAGGACACCCCTAAGAGCAGACCCCTTCCTGAGGGCAGAGCCGGGGGCTGGGACCCTGAGTGTCCTCTCACCTGTCACCACCAGCTCCAGGGCATCACTGGGTTCAGACCAGCCAGCAGGGCTAATCGTCCTGCATATGCAGCGATATTGCCTTGCATCATCCTCTGTCATGGATGGGATGGAGAACTTGGCCTTGTTCCCTGGCTCAGGTGACATCTGTGTGTCTGAAAATTCTGGGCCATCCTCTCTGTACAGATGGTATAGCTGGACCCCCAAGGTCCCCTCTCACCAGAGGGTCACAGGAATCCCCGAGGGTATCATAGAGCCTGGCTGAGCCTGGAGCTTGGGTTTTGGGGGGATACCTGCAAGGAAGCAGGCAAAAGGGGGTGATGTGTTCTCACTATTCACAGTAAATCCTATATGGAGAAAAATTTTAGGCTGATCTGTGATGAGCAAAATACACCCAAGAATCCCCCTGTAGACATAGGGCCCTTCTGGACACTATGATGTGAACTTTCCCTGTCTCATCCTGGCTGTGATATTTCTAGTCTCACTGTCCCCAACTCCGTCCCTGAGTTCAGCATCCCTGGGTGCCTCACCTATCTCACCCCCAGCTGCTTCCAAGGTCTCTAGTTCAGGTCCTCAGTCATGAAAGGAAAAAGTTGGGGTTTCCTCACCTGAGATCTGGATCTGCAAGGGGTCAATGGGCTCTGACCACAGTTGGGATTGGTTCCAATAACAACCATAGCATCTGCACATCCACCTGTGTCTGGGGGTTACAGGGTCCACATGGAACAGGGCCTTGGCCTGCCCATTAGGGCCTTGCTCTGAGTCCAGGGTCCAGGAGAGCTTGTTTCTTCCTTCCTTATTCAGAATGAACCTGTCAAATCCCAGCTGTGCCCCACACTGGAGGGTCATAGTCCCCTCTGAAGTCACCACATGGCTGGGCAGGGTTGAGAGGCTGGGTTTGCTGTAGGCTCTTAGGAGAGAAGGAGGCAGCATTTGAAATGGACTCACACCTCCCACACTGTCTCCAGTACTGGGTTGTGAGAGGGGGGCACCCCTGAGAGTAGGCCCATTCCTGAGGGCAGAGCCTGATTCTGCAACCCTGAGTGTCCTCTCACCTGTCACCACCAGCTCCAGGGGCTCACTGAGCTCTGAGTAGCCAGAAGGAGTGTCGTAGTAGCAGCGATGTAGCCCTGAATTGTGCTGTGTCATGAACGGGATGGAGAACATGGCCATGTTCTTGAGTTTCAGTAGTATTTGTCTTGTCCAGAGATCTTGGCTTCCCTCTTTGTACAGACCAAATATATGTGCTCCCACATTCCCTTCACACTAGAGGGACACAGTCTCACCCCAGAATATCACAGATCCTGGCTCAGCCCAGAGCCTTGGTTTGGGTACTGTCCCTGCAGGGAAATCACAGCTAGTTTTCAGCACCTTCTTCCACTCCTCAGATCCCTGCACTCAGCCCCAGAACTCTCCAGACTTTCCAGCACCAGCCCACACCTGCTGTGCTCCAATCCCAGTGGCCAGGGTTGGCCTGGCAGGGGGACCAAGGGCAGCTGTGGACACACTCACCTGCCTGCACTGAGGTCCTGAGACCCAGACCCAGCCCTGGAAGAGAGTTCCATGTGACAGGTTTGCCCTGGTGCCTGAACAAGTCCTCTGCTCCCAGGAGCCTCCTGAGCCTCTGGTTTCCTTATGGACAAGGGTCTTGCTGTGGGTTTCAGACTAGGGTTTCCCATCCCCTGGCTCAGTTCTCACCAATGCAGGGCAGGGCCATGAGTGTGGTGGTCATGGTGTCTCTTAGCTCCAGGTGAGACTGTGTGGATAGAGGAAGCCACAGTGCCTGACACACTGAGTTTGACAGCTGGGCATTGGTTTCTGCCCTTCATAGGTTGAGCACGTCAAGAGCCCCACAGGAAGTGGAACTGATGTGCACTGGCAGCAAGGCTATTTTTTCCTCAGGCTGATCCTGTCTGGGCTCCAAATTGATGTGGTTTCCCCTTCCTCCTTCATGTTCCTGATTGTTCCTCACTTCACTAAGTTCCACGTCAAAAAGCAGTTAAAATACCCAGAGACTTTCACAGCTGATGCCTTCCAGAGCATGGTCACCATGAGCGGGTCCTTCCTCTCAAAGCCTCCCATGGGTCTCCTCCCTCACTCAGCCCATCCACCTGCACAGCATGGTGCTCCTCACCATAGCCGTCCTCCCCCAACCCTGGAGAGGCTATGAGGAGGATGCACGTCCCTGCTGCTGGTGAACTACAGTGTCCAGCTATATTGTTGAAATTTCTATTTTCAGGTTATATCCTCTATGGTTGAGGTATATTTTTAGCTCAAAAAATGTTAACTGACTGGTTGTCCCTTCCCCAATTCCTAATGAACACTGCGCTTTCCTTTATGACATGAGCTCACATTCAGGAAAACTGAAGCTCATCCCAGGAGCACACCTCAGTCTTCTCAATGAGTTTTTTGAGGTCTGGTACATAGTGACTTTTAGGTGATCAGTGTAAAATGGAACAAAACGGACACAAATATCTCCTGTTGGAAAGCTTCACAGTACAAATGCAGTCCTGTTTTAGGAACATCTCACAGCAGGAGGTGTGGTTCCTTAATACCCCCAGGGGCCCCTCTGCTTCCTGCACACATGGTGACAGTGGTTGTACTGAGGAGCAGATGGAGCCAACATTGTTACCACTGGAGCTGGGCACTGAGATCCCTCTTACCTGTTGGTGGCACCATGCAGTACAGGAAAGATCTCTCCAGAGAACGCTGTGTACATGATGCAAGGGTGGCAGTGGTAGTGGCAGGATGCAATGTGGCTCTGCCAGTGGAATAGAGCCTTCCACCTTGTGACCACCCCTCCCTGGTCCACATACCTGGCAGCACCTGGATAGCCCGGCTGCAGGGAAGTCCTGGTGACACCGCAGTGGGTGAACTGTCCCTTTGTCCCTCCCCTGAGAGGCTGCCCTAGGTCACCTCATGAGAGTTGGCTGATAGCTTGACATTTCTGAGTTTCACTTTTCTCTCTGTCCTCCTAATCCTCCCTGAGCCTCTCTCTGCCCACCTGTAAGCACTTCCTAACATGTCACTGTGTGTGCATTCTCATGGTCTGGATTTCCTGGGAGCACAGGCTGAAGGATCCTTTCTTCCCTCTCCTGGGTCAGCTCTGCTTTTCCAAGTGTCCACAAATGTCTGGAGTCTACCTTTTCATTTTGCTTCCAGTATTTTGCTATGTTTATGATCTTCCTCCTAATGATTTCTGTTTTCTGTGTACCCAGTCAAGCTTCCCTCACCTTTTAAATTAATTTCTGAAGAGCCACAGTTCATTCCTAGCTATCTTTGTCATCATTGTCATTGCTATGTGTTGTCATCATCTTTCCTTCATGCCCTTGTGTGAACCTCCTGAGAAATGTGGAAAAGAAACCCAGTGACACAGTCCCTTCTCTCCTTCCTAGTTCATGAGTCAGAATTACCAATTATTCCTTTGTAAGTAGGAAGCTTCTTTCAGATTCTTATAAAATCCTTTCAAATTCAACTGAGCACTCATCTTGTCATTTGAAATTGTGGACACTTGGTGACTTTCTGTAGAATCTTTTTCTTCACCTGTTTGGCTGAACATATTTTTCCTATAAACATGGTAAAATGCACTGATGTTATTAATTACCATAGCATCCCTGATTCTTTGGGCAAATCCACTTTGCTCACACTTTTAGACACCAAAGTGTGTTGTTGGCTACTGTTTAACCCAGGGATCCTGTGCTGTCATTTTCCTCTAATGAAAAATGAGGAAGAATTTCTGGTGGGAATATTGGCTTCTCCAACTGCAAAAGTTAAGACGCATTACTTCTGTATTTCTTTTGTGAATATTTGCTTTCCT
Organism: Cavia porcellus; assembly: GCF_034190915.1. Lineage (NCBI taxonomy): Eukaryota > Metazoa > Chordata > Mammalia > Rodentia > Caviidae > Cavia > Cavia porcellus. The sequence continues at coordinate 34,683,698 of NW_026947490.1, read as the reverse complement.
ATACAATGTTACCAGGGCTTTATAAACTTTATTAGATTTAAAGTAAACATTTATATTTTTATTGTTCTAATTTAAATTACTATTGGTTGCTATGATCATTATTTCCTAGTTTCTTACTTTGTCAAGATTGATGTAATCTTCATCCAAATATAAATCACTGTTTTTGTTGTGTTTCAATTTTTTTATTGAATTGTTTTTACTCTAACGTACAGCTACATCATAAGCTTAGTGTGTACTTTTTAATTTATTTAACTTGATCACTCTGCAGTTTCCTCAGTTGAGTCTAAGTTATTTTAAAAACTAACTTTTTACATATGCAAATGTTTTGGTGTAGCTGTCTGTTAGACCACAGGATCAAGAGATGTCTAGAAAATCTCAGGGTCGAATCAAGTCCAGGTACTCCCTCTGACACCCAGCCTTTTTCTGGGACTCTCCTATAAACAAATGATAAATAAGTTGCTTGGCCTATGCCATGCATATTAAGTGTGTCACCGATGGGCCACAGCCAAAGGGCATGATGGGATTGCTGAATTTCTGGAAGATCCTCTTCCCTGGGGATCTCAGATGAACAGTTTTTGACATTGGTTCTCCTGGGAATGTCAAGGTGCACTAGAGTCTAGAACACCCTGAGATCAAAGGTGGCTACATTGGTTCCAGCCTCACAGCTTGCTCAACTCAGAGTAGAAGTGAAAAGTGCGGAGGAGGAGAAAAGATAGCAGATAGATAACAACTGGCCACAGAGGCTCCCTGAGATAGTCAATGTAGAATTCCACATAATACAGAGTGGGGAGCTCCAAACAGAGGGAGATGAATTCTCTCATCCCAAGAAGAAATTAAGGCAACTTGCCGACCATCTGAAGTCCCGCTGCAACTTGCTGAGGTCCCATCATGACTTGCTGTGCCATCCAAGGTCCCACTGCTTTGACACTGAATTTGGAGGTCAGTGAGCCAAAAGGAGAGCTAAGTTGGCAGGGTGCCTATATCGACTTGTGGTATGTGACGGGGGTGGAGCGATTCCATAAATAGGGGGGCTCTGGCTGATGACATTCTGGAACTGGGCAGGACTGGCAAGTACAAGGGGCAGCAGTGACTTCAGTCAATTGTTCCCTTCCCAAACAGGATTGGTGGAATGAGCTAGGCCTGGGTCATGTGACCTGGCTGAGACACAAAAGTTACCCAAAATCAAGTCGCTACGGCAGCAGCACACACTAACCATATTATCCCAGTGAAACCTCAGGAGTTTGACTGAAAGTGCAGGTGACAGCAGCTTGACTGACCTGGAGGGGAGGTGGTGCAAAGAAATACAGTGCACGCCACAGCAGCTTGACTGATCCCCGTATGCTGTGCTCCAGCCACTGCCTCTGGTGCCTCCAGGATGCCAGCAAGAGCTGTCACCATGGGCCTGCAGGAGGCTGGAGGAGCAGAGACTGGGCACCCACCAGCTACCCTTGCACCTGCTACCACTGTCACCACCACCGCTGCTGCTGCTCTGGTGCTCCAACTGCTGCCACCCAGAGGGGAGTCTGTGCAAAGTAATACAGTGCAGGCCACAGCAGTTTGATAATTCAGAGGGGAGGGGCCAGGATATGCTGTCAATGTCTGCAACTCGCTAGCATGCAGCAGTGTGAAGGATCATCTAGCCAGCGTGCTTCAGAAGAATTATAAACAACAAAGAAACAAACTGGGGCCTCCTGGAAGAAGCAAAAAAGATGGGAAGATGAAGCAACAACAAATAGTCCCCAGGTCCCAACCCTGAGAACATGGACCCAGGACAGGTAAATACAAAGGACAATGAGAACAAGCATTCAATATCAGACATAGCACCAGTGGACATAAAGAGATATATTTGGGACCTCATAGATGAGTTCAAAAATGAAATATTTAGCCAAGTAAAGCAAGACATAAGAAGATTAATAAAAGAGATACAAAGCACCCCTCAAGCAAACACAGATGGAAGAAGGGAGGAACACAAAGGAGAGAACCATTTGATGAAGAATATAAAAAAAATATAGAATACATGAAGCAGATACAAATAGATCACCAGGAAATTAAAAACTCAATGGAAAGATGGCAAAACTGCTTGAAAGAAACTAAGCATAGATTATCCAAACTGGAAGACAACTTTGCAATGTGAAAGTATGAAAGGGAAAACTTCTTTAAAATAACAAGGAAACAAGCAGTAACAATACAAAGGCTAGAAGATGACAAAAGGATCTATAACTTAAGAATAAAGAATGTGAATGAAGAAGCTGGGGTACAAACAAAGGAAATACAAAGATTATTCACAGAAATAATTAAGGAAAACTTCCCAAACATAGGAAAAGGAAATGATACTCTGATATATGAGGCATACAGAAATCCAGCCACCTACAACCAAATCAGAGCTACACCCAGGCATATAATAATCAAGATCCCACAAATTCAGTATAAGAACAGAACATTAAAAGCTAAGAGACAACGTTGATAACCATTGTTGATAACCTTGTACTCTGTTCTACACCATGTGCTACGTCTATCCTTGGTTTTGACTGACAGCTTTGTTATGCCATACTTGACTGTATTCTCTCCCCCCCAAAAAAGTAATAAGAACTAAGGAGTAATAAAATCCAAAATGTGTAAATTTTGTTGTAAAAAAGAGAGGGGAAAAAAAAGAGCTCTAACGGATATAACAGCAAGTGTGTTTAGGGGTGTTAAATAGCTGACTATATCAATGTTTTTGGATCATTGAACACAGCTGTTTGCAGTCTCCCTGTTTGAATGTCCACTTTGTATTCTTTGATACTGTGATTTGAGCAATTATTTTCAAGATGATAATATGTAATCTATTAACAGGTGATTTCTTACTGGTTTTTTTTTTTTTTTTTGTAGTTCTGTATTACGTGTACCCTTACACTGCTATGTTTTGTTTTGTGTTTTTCTCCTTTTCCTCTTAAATAAAATTTTTTTTAAAATGCAAAAAAAAGCTATTAGAGACAAGAAACAGATAATCTATAGAGGAAGGCCCATCAGAATAACGGCAGACTTCTTGACACAAACCATCAAGTCAAGAAGATCCTAGAGCAAAATATTCCAAGCCCTGAAAGAAAATAACCTCCATCCCTGATTGATATACCCTGCTAAACTGTCTCTAGAAATTAATTCTGAAACAAGATGCTTCCAAGACAAAGAAGAACTTGGGAAATTCGCAACCACCAGTCCTACTCTACAGAGAATACTTCAGAGTATTCTAGAGGGAGAGAAAAGTAATAGGATTCCAGGAACAGTGGCAGAGAGGCCTCAATGAATGAAGCAGGAAACAGAATGAAGAAGATAAGCAGACAACTGATGGTAAAAAAAAAGAGCATAACAGAAATGAGGCAGGGAAGATTTTATTCAAAACTGATATGATTGATAGTATCAAGTCTGAGAGTATAGTCAACTACACTGAAGATGACAAGACTCTACAATATGCATTCTGGTTTGATAACTACCAGTTTTTGAAGTTCTATACTATATACAAAGTTGAGTTTTTATTAATACTTTTATGTACTGATATATTCAATTATAATATGTCTGATGATATAGTCAATTCTATTGGAGATAACAAGAGACAACACAGAAACCATGGTAGAACTATTTGTACAATGGTCTTATATGTTTATTTTGTTTCATTTATTTATAGGAATATGTTTTGTTTTGCCTTACTTTGTTTTGTTTCTCCCTCTAATATAGAAAGGATAGAAAAACATGTTAAGACTCATGCATGTGCAGAATCTATAAACAGTTTATGAAAACTTATCATATGACACATGATGAAATGTACAGATATTTTGAAGAAAAAGAGACACTAAAATAACCAGTGCTGATCCTGGAGTGTCATAATGTGAAACCCAGCAATAGTATTATTCTTTGTTCAGAGTGATATTAGCTTGCTTGGGTTTATTCAATGTCAACATAATTGAAGATATGGATAACTGCATGTATGTTTAAGTGTATAGGATTGATAACCATATTTCTAAGTTTTTGTTGGATAGTTGAACAGAACTGGTTGCAATCTCACTGTTTCAATTGCCACTTTATATGCTCCACTTTAGTATCTTGAATATTTGTAAGAAGACAATTTATAATCATCAACTAGTGATTTCTTACTGTTTATTTTCTTCTTTGAGATTATGTATTATTTCTACCTGTTTTTTGTTTTGTTTAGTCTTTCTTTAAATTAAATCTTAAAAAAATACACTACAGTATTCAGTGCTGATCATGGAGTGTCATAATGTGAAATCCAGAAATACTATTATTCTTTGTTCAGAATGATTTTAATCTGCTTTAGTTTGTTTAATCTCAACATAAATGAAGATATGGATAACTTTATGTATGGTTACGTGTATAAGATTGGCAGCCATGTTACTAAGTTTTTGTTGGACAGTTGAACAGAACTGCTTGCAGTCTCACTGTTTGAATTCCCACTTTAAATGTTACATTACTGTACCTTGAACAACTATTTGTAAAACAACAATATGTAAACATCAACTAATGATTTCTTACTGCGTATTTTTTTTGTCTGAAAGTATGTATTATTTCTACCTATTTTCTGTTTGGTTTTGCCTTTCTTTAAAGAAAATTTAAAAAAAAATCTCAGGGTCCTTACACCAGACTCCCAGGCTGCCTGTGATTCTCGGCTGAGTGAGCATGGGGCAGCTTCTGTCCATCCTGAGAATCCTATGTATCAATCCTAGCTCTGTGGGATCTGAAACTTCTCCTAGGCTGGTGGACAACCAGGCACGCATACACTGGGCACAGCTGAGCTCTCCTCTTCCTGGGAGGAAGGGGCTGTGGTTGGCTATTGTGTGAGCTTGAAGCTGTTCAGCTGGGTGTAGGTCACTCCCTGGGGAAATTCACAGTCAGCATCTAAGAGAGAGGGCGAGGAGCTGGGAATGCAGGTGCAGTGTGGAAAAGCCTGGAGACCTACAGGTAATGAGATTCAACTGCCTTTCCCTCTGCTTGTTTTCTCCTGTGGGTCTTACCTTCAGGTCCTAGCATGGCCTTGACATGGAATAAGCAGGGGAGACCCCACCACATCTCTGTCTGAAAGGCTGCACCTGGATGTAGGTCACTTCCTGGGGATATGTTGTTCAGGTCCCTGCAGCAGGGGTAAAGCATCAAAAGCTGACGCTCACCAAATAGGACCACTGTATTTTCTAATCAGGCAATGGTTGCTTATAGGGTGTATGATAACAGTCACAAAACTTCTACCAGTGGAAAATTGAACGTTTTCTGCACATACAATGCTTGCAGCCACCGTTGCGTATATAGTGGAAATGTTGCGCACAAAAATGTAAAAACACTTTTAATGCCTGATATGTAATCTATTCTCAATCACTCTTGATAAAGAAAACCCACAGGCTATATAACTCTGAAAGGTCATTTGTGTTGTGTTTCAAGGCTGAGAGTGTTTGTTGCTGGTGCAGCTTTCCCTTAGCACTAGGTGAGCTGCACCAGGCCCATCTCCATGCTGTGTCCAAGGAAAGGGTATGGACGTTTGTCTGTGCCTCCTCACCCTGTCCTCTGCAGCACGGGATGTGTGTGTCCTGCAGCGAGGGTGCCGTCCACCACACAGAAGGCTCACAGTGTGTGTGGACTCCTCTCCACCTACTGACCAGCATGTGCCCCTCAGCCACAGACCTCAGACAGCAGAGGAAGCACCATCACCCTACTAACCAGGGAGAGGAGAATGGCTGGATCACAGTAGAGAGTCCTGGGGTCCGTAGAGTCTTCCTCTGTTGGGGTGGATATCAGCACAATTCCCCAGCATGTGTCCCCAAACCCTCCTGTGGACAGGATCCTTGGAGGACTCCTGGCTCAGAGAAATAAAATGGGAATCACCTGGGCCTCAGAGCATTAATGTTCCAGACATGAGAAGCCAGAGACATTGGGTACTGAACAGTGAACTATGAACCGAGGGCCTCAGACACTGTGGGATCCACAGAACCTCATCACTGAGACTGAGAGATAAAGGTGCTAATGGGAAACTGTATGTCCACACTGAGTGCCCCATAAATACAGGAAATTCCATGGGAAGAAAACCACGTGCTAATTCTAGCAGTTCAGGAGCCCCTAGTTCAGAGTAGCAGGCTACACTAGTTCTTCACAGACAGTGATTGCTGGGAAGAAGAGGGATAAAGGGAGCCTTGGGTGGTCAACAGAAACCCACTTCCAGAGCACACGAAGTGCAGAGAGTGGCTGTGGCTCCCTGTCCAGAGGACGTCCTGCTCAGGACAGGTTCACAGCCTCAGTGCTAAGGCAAAATCTCTATCCCAGCAATTTCCAGGAGGGCAGGAGTGTGAGACAGTGCAGGAGGTATTCTGCTTGTTACCTGATGTCAGGAGACAAAGGCATTTCCTTCTGTGTAACATATTATAGCCTCTGAGTCTCTTTCCAAGACCCAGCTCCATGAGAATATGGGCCTGTGATTCTAAATTCCCGCCATCTATCTAGAGCAAGATGGAAGTTGCCACAACAGAAAGGGGCTGAATTCCTGCTTTGCTATATCACAGCTTTCACTCCCCTGTACCCTGTGAGTTCCTGGGTTCTGGCAGATATGGGCAATGAGCTGACATAGTTTTTATTTATTTATTCTAAATTTAATGTAAGTGGTAGCTGTTTCCAAGCACCACCTGTTTAGATAGCTCAAGTCACTGTGAAATTCTATTGGATAATTTCAAGGAAGTTTCACCCGGCTATCTGCACCAAGCAGGGATTATCACAGGAGAGTTTCAGAACATTTATTCTCCAGCAGTGAGAACTCAAGTGTGTCTCACATCCTCACGTGTCTTCACAATAGGGTCATTACTAATGGGGTCATAGGAAGCTTGGTATTGCTAAGGGACCCTGGAAAGTTAAACACAGTTTCATTTTGTGAAGATTTGCCTGATGCTACCTTGAAAAGTAGCAGAACCACTGTGGAAGAAACCTGCCCAGGGGAAGCCTGAATCCTTGCCTGCTGTGCTCTGTGGCCTCAGAGTTTGGGATGGCCTTGTGTCATCATGGGTTTAGTGGATGCTGAGTTCTAGGCAATGCTGGGCTCTGCTCACAGCCCAGGATGCACAGGACAGCAGGTGAACCCTGCTGTGAGGAATCTGAGGTCTCACATCTTTATCACCTCCTGTGTGTTTTTGGCTGCAGGGTCCTGACAGGAGGAGAGAGAGGGATAAGAGCCCAAGACTGCACCCTTGAAGGCAGCACCATGGGATGTGTGGGCTGGCAGCTGCGGGGAGGTTGTCAGCACAGGGAGCTCCTGTCCCACCCAACATTTGGTCCTCTTAGTGTGTGGAATCAAATACAGAACAGCTCTCAGTGACCTTGTTGTTTGAAAATTGACTGAGGAACTCACAAATGATAGTCCCAACCTGTGTGAGCATGGCTGACCACACAGCTTCACATCATCCCTAGGTAAAACAGGGCTTAGCCAAGCTAGTAAAGATTGTCATAGCCACGTGGGAGAGCAGGGAACCAGGCCTGAGGAGGTTCCTCCTGGGCATCTGTAGTTTCTTCATTTACATTTCTGTGAGAGTTTCCCATATTCAAAGCCTCCTTATGTCCAGGGCTGCCTCATGTTTAGGCAACGTGCAGCTCATCCCAACATGGATATGACAGGTCTCCCAGAATAGCAATTTCACTTATAATGGTTATCAAGCCTGAGCAGGGTTTCTCTTGAAATTTTCTATATTAATAATACTGTGTTTGGGAGAATAGACTGAAATCTCCCAGTTTCAAACAATAGAACAGAAATGTGGAATTATTTATCACAACTTTCTTACAGATGTTCCTCTCAGACTCTGCAGCAGTTATCTCCTCGTTCTGGACAAGCTAGAGAAGAACAGGAAGCTCCCAGTCTTTTCAGGGGCCTTAGTTCCCAGCACGGGGGCTGCCTCCTCAGAGAGGTGATTCCAGCTCACCCCAGAGACCCAAATTCTGAGCATTACAGGCTTCAGCATGAGACTGACTTAATGCAAGGCAGAGTTGTTTCAGCTCCTGAACATAATGAGACCCTCAGATTCTGGAAATCTTGATTTGAGCTGCCAGAAGATTCACTGGCTGTATCACCTGTACCAACACCACACCTCCCACCCGGGAAGCCCTTTGTATCTGAGGGGTAGGCAGGTACAGGGAAGACACAGCATGTGGCACAGATAATCCAGTCTAAATAATGTCCTGGAGAGACACAGGAGAAGACCAGTGCCCATGTGCACCCTGCCCACCATGACTGTGCCAGGTCTTGGGTGTTGGCCTGGGCTGATTGGACTGGGGGCCAGCAGGGCATAAACTCAGTTTCCAAAGGGTCCTGTGGACTCCATGTCTCCAGACAGAGTTTTCCACCATAATCCCATGCTGGCTTCCCTTCCAGAGTTTACAGGACACAGGGACTGACTGATTTGATGAATGTTGTATCTTGTACAAGACAGGAGGTAGAAACAGAAAATCTAGAAAACAAATAGGATGTGACTGTCACAGCCCCAGAACTATTGCAAAGTTCACCCCTTGCTGCCCACACAAGAAGATGACCAGCAACTTTCCACCACAGCATATTGGGGCCAGTTGCAGGGACGAGGCCTAGGACATGCACTGAACTCAGTGCCAAGGAATCCCATTGTGTGCACGCTGTACATCCCATGATGCTTCACCCAGAACCACAGTCAGACATTGCTGTGTACTCACTGCCCTCTGAGAGGTCCAGGTATGATTCTGCTCCTCTAGACAGCATCCCCTGCCACATGAGCATAGTGACATACAAATATTGATGGTTCGTTATTATAAGCATCTTCCTCAAGGACTTCAGTTTAGTAGAGGATTATGTTACTGATCTGTTCTCAGTTTACATTTTATCCTGGGTCCTAGCTTTACTTATTTGTACATTTTCAGCTCTTTTTCACACTCTGTCAAAGCTGTCAGGCCTGGGAACCCTGTCCTTTGTATCACTCATAGGGCCAATTTTTCTTTAATATCTGTGAAAATTAACTTTCTGTCTGCTTTACTTGTGATGCCATTGAAATGAATAAAATATCATCTATGAATTCATAATTGTTTTTGAAAATACAGTGTTATTTTGCAGGGTGTCATTTTTAAAGAAACTCCTGGTGCATCTAATTTCTCAGAAGCTTCGATACATCTTTATTTCTGTCATTTATGAATAATGGCTATTCTTGTGAACAGCACTTTACTGCAGTCTGTTGAAAGTTTCACTGTACACATTGCTAGCAATGTTGAAATTCTGCTTGACCATCAGCAGTTTTCACTTTTAACAAAGGAGAGCTGCTCTGAAGATGAGAGCATGGGGCAGGTTGCATAGTGGGCAGTGGAGTTCTCCTGTCTTCAGCCAGAGGAAGACATACCACACATCTCTTCTGATCTTTCCTTGTACCCAGTAGAGAATTTCTTCATCAGTGTCCTTATCTCAAAAGAGAACATACTTTGCTCCAAAGAAGAAAGAAAGCTTTCTTATCCACAGCTATGTGAGGCATGGTCAACATGGTGCAGACAGATCTGCGTAATTCATTCTACTTGCATCTATATTTGGATCTGGAACTGACATCTCTCCACTTTTCTGCCTCACTTCTGCTTTACTGTAGTTACCAAAATGGTATTGCATTCTTGAAATCTGTGAAGAACCTAAGAGTGTTTTTGTTCATTTGTTTTTGGTACTGGGCATCAAACTTGCAACCTTGTGCTTGCCAGGAAGGTGCTTATGCCGCTGAGCTAAATCCCTAGCCCCATAAAAGCAAGTGTTTTCAAAGCAGGGAAAAATGTGAAACAGAAACAACTATGCAAAAGGAAAGAAGGAATGGAAAAAGAAATGGAAGGAAACAACATATATATAACACATGTGCTATATATTATATTTATCATACACATATCATATATATGATAGTTAAAGTAGTTATTCTACTTAATTAATTGAAAAGAAAGTTTTGTGCTAATATTATTTGTACAATTAAATGCCTATATGTTGTAATCTAATTTAAAAATAAAATTAGGCAATGTATAAACCTTAATGATCACATGATGATCAGTGCATGTTGGTTTTATCTGAGCTAATAACTGTCTTTCTATCAGAAATATTTGTATAGTCTTTTGTCTTCTCCCTGTGTTAGTGGGGATCAACTCCTATGAGATTACTGGACATTATAAAAATTCTAAAATACTGGGCTGACTAGGTTGAGATGGATGTTAACACGCATGCATAATGAAACTCAACCATATCCCAAGAAGACATTTATTTCCATGTCTCCACCACAAGTGCTCAGTGAGTGTCTCTCTCACATGTCACCTCCTGGCTGCCTGTGGATCCTTCTCTCATTTTGCCCATCCAGTAATAGTGGAATACCAAAGATCCCCAGGACCAGGTGCATCAGGCCCACCCAGATGAGACTGTCCATTGTGTGATCCTGGGTTTGAAGCTAGGAATTAGTGACAAAGAGTTCAGAAAAGAAAATGACCCCAGGATTCCTGAATATCCACTGGCAATACCTGCCTTTGCTAAAGAAGGTTTTATCTTGTGAACTCAGCTTCATAATTCAGAATTTTCTTGCTCACCAGATTTTGTAGTTTGAATGGGTCTGTCATAGTTAAGGGTCCCTACTGATGCTGAGAATGAAGAAAGATGAACAAAATATGTGAATCACTGAAGAACCAGAACTTTTGCTCTGGGCTACACAATCTTATCTCTTACCATCATGACATAACTTGAACACACATAGGAGCCCTTTTCCGGTCGGAGCAGGTTTTCTTCTCAGCTCCCTAGTGAATTCTTCACCCTCACTGAACTCTATGAATTAGGAACTTGGGTCTGAGTCACTTTGGAGTAAAGGTTTCCTGTGTCCAAAGAGCTCAGAACTGGCAACAAACATGATTTCCAGTTTGGAAGTGAATGACAACTGTGAGCTCTTGTTTCATCCAGGACACAGGCCAAGGTACACTGATTCTCCTGGAGGTGTTTCCCCTCACTGACTGACTAAAGACCCAGGGTCCAGATATGAAGCTCTGATGCTCAGTGCTTCCAAAACTCAGGTTGATGAGGGGTAAATGCCTTCAATTGTGATCCACCCAGGGGCCCTCGTATCTATCATCCCTGTAATATCATGTCAAATGATCATCTCAGGTGTGTAGTTAAACCACCTACACAGCACACACACACACACACACACACACACACACACACACACATACATGCACACGCACACGCACATGCACACCACAGAGAGATTTGCACAGATCTATATTTTAGACAGTGGCAATTTCAGGGATTCCTAAAAGCAGTTTGTATCTAGTTCATAGATGTGTAAATCTATGTAGAATAGACTAAAATCAACATGTAAAGAGGTGTAACCAGAATAAATCAAGACTGTGCATGAAAGTGAAAAGAAATGTCCCAACCTAAGGAATGCCCTGTGGGAGTGGAGCACTGGAATTCCAGCCCCAAGAACATGGGGCATAAGAGGTGAGCTGGTTAACCAAAGGGACCGCATATGACAAATGTATAAATAAGTGTATTGCAGTGGTTGATCAGTCTCTCCTCCCATCCTGAGAAAGGGCTCCACCTCATCCCGCTTTCTGTCTCTGTCTTTATTTTCTTCATCTTCGCACTGATCTTTCCCCAGGAACTTAGAGAGCTCTCTCAGATGCAACATATGGCAACATATGGACTGGGATAAGAAGAAGTGGCAGGTGAGGGGACACTATTACATGAGAGGACAAAAGGGAAAAAGTACACTGATAGCAAATTCATCAGATGTGAAGCTTTGGGCAAGAGAGAGAAAAGCTGGCTCACCAGGGCCAGAGAGGAAAATGTGGGCTCACTAGGTGCAGAGGGGAAGGAGTATATTGAACTTAGCAAGTGTTAAACATGGAGTAAACGCATTCTCAAGAACCATCAATGTATGTGGAAATCATTGTTATATTTCTGATTCTTGTATTTACTTGATTTTTGTGGATTTTCTTTAGAAAGTGTTTTTATGGTTGAACACTTGAGATAGCCATAAAGGATTTGGCTTGGATCACTATTTTTAAGCGAGGTCCCATGCAGAAGAGAGATGGCAGAACAACTGCCCTCTTAAACAGAGCACAGTCTCTCTGACTTTATTCAATTAGATGGGGATGGAGCAGTAGGGGACACAATACAGCTTCTTCCCACACCAGAGAAACATCTAGTGCTCAATTTCATTGTGCAGCACGTGAAGAAGTTAGCTGAGCCTCAATGGGAGGTTCTGCCTTTCCAGCTCAGAGAAGTTTCCCTGCATTGCAGGGTGAAATTTCCTACTTTCAGGGAGCAGAGCCAATTTTGCTCTCTGGCTTGCAATTGGCATTAAAGGAGGCCAGATAGCAGGGGAGTCATGGAAGGTTTTCAACCTGTCTACCTTCTTCAAGTAACCCTGAACAAGTTGTGAGTACCTCTTTGTGATAATGTCCCTTTTAAGACTCTAAAGAAATTACACTGAGCTGCCACTTCCTATGGTCTCATGGCCCCTTTTACCATAGGTTGAATAGAGCTCCCAGGTTAGGAGACCATGGCCTTAAATGACTGGAAAGGAATAGCTGAAGTGTGTTTAAGTCTGAGGGATTACCTGGCATGGAAAGGAAATTTTCTTGAATGCTGCAGGGATTGGCCATGTACAATGCTGCTCACAACACAGTCACTACAGAGGATGTGTTAATCAAAGAGGTGCCTGTGCTGCCATGAATAATCAACTTACTTCTGAACTGCAAGTCTATGAGCAGATTAAATTAACTTCCACCAGGGATTGATGAAAACTTCCCTCAAAGGGTGAGATATCCCTTATCTGACCTCCATTCACCAGGGTCCTGACAAATCTTTTCAAGATTTTATGGCACACTTGTTGCAGTCTAGTGGTAGAATTACAAGTGATACAGAGGCCAGTAAGTGAATAGTTCAACAATTGGCCTTTGAAAATGCAAGTAGATGATGGGCCCCTAAGAACCAAGCCATTGGTTGGGATGATTTCAATGCATGCTGACTTTGGCCCCTCTAATGGGCAGGGGCTGCTCAGGCAGTAGCTACTGCCCAGGCCATTCACCCACAGCCTAGAGAAGGGGAAGGGAACAGGGTTGCTTGTTTCAGCTGTGAAACATTTTGCCTGAAATTGCTCTGCTGCACCATGAGGGCAGCACAGCCATTACTGGATCCTTTAACAAAACCTGGTGTTTTCATAAGGTATTCATGAAAGGTATCATTGGACAAGAGTGCAGACCTAAGACTGATGTGCACAGTTGGCCTTCTTGGGGAAATTTCCAGTGGGGCTCACTCTGGCCCTGCCAGACATTGGGAGCTTTCCTTATTTCCTCCGCTCCAAAACCAAGCACACTTCTCACATCTGGTGAGCAACAAAAGCTAGCAGAGGCTTGAGCCTGAGTCCCTCCTCCAGATTCACACTAACTCCTGTATCGGGCCCCATGTTATTCCTCCAGGAGTCTATGAGCTTTTGACTCCTGGAACAGAGAGTTTCCCACTGGTCTGAAGAGGTTTTATTTTAAAAGTCCTTAAGTGTTGCCTGGTGTCATCAGTATCTATTACATTGGGGAGATCAAGACTAGGATTCAGTCAATGCAAAGCACTGTTCAGGTCATGGTAAATTGTTGTATCATTCATTTGGTCAGCCTTCCTTTAAAAAAAGTTGTAAATTTTACAAAGATGAAAAGGGGATACAAATGTTTTGTGTCCTCTGAAATATATATATATATAATGTATATCTATATGTATATCTCTTTGTGTATATATTTATATATATGTACATATCTATATAGATGTATGTATGTGTGTGTATATATATATATATATATATATATATGCATTTGATTCAACAAATGTAGCAACACTCTCCTGAGATCAAATTGGTTATTGAAGGACACACATTTAAAGGGCTTTTAGACATAAATGCAGATGTTTCAGTTATTACCCAGCATCACCTTCCTGTGTCATGGCCTCAGCCTATGGCAACTACAGATCTAGAAGGGGTGGGCAGTGCTAAGTTGCTGGCTTAGAGGGAGGCAGAGGGCCATTGTGTATACTTTTTGCCTCATATCCTGCCCAATGTACCCATCAGTCTGTGTCACCTTTACATATTACAGGATAAGGGGGCATTTGGGGTTGGTCTAAACTCCTCAGTGACTCATCACATGTTACAGCAGGGCTTTCTCCCACTCAAGGGAAGGGTAACTATAATCAGGAAAGGAGAAAGTCCTTTCTATAAGGCCCCTTTTAGAATAATACCCTTGTCCTCAGATTTTTAGAAGGGGCCTGAATCTCTTCTCCAGCCCTGTGGATAACCTGGATGTCTGCTGATCCCATTTGTGTTGTTCAGTGGTCCCTCCCTCAGGAGAAGCTTATAGCAACTCACACACTGCCTAATAAACAGGGGATTGTGGGACATTTAGAGTCTCCCAATACTCCTTGGAATACCCCAACTTTTGTAATAAAAAAAATCAGGAAGATGGAGATTGCTGCAGTGTTTACAGGCAGTTAATGCGATGGAACCTATGGGAGCACTTCAACCTGTGTGGCCTAACCTTTTAGCTGTCCTTTTACATTGTTCCCTTATTGTGATTGATTTAGAAGACTCTAATTATCCCTCTCCATCATCAAGGTAAAAATTTTTTGCTTTTAATTTACCATGTATTAATCATCAACTCCCTATTCCCTGCTTTCAATGGCACCATGTGCCACATGAATTGGCAAATAGCCCACTATAATTGTTCTTATGTCAAGAGTTTATGTTGGCAGCCACCCTGTCAGTCCATCAGGCTTATCTGCCTGCAAATATCCTTCTAGCACTTAAATCCTTATCCATCTTGCATTAAGTATGTACTGAATTAGATAATGCCCTTCATGATACAAGTCTAATGATGGCCCCTGAAAAGATGCAAACTGTGGCACCTGTTCTGTATTTGGGTCACCTTATCCAACAAAAGCATATTACACCCAAACTGTTCAGATCCAGGTTAATCATCTTACAACTCTAATTGATTTTTAAACCTACTTAGTAGTGTTAAGTGGCTCTGCCCAGCTCTTAAACTAACAATGTGTGATTTAGCCTCTCTCTTTAACATCCTCAAGGCAGATTTAGCTCCCACCTCTCCAAGTACAGTTATGTCAGAGGGTAAAAGTTCTATGGATAAAGTCAATTATCTCTTTCTAAATGCCCAACTCCCTAGAGTTAACCTGTCTTTGTCAATGTTTTTAATTATTTTTACAATATAGTATATGCCCACTGGGGTTCTTTAGCAGTCTCAGGGCCCTTTACAATGGCTATATATATGCCACATATACCACACAAAGCCATCACTGCCTTTTATGATGCTGTGGCAGGGACCAATCACCAGTGGATAGATGCATGCTTTTCAATTTATTGAACATGAAGTGCATAATATTATTTTTTTTATTTTTATTTAAGGAGAAAAGAAAAGAAAGAAAAAAAACAGTGAAGGGGTACAAGTTATACAGATTTACAGAATAAAAAAATGCGCAGTAGGAAATCACTAGTTAATGGATTACATATTGCCATCTTAGAAATAATTGTTCAAGTCACAAAATTAAAGCTTGTAGAGTGGACATTCCAACAATGATACTGCAAACAGTTCTGTTCAATGATCCAATAAAACTCTGTGATATCATTTTCTATCTTATACATTTAAATATACATGCAGTTATATAGTTTAGAGCACTTTCTTTTCCTCTCTTTTGTACAGTGACTATTACACATTTTGGGTTTCATTGCTCCCACGGTTCTTGTTGCTTTTTTGGAAGAGAGTAAAACCAAATGTGACATAACAGAACAGAATCGGTCAAGTCAAAAGGGTGGACATAATAGATAATATAAAAACATAATACAAGGTGATCAACAATGGTTACCATAATGCCTCCCGCTATTTCTAATAGAATTGCCTATATCATTAGTTGTAATACAATTGAACAAAACCGTAAAGAATAAAACCGACAAAACCAAAACATTGGAGATATTGTAGGTCTTCAAAAGTAGATAAAAGTCAACGAGAATGGGCGTTATAATGAATCTCATTATCTTCTCAGCTGATGCCTTAACTTTCGAACCTGATACTATCCAGCAAAACAGAATATAGGAACCTCAGTCAAAAACAAGATGGTGAGAGTAATACAGGGCTTCAAATCGAGATAATAGAAAGTCAAAGTGGGTTACTATATTATATCCTGCTATATTTTTCCCTTTAGTTAAATGGATAAAAATAAAAAAGTAAATAATGGAGTGGAGATTGAGAAAAAAGAGGGCATAACAGCGAAACAGGGCAGATCAAAACATAACCATTTAAGCAGAATAGTGTTTCACCACCAGCTAATCCTGACCCAAAAATAGTTACCATATTGACTCCCTCCCTGAAGTCCTTGAGTACAACTTCATATACTGTAGCATTAAGTATATCAAAACAATGTAAATCCATTTAAGAGAATGACAGCATTATAGAGTATTTAGAATCGACTAACAGAAAATGAACAATGGTCTCTGTATAATCTCCTTGTCTTTAAAAGGTTTTTTCTTATACTATCGTACATAGCAAAATCCAATAAGATACAACCTGTTTAGACCATTTGAGACAGAAGAACAAAAGCTAGATGAGACTTCAAAACAAGATGGTACTAGATCAGCATTACCTATTAAGATGTCATTTTCTCCAAAAAAAGGTGTTCCTATCATCCAATCTTCTCTGTCTCATTTCTGTTGAGCTCTTTTTCTGTCAGTAGCTGTCAGTTTGTCTTCTTCATTTTGTTCTCTGCTCCATTCGTTGTGGCCTCCCAGCCCCTATTTCTGGGTTCTTTGTATTTTTCTTTTTTTAGAATATCCTGCAATACTTTCTGTAGGGTTGAATTGGTGGTTGCAAATTCCCCCAGTTCCTCTTTATCTTGGAAGCACCTCGTTTTTCCATCAATTTCCAGGGACAGTTGTGCAGGATATCTTAATCTTGGCTGTAGATTATTATCTTTCAAAGCTTGAATTATTTCTCCCCATGCTCTTCGTGATTTGATGGTTTGTGAAGAGAAATCTGCTGTAATTCTGATGGGTCTTCCCTTGTAAGTGATCTGTTTCTTGTCTCTTACAGCTTTTAATATTCTGTTCTTGTATTGAATTTCTGGAATTTTTATTATTATATGCCTGGGTGTTTCTCTGTTAGGGTTGTAGGTAGCTGGGGTCCTGTATGCCTCATACATTTGAGTATCTTTACCTTTTGCTAAATTAGGAAAATTCTCCTGGATTATTTCTGTGAGTAGCTTTTGTAGTTCACTTGTTTGTGTCCCTACTTCTTCTTTTATGTTCTTAATCCTTAAGTTATGGCTCCTCTTATCATCTTCTTGTCTTTGTATTATTGCTGTGTGTTTCTTTGTTATTTTTAAGAAGTTTTTCATTTCATTCTCCCATGTTTCAAGTCTGCCCTCCAATTCAGATAGTCTGTCCTTAGTTTCTTTCAAGCTGTTATGCCAGGCTTGGGTAGACTTCTTGATTTCTTGATAGTCCCTTTGCACCTGCTTCACATACTCAATGCTTACTCTGTTTTCTCCATCAAGCAATTCTCCCCTCTTTTTCTGTTCTTCCATTCCACCATCTGCTTTTTCCTGGGTGGTGCTTAGCATTTCTCTAACTATTCTGCATACTTCTAGCTTCAGGTCATTGATAACTTCATTCCTGAATTGGTCTATGAGGCTCTCTAAATGGCGCTTAATGTATATTGGTGCAGTGTCCACTATTGCCTGATTCTCAGGATTGGGGGTCGAGGAGCCTTTTTTGTTGCTTCCCTTCCCCATATTTTCTGTTCCTTATAGAATGTAATCTTACACAGGAGGCCCGGCTTCCCTGCCTGTCAGCCACAGCTTGATCAAATTGCGCTGGTTAGTTGTTCCCGCTCACCACTGCGCCCCAGGGAGTTGCGGAGGAGGCAGCCTACGCGGGAGTCGGTCGCTCCTCCGGGCCACCGTCAGGCTCTGGGATCTGGGTTAGGCCAGCCTAGGGAGTCCGCGAGCAGCGTCCCTCCGGCCAGGCACCTTTCACCAATCCCGTCCGAGAGGGAAACGTGCGGCTGCAGTTGCCACCGCGCCCTGCTCTTACAGGACTGCCCGCGCCCAGAAAAACCTCCGCTGGAGTCAAACTGCGGTAGGGAGTCAGTTCCTCGCTCACCTCGCCACCAGTCAGCCTTCCTCCCTGTCCGTCGCGTTTCCGACTCCGTTCGCAGACTCCCGTTCCCAAGCCTCTGCGCGTCTCTCCTTGCTGAGCCGCTATGGAGGTAGCCGGCCGCCGGGCGGTGGGAAATCCAAACCGCGGTTTCCGATGGCGCGGGAACTCCGTTCCCTGACTCCCGTTCCCAGAGCTCGGCGGTCGCGTCTCTCCTTGCCGAGCCGCTGTGGAGGCGCCGGCCGCCGGGCGGCGGGAAATCCAAACCGCAGTTTCCAATGGCGTGGAGTCGAGCCTCCACACCGAGATTTTTCTGTTCCTATTTTAGCGCCAGGACTGTATTCCAAGTTGGATTCTCTCAGCCCAGTTCGTTCCTGAGTCAGCAGAGCATATCTCTACTGGTTCGTATCTCCTTAGTCCGCATCATTCCTGGCCTCTGAGCCGAGCCTTTAGAGAGCGTTCAGTAGTTGCTGTTGTCTGTCCGCCATGTTCTCTCTATCTCCTGCATAATATTATTGTTGCTTTTTCTTTAGTCCAACAAAAGTGAATACAGTAAGTCTCACCCTCGTGGCAAGCCATATGTGCAAACTTCCCTAGTGTACTTGTCATTATCCTCCAGAAAAATTAATTCAATTTTCTTCTATCACATCTTTTGTTTTCCCTTCTAAAATAACATCAGCCTATAGCCAAGGATGTCTCTGTTTTTACAGATGGTTCTTCTTCGGGCAAAGGAGGTTATTTTACAATCTCCTCTTCCTGAGTACAAGGTACAGCTTTTGGTCTGCACAAAAGACAGAATTTCAAGCTATTATATTGGCCTTACAAGATCATTCATCCACTCCAAATAATCTTTTCTCACACAGTGCTTATATTTGTGGTGTAATGCACCACATCAAAACTGCCTCCATTCATTCTAACCAAGAAGATAGTTTTTATTTGTTTTACACTCCTCAGTTTACTATTCAACCTCATCATATCTTCTATTTTATTGGTCACTTACATTGTCATCCTCAGTTACCAGGGCCCCTCCTTGAGGGAAACGCTGTAGTAGACAGAGTGCTAGCTGCTGCCATTGCCACTCCCTCAAATGCCATTCAATAGGTTCCTGTTTCACAGGCCACTTTTCACCAGAGTGCTTCTGCCTTGTGCAGTTTTCTTTAACTCACCAAACTGTCAAACAGTGTGCCTCAGGTGTATCACATTTTCCCTCACTCTCTTTGGGGGTTAACCCCTGAGAATTATATGCCAATTATATCTGGCAAATGAATATCACTCGTATTCCTGAATTTGGTTTTCTACGCTGGGTCCACATCTCAGGGAACACCTTGTCAGGATTTAGTTCTGCTTCTGTCTACAACGGTGGAACAGCTAAACTTGTCACTGCTCATTGCCTGGCTTCCTTTAGTACCCTCCTCTGCCTGCAGGTGCTTAAATCATAATGGTCCAGCCTACAGAAGTGTTGTTTTCCAAATGTTTTGTAACACTTCTTATATTTCCCTGACAACAGAAATACCTTATAAGCCTCAAGGTCAAGGAATTGTTGAATGTACTTGTTGAACACTCAAAATTCTATTACAAATACAGAAGGCAAAATTTTTTCCCTACAAAATTTACACCTCATAGTAGACTTCACCAGGAAGTATATACTGATACTTTTTAGATCCCACTAAAGATGAAACTACAGCAGCAGAAGTACATTTTCTTCAAGTAAAAGAAAAGAACATAGGAAGGATCCTTTGGAAAGACCTTTATGCTGCACAATAGAAGATAGCAATCCACTACTCCCTGGGAGTAGAGAATGTGCTTGTGTTTTTCCAGAAAACACTGAACAGCTAATCTGGGTGCCAGAACATGCTGTCTAGTTGTATCATGAACCCAGATCTGGAAAAGGAATTGATCTCAATGCTCAAGTAGCTGATGACAGTAATGCCTCAGGAACCATGCCACAACTGGAAGACAAGGATGGGACTGGGTCTGACCTAGGGCTAATTAAAGGAATTGACTGAGGATACCCAGGAGATGGTCACCGAAAATAGGAATCAAGGTTTGAGTAAGGCGATAAAAGGTATAGAGATAACTGAACTGAGGACAATGTGAAAGAAAGGCACATGATATTTATTGGTTATCTTTATATATTATATATTAATTGTCGATAAATGCTTTCTTAAGAGATCGCTGCTTTCTGACTTGCAATAAGATCTCAATAGCCTAGTCACAGTTATAAATTCCTAAAATTGTAAAAGTGGTCCTTCAATTTAATTCAGTTAAAAATCAACATGAATGTACTCTGATTTTGTAAGATGTTTTGACTGTCAATCTGCCTGTGCATCTGTTTGACTGATTGTCAGTTTGTAAAGTTGTGTGTTGGTTTATCTGCTTGTCATATCCATAAACAGCTGTTTTTATTTGAGGTCAAGAATGTTTTTAAATTAATCTTTTCCTTTTATATTTCTGGATCATTTATTCATAAGTTAAGCTTGGGTATAGTTTAAAAGTAGGCTGCCCCAGCTGGTTAAATAATATAAAAAAGGGTTTTCTCTGAGGTTGTCAGAAATTGGCTAAGATAACTAAGAGGACCTTTTGGATTTGAAGACCTATTGGTTATGTTCCCTTGGCTGAATAAAGGAAAAACTCATGGGGAAAGCCCCAGCCTTTTTCATTAACAGGAAGCCCCAGTGGTTGCCATAGCTTTATTGAAGATACTCCCATAAATGTTATTATAAACATGTTATTGTGATATGTTTACATTGGTCATCATCAAAAGGATTAAGTCTTTCAAACAATATGATTTTTTTTAAGGATGCTTTGACATTAAGGTGTTCGTATGGCTGTGATAATTGGTCACTGTTGTTTCTGTAGTGTATTAAATGTATTCATGGTTTCAGATGTACAGGTCATCCAAAGTGCGGAATAAGGATAGTTTCTACTGATAAACTTTTCTTTCAGACTTAGAGGTCTGTCTTTAACAAAGAAATTATGTAATGTACATTACCTTAAAGGTGGATCAATTAGGCAAAATCTTATGTATTAGGTAAAGATAATTGAAAAAGGAGAGTAATATTATGTGAGAATAAAAATTAAACTATGTTCCAAAATATCAGAATGATTCTCATGCTGCAATTTTTAATATATGATTTTATCTCAAAGATAAAAAATAAAGCAAAGTTTCAAAACACAATAATCAGGGGACAACAGTCTTACATACACTGCACATTCCCATCCCCAAATCGGTCACCCAGAGCACAAGACATCCGCATTCAGTTTTCCAAACAGTACCAGTGCAAACTCTTCTCGTCAACAATCTCAGAGAAATCAGTAATGCAATTATACTCTCCTGGAGTGAGCCCCATGTCAGGGAGAAGATGCTGCTGTCCACCACTTTCTTTACTGTTGTTTGTTGCGGGTTGTTTAAATGTCCCCCCAATGCCTCAAGTGATCATGGGGGATGGGCCTTTTGAGGGTGGTTTAGTCTAGCATTTGTGATTGCTTCATTGTCTAGTGCTGGGATTGGTAGTGTGAGTGCTGCACCCGCCCAGGGGCAGAAAGCCAGCATACAATATAAGGGAGCTAACGAGGTGTGTGTTTCCCTTTTGCCCTTTTAGGTCTTGTCACTAGCAGCTGCCATGATGGTTGCCCTCAGTCATTCCACACTGCTTTACAACCAGCTGAGCATGGACTTAGACCACCAAAAAAACATAAGCCAAATAAACCTTTCCTTCCTTCATTTTGGGCAACAGTTTTTTTGTCTTGGCAATGAGAGAATAGTATCCACGACTCTGTTTCTCTCTTCACCCTCTCTATGGGCTTCCATTCGCACTTCAGAATCTTCCTGGGTCCAGGACCTACGTCCCTCCTTCTTGTCTTCCTCATGATATTATAATTCAGTGGCTGAATGGTGACTCTAAGAGAGGCTGTGTTCTCTGCTTCTTACTGCTCTGCCATCTTGGTCTCTTCTATGTATGGCTTTTCATTTCTACTTTTCTGTGTAAAATATGTAACTGTTATATGTTAATATTCTTTAAAAATTCAAATATCAGAATATCCAGGGTTGTTAGATATCCAGGGTTCTATAGTGCTTGATGTTCAGGTAAGATAGTAACATTAAGATTGTTGCATCTATTATAATATAATGTCATTATTCTTTGGGATGCTCAAAAGCTCAGATTTAGAGACAAAAAAAATTTTAAAAGATAGATGGAATAGAAGACAGTCAATATTTTGGCTCTAGTCCTCCAAGATTGGAAAGTACTGAGGACATGAGAGAACCTCTACTGAAACATTTCCATAACTTTGGGACTCTCTGGTCTTCTAACCAAGGAGATAGTGGGACCACAGATGGAGGTGATCAGTGACATAGATTTTGCCTGAGGAGAGTCACCAGGTGAGGAAATGTCCTAAGATTTCACAGAAATCAGCTTGGTCAAGGACTGGCTCTGCTCCATCCAGATGACTGACACTGACAGAAATACTAACAAGTGCTGTATGTACAGCAGGGTAATTTCCAAGGAGACTTGACTGACCTTGACAGATGGCAAGAAATTGGTTTTGATTGGTACATGTTTCACTTTATTTTGGCCTTAAAAATTCAGCAGAGAAGTATAACGTAAGAAAAGAATTTGTCTGCAGAATCTTCTAAACACAGCTCCTCCAAATTCAACTGAATCAACTACAGAAACAGGAAAAGAGGGAGATGTTGGGAGCTCTTGGCTTCTATGAGGGGACAGATCCCCAAAACAAGATGCGGCAGATGGAAAGAAAACAAGAGAGAGACAAAGTTACAGGATCAGAGTAGCAATAGCCTCTAGGACTGAAGCCCCCTTTGCATTTTTCTCTGACTTTTTCTTTGAGTCTTTTCTTCACAATGAATACAAGGGGTCATCAAAGCTCAGAATCAGTGATAACTTAATTGTGTATGTCTCTCAGGGGTTATTTCTGGCCCTCATGTTTACCATGTTTACTTTTGGACACATCTTAGTAAAGCATCTCCTGCTGTCCCAGTAGCATTCCCCAGAGACTCAAGGGCCTGCATTCATTTCCTTAAACACAACACATATGTAAAGCTTCCTCCAGAACAATCATATGGCCTAGCATGGCACAAAGACCCTGGGATGACCAAAGGTTAAACTAGGTTAAGTTAACCTGTGATACACAGGGAGCCACTGAGCTAATGATCATTCATACATGCAGAGCCCAATGCACAGAGTGCCCGGGGAGCCTCAGTGGACCTGAGCATCTAAGGAGTGCCCAGAGGGCATGGAGCACCAGCAGCAAACAAGCAGTCCAGCACCAAGAGCCTGGGGCCTGAGAGGTGAGCTAGTTAACCAAGGGGCATCCTAGGATGAATGTGTATTCAGTGTGTTGCAGTGGTTGAGAAGACTCTTCCTCCCACATGGAAGAAGGTCTCCACTGACCTCAGGTGAGCACCTAGCACAAGTAGCCCCAGGGCATTCAGGAAGAGCCATGCCTGGTGGTGCCCACAGCCTGGTGCTTCTCTCTGCAGGAGTGGCTGTGCTGGGGGCTCAGACTCACTCACAAGTGAATCCCAGTGAGGCTCATCAGACTCCTGCCTGTGTCTCACAGGGTTCAGGGACCACAGCTCTGGGGAGGAGCTGCAGCCTCAGACTTTCTGGAAAATGTGGAATGAGTGTGGCTGAAAGACAACTTCTGTGGCTTGTCACTAAACCAATCAAAATGCCTCTCCTCTCCCCCACTGTTTCCCATCAGGCCTGGGGACACCACAGAACTCCCATGGGGTAGAAATGAAAGTTTCCTAGAGGTCACACCCCAGTAGCTCCCTAAGGTAGAATACAGAATTAAAGTCATGAAGAGAAAGCTTTCTCAGGTTGCTCTTCCCAACAGAGCCTGGGCCAACGTACACTGGGCTGCCCCTACCCAGTATCTGCCTCAGTTTCCCCTCATCCTGGCTCCTGGAAGCAAGACAGGCTCCTGGAACAGTGCTCAGGAAGGAACGCCCCTTCCTGAGCCTCTACCATGTTCACTGGACCTCTGGGACTGGGGAAATCCAGATGTTTCCTTAAACCTCACCCAGGCACTAGGAAGCCACCTGTTTACCTGAATGTCCTTCTGCCTCCTTCTCTGGAGACAGCTGCTCGCCTGAATATTGAGAAAAGTGTGGGGATGTCTTTAAACTTCTTCAGACCAAGGTGAAGGAGCTCCCATCAATCATAAATCCCAACTTGATTCGGGGCCCTGGGATGACAGAGGTCTGGATTCTGAAATGGGAGCATCAGGAAGAGAGGGCTGGGGTCTCTGCTCTTGGCTGTCAGAATGAACCAGCTTAGATTAAACCAAGATTCCCTGAGTCTCAAGCCATCTTTTCCTACATCTTGGCCCTGAATAAGAGGTCAGGTGTGAAGAATCCAGGGGCAGAGGCCCCACCTCTCTCCTCTTCTCCTGGGCTGACACTGCAAGGTGACCCTTCTCCTCCATCTGATTATGTCCCATGGTCTGAGAACACTCCTTCAATCATGTCACTACTGATCATTTAAGTACAGGGAATGGGCCTCTTCACCTGAGAAAAGGAAGTCCAGGATGTCACTGGACAGTAACAACAGGTATTGAGAATCATTGCAGCAGTAGGACCCCATGAAGGCTAAGGTCACAGCTCTCACAGTGAATTCTGCCTCATAGCACTGAGCTCAAAACTTTGACATTAGATTAAAGGGAGCATCACCTGTGTTCCTTCATGGGCAGTCTCTCCTGAGGTCACCATTGGGCTGGGCATGGCTGAGAGGCTGGATCTGCTGTAGACTCCTAGGACAGAAGGATATAGCATGTCTATTGCACTCCTCCTACACTCTTCCCAGAGCTGGGCTGTGAGAGGGGGACACACTTCCTGAAAGCAGAGCCTGGGCCTGGACCCTGAGTGTCCTTTCAATTGTCACCACCAGCTGCAGGTGTTCAGTGCCCTCTGACCAGACAGAAGGCTGTGATATCACTTCACATGGAGCTCTCTTCTAGATGACATAGTAAATATGGGCATGTTTCTGGGGTTTAGAAAGGACTGTGTATCCAGAATCTCTGATTTTTATTGCTCAGTGCAGAAGATACACTTTGGACTCCATGATACCCTGACATAGGAGTTCAAAACCACCCCAAGGTGATCACAGGTTCTGGCTCACTGCAGAGCCTGGGTTTGGGGAGGGTCCCTGAAGAATATCACAGCTGGGTCCTAGGAGCTTCCTCCTCCCCTCAGATCCCAGCTCTCAGCCCCAGGACTTTCTGGTTAATTTCTCACCAGTGCTATAGGAACCCGGCTCCATAGGACTGCAACCATCCAGTGCTGTAATAATTGAAGTTGTTAAGACCCCTTGGTCTGTTTTCCTTGCATGGTTCCCAGCACACTGTGTTATAATTGACACCCCTGAGAGATACCTGGAGCTCCATGACCAAACCCTGGCACCATCAGTGCAGGAATTTGCTGGCATCTTTGTTACTATCTAGAGTTAACTCAGCACATTGATGGCTTGGGCAAAGTCCTTCTTGTCCTGAGCACTACAGGAGCCTCCTGTCTCTGATGCAAAGCTCATGGACCCATTGGTCCTACTGCTGCCCAGGACCTGGCTTCTATCAGTCAGTCCCCAGGGAACTGCACTCTCCAGACCTATCTGTGTTTGCCTCTTTCTCCAGTCTCAGAGTGTCTTGCAACAGGATCTCACAAAGTGAGACAGGATTTTTACAGGACCAGTGTTTAATTTAAAAATAAGTAAGTTAAATATTAAATGAAAACATACCAGTAGAAGACCTGCTGATCATCATGAGAGTAAAAGAAAAGGTGTCCTTTAAAAGTAGAGAAAAATAATAAAGCTGTGACTGGGCCAGGGATATAGCTCAGTGGCATAAACACCTGCTTTGAAAGTGCAAGGTCCTGAGTGTAATTTCTGGTATTATAAATAAATAAATAAATAAATAAATAAACAAACAGCTGTGACTCACTGTCTTCTCCTTGGAGAAGGAATAGGTGGGTGTCGAGGTTCATAATCCTGGTGCATTTCCTGCCCACCCCGCTGGGTGAGGGAGAAAAAAGAGACCTGAGAGTTTTCAGCAGTGAGAGGATGTTGAGGGTGGGCATCTATCCTGTCTCTGTTTTTTAGAGGAAGCAAAACAGCTATTTCTTAACACACCAACATCTACAGTGGTTGTAAATATAATAGAAGGCCTCTCATTCTCAAGAAACAATTTCAACTGTGACTGATCCTAGCTGTACACATTAGACTTTTTCCAAATGTGTCATAGAGCAGATGGAGCCTGATGCCAAAGGGTCAGGAGCAGACTCCTTATACCAAGGAGCTTCTTCTCCCCAACCTCAGAAGTGGTGGCTGTCTCCATGTTGACCTAGTCCTGAGATCCTGTGTGAACTGACTGTGTGTCCTACGTGAAGGGCCCTTGGTGTGATCTTCCATTTGGCTGCAGTTCACAGCTGGTGTTAGTGAGTGAGGTGACCAAGGGCTGGTGGAGAAAAAGCAGATTCTGGACAGGATTTGGAACTGCTTTGATCTTGGGGTCTCTGGAGATGCTGTGCAGGATGCAAAGTGAGATGTTGAGGTCACTGGATAATTCCAAGGACAGAGCCTGTCCAGTGCCTGCTGATGAGACTCTGGGCTTACATGCCTGGCTGGAGCACCTCTCCAGTGATATTGTCCTTTTCTCCTCCTGATTGGAGATTGTTTGCTTTGGTTGTTTGAGTAACTTTATTCCTACCAGGTTTCTCCCCAGTAAGATTATCTTTTGCTTCTCATAAAGAGCAATTGATTTGTAGCAGGAACCTTGAGTCAGTGTAATACCATGGTCCTCGCTGAATGTTCACTTCTCATTTTAAAACCACTATGTTACAGTGATCTCAGTTTGTCAAATATTACAGCAACTTTGGATTTACCCATGAATCAGGTAACAGAGTGGCACTCAAAGAGTGGAGGGAGCTCTTTACTATGCCAAGAGGCTCTGAGGAGTTCAGCACCCTCAGGTCTGGGCCCACAGTCTGAGCTAGAGGAGTTGTTACATAGAGTTTCTGGCAAGAAAGGCAGAGTTTAACAAAAGCAGGTACTCAAAGGTGACAGGTTTACAACTTTCCACACCTTGTTGGCCTTGGCTGGCCAGGCAGTCAAGTAACAAGGGGCTGTGAGGCAGCTTGAGCAGGAAGGGAGGAAGGTGGGGAAACTGCTGCAATCTTGTGGAGAAAAGATAGATAATGTAAGAGCATAACTATACCTGATGGGCAGGGCTCAGTCTGGGTTGAGTTCTTGGAGCAGGAAGTTTCAGAGTGGTCTGTTTTTCTGTCTCACTGACAGTTACATTGCAGGGAAAATCTTTCTTTTTCTGCCCCTAGATGAGTTCATTTGCATTTGAATAGTATTATTCATGGTGTCCTTTTGCTTTCAAAACAAAACAAAAGAATGAGGTTGCTTCTTCCCAGGGTCCCTTTTGCAACAATACTGAGACATGTCTGGGATTTCTTCTACTTTCTGTGATAGTTTAGACCCCGAAATAAAACCCAAGGAAGCAAGAAATTATAATTTGGGGAGTAAAGTCTTTATTTTAGGCCAGGCCTTGGTGACGCAATCCTGGGGAGCCAATTTGGAGACTGTGTGCCTCACAGCTGAGGGATTAAGCTTTTAAAGCTAAAAACCACAGTAATGTTGTAATCCCTGACACAGTTAGATAGCATCTGGGCCTTACAGAACTTCCTGTAATTTTCTTGAAGTTAAGCATTTCTTAAAGAACAGCACATTTTATTACAGATAGACAGATGAGGGGTAGGGGAGGGGGTTACAGGAAACTGATACCTAAGGCTTTTACAGCTTTCTCAGGACATTGAAACTTAACCTAGAAAGATAGGAAGGGGGGGCTGAGCAGCGCATACAAAACAGAAATGAGGCACAATGGTTATAACTAGGCTATAACATTCCCCTCTGATGTTGTGACTGAGATCAAATCTTTGATCTAATTTTTAAGGATTTTGAGGTATGGGCTCATAGGCATGCTGGCATAACATCATCAACTTTATGCCTTGCATCTGTTGTCTGACATATGCAGTTATTCTATTGAGTATACAAGGACCTATTGTGACGAAGAGCAGTACTCCTAACAATGGTCCAAGCAAAGGCAGGAGATAGGGCAGGATTCCATTTTAGACACTCCATAAAGGGTTTTTAAATAGCTCTCTCCTCCTTATAACTAGGTCTTCCTGTAGTCTCTTGACTTTTATCCCTTTCTGTTTTGGAGAACTACTTCAGCAAATGAGTCTATTTGGTCTTGAATGACCTGAATGATACTAGATAATGCCTGCACATCACTAATGATCTGGTTGGAAAGTTGGACAGAAACCCCTACTTCTGCTGCCCCCATACCTAATGCTCCTGATATTCCTAGGCCTATCAATAAAGGAATAAATTGAACTGCCCTCTTTGATCAGCCTGTGATCTAAACTAGGAGTGGGGACAGGCTCATCCCCGGGTAGGATCTCTATATCAGGCAATAGGACCACTGTTACACTATCCCTGTCCAATTAGTTGGGAGGACAGTATAGGCCATATTTCCTCCACAAATAAATACTTGCCCTTCAGTGAGATAAAGGGAGGTAGTCTGGTTAACTATGGAACTACAGTTAGTAAATGCTACGGACCCCACGTCAATGTCAGAAGTACCGTTATGAAAACCTCCTTGGAGATAGAGAAAGTCCTTGAAGCCTACTGGTTGTACTCTAAAAGGGCGTACCAGCACTACAATTTAAGTAATCTTGTTCCTCCAATGTAGTCAGAGAAACATTGGTGGGGATCTCAAGGGGCATTGGGGAGGCCTGTGCCATGCATAACCAGCAATCATCAGCCAAAGTTGGGTTGGAAGCATTTAAGCCTTTATGAGTGGCCTCTAGAATATCAGAAGTTTCAGCATCCAGATCAACTCCCCATGATTTAGGCAGCATCAAGGGGTAGTAATGTATCTGAGGAAACATTATTTTTATTAGCTGCTTAACTCACTCCTCAACCATGAGTTCTCTGATCTTATCTTGTGGGCCACCCCCATCAGACACATGTATAGGGGCCACTCTGCTCCAGCACACTGATTTACCAACCATGCCGAGACATGAGGCTTGGGCATACTTTGAACTTCCTATTACTGTCGGATTGGTGGACCAATCACCTCCAACATTTCCAGCCCGTGTCCTCATAAGCTCAGCAGTGAAGTAAGTTTTGCTATCTATGCCTATACATTCTTGTACAGAGTCAAAGCAGGAGAAATGCATTTCTGAATACTAAGAACAATCCTGAGGGCATGGCCCTAGCTGGCTGCCTTTGTTAGGCATCACACGGGGCTTTAACATACACATCCACCTTTGAGTTAACCCCCTGTAACTGAGGATATAGCAATAAGGAATGTTAACTTGTCCCCACAATCTGTCCGAAGACTGTATGTATACAATTTATCATTTGCGTGGGAAGGATCTCTATTCTTGTTTCCCACTGTATGTGTAATTCCCCCCCAGTTGGTGTCTTTACCTTTAGTAATATAACCCCCTCTGCAATCACAAGGGTTCCCATACAAAGATCTTAACAATTGTTCTTTGCTTACAAGGGGACCAAAGCCACTGTGCAAGGTTGGCATCAATGTTATTAAAATCAAAGCAAGCAAGCTAAAACAGTTCATGCCTGGTATAATCTAACTATGCTTTAGTCAATTTTAACTTTAAGGGGTTACCAGTCTGCTGTACAATCCATTGAGAACACTCCTCCCTG
Organism: Cavia porcellus; assembly: GCF_034190915.1. Lineage (NCBI taxonomy): Eukaryota > Metazoa > Chordata > Mammalia > Rodentia > Caviidae > Cavia > Cavia porcellus. The sequence continues at coordinate 34,653,763 of NW_026947490.1, read as the reverse complement.
TCTGTTGCTTCCAGTGGTTTGATGTGGATATGGTGAATCCACGCAGTCTTTCCTGCTACCTTGACAGCAGTGGGAGTGCTGAGCACCACGGTGAAAGGTCCTTCCCAGCGGGGTTTGAGGGAGTCCCGGTGGTGGCATCGCACCAAGACTGGAGTCCCTGGCTCCATCGGTACCTTGAGAGGCATCTCTGAAGGCAGATCCAGGTGTTTTTTGTCTAAACAGCAGGTGGATTGAAGTCAACACGGGTTGGAGAGTCTGCAGGGACTTAATGAGATCTTGATTAGTTATTTCAGCTAGTTTATCTTCTGACAATCTTGGAACCACTGGTGAGGGCCTCCCAAACATAGCTTCAAAGGGGGAAAACTCCAGAAACATATGGGGTACATCTGGCTCTTAACAGTGCAAAGGGAAGAAGGCTCACCCAATTATCACCAGTTTCTAAAGGCAGCTTAGTTAAAATGTCTTTGAGAGTTTGGCTCATACGTTCTACTTGCCCTGAGCTTTGTGGCCAATAGGCACAGTGGAGTTTTCCAATTAATCTTTAATGCCTGGGCTAACTTTTGGGTGACTTGGGCTATGAAAGCTGGGCCATTATTGGACCCCATTGATAGTGGGAGGCCAAATCGAGGTATGATCTTATGCAATAGCTTTTTAACTACCACTAAGGCTGACTTGGACTTAGTAGAGAAAGCCTCTACCCAGACAGTAAAGGTGTCTACCAATACCAAGAGATAGTGGTGCCCCTGTAAACCAGGATTTACCATGTCTGTGAAGTCTACTTCCCAATGTTCTCCCGGAACAATTCCTCGATGTCAGTTGATCTCCAGTGTAGAGCTCTTGGCTGAGTTGACTAACAAGCACTGTGGGCATCTGTAGCTCAAAGAGGTGGTCAGTTTGCACAGTTTTGGAATAAAAAACCAAGTTCTGAACAATTCCACAAGTTTAGTAACCCTTAAATGGTTAGTTTGGAGAACGCTGTGTAACAGCTCCCATTCTAGTGCCTCCGGTAACAGTACTCATTTATCAGGTAACTGGTATCAGCCCCCTGGGGTGGGGGACTTTGCTCCAAGTTGAGATGCTAACTGCAGGTCCTTCTCTACATAGACCAGTTCCGATAAAGTGGGAGGAACCAACGTCAGAGCAGTTACCTCCTTGGTTGGCCCCTCTGATGTAGTGGCTATTTTTTGAGTGGCCGAATCTGCCAAATTGTTTCCTAGGGTGAATAACAGCAACCCACTGAGGCAGCCAGACTGTTGCCAGCAAGTCTAGGATCTGTGGAGCATTTTTTTTATCTTAGTCCCTACCAAGGTTAAGAGACCTCGCTCCTGATAGATGGCTCCATGTACATGTACAGTAGAAAAAGCATATCTACTATCAGTATAGATGTTTACCCTCTTTTCCATGGCTAGTTTTAACACCTGAGTCAAAGCAATGAGCTCTGCCTTTTGGACAGAGGTGCCACCCTCTAACCACTGAACCAAGAGTACCTCATTTTCAGTGGTCACTGCTGCTCTGGCCACTCGTTTGCCATTCTGGATGAAGCTGCTTCCATCGGTGAAATAGTTGTCAGCATTTCCCAAAGGCTGGTTGGTAAGATCAGCCCATGGGTTCTGCTGCAGTTCAAGGATGTCAGCACACTCACAGAGAGGTGTCCTTTGTTCCTCCGGGTCATCATCAGGCATAAGGGTGGCTGGGTTTAAAGCTGAAGAAGTCTTGAATACCATGGACTCTGGGTCTAGAAGCAGGACCTGACAATGTAGAATTCTGGCATTCCAGAGCCACTTTTTTTTGGGGGGGGGTTGATAAGAGTCTCTAAACTGCAAGAGATCACCACAGAAATCTTATGTCCATAAGTGAGTTTTTTAGCCTCTTTAAGTAACATTGCCACAGCAGCTATGATTCTCAGGCAGGGGGGCCATCCTCCTGTCACCAGATCAAGTCTTTTGGAGAGGTAGGCTATAGGCCTCTTACAAGGGCCAATGTCCTGGGTTAGGACTCCTTTGGCAATGCCCCTGAGTTTATCTATGAACAAGGTGAACGGCTTGGTAATGTCAGGGAGTCCCAGGGCTGGGGCCTCTGTCCAGGCCCACTTGAGCTGCTGGAAGGCCCATTCACATTTATCAGTCCAGTTCAGTGAGTTTTGAGCTTCTCCCTTACGGGAGTCATATAGAGGCAAACTTTTCAGTAAAATTTAGCCTACAGTATCCAACCGCCCCCAGAAACTCTCGTCTGCTTTTTTTTTTTAATTCTCTCTCATAGAGCAATTCTAAAACCTTGGTTATCTTCTTGTTGGTAGTTTCTTGTAAATTCTCTCAGTTCTAAAAGACCTTTTGTGCTATCTCTGTTAACTGGCTGAACGGTATTTTCTCAAATCTCTCAAACGTTTGCAATTTTTGTCTAACATGTGGGGCCAACTGAGTTGCAAAGATAACAACTGGTGATACTGGGGGGAACCTCCTTACCTCTGATTGTTCAATCGGGGTGGGACAAAAGGAGAACATGGTTTTGGCATTCCGGATCAGAGAGCAGGCTTCATCTGGATGGCACACCACTTTTTGTCCCAGGGTGTCACGTGGCAGGCCATCATTTTACTGAAATTACATGCTTAACAAAAAAGGGCTTTTTAATAGGTAACAAAATTGTGCTGCATAATCTCCCAGATGTTCACAGCACATGCAAGAACTTGTATCTTATCTCAATAATCACCAATAATCTCATTTTAATGGAAACATTTTGCAGCAAAGATTTACCAATCTTATGAATAAATCTACCAAAATTGATCTAATACTGTCAAATTCTGAATACATTTACTTCTTGTCAAACCTGTTAGTTGCAGTACTATAAACCAAGACAAATAAAATTCACATCGTCTTGAGCTTTCTACAACTTACAATATACCCCCAAGTTGAGCTTTTATCTTCCACATTCTGGCACAGCCAGACATTTTTACTTGAAGACAAAACCACTTTCTTTGTCCCTCTTTTTCTTACTATTACCAGTCAATTACCTTTCTCTCGCTTCTCAGATAACATTAAAACTCTCAACAAAACCCTTGAAGTCACCTTTTAATAGTCCAAAACATATTTGATTATTTTATGTCTTTTTACCACATTAAAATGCTGTATTTTAAAAAACCTGTAATCTTTTACCTGGATCAAATATAGTATGACCTGGTTTTTACTTGGTAAAGTTGATATGATTCTTAAAAACCATAAATATATCCTCAGTACTGATAAAAACAAAAAAGACAAAAAAAACCATAAATATACATATATATGTGCACATATGTTTACATTTTAATCAGAAAGAAAATACTCTTTTGTAAAAGGCATGCTGAGGTTGCAAGTAATCAATTGAGGACTAAAACATTAAACAAGGTGCCACAACATAAAAGACACAAACAAAGGTTGCTTCGTGCACAGTTTGGTAGCTAAAGGAAATAATTTTTTACTGTGAACCTTGAATCTAATAAGCCATATGGATCCTGCAACAGAAATCAGCAGTGAGCCCCTAAGTTAGTAACAAATTCAAACAGGCAGACAATTCTAAAGTACAAAAATACTGAACATAAATATCTAAATCCCTTTGTCCATTTTGGGATCATAGAAGGAGTTCCTAGGAGAGAATGTTCTGTTAGATTTGGGGTAACCAAAAGGAGAACAATTAGAACAAATGGACACACAGACAGACATACAAGACAAAACAAGCTGCAGCAAAACTGGCCTTTGCTCAAAAATTGGTCAAATTTTTGGGATCTGGAGGAATTACCAAATTAATCAATGGAGCAGTTCCCCACCTGGGGCAGAGTCACAAATGGATGAAGTTCATCCCCAAAACTATACAAACAGACAAGATTTGTGCAAACAACCAATTGACTCTGTCCTCGGGAGGTCCCCGCTTCCCAAATTGAGGGTATCCCCTCCCCAAGAGTACAAACTGACCATGGTCCAAACAAATGCTCCAGAGTACTTACTTTCAAATGTTCAGAAATGAGTCTGGGGTCTTGCTCCCATCCCAGACAAGCCCCCAAATGTGATAGCTTGGACCTTGGAATAAAATCCAAGGAAGCAAGAAATTATAATGTGGGGAGTAAAGGCTTTACTTTAGGCCAGGCCTTAGCAACACAATCCCTGGGAGCCAATTTGGAGACTGTGTGCCTCACAGCTGAGGGATTAAGCTTTTAAAGCTAAAAACCACAGGAATGTTGTAATCCCTGACACAATTAGATAGCATCTGGGCCTTACAGAACTTCCTGTAATTTCCTCGAGGTTAAGCATTTCTTTTTTTTTTTTTTTTAATATTTTATTTAAAAGGAAAGAGAGAAAAAAAAGCAGAACAAAACAAAACAGTGTAAGGGTACAAGTCAAACGTATCCAGACTGTGTAACACCATTCAAGTGGATGAAAGCATTGTAGAGTATTTAGAACCAGCTAACAGAAAAAAATGATCAATGGTGTCTATAATATCTCTTTGCCTGTAACAATTTTTGTTTATACTACCACATACAATAAAATCCAGCGTTACAACATGATAAAATCAATGGAGACAGAAGAGCCATAGTTTGGTGTGGCTTTAAGACAAGATGGTATTAAATCAGCACTAGCAATTATTATGTCTTATTTTCTTCAAAGTAGCTGTTCATTGCAACACAGGCCATAATATCAAACAGCCCAGAATAAAGCCATTCCAATTAATGAGTGAAAATTTTATAAGGCTTCAAGGCCACATAATGGGGAATCATGGTTATCACACCTATCACCATGTACTAAATTAAAATCTAAATGGATCAAAGATCTGAATATTAAAACAGAAACACTAAATCCATTGGAGGACAAATTAGGTAGAAACCTTGAGGTTAAGCATTTCTTAAAGAACAGCACATTTTATTACAGATAGCCAGGTGAGGGGTAGGGGAGGGGGTTACAGGAAACTGAAACCTAAGGCTTTTACAGCTTTCTCAGGACATTGAAACTTAACCTAGAAAGATAGGAAGGGGGGGGGGGTTGAGCGGCGCATACAAAACAGAAATGAGGCACAATGGTTATAACTAGGCTATAACACTTTCTTGCATTCTTTTGTCAATATCCAGTCTTCTTCAGCACAGTATTTTTCTTACATATAATAGTCTGTTCTCTTCACTTAACAGTATGTCCTGGAACTCATTCCAGGCAAAGGCAACTTTCTACATTTTAACAGAAGCAAATTCCTCTTTGTGGAGCATGAGTTTAATTCAATGAACTTTTGGTGACATTTCAGCCTTCTTTCCAAATAGTCCACAAGTACAAACAGTGTTTCTATTAATAAACTAGGGGTATGAATTGTTATATTGTTGAAGATTATGTTTCTGTTCTTTGAATGTATATTTTGGAGAATACACATTCTGTTTTGGTGTATATTGACTTTTCCCCTTAATATAAATTCTCCAATGTTGCATTTCTGTCAACAGCACCAAGACCTGACTATCCTAATAATTACTAAAAGCAGTAGGTAAACAGTGTTCTGATTTTATGAAAAATATAATGTTGCACTTTGTTGATATTTAATTTTCTACTTCTCTTTGGTATAGGTAAATATGAATATCTTTTCATAGGCGAAGGTGCCCTTTTAAACCTATTAATTACACTTCATATCCTTTGCCACTTGTCTATTTTCTTAATAATTAAAATTGATGTGTATATGTGTTTGTCGGTCAATGTTACTTTCATATGTACTACAAAATTATAAATTTTGAAGTTATATTCTAATTAATAATATGATAATTGTATATAATTCCATAAACAATATATAATTTTCTCTCATGGCTTGGTCTTCTTTTCTGTGTGTACAATGTGAATGTATGTCTATTTTATGTTGCTCAGTTTTCAGTATTTTCTTGCTACCTCATTTTCATTTCTAATGAAGAATTCAAAGTCACTCCTTTTGCCAATGTTACGGTAGAGTTCACTGTATTACAACTATTTGTATTTGTACACTTGATTCATTTAGAGTTTAATCTTATGGTCTGAAGACACGTTTGTGAATTTAAACAGCAATTGTCTAATGAGAGCTGTTACTATAAAATGAAGAGCTTGGATTGTGATCTGTACATGATCAGTCATGCTGATATAGATATCCGTGTTATCCACTACAGGTAACTCAACCACGCATCCTGGTGCTGATGCTGAAGATGATGCTGACAGCAGTATGGATGTGGTGGTGGTGATGATGGTGCTGATTGGTGATGGTGGTGGTGATGACTGCAATGCAGAGATATGTAGTAGCTATTGTTGCATATGAAAGGGAAACTGTGAGACTTAAATGTTGGGGTTTTTTGCATCTTTTTAAATTAATGTGTATTGATTTGTAATAGCTAAATCTTGGAAAGCAACACAATGCCCATCAAACAAGAAATACATAAAAAGATGTGGTCTTTTTATACAGTGGACTACTACTTGACCATAAAGAAGGATAAACTTAAGACATTTATAGGTAAATGGATGCAGCCAGAAACCAGTGAAATAAATTAGACTCACATGTCTAAGTATTGTATTGGCTCCCTGGTTTGGGGAGCCAAAAGAATAAATATGGTCTAAAATACACGGTAGATATTGTGAAATGTGAAGAAATTATTCAAAAGAATAGAGAAACTAGGATGGGGAAAAAGAGAAAGGAAAGAAAGGAAAAGAAGAAAACAAAAACAAAATACAAAACAGTTATGCTGGTAGTTTCTCTTAGCTCATTGAAAGAAAAATTTGTGTCAATATTGTTTGGAGAATGTTTATGTCCACATCTTGTACTCTGATTATTTACATTAAATATAATAATATGTAATGTATTAACCATCATTATTCTCCTATTACTTTGTTATGAAGTTGTGCTTTCCTGTTTTCCATACAATAAAAATAATTAATGTGCATTGATTGTACAGATTAATGGATGTCACTCTGGCAGTTTTTTACATGCACATGAAACACTTTGTTAATTTTCACTCACCTATCTCCCCTTTCCTCACTCTCTCCACTAGGTTCACAATTTCTGATTCAATGTGTAAATATTTATGGTTTATATTCATCCCCCCATTCCTCACTGTTACACACCTGCCTCCCACCAATCCCTTCCTCTTCTTAATAACGGTCTCTCTTTTGAGTTTTTTCTTCTGCTTTCTGTAATTTTCATTGTATAAGTATTTCCCTTCCTTCACTGGATTGTTTCCTGGATTTTATTATTCTTTTTAAAGAGAATTTAAAGAGAATAAAACCCAACAAAATAAAGCAGAATAAAGTCAATCAAAACAAAACAATGAAAGTGACACAAGATTTCCAAATAAGATGATAGGAAATCAACAATAGCTACCATAATGCCTCTTGTAATCTTCAAAAGTGCTGCCCATACCATCAGACATAAATAAAATCAAACAAAACAGAACAGAATAAAACCAATCAAAGCTGAGCATTGAAGAAAACAAAACAGTAAAATGGAACAAAGCAAAAGTAAGAAAAATATTGGATTTCAAAAACAAGATAGAAGGAAAGCCCCCTAGTTGCCATAGTGCATATTGCTATTCTCTAAATCGATGCCCAGACTACTAGCTTTAGGCCTGCTAAGTCAATTGAACAATAAAAGCATTAAGTTTCTTTTGTACCTTAGTTGCTATCATCTCAGCCTGTGTTCTTCCAAATCAGTTAATTGCTTATTGCTGGGGTGCAGTAGTACAGAGGTGAAAGGCTGAGGGCTGGTGGGGTGATTCTTGTCTCCCAGTCCACACACTGGCTGGCATGTGGCAAAGGCAAACTGGCATCTTGTTTCTCCTCCTGGACCCCACCTGGCTGCAGCTGACTGTCAAGAAGGGTGAATTGGCTTCTTGGTTCTTCTTCTGAGCCCTGCCTGTCTGCCAGTGATTCATGGGAAGGATATATTGGCTTGATTTCTCTCCTCCCATGCCATGCATGACTGCAGCTGGCTCATGGGGAGAAAAAATTGGCTTCTTATTTCTACTCCCAGACCCTGAATGACTGCCACCAGTTCATGGGAAGGGCAAATTCACCCCTTTTTTTCTCCCCCTGGGCCCCACATCCATGCTGCTGGATCACAAGAAGGGTAGTCCTCTTGTTTCTCCACCTAGGCCCCTTCTGGCTGCCACTGGCTCATAGGAAAGGAGAATTGGCTTCTTGATTCTCCTCCTAGGCCTTGCCTGTCTGTCACTGGTTCACAGGAAGGGTGAACTGTGTTGTTTTCTATCCTCCCAGACTATGCACGACTGCTGCTGGCTCAGGGGAAGGATGAATTGACCTCTCCAACTTTATTGTACTAGTATCTTTTGTGAAGACAATTATTTTCTTTGTTTTTTCCTCTTCTACTTTATTAGTAGTGTAGAGTGATATTGTTCTTCACGTTGGTCTCTCACAGACCCTTGATTTCCCTTCTCTGTGTAGATGGAACTTCCTGGCTCTAGCACCTTAACAGCAGGAGCTCACGTGTCTCCTCTTTGCATCAAGGAGCCCAGCTCAAGCCAAAGCATGGGTTTGAGGAGGATCCCTTCAAGAAGTCAGTGTGTGGGTTCCAGGACATTCTCTGTCCCCTAAATGATTCTGAGGCCTCTTCCTAATCCTTACCATCAGCCCAAACCAGTGCCCCCAAACTGAGAGCTGAGGAACTGAGGATAAGAAAGGATATAAAGTGGTATGGTGGACTCACCTGTGGGTTCTTGCAGATCTGTTCCAGTTTTGGCCCTAGAAGAGATACCTCTGAGAATTTTTACCCCAATTCCCAAGCTGATTTTTGTCTCTTTATGCACCAGCAGCACCTAGGAGCCTGGGAAATGTTGGGAAGTGGCCTAGAGAGTGCCTGGACATTTTGAGTGGAGCTTCATGGACAGCACTGGGCAAGGGTAAATGGACAAGAGGTGGAGGGAAAGGTGGATATGAGGTTATTCTCATAAGGCATGGGCTAGAAAGGAAGACTTACTATATGCAGAAGTTGCCTGTACATATTGTTTCAGGGAACTGTTGGTTTTTATGAACAAAAACAGTCAGAGTTTACAAGGAGAACAATTACATACAGGGCACAGAATTTATAATATTATTTTATGATGGTCACCCAGAGTTAAATACAAGAAAGAGCAGAAAATCTGTCCATAACACTACAGATCTAGAAAATTCAGATGAGAACGTGGATCTCACAGCAATGTCCTGCATGAGTGAAGCTGGAAACCTAGAGCCTATGACAATACCTCTCATAAGTCAAACTGGAGGTCTAGAGCCCATGACAAGGACTCATGCAAGTCTGTTTATGAATTTGTGTTGGAAAGACCAAAAGATCAGCAGTGGAAGCTTGAAAGTCTATTGCAGCAGGATGAAGGATCTGTGCCAGTAGGTTGAGGGTTCTATATTGGAGCCAAGAACTTACTTTTTGACACTCAAAGACCAGGGCTCTCCTGAAAAGTACCACAGACATCCTCAGTGACAAGGAGGTCCTGAGCTCCTCCAATAAGAACAGTCGAATACACGTCAGCAAGCCAGTGTGACAATTTCTCCTTGAAATTAAATAGCACACATCTTCAAAACCAGGAAGTGATGCTCAACATAAGGACCAAAGCTTCCCCAAAGTGACCTGCAGCCATTCTCAGAGACAACATCCTGCTCTCCTCCAATGATAACAGCTGAATTCACATTGGGACAAGATCCTCCAGGAGAACCAGTGGCTCCAAACACCAGCAACACTTAGGAGAATTCACAATGCCTCCCTCTTCCTCTCCTCATCTCCTTTGTGCTGGCAACTTTCCTCAGGTGGGCCATCTACACTCAGCACCATGCTGATTTAATTCAGCTGTTGTTAAATTGACCACCAATTTTTAATTGATAACAAATAAGGAACAGGGAATTAAATGAGGAAAGATGGAGGTTTAAGGGAAGGGATGAGAAACAAGTCATATCATGTACATATACTGTTCCCCATGGTGACTATAAACTGCATGCACTCCAAACATGTACTCATAAAAAAAAAAACCTAACTCAAAAAATGAATAAAACTGGTTCTGAGCAAAGAGAACTGTGGATTTGACATAATTCAAGAAAGCAAACTTAAAATATTCCAAAAATGATAAATGAAAACTGCTCCACAGTAATTTAAAATATTCCAAAAATATTAAGTGAAAACTGCAGATATGATCAAAACACTATAATCCAGAGGAGGAGAAGATGGACTTACAGGAGCATGGAAATTGTGTGTTGAGAATCCTCACCCCAGACATAGTTACCTGGGATCACCTCAGCCTCCTCTGTCCTAGTGAAGCCTCTTCTACTGGTGGAGCCTGACTGTCCCCTGCTGGCCTTTTAGGTTTATGGAAGGGATGGGGCCATGCTGAATACCTTTTCCATCTCAGGAATGGTACTGTTTGGCTGAAGAATTCCCTCCCTAAGAGCCCTCAGTGCTGTGTACTGAAGACATGATGACCTTTCTCCACCAAGTCCAATTCACTTTCCCCCATCCATGCACAAAATAAAAGGGGGTGTATGGGAAACTAATCAGACACACGTTGAGAAGGATATGCAGAGATAGGGAACTTTTGGGGCCGCAAACATAAAACCTCTGGAATGCATGGTTAGAGATTAAAAGAGAGCCTGCAGGGCAAGTCCAAGTAGGAAGAAGACACACTGCCTGAAGGAATTCATGCTCTCACCTTGTGCTTCACATACCCCAATTCATTATTTAGATTGGCCCTGAGGTCAGCCTATAGCAGAGTACACTATTCTCCTCATGTCCCTAGGAAGGGAGTATTTACACCACTGCCACGGCAAATGTTATAAGCTTGGGCTTGGGAAGATGATTCTGTTCTTGAAGTGCTAGGGATCAACCCAGAATGTTCACACTGAGCTACAGCCAGAGCCCATTTTTCTTGCTTCCTTTGAGAGAAGATCACTTTAAATTGCTAAATCATCCAGACTGGGTTTGAACTTGCAATCCTCCAGCCTCAGCCTCCCAGAGTGCTAAGATTATGGGGCAGTAGCCTGCACCTGGCTAAAAATTTGTCTTCAGAGACCTGGTTCCCCAGTGTGGCATCCATCTGACACTTTATGTAGTGAGGTGTTGATTCCAAAAGATGACATTTCTCAGGAAACCACAAGGTGGAATTCGATGAAGAGTGAACAAGGGCGCAGCAGCAGAGTATTACACTTAGATTTGGAAGTTTGGGATCTACTTTTTACCCATTTATTCAGTTAATTCAGATCTGTTTTTACAGCTGTGTAGACAGATGCACTAGTAAATATCAAGGAATGCACAAATGAAGATGAAATGAATTACATAGAAGAGGCCTGGACCACGAGGCAAAATTTGCACAGTAACAAACCGGGCTAGGCCTTGGGCTAGGCATTGGGCTGGGCATTGGGCTGGGCCCTCCTCTGTTGGGGATGAGAAAAGAAGGGATGGTCAGGGAATGTCAGCTCTAGGAGGGAGGAAGAGTCACAGAATACTGGAGGAAGTGTCTTTCATACCCCCTCCCAGCCATTTTCCCTAACCTGAGGTGAGTTTATTCCTCTCAGTCCCCAACTTATAACCCCAGGACCTTTCAAGAACCTCTCAGAAACATTGGATTAACTCCCAGTCCTCTGTTCCTCAGAAGATGCATCATCCTTTGTCTCTTGTGTTCACCTGCTGGCTCCATCTTGGGGACTTTTTTGGCTGTGCCAAGCCTCGCATAGCAGAATCCCGAGGGCCACCAGGACCAGGCCAGTCATGCCCATGTGCACCCAGTTCTCCACTGTGTGATCCTGGGGGTGTGGGCCTGGGAAGAGTGGACAAAGAGCTCACAGAGTCAGGGAAGCCCAAGGTCACCTCTGCATTCCTGGGCATCCTCCCTCCCAGAGCAGCGCCTACTCTTGGTAGCCCAGCTCCACAGCTGAGAGCTGTGGGATCTGACTTGTTTTTGCTGGTGCAGTTGCCAGGAATGAGCATGAAGCAGAAGGATGGACAGGGGTTTCAGACCCCTGAGTCAGTGTCTCCCTGGGATTCTGTGTCAAATCCACTCCTCTTCTCCTAACTGTGACATGGTTCACAGCAAAGCCTTCCTGTGCTGTTGCAAATATATGCATGCAATTCAAGTGCATATCATTGTGCCAGGTGTGTGTGCATACATTGCAGCTGGGAATTTTGAGACAATGAAATGTAAGTAAATATATATCTACATGAAGTGAAAAAATAGTGTGTGACTTGGAAACAAACAAAAACTTGCATTTCCTGATGTTGATACCAATTTATCAGTATATAATCAGAGCCACACTGAAAATCCATTGAAGGGGACAGTGCCCCAGTAAGTTTATAGAAATCCATATTGATTGATCTAAACTGAAAGTTTCTTATATACACTTGGGTATTTTCAGTGATATAAAGAATTAAGCCCAGTGTGGAGTAGGCTTGTTATCCCAGCACTCAGGAGGCAAAGGCAGGAGGCCATTGAGAGTTCAAGACCAGCTCGGGCTACAAAGTGAGTTCAAGGCCAGTCTGAACTACATAGTGAAACCCTGTCTCCAAAAAAAGACAAACAAACAAACAAAAAAGGATTCAAAATCTCCTTTATTAATTATTGAAGTTGAAGAATTTTTTTAAATAACTAAAACTTGTATACTTTATTAGGAATAAAACATGCAATAAATTCTCAAGTAAGTGAAACGTTTTAATCTAGGAGCCTTATTAATAAAACAATATTGACAAGAATCTATGTAGTCAGACCCAAGGTGAGTGCAAAGAAATCTCAACAAATACCTACAAAAACACAAGGGCAAGAAAAAGAAAGAAAGTTACAAAAGATGACAAAGCAGTTATAAACCATTCACAAAAGGAAATACGAGCTTAACCTATGAATATTCTTGAATGGTAGTGGATTAAACTCTTCACTTAGATGTCTTTTAAAAAATTATTACAAGTCTTGTGGTAGAAAATGGATTTAATGAAATACCAAAGAAACCAATAACAAGACCCAACTGTGCACAGCGTACCTGACATATTTGAGAATACAGACTGAAGTCAAGGGGCAAAAGAGAAATTATAAGTCAGCAAAACTAGCTGGACTAGTAAGTCCGAAAGGCGAAAAGAAGTGAAGCAGGTTCGTACAGAATGATACAGGGTCTTCTCCAGAAACAACGTATAACAACTGTAAATATGTCCTGGAACACTTGTATAGTAATATATATGAACCAAATGGAAGACAGACCACAATAGATTAACAATAGTGGATTTAAGCATGATGCCTTTTAATATAACATATATCTTTGTTTCAATAAATTTTTAAAGTTCTCTTTTAATTTCCTTGTTAATCCATTGAATAGTTAGGAACTGGATCTCAGTTCCCATGTCTAAGTTTCTAAAAATACCAAAAGTCTTGCAGGTTTCAGATTTCTAGTTTTTTGCCAGCAAGGGTGAGTTTTTCTTTAAAATACATCAGAAGCAGAGAGCACAGTAGCTCTGAGCACACAAAGGCTGCAGAGCAGACGTGACCGGCTGGCAGGGATCCTCAAGGGAGCAGGTGAGCAGTGCGCAGCCTCTCTAGAGTCTCAGGTGTGCACTGAGTACAACACCCACAGATGACTCAGGAGGGGCAGGGTAACAGTGGCAGCAGGATTGTGTCTGCTGGGAGACGCAACTCCCTGTGTTCTGATGCTAACACAGGGACAGCAGGAGCCAGGCTGGGGCCTCCATCTTCAGTGCTGAATCTGAGAAGTCCCTGCACAGCTCACTCCATCCTCTCCCCTCCTCAGCTCTGTCTGTAGGGGAGGCCCTCCCTGTGAACCTCCCTTCTTGTGGCTTGAATCCTCAGTGTCCCTCAACTGTACTAAGAAGCAGGGCCCTGGGGCTGGGGATTTAAGCACCTGCCTTGCAAGCAGGTGGTCATGAGTTTGATCCCCAGTACCAATAAAAAGAAAAAAAAGTATAAAAAAAAGAAGCAGGGCCCTAAGTGTACTTTCAGTTCAGAAGAAATAGTCTCAGTAACCTTCTCTGAGACCATGAGCTCCAAAGGCTTACTGGGCAGTGACAACAAATATGGAACTGAGTCCTGAGAGCCATAGCACCTGTAGGTCCCCCTGAGGGCTGAGTTCCCAGCCGCCATGGAGAATTTGGCCCAGGACTGCTGAGCTTGGGACTCTGATCTCAGATGCAGAGGGGGATATGGCTGCCCCATCCTAGGACAGAAGGACAGTGTTCATTGGAAACCATGACTGACACAGAAGAGTCATGTTCTCTCCTGAGGGATACCATGTGTCCTGGCTGCACCAAGAGGGAGGGTGTGGCAGGGAGCTGTCCTGGAGACAAGGAGGTAGTGCGGGGCTTCTCCAGCTTGATCTGAGCTGAGGTCTCAGCAGGGCTGTCTCTGAGGACCCTCGCTCTCTGTCTGTCTCTCTTTCCTCTCACTTTGCCCCTCCTCTCCTCCGTCTCTGTCTCTCCCTCTATAAGACCCCAGCATCAACCTGGCCATCACCTCCTGGACTCCCCCCAGCAGGGCCAATGTAGAGTCTGTGTCCCTTATTGAGCTCTAGGTCTCACCTATGATCAAGATGTCCAGGGAGTCACTAGGTGATGACCATTCAGATGAAAGGCTGTGTCCACCATAGCATCTGTAGCATCTCCCATGAGAGCCACTTCAAGGACTCAGGGGAAAGTCAGCCTGACAGAGCCCAGCCTGGGGCTGCAGGCCAGGGTGCTAGAGGTCACCTGCCTCCTCCTTGGACAGAGAAAATCTGTCATAGCCAAGGTCAGAGTGACACTGGAGAGTCAGGTTGTGTCAAGGACCAGGACAGGACCATGCTGGTCAGGAGGGTGTGCTTCTCAGACATCTCTGGAGAGAGGATGAACCAGACTGAGGGGCAGATTCCTGACCGCCCCCCCCACCTTTCCTCCTTTCCTACTGTGCAGGTTTCCATGACTGTCATATTGAGGTTTCAAGCTCGGTAGATGTTGTGACCCAACTTGCGTCTGCAGACTTTTGTAGTAGGGTTCCTGTCATTAGTTAGGGGGTTCAAACATGATTGGCCAAAGAAAAGATTTTTCTCACCTGAGACCAGGATCTCCAGAGCATCACTGGACTCTAATCACACCAAAGATTTGTTCCAGAAAAAGCCATACCATCTGAATGTCCACATCTGCCTGGGGATCACAGGACCTACAGAGACAGGGCCTTGGCCTGCCCCCTGAGGCCTTGCTGTGAAACCAGGTCCCTGGAGAGCTTGTCTCCTCCTTTCTTAGTCACAATAAACCTGTGAACTCCCACCGATGAGTCACACCAGGGGGTCACATTCCCTCCTGAGGTCACCACAGGGCTGGTCAGGAATGAGAGGCTGGCTGGTTTTGTTGTAGACTCCTAGGAGAAAAGGAGGCAGCATGTGAAATGGACCCACACTTTCCACAGTATCCCCAGGGCTGGGCTGTGAGAAGTGACAACCTGGAGAGCAGACCCCTTCCTAAGGGCACAGCCTGGGGCTGGGACACTGAATGTCCTCTCACCTGTCACCACAGCTCCTAGAGTTCACTGTTCTCTGACTGGCCAGATGGCATTTGGTAGTAACAGTGATATCGCCCTGCATAGTGCACTGTCATGGACTGGATGGAGAACTTGGCCTTGTTCCTGGGCTCAGGTGAGGTCTGTGTGTCTGTGAATGCTGGGTTTCCTTCTCTGAGCAGATGGTATTGCTGGATTCCCAAGGTCCCCTCATACCCAAGGGTTGCAGGTTCCCTCTGTGGTATCACAGGTCCTGGCTCAGCCCAGAGCCTGGGTTTGGGCAGGGTCCCTGCAGGGAAATCACATCAAGACATTTTTCTTCCCGTCAGATCCCAGCTCTCAGCCACAGGACCCTCCAGACTTCCCAGTATCAGCCCACACCTGCTGTGCTCCATTTCTACTGCCCAGGAGTGGTCCCTTGTCCCCAGGAAGAGGAGGGACCCATGACAGCTGGGACACACTCACCTGTGTGCACTGGGATTCTGGGGCCCAGACTCAGCCCTGGAAGAGAGTTACCTGTGAGAGGTTTGCCCTAGACCTGAATAGCTCCTCTGTTCTCTGGAGCCTCCTGAGCTCTGGGTCACTGATGGACTAGTGCCTGACTTTTAGGTCAGGACCCTCCTAGACCACAGTGTCCAATCCTCTTTTCCCAGCTCACCCAGGCAAAGCAGGGTTGTGAGTGTTGGGGTCATGGTGTCTCCAACCACTGACCGGACTGTGTAGCTAGAAGAGACTACAATGCCTGGCAGGCCACACACACAAGATGTGGCTACTTCAATGTTGGGTCTCCAAGTTACAGGGTTTTTACAACAGCTCTGTACAGGAAGAGGAACTGCCCGCCCTGAGTCTGGCTGTGGCTTTCCCAAGGCTGAGGCAGGCCAGTATCCAAGTTCTTTTCACACAGAAATCAGGGCTCTGCTTCCCCATCCACTGTCTACCTGATCTGTCCTTACCTCTCTGAGACCAGCACACAGCAGAAAGTACCCCTGGAGCCATCCTGAACTGTCCCCTCCAGGAGCTGATCCCCAGGGCTGCTCCTTCCTCTCAGAGCCTCCCATAAGTCTCCTCCCTTCCTTAGCCTGTCCTGCTGCAGGTGGACAAGAACAGAGATACATTCAGCCCTGACTGTCAGCTCCCTGGAGCCAGTTGTGCCTCTGACAGAAGTTTATGGGCTAGGGAAGACAAGCCCTTGCTTTTTCAGACCTCATGTTACTGCCATTGTGTCCTCCTGCCATTGTCCATGCCACCCAGCCATGCCCACCGGGCACTCACCATGCACAGTCACAGTGCCAGGTGTGAGTTGTTGGTGAAGCTGAACCTCTTTTTCCCTGGACCCCGGGAATCAGACCTTTGAGGTCAGATGATGAGTGCTTCAGAGAAGGGGCACAGAAGGAACAAGATCAAGGCCCATGAACCACCTCGGCCTGTGCCCAGCCGCGCCTGGCCATCGGTGTGCAGAGGAGGAGCTGCGCGGATCCGGAGCGCCTGCAGAAGCCCCTTCCTTTGTCTGGAGGAGGAGGGATCCCGGGTTCCTGAGGCACCTCGGCCTGTGCCCAGCCGCGCCTAGCCATCGGTGTGCAGAGGAGGAACTGCGCGGATCTGGAGCGCCTGCAGAAGCCCCTTCCTTTGTCTGGAGGAGGAGGGATCCCGGGTTCCTGAGGCACCTCGGCCTGTGCCCAGCCGCGCCTAGCCATCGGTGTGCAGAGGAGGAGCTGCGCGGATCCGGAGTGCCTGCAGAAGCCCCTTCCTTTGTCTGGAGGAGGAGGGATCCGGGGTTCCTGAGGCACCTCGGCCTGTGCCCAGCCGCGCCTAGCCATCGGTGTGCAGAGGAGGAGCTGCGCGGGTCCGGAGTGCCCGCAGGAGGCCCTTCCTTTGTCTGGAGGACTGTGGATATCTCTGCAAGCAGGGAGGGATCACAGGCTCCTGAGGCACTGCGGTCTGTGGTGAGTACCCTAACCCGGCTGCGATCCAAGAGCTGTGGATCTACCAAGGGGCAGGTGCGCGCACAGTGTCCCTGAGGCCCAGATTGTCTGGAACCGCGGAGTTCTGAACAAGCAGAGGAGGGCCATTGGTTCTGAAGGCCCAATGGCCTGGGGTAGAGTGGTGCCAGAGTCTCAGTAGCTGCAAACATAGAAGGGGATTTTCAACAGATCCTGAGGAGGCTTTCAAATAACACTTGAAACACAGAAATATAGGAAAATGACAAAACGAAAGACCAAATTACAACCTCAAACCTCCAGCCCATCACAGGAAACCCTAGGAGAAATGTATTTAGAAGAAAATATATCCCATCCTCCTCATATATCAGAAACAATAGCTACTGAAGTTGACAAGCAACTCCAGGAAGCTTTAAAGAAATTCAAACTCGAAATAATATCCCAGATAAAAGAAGAAATGATAAAAGAAATGAAAGAGATTCTAAATATATCTAAAGAAAACACAGATAAAAAATTGGAGGAACTAAACAAAAAGATAGAATCCCTAGACGAGCAATATAAGAAACAAACAGAATACATAATGCAGATGCACAGAGATATACAGGAAATAAAAAACTCCACTGAAAGTTGTAAAAACCGCCTTAATGAAAGTGAAGATAGAATTTCAGACCTTGAAGACAGGATTGCAGCTAGTGAACAGGAAAGGAAAGATCTTTTAAAAATAACAAGGAATCAGGAAACAACAATTCAACAACTGCAAGATGATGCAAAGAAGAATAACATAAGAATGATAGGGATTAATGAAAAAGAAGGAGACAACATAAAGGATATCAAGAGGATATTTAGAGAAGCAATAGCTGAAAATTTCCCAAGCATGAGATCAGAAACTGACATCAGGATCAGTGAAGCATATAGAACTCCAAATAGTCATAACCAAAATAAAACTACACCCAGACATATAATAATCACCATCCCAGAAATCCAACACAAGAATAGATTATTAAAAGCTGTCAGAGAGAAAAGACAGATCACTTATAAAGGAAAACCTATACGAATCACAGCAGACTTCTCAGCACAAACAATAAAGTCAAGAAGAGCATGGAGTGAAGTATTCCAGATCCTAAAGCAAAATGATTTCCAACCTAGACTGATATATCCTGCAAAACTATCATTTAAAATAGATGGTGAAATACGATACTTCCATGACAAAGAACAGCTGAAGAACTTCATGAACACCAAACCAACCCTGCAAAAAATATTGAAAGACACTTTAGATACACAAAGGAAAAAACCACTAAGCAAAGCAAATAATTAAACAGAACAGAAAGATAAAGATGCAACAGCAGAGAGATAAGAATCCTACAATTAACCAACATTTAACAGTAATAACCATTAATGTAAATGGTCTCAATGCACCAATCAAAAGAAACAGACTAGCAGAATGGATCAAGAAACAAAATCCAACCATATGCTGTTTACAGGAAACCCATCTAACCCAGAAGGATATTCACAGACTGAAAGTCAAAGGATGGAAAACAATTCTTCATGCAGCAGGAATCGAAAAAAAGGCAGGAGTACCAATTCTGTTTGCAGACAATGTAAACTTTAAACCAACAATGACCATAAAGGATAAAGAAGGTCACTACATACTCGTAAGGGGAAAACTCCAAGATGAAGAGATAACTATCTTAAATATATACGCACCAAACTCCAGAGCGCCCAGTTATATAAAACAATTATTAACAGAAATGAAAACTCAAATTATCAGTAACACAATTGTAACAGGAAACGTTAATACGCCATTGACACGAAGGGACAGATCGACCAGACAGAAAATGAGTAAAGAAATAACAGAACTGAATCATGCCTGTGAACAAATGGGTTTGATAGACATATACAGAATGTTCCACCCAACAACATCAGAATACACATTCTTCTCAGCAGTACATGGATCATTTTCTAAAATAGACCATATATTAGCTCATAGAACATATTTAAACAAGTGCAAAAGAGCTGAAATCATCCCTTGCATGTTATCGGATCACAGCGCTCTGAAATTAGAAATTAACGATAAAAGATACTGCAAAAATCCCACAAACACATGGAAACTGAATAACACACTCTTGAGTAATCAGTGGGTCACAGAAGAAATTAAAGAAGAAATCAAACAATACCTAAAAGAAAATGAAAATGCAGATACAACTTACCGGAATCTGTGGGATGCAATGAAAGCCGTCCTGAGAGGAAAATTTATTGCACTGAGTTCCCACATCAGGAAAACAGAACGAATACAAATAAATAACTTGATGCTACACCTCAAACAGCTAGAAAAAGAAGAGCAAGTCAAGCCCAAAGCCAAAAGAAGAGAGGAAATTATAAAAATCAGAGCAGAAATCAATGCAATAGAGACTAAGAAAACAATCCAAAGGATCAACAAATCAAAGAGTTGGTTCTTTGAAAGAATAAATAAAATCGATAAGCCCCTAGCCAACCTTATTTAAAAAAGGGAAGAAAAAGCTCAAATTCATGCAATAAGAAATGAAAAAGGAGAAGTCACTACAGACCCAATAGAAATACAGAAGATCATCAACACCTATTTCGAAAACCTCTACTCTCAAAAGTTTGATAACACAGAAGAAATAGACAGTTTCTTAGAAGCATATGAAGTGCCAAACCTAGATCAAGAGGATGTAAAATTGTTGAATAACCCAATCTCGGTTACTGAAATTGAAAATGAAATTAAGTCCTTACCCACCAAAAAGAGCCCAGGCCCAGATGGATTCACTGCAGAATTCTACAAGAAATACAAAGAAGACCTAATGCCGACACTCCTCAAATTATTCAATGAAATTGAAAGGGAAGCAATCCTTCCTAAGTCATTGCTGGAAGCAAATATCACTCTAGTACCAAAACCTGAGAAAGACCCAACTAAAAAAGAGAACTATAGACCGATCTCCCTAATGAACACAGATGCAAAAATCCTCAATAAAATATTGGCAAATAGGATCCAGCAAATCATCAAGAAGATTATACACCATGACCAAGTGGGATTCATACCAGGAATGCAAGGATGGTTCAACATATGCAAATCAATAAATGTAATCCACCATATCAATAAAGCCAAAAGTAAGAACCACATGATCATTTCTATAGATGCAGAAAAAGCCTTCGATAAGGTCCAACATTTATTCATCATAAAAACTCTACAGAAAATTGGAATAGATGGTCTTTACCTCAATATAATAAAGGCCATTTATGACAAACCAACAGCCAGCATCATACTAAATGGCCAAAAATTGAAAGCCTTTACTTTAAAATCAGGCACAAGACAAGGATGTCCTTTATCACCACTCGTATTTAATATAGTACTGGAAGTACTAGCCAGAGCAATTAGGCAAGAAAGAGAAATAAAAGGGGTAAAGATAGGAAAAGAAGAAGTTAAGTTGTCATTGTTTGCAGATGACATGATACTCTACATAGAAGACCCCCTAAGCTCCATTGAAAGACTCTTAGATACAATAAATAAATTCAGTAATGTGGCTGGATACAAAATCAATACTCAGAAATCAATAGCATTCCTATACACAAACAACAAAACCACAGAGAGGGAAATAAGGGAAACTGGACTATTCACATTAGCAAGCAAAAAAATGAAATATTTAGGAATTACTCTTACGAAAGAAGTGAAAGACTTATACAGTGAAAACTATATTACACTGAAAAAGGAAATTGAAGATGACCTCAGAAAATGGAAAGACATCCCTTGCTCATGGATAGGAAGAACAAACATTGTGAACATGGCCATTCTCCCAAAACTCTTATACAGATTCAATGCAATCCCAATAGAAATACCATCAACATACCTTATAGATCTAGAGAAATCACTCCTAAGTTTCATCTGGAACCAGAAGAGACCTAGAATCGCAAAAGCGATTCTAAGCAGCAAAGACAAAGCAGGAGGCATCACAATCCGTGACTTGAAATTATACTACAAAGCAACAGTAGTAAAATCAACATGGTATTGGAATCAAAACAGAGCTGAAGATCAATGGAATAGATTAGAATATACAACCACAACTACAAACACACTCAACCACCTTATCTTTGATAAAGGAGCCAAGCAGGTTCACTGGAAGAATGACAGTCTCTTTAATAAATGGTGCTGGAAAAACTGGCTCTCCATTTGCCAAAAACTAAAGCTAGACCCATGTCTATCACCATGTACTAAATTAAAATCTAAATGGGTCAAAGATCTGAATATTAAAACAGAAACACTAAATCTATTGGAAGACAAATTGGGTAGAAACCTTGGAGACATAGGAGTAGGTAGAGAATTCATGAATAGGACTCAAACTGCACGGGAAATACTTCCCAGAATCAATAACTGGGACCACTTCTTATTAAAAAGTTTTTGCATGTCAAAAGAAATCTCCAGCATAGTGAAAAGAAAACCCACAAACTGGGAAAAGATTTTAGTGAACTCTCTCTCAGACAAGGGACTCTTGTCTAAAACATATAAAGAATTAAAAAAACTCAGACCTCCAAAATTCAAAGATCCAATCCAAAAATGGGCATCTGAGATGAATACGCAATTCTCAGATGAAGAAATGCAAATGGCAAACAAATACATGAAAAAATGCTCATCATCATTGGTCATTAGAGAAATGCAAATTAAAACCACACTGAGATACCATCTCACTCCTGAAAGAATGGCCAGGATCAAGAAAACCAACAACAACAAATGCTGGAGAGGCTGTGGGGAAAAAGGAACTCTCCTGCACTGTTGGTGGGAGTGTAGACTGGTACAGCCTTTGTGGAGGTCTGTCTGGAGGTTTCTCAAAAAGTTGGGATTGGAAATCCCATTTATTCCAGCTATCCCACTTCTAGGCATATTCCCAGAAGAACTGAAAGCATCATACCACAGGGATATATGTGTACCTATGTTTATAGCAGCACAATTTGTAATCGCCAGATCTTGGAAACAACCCAAGTGTCCATCAACTGAGGAATGGATAAAAAAGTTGTGGTATTTCTATACAATGGAGTATTATTCAGCTATAAAGAAGGATCACATTGAGATATTTATCAATAAATGGGCGCAGCTTGAGACCATACTCATAAGTGAAATAAATCAATCTCGCATGTATGAATACCGAATAGTTTCCCTAATGTAAATAATGATTCAAATATATAAAAATATGTGATAATCATGATTCCCCATTAGGTGGCCTTGAAGCCTTATAAAATTTTCACTTATTAATTAGAAAGGCTTTATTCTGGGCTTTTTGATATGGAAATATTTGAAGCTATAGTATATGAAGTTTTATCCAAATATTTTAAGGAAAAAGCCAGACACTATGGTAACTACTATTCTTTAAAAAAATTATTTAGCTATTTCTTATGTTTATTTTAATTAAGGGAAAAATTTAAAAAATTAGGATATATAGTAGTAACTCTTTTTGATCTCCTATTAACTTGTTTTGAAGTCCTGTAATACTCCCAAGATCTTGTTTTGACTGATTAGACTCTGTTCCATTCTGTGCGATAGTAGCAAATTAGTAGGCAATAAGATTCACAAAGATGCCCATTCTGGTTTGACTATTGTCTCCTTTGGAAGTCCTGTAATGTTCACAATGCAATAATGAATTTGAAGGCAATAAGATTCACAAAGATGCCCATTCTGGTTTGACTATTGTCTCCTTTGGAAGTCCTATAATGTTCACAATGCCTAAGTTTTATTGGTCTTGTTCTCCACTGTTTTGTCCAACTTTATAATATCTAATGAGATAGACAATTCCTTTTAAGGAAACAAGAGACAATGTTGATAACCATTGTTAATAACCTTGTACTCTGTTCTACATCATGTGCTATGTCTATCCTTGGTTTTGACTTACAGCTTTGTTTTGCCATATTTGACTTTATTCTCTCCCCCCCCAAAAAAGTAATAAGAACTAAGGAGTAATAAAATCCAAAATGTGTAAATTTTGTTGTAAAAAAGAGAGGGAGGGAAAAAAAAGAGCTCTAACGGATATAACAGCAAGTGTGTTTAGGGATGTTAAATAGCTGACTATATTAATGTTTTTGGATCATTGAACACAGCTGTTTGCAGTCTCTCTGTTTGAATGTCTACTTTGTATTCTTTGATACTGTGATTTGAGCAACTATTTCCAAGATGATAATATGTAATCTATTAACAGGTGATTTCTTACTGTTATGTTTTTTTTTTTGTAGTTCTGTATTATGTGTAACCTTACACTGCTTTGTTTTGTTTTGTGTTTTTCTCTTTTTCCTCTTAAATAAAAAAAAAAGGCCCATGAACCAATTTCAGGTCAGGGCAAATCTGCAGACAGGAGGGGACACAGGCTGAGGCCAGGGAAAGACCATGGTGTGGTCAGAGCTTCTTCTGTGAAGAGGAGCACAGAGAACTCAATCACCCAGAGTGTGGCCCCTATCCCTGATATTCCCTGGATGAATGAGTTTCATCTTTAAGGGGACAGAAAAGCTTTAACATGTACAGTTTCCTGGTTTCTGCAGAGCACTACCAGGTGGGGATGCCACGCAGGAGGACTGCACACCTGGAAACCAGTAGTGACTCTGGGGCTGGAGCTTGAGCTCTATAGAGAGCCCATGTGTGTCCTCTGTGGGAGTGTGGGTTTCCCCTGGAAACTTACACAGACCTGATCCCAGGAACTCATGTGAGGTGGAGCAGGCTGCAACTGGAAGGCTTCCCTCCCCATAGCACATGTGGAGGGCATGATGGTGCTTTCCAGCTCCCCTTGTGCCAGGGAGCCATGAAGAGCAGGCATAAGTGTGTCAGTGACTCAGAGAGGGCCTGCTGTCTGTGAGTCTGTGTGTCTGCCCGCCTGTCTGTGTCTGTCCTTCTGTTCACAAGGGCAAGTGGGGAGCTCTGCTTATGCTACACTGCTGTGATATCACAGAAGCTGTGTGACTGGAAAAAGACAGAGCCCTGCGGAGTATCTGATTGGTAAGAGTGGGAACAACAGAGGCCTCAGAAGATGAAGCAATGAGCAGAATGGGCAGCAGAGCCTGGAGTAGAACAGAGAGAGGCCACTGTAGTGGCACAGACAGGATGGCTTGGGTCCTCACTGCAGCCTGCAGGGTGCACAGGGCAGGGGATCCGGAGAGGGAGACTTGGCGTACAGGTGTTTGCTGCTTACCAGTGTGGAGGGGAAGACAGGACCCATGGCTGCTCCTCTTCCCACCTGGGTGGACTGAAGAAGCCAGAGGGCACTGAAAGCTGGGTGAGTTAGTTAGGAGGAGGCAGGAGAGGTACCTAGGGCTTCATGCAGAGCAAGGCCTCACTTCTGGGCTGAGCCTGTGTTCTTTTCCACTCTGCTCCAGACTCCCCCATCTTAGGAAAAGGCAGCACCTCCTGTACAGGCTCCCAGTCAGCACTGCTGAGCAGTCCTTGCCGCCTCCCCCTCTGCTGAAGACTGCAAGCTCCTTGCCTGACACTGGGCCCTCTCTGTGCTGCACACATGGTGTGCCTGTTTTCCAGGTAAGATGTGGGTGACATTTACCTGTGGCCACCTAGGGCATGTGCCATCCTATCCTTCTAATTCACACTTGGAAGATAGCAATGACCTCACCTCCCAGGGGTTATTTGGGATCAGCTCTTCCCAAAGGTGCTCAGTGCAAAGGGATTTCCACCGTGAGATGCAGACACCTGGCGGAGAATCAGAGGATGTGAGAGGCGTAGCTCAGCCTGAGTACTGCATAAGTACATGCTGTCCCTGAGCCTGATGGAAATGGGTCACCAAGGAAGGACACCTGACCCTAGACACCTAGGGCTTCCCTAGGGACATGGGCACTTCCTCCTGGGGTTAGGAGTCTATCAATCATCAGTACTTTCTATTATTGTCTTCTTGCATCTTGAATGCTGTTGAGGAAAATTCTGTGACCCAATATAGAGCCCACGGCCCATGGTGCTACCCCTCCTCTCCCTCCACTGCCCTCAGCTTTTGCTTTCTGCCTGTGAGCTCCCCTGTTCCTGGGGTGCAGCTTGGACAGGTCCCGCAGCACAGGATGCTTTGGGAAGCACACAGGACCCAGTTCATCATTCCTCTCTGCTGTGCAGTGTACCTGTGTCTCATGCTTCTTTGAGGGAACAATGTTGCATTCTATGAAAATCACAATTTCTGGCCCCACTTCAAAACTTGGACAAGTTCTGAGGCTCTGAACACAATCATATAGGTCAGGATCCCATGGGCTCCTAGCTTACATTAGATCTGAAAGATTTTAGCCATTGTAACTTCAAAAGCTTCTCCTCAGCCCCCTTCTGAAGTGTCCAGTTACATTTCTGTTATGTGGCTTCACCCCAGTCCACAGGTCAGCAGTCTCCTTTATTTTAACGCTTCCTCTCTCACTTTTGTCACCAAGAGTCTTGTGATGCCATCAAATCCAAGCAAGGAGGGGTCCATTCTGTAGAGAGTGAAGACAATCGTGGCTCATGCCAAGACACCATTCAGCACCCAGGAGTTCCTGGAGCGGGGCTGGAAGCAGAGGATGAGGGGTCATTGCCAGTGCATGAGACCTGGCCAAGGAGCCCTGATTGAAGCCACTGTCCCCTTTCCCAGATGGCACCTGTGGCCTTGGCTGTCCCTAGGCATAGCTCCCTCTCACTAGCAGCCCAGACCTTGATGCCCAGCCCAGTCTCACCCTAAATAAAAGGTCTTGTGTCAGGCATAGCTGGGAAACCAGCATCTGTGTTTGACGATAACTTAAAGGCCAAAGGGTGATCCCCATCCTATCTCCAGATTCCCAGGTCACAGCCCTACTGCCTGAGGACAATGCAGAGACTTCAGTGCCAACTTCTACACAGATCACTGCTGGGATCACCAGGTGCAGAGAGCAGAGCTGGGACCCTCGCTTGGCCACTACCCCCCAGATTCTCAACCTGGACCCTCAACTTTGGAGGAAGATCCAGTGTCCCCCAAAGGGATCTCGAACATGGGTGGCTTCATACTGTAATGTCTGAGGCTGACACAGGGTAGGGTTTGTGTGCTCCCAGTCTCCCAAAGTTCCTATGGGTCTATGGCAGACACCTGGGCAGAGCCACTCAACTGATTTGCTGAACTGTGCTGTAGTCACCCATCTGCCTCAAGAATCTCCTGGGAACCATTCTCCCATGGATGCCTCTCTGAAGGTCTCCAAAGACTCCCACATGCCCTTCTGACCCCAAGGCTCTAGCTGTGTCTCTACACTGCCACTGTGACTTTGTAGTCTTGAGCCGCAATGATGATGAATGACGGATGTAACTGGCATGGGCTAGTGCTGAGACTCTGGCATGGGCTAGTGCTGTTTGGAGCCTAAGAGTTTGCTTAACATTACTCTCACTCTGTATGTCTTTTGTTATATTTTCCATTGGGTGTTTAAAACTAAGACATTGTAAAACTTGTGTTAAGTAAAACTAATTGTTCTATTTATCTGTCTATCTCCATCATCATCTATCCATCCATCTCAAGGTCAGTGAAGGCTCCTCAAGGATTACTTATTATGTGAGGAGCCTCTAAGCTCCTCTATAATATTTCACTATGAATACTGAAGTGTAACTTGTCAGGATGGCCGTAGTTTGCCCATGTGGCTTCCCTTGGAAGTCTGGCAGGCTTTCCCTCTTTTGTAACCCTCCTTTGACCAAAAGGTACCCTTGTCGACTCCTGCCCTCTGGAGTCCAATAGTCTCCCTCCTCAGGAGGTTGAGTAACCCACTGGACCTGTCCCATTATACCTGGGTCATTGATGACCTTGGAGGCCAATGGCCACATTATTGCATGTTTTCTTGACTCAGTTCAGGTTTGATTCCCCAGCCTCAATTGTTGAATAACCAGAAGATCAGTTACACTATTGCTGAAGTGCAAAAAGTAGGTTTAGCTATTCTAATCTTGTATATTGACCACTTTGAAATATAAAGTATGGCAGAGAACTTTTATTTATTTTATCAGTCATAATCTTTTAGAAGCCAAGTTCCTGCAGAATGTCAATAGATAACAGTTGCAAAAGATGTTTAGGGAAAATCTGAAATGAAATGTAGACATTTTTGTAGAACAATTATAATGACATTATTACACTGGAAACATCAAGTTTTACAATTATCTCTGAAATATATTGAAATGTTCACTTTGCTAATTGGTTAGCTTTGTTCAGGTATTAAATACTAGAGGACATAAAGCTCTCATCTAAATTTGCTATCATTAGTAAATATCCTTTTAGGCAGAATGTACTTGTTTATAGATATATTTCATAGGTTATTATTTCCTCATTATTAGAGGGACTTTACCTGGACTGTATAATGTTTAGGTTTATATAACAATTAGAACACAGTAATATAAAATCACACAAACATAAACCTGAAAAGATTGACCATCACAAACAACTGTATTCTGGAGGTTATTAGCAAGACAAGAGATTTTTCCAGAGCTCTGTGTCTTTGAGACTTGTGTACTCCCATCTGTCTTGGTTTGACCTCCAAACTGGGAACAGCTATCATTGTATGAACTGAGCTCATTGTCTTGCAGAGCTGAAGAATGAAATTGTGGACAGAGAAGGTTAAAGTGGAAGTGCTTACTGGAAATATGAGAAAAGAACAATACCCAAGGTTAGGAGTCATTTCAGAAGAGGGAGGTGCCCCATTTTTCTACTTTTTAGTTGTGTAGTCTTTGTAGCATATCCAGTGGTAAGCAAAGTATTCCAGTTGAACAATATTAAAACTTTGTATGAATACTTAGAGTTATCTGTGTTTGTATATATGGATATACAGTAAAATGCACATAATTACAGATGTGTATATATGACTTATGTATACATGTATAGCTGTATACATATTTTAAGCAAGAAAACTAGATTCAGAATCGAAAAATTTAGTTCCAGCCTATTTTAACATATAAATTTTATCAATAAATGGCAGTGACTCTGATGTGATTACAGTAGTATGTATGATAATATGAAATAAAGGCAATGCACCCAACCCAACTTCTTCCTGTGTACACTTAACTGTTACTTGTTCTCTGTTTTATTGCTGCATGACTCCAGCACATACTAATGGCACTCAATGTGTGAAGCTGCAACACACACATCACACATTTGATTCATGTTTCACCCTTTCCACACCTCTCCCTTCTTCTAATCTTTCTCCAATTCTTGAAAAATTTCTATCTCCTTCTTTTTATGATCTATTTTTATTTTGTTCTTTAATTACTTATACTTAATGTCACTTTTGTATTTTACCTTAAACATGAGATAGTTTTATTTCCTTGTTTGATGCAATATTTAAACTTTGGGTATGATTTATTTAACTTAAAATTCTGATCTCATATATTCAATTTTCTAAAAATAAAACGAATTTGCCTTTTTAATGCCAGAGTAATGCTCCATTGTGTGTAAGTGCCACATTTTTGTTCTGTCTTTTTGTTTCCTATTAATTCTTTGGTTTCCTTATATGTGAGAAAACACGGGATTCAAGCTTGTGTGACTGGTTTATTTTATTTAGCATTGTTTTCAAGGTACATCCCTTTTCCTACAAATGTTTCAAATTAATACTTCTTAAGAGAAAAATAGTATATCATTGTATGTATCACCTTTTATTTTCTAGTTTTTTGTTTCTTGGTGTTTGGAGACAGGGTCTTACTAAGTAATTCAGGCTGGCCTTGAAATCAATAGGAAGCCCAGGCATCCCTCAAATTCAAGGTGCTCCTTGTACCGTAGCTTCTGCTTTCCAAAGTGTTTGAATTTGATATATGCCACTTTTCTGGTTTTTGATGTTATGTCTTGGGCAGCTGAAATTCTGTTCAAAAGATTTTTGCCCACACGTATGATTTCAAGCATTTTGCGTACCCAGACTGCTAGGAGGTTAAATGATTCTGTTTCACTATTTATATTTAAAGGCATTTTGATTTTAGTTTAGTACTTATTGAGGGATGTGTCTCTCACTGACCTCCTGTTCGTATGTAGCCAGCTCTCTAAGGCCCATTTGCTAAAGAGGGTGACTTTTCGTTCCTGTGGGTCAAGTAAGTCCAGCAGAGGCATAGAACTCTCCTGTTCACCTGGGGGCAAGGCCTGGCTCCCTGGTGGTCCAGTAAGACCAGCGGAGGCAAGGAACCCCGCCTTAGGCCAGCGAACTGTTTTCTATGCCTGGGGCCCAGGATCCGGCTTCCTGTGGTTCCAGTAGGTCCAGCAGAGGCTTGGAACTCTCTTCTTTGCCTGGGGGTGAGGCTCCAGCTTCCTATTGGTTGAGTGAGTCCAGTGGAGGCAAGGAACCCTGCCCTAGCCTGGTGAACTGTTTTCTTCACCTGGGGCCCAGGATCCAGCTTCCTGTCAAAATCAGTGAGTAAGGAGGGGGCAGGGAATTCTGTCCCAGCCTGGCTGACCTCTCTACCTCACTTGGAACAATACCTGAAGTTCAAAAATATAGGAAAATGACAAAACAAAAGACCAATATGCAGTCTCAAACATCCAGCCCATCCCAAGAAAGCCTAAGAGCCATGTGTATGGAAGAAAATATATGCCACATACCTGAAATACCTGAAATAATTAGGAACTGAAATAAAGAAGCAACTCTGGGAAGCCTTAAAGGAAATCAAACTAGAAATAATCTCTCAAGTAAATGAAGAAATGATAAAAGAAATGAAGGAGATGCTGAAAATATCTAAAGAAGACACAGTTAAAAAATTTGAGGAGATAAACAAAAAGATAGAATCCCTGGATGAACAATATAAGAAACAGACAGAATATATAAGCAGGTGCAAAGGGATATACAGGAAATCAAAAACTCCATCGAAACTTGTAAAAACCGCCGCAATGAATGTGAAGATAGAATTTCAGACCTTGAAAGCAAGATTGCAGCCAGTGAATAGGAAAGGAAAGATCTTTTAAAAATAATAGGAAATCAGGAAATAACAATTCAACACCTGCAAGGTGACGCAAAGAGGAACAACATAAGGTTAATAGGGATAAATGAGAAAAAAAAAGGGAACAACATAAAGGATGTCAAGAGGATATTTAGAGAAGTAATAGCTGAAAATTTCCCAAACATGAGATTGGAAACCAATATCAAGATCAATGAAACATATAGAACTCCAAATAGCCATAACCAAAATAAAACTACACCTAGACACATAGTAATATCCATCCCAGAAATCGAACAAAAGAATAGAATATTAAAAGCTGCAAGAGAGAAAAGACAGATCACCTATAAAGGAAAACCTATCAGAATCACAGCAGACTTCTCAGCACAAACAATAAAGTCAAGAAGAGCATGGAGTGAAGTATTTCAGATCCTAAAGGAAAATGATTTCCAACCTAGGCTGATGTAACCTGCAAAACTGTCCTTCAAAATATATGGAGAAATAAGATACTTCCATGACAAAGAACAGCTGAAAAACTACATGATCACCAAGCCAACCCTGCAAAGAATACTGAAAGACAGACCAGATGTATCTAGGAAAAAACCACTAAGCAAAGCAGACAATTAAACAGAACCAAAAGACAAAGATGCAACAGCAGAAAGATAGCATGTCAACAATAAACCAAAATATAACAGTTATAACAATTAATGTAAATTCTCTCAATGCACCAATTAAAAGAAACAGACTGGCAGAATGGATCAAGAAACAAAATCCAACCATATGTTGTCTACAAGAAACCCATCTAACCCAAAAGGATACCCACAGACTGAAAGTCAAAGGATGAAAAAAAATACTTCATGCAACAGGAACCCAAAAAAAAGTGGGGGTGACTATTCTGTTTGCAGACAATGTGAACTTCAAGCCAATAATGATCAGAAGGAATAAAGGTCACTACATACTGGTTAGGGGAAAACTCCAAGAGGAAGAGATGACTATCTTAAATATATATGCACCAAATTCCAGGGCACCCAGTTATATAAAACAAGTACTAACAGAAATGAAAAACCAAGTTAACAGTGACACAATTCTAACAGGAGATCTTAACACACCATTGACCTCAATGGACAGATCAACCGGACAAAAAATCAGCAAAGGAATAAAAGAACTGAATCGTACCTGTGAACAAACGGAATTAATAGACATATATAGAGTATTCCACCCAATGACAACAGATTACACATTCTTCTCAGCAGTGCATGGGTAATTTTCTAAAATAGACCATATATTAATTCACAAAACATATCTAAATAAATGCAAAAGGGTTGAAATACTATCAGACCATAGCGCTATGAAATTAGAAATTAATGATAAAAGATACTATAAAATTCCCACAAAACTGAATAAGACACACTTCTGTCTAAAACATATAAAGAATTTTTAAAAATCAGACCCCCAAAATTCAAAGATCCAATCAAAAAATGGGCATCTGGGATGAATAAACAATTCTCAGATAAAGACATACAAATGGCAAATAAATATATGAAAAAATGTTCATCATCATTGATCATTAGAGAAATGCAAATCAAAACCACTCTGAGATTTCATCTCACTCCTGAAAGAATGGCCAAGATCAAGAAAACCAACAACAACAAACGCTGGAGAGGCTATGGAGAAAAAGAAACTCTCCTGCACTGTTGGTGGGAGTGTAGACTAGTGCAACCATTGTGGAGGTCAGTCTGGAGATTTCTCAGAAAACTAGGACTGGAAGCCCCATATGACCCAGCTATACCACTTCTGGGCATATTTCCAGAAGAACTGAAAGCATCATACCACAGTGATATATGTGAACCTATGTTTATAGCAGCACAATTTGTAATAGCCAGATCTTGGAAACAACCTAAGTGTCCATCTACTGAAGAATGGATAAAAAAGTTGTGGTATTTTTATACAATGGAGTACTACTCAGCTATAAAGAATGACCGCTTTGAGACATTTATAAATAAATGGATGCAGCTTGAGACCATACTCATAAGTGAAATAAATCAAACTCACATGTATAAATACCGAATAGTTTCCCTAGTGTAAGAAATGATAAGAATACATGGAAGTATGTGGTATCATGATTCCCAATCATATTGGTTTGAAGCCATATAATGTTTTCACTCATTAACCGCAATGGTTTTAACCTGGGTTGTTCGATTTTAGTATCTATGATAGCATGAATAGCTATTTTTGAAGAGAGCAACACAACATAAAAGCTAGTGCTGATTTAATATCGTCTTGTTTTGAAGTCCCATCAAGCTGCGGTGCATCTGTTTCCACTGGTTTTAACATGTTGTATCTTACTATATTTCATTATATGCTATAATATAAACAAAATTCTTTATAGGCAAAGAGATAATATAGAAACTGTTGTTTGTTTTCTATTAGCAGGTTCTAAATACCCTGTAATTCTTGCATTCTCCTGAAAGGCTTCACACTGTCTTGATATGCTTGATATTATAGCATATGAAGTTACACTCAAATAATTTAAGGAAAGAGGCACTATGGCGACTACTACTACTTTAGATTATCTGGTGGTGAAACACAGTGATGCTTGAATTGCTCGGTTCTGCCCTGCATTGTTCTATTACAATGTCCTCTCTTATCTCAATCTCCCCCCCCACTTTTTTAAAATTAATCTATTTTCTCTCAGTTTTTTAATTAAGGGAAAACTAAGTTAAAAATAATGGGACATATTATAGTAACTTTCTTCTTGTCCTATTAATCTGACTTGAACCCCAGTATTGCTCTCCCCATCTTGTTCTGTCTGATTATTATATGTTCTATTTTGTTTGATAGTATCAAGTTTGAGGGTATAGGCAACCACTTTGAAGGCAATAAGATATACTATGATGCCAAATATGGATTGACTATTATCCTTTTTTTTGAAGTCCTGTAAGGTCCTCAGTGCAGGTTTAATTGGTTTTGTTCTGTACTGTTTTGATCAATTCTATTATACCTGATGATAGATACAACTCAATTTAAAAATAGCAAGAGGCACAATGGTAACCACTTTTGACCACCCGGTAGTCTATTTTTGCATCATTTACTATGCCCACCCTTCTGTCCTAACTGACTCTGTTTTGCTTAGTCACATTTGGTTTTATTCTCTTCAAAAAGTAATGAGAACCGTGAGAGTAATAACACCCTAAAAGTCTAAATGCTACTGTAAAAAAGAGAGGAAAGTAAGGTGGACTAAGGGATATAACTGCAGGTATGTTCGAGTGTGTAGGATGGAAAACCATATAACTGAGCTTTTGTTGGATCATTGAATGGAACCGTCTTCAATTTCACTGTATGAATGTCTACTTTATATGCTTTAATTTAGTAATATGGGCAACTGTTTCTGGGAAGATAATATGTAACCTATTAACTGGTGATTTTGTACTATATATATTTTTTTCTTGAAATACTGTATTATTTGTACCCTTTTACTGCATTGTTATGTGTTTTCTTTTTTTCTTTCTTCTCTCTTTAAATAAAAAAAGTAAAGCAGGTGAATTTTCTTCAGTGTGTGAAATTAGAAGACATAAGTAAATTACTGCAAATATGCAAATACTGAATGACAAATTGTCCCTCAAGATATTTTCCTAGATTAACCCAAGCAAAGGCATTGTAAGAACATCATAGCATAGCAAACTCATGGACATCATAACAAAAGACAAAAATCTATTAATGGCCTGTACTATGCCCTTGCTACCTTTTACACAGGAAGCCTGCTAAGCTCAGCCTCATCTGTCTATGCCCAACTGCTTCTCTCAGATAACACGCTAGGTCAGCCTCTCTGAGTCCAGCTGTAATGCTTGTGTTCTCCCCAACCTAGAAAAATATGCACAGTTTTCCAACTTTCTTCATGGGTTTCATGTCTGGAACAGATGGGCCCAGGCAAGTACATATTTAACACCTCGTGTTCCATTCAAGCCCCCTTTCCCACCTTCCCACAGTGTCCCTACCTTGTGATAAACAATTCCTTTTCATCTACTTAGACCCAGCTTACTTGACAACATATGGCTTAATTCATGTAACCAGTCACATAATATTCAGTTATCAGCCTTGTATTTCCTGCTTTTAAAATGTATTTAAACTGAACTTCCAAGCTGACTTGTGGCTGATGATTAGGACTCTGACTCAGTCCCCCAGCACACCAGCATTAAAATAAAAGCCTTCAAGATTCTTCAGTGCAAGGAGTCTTCCATTCGGTTTAATGTTTGTTTTCTGCACCATTTCTTGTGCATTGAGCTGGGAAGACACCTCACTGATTGTATAAGCCACTGGCATAGGCCTGCTGGAGGTGGACAGGAGCAGAGACTCACTGAGCCCTGGCTGTGCTGCTCACCTGGAGCCATGCCCTGAAAAGAGTATCAAAAGGAGATTTCAAGGAAAGCAGTTCATTTCCCATGTGTAGCTGTGGCTTTCCTGTGCTAAACTTCCCTGCAAGGAATTCCTTTTTCAGCACACGGAGTCTAATCCCATCTCCTTGTGAAGGAATTCTGTACCATTCTCACAGGACTCTGGGTGGATTTCTCCTGAGCTGGGTGGTGGCTGATTTCCTTTCCTGTTCATCATTCTCTGTCCATGCTGTGTGGATTTTAGCAACTTTCTCTGGGACTCAGCTTCTATTTCTGCTGTACTCACCTCACTCCCCGAGTGATTACAGGGTCAGTGGTGCTTGGACATGGGAGGCTCAGCCAGGGGTGGTTTTCAAATTAGGAATCAATGAACTCCCCACATCTCCAGTGCATCAGTGAAGGCCTGATAACAGCAGCTCCCTTTACCTGGGACGTCATTGTAGCTGTCTGAAAAGCACTACAAGGCACCAGGTAAAAGTGATTTGAAGAATTCAGCAAATCTCAAAATGAGGCATGGAGGTGAGGACCTGGACTTGTCAGAAGAGAGACTCAAAGTCAAGATGAACATGCCAGCAGCAGCAAGAATAGTCGGGCTGTCCCAAAGTGGTTGGGAACTCAAGAGAGAACTGGGATGTGGCCAGGAGATCCAAAAGCACTGTTCCAACACAGGCACTGTAACCACCATGGCTGACAGCAGATGAGATGTGACCAGGAGGAGACCTCCAAGCCTGAGGATGCATCATAGAACCTCAGAACTGAACAAGGGCTGAGAAGCCATCTCATAGTATTGACGGACTGAGGAACAAAGACGTGACACAGAGCCATTTTATGCTCTGGGGCATGGGAAGATGTGAGCTAATTCCCCTGGAGATGAGTTTCCCTGACTCACCAGGCCCAGGGTAGAGGGCTGGTTCTCAGGACCCTGAACATCAAGGGCACAAAGGGTGAAGTCTGAGGCTGCTTCTCCACCATGCAGCCAGGCGCCCTGGTACCTCCTCCTCCCTGTGACTTCTGTTAGCTCAGCATCGCAAAGTGAGGAGCATCTGCAGTGAGTACATAGTGACACAGAGCTACACACACAAATGTATGTTCCAGGAGTGGATGAAGTCAGCGGCCCATAAATGCAGTGTTCCTGCCTGTTACAAGTGCATGTCTCTGGTGAATGATCGATACTAAACATGTGGATGTGCACATTCATATGATGATAGATTGATGTAGAGCAGCACATGTACATAATTGAAGAAGGAAAAATCATAGTGAAATTTACAAACTGCAAAGGGACATTTTGTTATATTTTATTTGTTTCACTTTATTTTATGTTTATTTTTGGTACTGGGAATGTAAGTGATGATCTCATGCTTGCCAGGCAGATGCTGTGCTGCTGAACTATATCCTCAACTCAACTGAAATTTTTGTCTGATTTTCCCTCACCAAAGTTTGTTTAGTACCAGGAATCAAACTCACTTGCTATGTTGCTGAGCTATATCCCCAGCCTTGATACAAATTTTATCATTAACTCAGAAGAGATCAATTTAAAATCAATTAAGAGGAAAAGAATTCTAACTTAAAATGAAAGTAACATACTCCAGTAAATAGCTTTCTTATGTACACATTACAAGTAGCACAAAATTTAAGCAATTAATCCAAATTTTAGTTAGAAATTATTAAATTTAGTGAAAAACTCTAAAATTATACATGAATGTATAGAAGTTCTTATGAATTAGCTTTAAAAATACTCCTAAATTTTGTTAATGAGATAATTTTAATTGTTAGAATAAGAAGAATTGATACTAAGAAGTTACCTACCATAATTAAGGTATGAAACATCATGTTTTTCTGAAAATTGGAGAAGAATTCTTTACTTTTAAACTGTACACCCAGTTGGAGTCATCTTAGGATGCAGGTTCAACATATGTAAATCAATAAATGAAATGCACTATTTTAACACAAAAAAACATGTGATCACCACAATAGATGCAGGAAAATATTTGACAAAACCAGGCCCTCGCTCAGGATAAAAACCCTACAGACAATTGGCATAGATGGTCTTTAACTCAATCTGATAAAAGCCATCTATGACAAACCAACAGCTAACATCATATTAAATGGACAAATAGTGAAAGTTCTCATGCTAAAATAATGACCAAGTCAAGGATGTCACTGTCTCTGTCCCTACTCAATATAGTCCTGGAAACTTTAGCCAGAGCAATTAGAAAAGAGAAAGAAATAAGGGAATAATGATAGGAAAGGAAGGAGTTAAACTGTAAGTAGTTGTGGATGACATGATACTGTGCTCAACTCTCCACTAAAAGTCTCCTAGATTTGGTAAGCAAAATTCAGTAGTGTGGCTGGATACAAAATAAACACTCAGAAATGAGTAGCCTTCCTGTACATAAATAAAAACTCACTGAGAGAGAAGTTAGGGAAACAACATCTTTCACAATAGCATTCAAAACACTGAAATAACTAGGCATCAATCTACTGCAGGATATAAAAGATCTCTACACTGAAAATTATTCTGAAAAGTACTCTGAAGGAAGAGATTGAAGAGGATATCAGGAAATGGAAAGAAATCCTTGCTCTTGGGTAGGAAGAACAGATATAGTGAAAATGGCCATACTTCCAAAGATGATATACAGATTTAATGCAATTCTGATCAATATTCCAACTTCTCACAGAATTAGAGAATTCTAAAATTCATTGTTCTCACCTGGAGCTGTCCTGAGGAAAATGTCTGCAGTTACCTCCTTGGTGTCCTAGACTTCTTTTAGACAGGACTGAGACTTCCTCACTGGAGACCAGGAGACCCAGAGGGCCACTGGACCATGCCTAAGGATGTCGCCTGTGATAGCTGTAGTGTTTGAAAGTGAACCTTTGTCTGGGAAGCATGGAGTCCATGAGGAACAGGTCTTGGAATTTTGCACTGGGACCTCACTGTGAGTCCAGGGACCAGGAAAGCAATATACACAAATCAATAGCTTTCCTATGTACGCTTTATAATTATCTACAAAATTCAAACAATCAATCCAAATTTCAGTTAGAAACTATTAAAATTTGTGAAAAATCCTAAAATTATACATGGATATATAGAAGTTTTTTGAAATAGCTTTAAAATACTCCTAGGGAGGGGAAGCCTCCAGAGTCCCCTCACATGAGAGGGTCACAGATTTCACCCATGATTTCACAGATCCTGGCTTAGCCCGGAGCCTGGGTTTGGGCAGGGTCCCTGCAGGGAAATCACGGCTGGATCCTAGGACCTTCGTCCTCCCCTCACATCCCTGCTCTCAACCCCAGGACCCTCCAGACCAGCCCACAGCAGCCCATACCTGCTGTGTTCCATCCCTACTGTCCAGGGGTAGCCCCTTGTCCTAAGAAAGAGAAAGAAGCAGGAGCAGCTGGGGACACATTCACTTGCCTACACTGGGATCCTGGGGCCCAGACTCAGCCCTGGAATAGAGTTCCCTGTGAGAGGTTTGCCCTGGAGTCTGAGCAGGTCCTCTGCTCCCAGGAGCCTTCTGAGCCCCTCATGTCCTGATGCACCAGGGCCTGGCAGTGAGGTAGGGTCCCTTCTAGACTATAGTGTCCCTTCTTCTCCTCTCATCTCACCCAGGCAGAGCAGGGCTGTGAAGGTGCGGGGCATGGGGTTTGCAATCACTTTCCTGGGCTGTGCAGATGAATGAGACCATGGTGCAAAGCAGGAAGAACAGGCATACAGGGCGAGGCCATCTCAGGCCTAGTTCTGTGTTTCACAGAGTTGTCCCATGAGCAGCCTGAGAGAAAGGGTAAGTGCCCTCTCTAGGTGCCAGGCTCTTATTTCCTCATAGTGGGAGCCAAGGTTTCAGTGATTTTTCAGACAATAATGGGGACATCTCTTGCCCTGTGCACTGCCTGTCTAGTCTGTCTTTATCTCCTAGAGGGCCTGGACATGGCAGCAAATAGACCTGGTGTTTTCCTGAGCTGGGCCATCCAGGAGAGTGTGACCAAGGGCCCCACATTTACCATCAGAGCCTCCCTATGAGGTCAGCTTCCCTTCCTCACCCCTTCTATCTGTACAGCATGGTCTTTGCCTATGGGTACATGAGGCTTTTGGAGGACCTCCAGACATAAACCGTAATGTAATCTGTTGGTTTGACTGTTCTCAGATGGCTGTGAAGTCCACGTGGTCTATGGTGGTGTTTGTAACCACTGCTTTCTTCTGATTTTCTGTCTGAATGTTCCGTCTAATGTTAAAGTGGGACACAGACATCTCCCACTCTTATTGTATTGCTCTTCTTTCTCTCTTAGAATCTGTCAGTCTTGGTCTTGTGTATGTTGGTGCTTTGTGTTAAACTCATATGTCTTCACAATTGTCCCTTGCTGATGGATTGAGCTATATATCATTATCTAACAACCTACTTTGTCTTTTTGTGACAGGTTATCTTTATGTCATGTAAACATGCCACTCCAGCTCTCTTTCAGTGGATATGCACAGAATATGTTTTTGCATCTGTCACCCTAAGCACATGTGAGTTTATGTCTAAAGCAAGTCTGGAGCTGGTAATGGTGGGAGAGTCTATATTCCAAATTCTGTTTGATTCTGAAGTTAGAGAATGGCCTGTACTCAGGGTTTCCAGGCTGTACTTAGTGACAGCTAGACCCTATTTCAAAAACAGCAGCAACATTAATAAACATCAAACATTAAACTGAGTCCTATGGAGACAATGTATAACTTCATTTTTATTTGTGTTTATTCGGGCCCTCTGGGTTACTTCAGTATCTTAATTTTCACACACGATAGGCTCACAGACAACATCACTCTGAGTGAGGAAAAGTCGAAAGCTTTTTCTCTGAAATCCAAAACAAGACAAGGATGTCTACTCACTGCTTCTCTTCAGCATGGTCCTGTAGGTCCTAGCACAGTATCAGGGGAGAGAAAGGAATACAGACACTGATGATGAAAAGAGGAAGTAAATGGTCTCCTTTCAGATGTTATCTTATATCTAGAAGACCCTAAAGATGCTACAGAAAAAAAAAACCTATTAGAACAAATAAACTGTGGCAGGTTATAAAGTTAAGTGGTGCTTCTTTGCTCTGGTAGCATGATATTGGAAAAGAAAAATCAGAACAATCCTCCTCGCAATAGCTACAAAAATGCCTAGGAATATATCTAAACAAGAGAGGACAGATCTTCTCAAAGAAATCTTTGTCAGGAGGACACAAATGTGCAGACTGACATTCTGTATTGATGTGTTGGGAGAATTAACACTGCCATAATTCCCATACTACCAAAGTGACCCACAGGCTCAGTACAAACCCCATCAAAGTATGCATTATCTTCTTGAAGACATGTTTCAAACCAAGACAAGGACAGGGGATATAGCTCAGCAGCACAAAAGCCTGCCTAGAAGTGCAAGGTCCTGAGTTTGATTCCTGGTATAAAACAAAGCAAAGCAAAAACAAAAAACAAACAAACACCCAAGACATACAGATGGTCCACAGCTACATGACAAGATACTCAGAACCACCCTTCATTAGGGAAATGAAAATGAACCCCACACTGAGATATCACCTCATATCATTAGAATATCTATGATCAATAGAGAAAAAGAAAATTTTGGCAAGGCTGTGGGGAGAGGAGAAACCCTATTCTGTTGATGGGAGTGTAATTACAACCATGGTGGGGAAGGGGTGGAAGCTCCTCCCAGCCTTTAAAATAGAAGCACCACTTTCCAGTCTTTCACAGTAGCACAGCGGGTAGCAGGGAGGGAAACAGAACAAGAGGCTCCACTTTCCAAGACTCCCTGGTTGTCATATTGCAGAGTACAACAAGGGTATGAATTGGCTAAGGCCGTGCAGGAGGGGATCCCTGCTCTCTCACACCTGTGACGAGAAGCATTTCTCTGATCGCTGAGGTGGCTGTCACCTGCTCAGCCCCGTTCTCCTCCCAGCATGGCCTGGTTCTTCCCTTGCCCAGGTTCCTCTGCAGGACCTAAGCCTTATGGCTGAGCAGGGGAAAGAAGGTTTCAGGGGGCAGCGAGGGAGTTGTGGGCAGGGCCTGGAGTCTGTGGGTCTCTGGGGAATTCTGGTCTACTGTGTGGCTTCTGTCCTTCTCCACCTCTGCATCCTCCACAGAAAGATGGAAATCAGCCTCCGCTTCAATTCTACAAGTCTGTGAACTGGAAAGAATGTAAGTCCCTCTCGACTTCAAGATACAGCAGTGCTAAACAAAACCCAAAACATGTTCATGTTTTCAAACACAATAATAAATGAGAAAAGGCCAAATGAATACACTCTAAAGCAGTTCCATGTACAATTGTGTTAAGATGCCCGAGGCCTCCACACTAGGTAATGCTGAGGTGCTGCTGACCTGCCCTGCCCCTGCTAGATAGGGGTCCTCAGGCTGTTGCTCTGTCCCCTCCCTGGTGAGCACAGGAGAGGCCCATCCCCTCCTGAGCCCCGGTCCCAGGCTCCCTTCTTCCCAGCATTTGCGTCTCACCAGGCCACTGCTGAGGCGTCCCTGCTACTGGCAGTAGACCTTTCTGTTTGTTTCCTGAAAGAAAAGCTCTCAGTCTCTTCTGCCTTCCAAGAGACCCCTGTGACTCCAGGAACACTTCTCCCCTTCATCCACAAATATGTGGAGAAGGCAAAACTCACAGCCCCACTCATGTCGGGTTTTGTTATCTCAGAGCCTGAAGTGCAGAATCAAATTACTCTGTGTATTACGATCATTATTTCCTTCTTTCTACCACTTTCAAAATCTGCTTTGCTCTTTCTTTCTTCTGATGCGCACTTGAATTGCTGATTTATTTTCAGACATTTTTTTCTGTTGCTGAATTTATATTTAAGACTTTGAGTTACATTAAAAGTCCTTCACCTTTTGAATTTCATTGGTTTCATGTGCTATTTTTCATTACCACACATTTTGCACTGTTTGGAGTTTCTACTTACACAATCATTATTTAGAAATTATGGTTGTTGTTTTTAAGCCGACAATATGTGATCTATTAACTGTGAATTCTTACTGTATATTTTTTCTCTTGAAATTCTGTATTACTTCTAGCCTTTTACTGTTTTGCTTTGTTTTTCTCTTTAAATAAAACAATTATGGTTGTTATAGATGCCAGACATGCTACATTAGCTATGACTTACTGCAGAATCAAGTTATTTTAAAATATCACAGAAGCCCCTGGCTGTTCATGCCATGGGTCCAGGGAGCAGCTGTTCACAATCTGAGTGTCCATGGGTTTGCTCTGACACATGGTCATGTCTCAGTACTTGCACTGTGGGGTCTGAGATCTCTCCTGAATGGCCAGGCAGGAGTACACACTGGGCACTGTTGGGTGCTCCTCTTCCTGGGATGAAGGGATTGTGCTCCCATCTCTTCTTAAAGCTGTTCATCTGGGCATCGGTTACTCCCTGTGGACCTTCAGAGTCAACTTTCTGAAGGGAGAGAGAGTAGGGATGCGAAAGTGGGTACAGTGTGGGAAAACCTGGGGACCTACAAGAGATGAGATTCACCTGCCTGTTTCTGAGCCTGTCCTATGGGTCTCAACTTCAGGTCCTGGAATGACCTTGATGTGGGGCTAGCAGGGGAGACCTTGCCACATCTCCTTCAGAGGGCTGCAGCTGAGTGAGTGTAAGTCACTTGTTTGGAGTCCTCATGCTCAGGTCTCTGCAGCAGGGAGACAGAGACAAAAGCTGCTCCTTGACTCCACTATGCACCATCACTCACTCCCACAGGGACTCCAGACTGAGTACTGTGACAGCAGTTAGCTCGAACCTCCCTGAGCAAACTCCCAGTGGCTTTATGAGCTCCATCAGAGAGCCCAGGGACCCTTGGGACTCAGCCCTGCTTTGCACTAACACTTTGTCCTTCAGCCATCACCTCCAGTGACCCTGAAGCTCAGCCTGCTCCTGGACAGTGTGTCAAGTCCCCACCTGGCCTTGCACTTCCTATTCCCTGGCAGGAATGCTCCTTCCTGGGACAGTCACAGGACTGTTCTATGTTCAGGTCTCTACTGACACACATGTGCTCTGAGGGTTCTCTCTGCACTGTTCCTAGAGCCCTCCCTGCTCTTCCCACAGGCACTTGCTTTTCCTTGCCTTGTGTGGTTCACAGCACTGTGCACTGCCTGGGTCTCTGTGCCTGGCCTGTACTCCATCACCACTGCCTGTCTGTCCCCTGCACTGGGCTGCTCTGAGGACACAGATTGCTTGGTGCTGGTGGGCATCAGCCACACTCCCAACCTCAAAGACAGTGAATCCTCAAGGAGGCAGTGCTCCCTGTGTGACTAGTGATGGAGACTACAGGGAGGAGATGCCAGGCTGCAGGAAATCACTCCACACTCCCAGGGTAGCATCCTATAGCGAGCTTAGTGAGGCTCAGGGTGGAGACAAGGAAGTGTCCTTGCCCTCATGGACCTCAGGGCCTTGAAGGCAGGAGCGTAGATTTAAACAAAGAAACCATGAGGTGAGGAAGTATGGAGAAAATAAGAGTGGGGTGAGGAGATGAGTGGAGGGGAGGAAGATTTACCTCAAGGCCACAAGAGTCTTCTGGAGAGGTGGCAGCAAAGCTGGGAACTGAAAACAAGGAGGCAGCCCTGTAACACCTGGGTGATTCCCTCGCTCATCTGTCATGGCTCCTCCTGGTGGGTGTCAGACCTGGGGTCCTCCAGGTTTTGGGGTCTTGAGCCCAGCTGCTGATCCTTCCCCAGGTGCAGCCTAGGTCATCCTCTCCTCCTCCCCTACTGTCCTGCAGTGGCCCTGATGCTGGAGTTGCAAGAGCACTAGGAGTGCAAGCAGGAGGAGGAGGAAGGGCACTGAGATCCAAGTCAGCAGCTTCAGGTTCCTCCCAGAACTATGGCCATGAGTGATGTGTAAATCAGGAAGTGATGAGCTTAATTGAGGACCACGCTCTGTGTGGGGTTTACATTCATCACCTCAAAGACTCACAATCCTGTGACATGGCACTGCTGTCCCCACCCAGGCATTCTACAGGTGAGAAAATCAAGCATAAGAGAAGATACTCTCCTGCCCAGGTCCTGTCCACACCTCCACTTGAAGCCCTGGTTTC
Organism: Cavia porcellus; assembly: GCF_034190915.1. Lineage (NCBI taxonomy): Eukaryota > Metazoa > Chordata > Mammalia > Rodentia > Caviidae > Cavia > Cavia porcellus. The sequence goes on along the minus strand of NW_026947490.1, from coordinate 34,610,058 downwards.
TGCACACAGGTGGAGCTGAGGCTGTGACGAGGGCTGAGATGGGCTGAGAGTCTCCAGGCAGCCTGGACACAAGACTCTCAGAGTAGAGTCTGAGACTCACCTGCTGTGGAGCTGAGTGTTGAGGGTGGGGTGAGGGGAACCTCAGAGCATCCTATGGATGAGCCTGATGTGGTGATGGGCCCTGTGGTTGGGGGTCTGGGACTAAATGGGCACCCTGTCACTGATCACTGTCCAAAATCACCACTGAGGTTTCTCCAACACCATTCCCTACCCACATGGCACTTTCTAAATTCAAATCAAGCCAGTTGGGTGGGCATGCATTGGAGGGTCCCTGCTGGCTTACAGGAAGGAACCTCTCCTGGCTGGAATCCCTAGGTCATGTTCACTCCAACTGAGAGAAAATTTCCTGACAGGTAAAGGGATTAGAAACCTTTTGAGCAGAGAGAGGACAGGGACAAGGCCTTGCCACTTGAGACCAGGAGCTGCAGGGGATCATTGGGTATGGACCACACCTCGGGGCTTCTCCTGTAATAGCCATAGCATCTGAATGTCCACCTGTGCCCAGAAATCATGGCATCCATAGAGAACAGGGCCTGAAACTGTCCACTGAGAAGTTGCTGTGAGTCCAGGGTCCAGGAGAGCTTGTCTCCTCCTTCTTTAGTCAGAATGAACCCACCATATTGATGTCTTGTGATACACCGGAGGGTCACACTGTGTCCTGATGTCATTGAAAGGCTAGGCAGGGCTGAGAGGCCGGGTTTGTGGAAGACTCCTAGGAGAGAAGGAGGCAGTATGTGAAATGGACTCATACCTCCCACCTGTCACCAGGGATCAGCTGTGAAAGGAGGACAACCCTGAGAGTAGACCTCTTCCTGAGGGCAGAGCTTGGGGCTTGGACCCAGTGTCCTCCCACCTGTCATCACCATCTCCAGGGCATCATTGTGCTCTGAGAAGCCCTAAGTGCTCTGACAGTAGCAGTGATATCACCCTGCATGGCCATCAGTCATGGATGGGATGGAGAACTTGGCCTTGTTGTTAAGCAAGATTGACAACTCCAAGATCCTGGATCTCCCTTCTCTGTACAGATGGTACTTCCAGGCTCCCAGCATTCTCTGACACTAGATGCTCACAGAGCTCCCCCAGGGCAACACAGAGCCTGGCTCGGCCCAGAATGGGGGCTTAGGGAGGGTCCATGCAAGTAAGTGAGAGGCTGGGCCCAGGACCTTCTCCACCTCCTGTATCTATCCCCATCCTCATGCTCAGGCCAAGCCTCTGTTCTACCAACTTAGGGCCAGGAGCTGAGGCTGGGGCTGGACACAGCATGCTGAAGAGGACTCACCTGTGTGTCCTTGTAGCGCCATGTGCACACTCAGCCCTGGAAGAAAGTTTCCTGTCCTGTCAGAGGTTCCATCTGATGCCTCAGCTCATCCCCCTATCTAGCCCAGCCTGTTTCCCTCCAACTCCCCGGTCCTGACCTAGGCAAAGCAGAACAGGCACTGTAGACATCGTGTCACCTCCTCTGGTGGCTCCCACTCTGATAGAGGAGACCTCAATGCTGCCGGACACACAGAGGAACAGAAGTAGAAAGTCAGACCCACTGCCACCTCTCGTCCCCATCTCTGTGGACACACCCAAAGTAGACAGACAGCTCCTCCCTGGACCAGGCTTTGCCTTCTGCAGGCTCAGAATCCAAAGTTCTGTGGAGAACTTTCATTCTGCATCTGAGCACTCCTTGGTCCCAGGCCTTCCCACATGGCAAGAGCCCAGGCATTAAAGGAAGTGCCTGGGCTCCAGCCTTGATGGCCACCAAAACCAGACTTTAACTAGGACACTGACTTTCTGAGAGCTTCCTCTGTACTGTCACTGCTGGGCCATTTTTAAATGAGGGTTTATTAGGAGAGTTTTCCCTGACTTCAGAAATACCTCGCAGTCTAGAGAAGCACATGGCCTGAGTACTGAGAGAGAGATCATCAGTGGGGACCCAGCATCTAATCACTCATCCTGCAGTAACAGAAGGTGGAGGGGACCTCTCCCCTCATCAGTTTTCCTAGTGACTGTCTCCAGAATTTCACTACAGTAACCACACAATGATTGACCCAGCAGTTGAAATAAATGTGTGCTGCTTCCTGAACTCTGACTCTCATTTCATGGTTTTTCTTCTAAGGACCTAAAGGAAACTCCTGTCACCTGCTCTAGAAAGAGTCATAGCAGTGGTCCCCACACCTGTGCTGCGGGCTGAGTGCTCTGCTGGGCTTCACCTTCTCAGAGTCCTGGTCGGTCTTTGAAGAGAGTGTGGCCCTGGGCATGAATAGGAGGTGGCAGGCTGAGTCCCATGTGCAGGTCTTTGCTTTCTGTGTGCTTTATCATCGGGATATTTTCTTGTGTGTGAGGAAAGTGACAGTTGGTTCCTGGCACACCCAGGGACAGTGCCTGCTCCTGCAGGCTCCTGCAGGCTCCCTGCTCACCAGATCTTCTGACCTGGACAATGTTTTTCTCCAAGTAATGGCAAAGCTCTGCAGCCCTTCTCATTCTCCCTGGGTCCATTACATGTCACTGGGCAGGGAAAACCTCTATAGCCCCACCCAAGCCCTCATCCCTGGAAGGAGCAACATCAGGGAGCCCTCCTTATCCTATGTGAAGCAAGCACTGTGAAAGGTGACAGTGCTGAGAGAGTGCCAAGTGGTAAGCCTCTGTTAGAGCCTCCCCAGGCAGCATCACTGTACTTGATGTGTGCAGAGACTTTGTGCACAGGTCACGGGCTTTAACTGGTGGGAGCTCCTGGCTGAGAGACCCTGTGTGCACCTAGGGTGTACATAGTAACTGCTCCCTGACAAGAGACTCAGGGTCCTCACACCAGGAAATGCAGCGACACAGTGAGACCATGGTCCCTGTGTTCCAGTCTGAAGCTTTACATGGTCCAGAGCTGCCAGAGGCCCTGGCAGAAGTGACCTGTGGCTAGAGCAGTGTGACCAGAGCAGAGGGGAAGCAGGAGCTGAGCCTGAAGTGGGAGCAGCATCACCTAGTGGATGGATCAGAAATGGCCCAGAATCAGATGAGCTATAGACACCACTGGGAGTGGCTGTGGAATTGTTCTAGGAGTGGAATCTGGATAAGATGGGAGGAGCAGGCAGGGGACAGCTTACAGTGCTGGGAGGTGAGGAGTTTAGCTGGGGTTCTTGTGAGAGCTTAGAGCAGCAGAACCCAGACAGCAATGGAGACAGCGAATGTAATGCTCAGGAGGCTTCAGATGGAAACAAGCACCGTCTTGGGAAGTGCATCAAATGCTGCTTTTTAATAGTTTGGAGGAGCTGTTGTCCTCCAGCCAGCTAAAATTTAAACATTTCATGTCTCCCAAAAATTGAAAGCACTCAACAAATACTAAGAAAAATGTATATAAGATCAGAAAAATGTACTAGGAAATTTATGGAAAATAATAAACAGAGAACACTGAAACAGACTGTGAAGAGAATTCCCTCCACAGATAGCTTTGACCATTGTATTTTCAGGTCAGGTGATCACTTCTTACAGGGAGGAAGATAACAGTTACAAAACTCCTACCAGTGGAAAATTGGTTAAGACGTTTTCCCCACATACAATGATTGGCAGCTATACAGTGGAAATGATGACCACAAAGTGTAAAAACTTTTTAAGGCCTGGTTTATAAACTGTTCTCAATCACTCTTGAAGAAGATAATACACAACATATAACTCTGAGAGGTTGGCTGTGCTGTGCTGCAAAGCTCAGAGTTTTACTGATGCAGCTTCCTCTTAGCACCAATTGAACTGCACCAGGCCAAGCTCCATGCAGTGTCTGGGGAGAGAAAGGGTGTGGATGTCTGTCTGTCCCTCCTCACCTCATCCTCTGTAGCATAGGTTAGCATCTGTGGGGAGGTTGTTTCCTCAGAGAGCTGCTCTGCCACCCACTATCTGGTCCCCTTTGTGTTGTGGTGTCACGTACAGAACAGCACACAGTGAGCTGGTTGTCTAGAAATGCACTGTGGGACTCAGAGATGAGGAGGCGAACATTCTTGAGCATTGCTGACCACACAACATCACATCACCCTTAGGGAAAACAGGACTTAAAAAGATTATCATGACCCCATAGGCAAGGAGGGGAAATAGGGTTAGAGAGGAAATATGGAGGGCATCCTCTTCACAGAGATGATTTCACCTCACTCCAGAGATCCCAGACTCTGAGCATCACAGGTTCCTGCAGGAGACTGGCTTAGCACAAGGCAGAGACATTGCAGCTCCCCAAATAGAAAGAGACCCTCAGGTGCTGGGACACCTTGCCCATGTGCCACCAGAGGATTCACTGGAAAGTCTCCTATGTCACCTGCCCCTGCTCCATACCTCCCATCTGGGAAGGTCTTTGTGCTTGAGGGGTGAGCATGGACAGGGAGGACAGTGTGTGGCTCAGAGGATCTGGGCTAGACAATATCCTGGAGAGACAATCATAAGGGTGGTAATCTGTGCCCATGTGGACCCTGCCCTCCATGACTGTGCCTGGTCTTGGGTGTTGGCCTGCATGAATTAGACTGAGTGCAAACAGTGCATGAACTGAGTCTCTCAAGATTCTTTCTCTAGCCTATGACCTGTGGACCCCATGTCTCAGGACAGGCTTTTCCAACATAAGCCTCTGCTCCCTTCCTTACCAGGATTTACAGGACATGGGAGGCTGACTGATTTGGAGCGTGCTATTTCTCCAACAGGACAGGAGGTAGGAACTGAGAAAAGCTAGAAAACCAACAGGATTGATTGTCACAGCCCCAGATCATGCTGTGCAAAGTTCACTGCCTGCTGCCCACACAGGAAGGTGACCTGCTCCTTCTTACCATAGCACAATAAGGGCAAGGGCTTGGGAAACTTTCAGAAGAGGCCCAGGGTGCAACAGCTCTAACCAAAGTCACATCCAACTATTGGCCAAACTATCCCAGTGTTTTCACACAGCACATCCCATACTGCTGCACCCGGAACCACAGGGAGACATTGCTGTGTACTCACTGCCCTCTGAGAGACCCAGATGTGATTCTGCTCCTCTTGGCAGCATCCCCTGTCACATGAGCATAGTGACCAATACACAAATAACAAGTTATCAAATAAATGTGCTTTATCCATTTTATATATCTTCCTCAAAGACTGCAGTTTAGGAGAGGATTATGGTATTGATCTGTCTTCCATTTCCATATTATACTGGGTCTCTACTTGCACTTCCTTGTACATTTCCAGCCCCTTTTGCACACTCTGCCTAAGCTTTCAGCCCTGGAAACCCTGTCCTTTGTATGATTCACTATGTTAACTTTTAAAGGAAAACTTTGAAAATTAATGGCTTTCTGTCCCATTAACTATACTTGTGATGTCAGTAAAATGAGTAAAACATTTTTCATGAACACAATGTTTTGCAAATTCAGTGTTATTTTGTACTGTTTCATTTTTAGGAAATAATCATTTTGCCTCTAATTTTGCAGAGGCTTTCATATATTTTTATTTATGTCACTTTATGAATAATTTTTATTCTTATGAGGCACACTTTACTATAGTCTGTTGAAGGTTTCCATTTTGGTGGTACCAGAGAAGTTTAAATTCTGCTTGGTCATCATGGTTTTTCACTTTAAACAAAGGAGAGCTGCTCTGAAGATGAGAGCACATAGCAGGTAGCACACTTGGCAGTGAAATCCTCCTGTCTTCAGCCAGAGGGGGACAAACATAACATCTCTTCAGATCTTTCCTTGTGCCCAGGGGAGAATTTCTTCATCAGTCTCCTTATCTTGAAAGAGAACATACTTTTCACAAAAGAAGAAAGAAAACCTCCTTATCCACATCTGTGTGACAGATCTCACTGGGTGGACAGATCTCCATGACTAATTCCTCCTGCATCTACATTAAGACCCGTGACCAACATCTCTCCACTTCCCTATCACAGCTCTGCTTTACAGCAGTTACCAAAATGGTGCTGCACACTTGAGATCTGCAAAGAGCCTGAGAGTCAGTGTTTCCTAGCAGGGGGAAAAGAGAGAGGAAAAGATCAAATGATATCTACAGGTAGGTTGGCATAGGCTATGCCATTCAGTTAGCTTTGTGGCAGTGTTTTACAATGCAGATGTACAGAAGATAGTAGCTTCCATGCTTCCTATACATGAAAGTCTTCTCAGTAATGTGGTAATAAACTCATGGTGAAGCTGGACAAAGTCTGACTTGACCTTTGGGATCTCAAGTTGAACTATTCTGTAATTTTCTTCCTTTAATATTAATAATATGTAATTATTATGTTAAATGTTTACATTACATAAGTGACGGGGGGGGGGCTTCCTTACAATGAGGGCAAGGTTTCCTCATATGGTGTATTCAAGGTTTTTATGTGTTGACAATTTTATGGGTTCAAATTGTGCCCTAAAAATCTTGATATATGTATATTTGTAATTGTTATAATTGTATTTGTTTGAGTAAAATCCATGAGAGTGTTATTTTGTAGTTTCTGCTATCCCATTCCTTGATACCTATGTTCCTCTTCAGGCAGTGCAGTCCTGTCCCTACTAATACCACAGCTCTGATTGATTCATCCTCCTCTCTCCCTCTGGGCATTTGTGTCGCAGGCACCCAGTCAGGATCGCCATGTTTCTACTCATGACTCAGGGACCTCCTCTGGAACCCTTGCCATGTTTTTGGAGAAGGACCTCTAATGTTGAGTGAAGCACATTTAAATGTCCACATCTTCTGAGAAGAATCAGAAGTGGAAAATGTCTTCTCAACATTTTCTACTACCTGTGATCATATTGCCCATCCTGGTCATCATTTTCTTTATCAATTTATTGAAGGTGAAGTCTACTGAAACTAGACAGCACAAGAGACAGTCATAGACACAGACTTCCTGAGAAGGTTAAGCATGGATGAGCTCAGGTCAGGCCGTCAGGACTTAGTGGTCTGTGTCTCTGGAGATAAGCCAGGCTGTTTGCGTGTGTAAGTCCCATTGACTGCCTGATCCCACCCCTTGCTGCCTTAGAAGGTGCAGATTCGGAGATCTCTGTGCTTCCCATTTGCCAATGTGATGAAGAACATGCTTCAGCTTAGACAGCTGCCACACACTGTGGTGTAGGGACAGAGAGAGCTGTGGGGCAAGGTGGTTTCACAAGACCAGTGGCCATGAAGCTAGGAGAAGTTAGCAGTTACTTGGGGCACCGAGGGCCACAAATACTAAGAGATGCTGGAATGAACAGCATCATAAAAGGAGACACCACATCATTGATTGACACTACCCAGTAGGAAGTGAATCAGTGGAGAGAAACTCAACTTACTAGAGGTCTGGTGTGAGTTTGTGTTCTCTAAAGTCACAGAATCAAATTTAACAATAAAGAAGCTAAGAGCAGAATATATTTACTGAGAGAAAGAAAGCTTTGGTCTCAGAGACAATCATTATCCCAAGTGAATTGCCGAGAGCCCCATATTTTCTAGGGGTTTTATAGAACAAAACCAGAAGGTTAGGCAGGTCCAAGGTAGAGAAAACTGTGAACTCACAAGATGGGCATGAGATGGTACAGAACTATGTCCAACCAATAAGATTATGAGCATAATTGCTCAACTAAAATTAATTAAATTGGGGACAAGTGGGGACAAGTCACATAGCAAAAGGGTAATAATATAGAACAGGAGCTCTGTGCCTGTAAGTGGTTAAATTACTATCACCTCTGGCTTCCTCAGGTGATAGAGACCTATTTAGGATATCAATCCCTGACTTTTATGCTTAGGATGTGGGTGTATGTGTTTCATCTTTTGTCTTGTGTTCTGGCCCACAGTGGGAGGTGTCTGTCTCCCCCATAGTTGGTCTGCTGTCTTGGTTTCTGTGAGGGCCCAAATCTACCTGATGACATTTCTATCTAACTCAGCTCCCTTACAGTAATTCAGGGTAAGACTCAGTGTACACACACAGAAGTGGCTAGAAATGGAATAAGCTTCTGCTGTGGCTCACTGTTCCCTCAGTATCTCATATATTCCAGTTAACAGGGCTTGGGAAGAAACCCCTCACCCATACACAAAAGGAAATTTTTGGATCTTTTTCTTTATTTGGTTTTAGGGTTTTTTATTTGTTTGTTGCTTTATTTTTCTTCTTTTCTTTATTCATCTCTCTTTTCTTTTTTGACTTTTATTTGGAAATTTTACTCTAATTCTAGTAATTTCTTTTATTCTTCAATTGGATTTCTACCTTATATTTCTAATTTCCTCCTTATATACCTTTTCAATATTTTTAAATTTTATTTCTTAATGTTTTCCTTTCCCCACCCCTTCCATATCTATTTTTATTACTTATAATGCTTCTTAATTTTTTATCTGTATAGTTGATTCTAGGATCCTATTGCTGAATACTTTTCTACTGTTAATGATGTTAGAGTTGATGCATTGACTAGATGCGTGCTGATGTCAAAAGTTGCTCTTTGTGTCTCTGTTGCTATAGTGGATCTGTTTTCTAGGGCTGAGTGGTATAGCTGTAGCCTTTTTGCATACTTATGGCATGTCAATATCTGAGCAGTTTAAGCTCTATTATTTTCACTGATTTCCTATATATTGTGAATGGTGGCATGGTTATTGCTGTTCATTCTTTTTTTACCCTAGGCTAATAACAGTCTTTGTATCAAAAACAGTAGTGTAGTTCTTTTCTCCTCCTCTGTGTGATGGTGGAGATCAGCTCCCATGAGATGCTGGACATTATGAAAATCCTCAACTATTGGGCTGAATAGGTTGAACACGGGTGATAACCCACATGCATAATGAAATTCAAAGCACATCCCAAAAAGAAATATTTATTTCCATGTCTCCACCACTGTGAGTGCTCAGTGAGTGTTCTCTCTCACATGTTCAGCTCCTGACTGCACGTGGATCCTTCTCTGGCTGTGCAGAGACTAAGATAGTGGAATCCTGAGGACCACCAGGACCAGGTCAGCCAGGCCCATCCTGATGAGATTGTCCACTCTGTGACCCTGGGGTTTGAAGCCAGGAATTAGTGACAAAGAGGTCAGAAAAAAACTAAAATCACCCCAGGATTCCTGAATATCCAGTGAGTGCACCTGCCTTCCCAAAGACCTGTGAATCCTGCTCCATAAGAATTCTCTTGCTCACCAGTTTTGGAGTGTCACTGGGTTTGTGATGGGCTGAGGGTCTCCATCGCTCCTAAGAGTCAAGGAAGAAGAACAAATGTATGAATCACTGCAGGACCAGAGCCTTTTTACTCAGCTTCACAAACTTCTATCTTACCATCATGATATGACTTCATGAAATCCGTAGGAGGTCTTTCACTGTTGGGGAGCCTTCACCCTCACTCAGCTCTATTAATTCAGAATTTGGACCTAAGTCACTAAGGAACCAAGACTGTCTGAGTTCAAAAGCTCAGAACTGAAAAGAAACATGATTCCCAGTGTGGAAATAAGCGAACACTGTGAGCTCTTGGTTTATCTGGAACACAGCACAATGTACTGTGATTCTCCTGGAGATGAGTTTCCCATCATTCACTGACTGAGAACCAGGGTGCAGGCATGAAGCTCTGACCCTCAGGCTCCTGAAGCTCAGGTTCATGGAGGTGAACATCTGGGCTTGTGACCCAGCCAGGACCCCCAGATCCTCTTATCCTTGTAACCTCACCTTAAGTGATGACCTCATGGTTTCAAACACCTGCAGGGTAACACACACATGTCTGTATATCACAAGGTGAAAATGTAAGGCTTTCCTAAAATCAGTGCATCTAGTTCACACATATGTAAATCCTTGTAGAATGACCTATGGTAAATATGTAAAAAGATGCAAGCATAATAAATAAAGGATGTGGATGAAAGTGAAAAGAAATGCAAACATATAAAACATACACTGTAAGCACAATCATTATATGTGTGCTTCTAGAACATTCATCCCAGGTAATTTCCTGACTCCTGAGTCTCTGCCTACAGTTATTTTCCTGAACAAATGATCTGTCATGTTTTCTCGGTTAAGTCCTTACTCTAGTACACTAGAGAGTGACAGAGAGAGAGACACAGAGACAGAGACAGAGACAGAGAGACAATAAAGGTTAATCTCCTTGGATATGAAATAAGTATATCTAGATATAATAAAATATCAATATATTTATATAATAACAATAAGGGTAGGTATGCAATTCTGAAATAAATTTTGCTTGACATATCTTTTATCAATGAATCCTAGATTATTAAAAATTTATTGGAAGAGAATCTTAAGATAATATGAAATAAAATTAATACACACAAACCAGTAGCTTCCCTGCATAACATTATTATTCTGAAAACATAAAGTCAAGACTTAAATCACCAATTTTTAAAATAGTGAATCACATTACAAATTTCCTGTGTATATACACAATTCCACTAAATGAAACTTTAAATATTGCTGAAGTTCACAATACAACACAATTTTAAACATCTTATTATGTACTTTTTAATGTATAAATTCATGTGTTGGAATTTTCACAGGAAATTCTTGTTTTTAGAGAAAAAGACACTGCAATACACAAGTGTGAAACCCAAATGCGTAACAGAATTAAGCAACACTGCACTCCAGACCTGCTGGGCAGAGACCCCAGTGACCCAGGGAACAGCGCTGGCCCCTCCTGAGTCTCAGATGAGCACTGAGCTCAGAGGCCCCAAGGGACTCAAGAGGGGCTGTGCTTGGCGGTGCCCACAGCCTTGTTGTTTCTCTCTGCAGGAGCAGCTGTGCTGGGGGCTCAGTCTTACCCGCAGTTGGTCCTGATTAGGCTGAGCAGCCTCCTGCCTGTGTCTGACAGGGCTCAGGGATCACAGGTGTGGGGAGGGGCTGCAGCCTCAGACTCTCTGCAAAATGTGTAATGAAGGTGGCTAGAAGACAACTTTTGTGGCTTGTCACCAACTCACCAAAATGCCTCTCCCATCTATTCCCATGGAGCCTGGAGACATCACAGAATGCTCATGAGATCAGAAATGAAGGAATCCTAGAGGTCACATTCAGATAGCTCCTGAGATAGAATACAAAAGCCCACACATGAAGAGAAAGCTTTCTCAGCTTGCTCTTCCCAACAGACCAATGGGCCAACACACACTGGGAGTATTTTCTAGGGTCCCTCCCTCACAACCACCCCTGCCACGGCCTAACTCAGTTTCCCCTTGTCCTGACTCCTGGGAGCAGGGGAGGCTCCTGGAACCTAGCTCAGGAAGGGAAGTCCCATCATGACCTCTCCAGCCTGTTCACTTGGGAGCCTGATGATGACCTGACTGGGAACAGCCCCTTTGTCCCTCCCCTGAGAGACTATCCTAGGTCACTTCCTGGGTGTGGGATTGTGCCCTTTCTTCTCTGCATCCTATTTTCCTCTCTGTCCTCCTAATCCTCCCAAGGCTCTCCCTCCCACCTGGAAACACTTCCTAATCCTGTCACCCTGGGTGTTTTCTTACCACCTGGTTTTCCTTGGTGCACAGGCTGAGGGCTCTTTTGTTCCCCCTGTTGATTCAGCTCTATCTGATTTTCCTGGAATCCACAAATGTCTGGAGACATTAATTTTAATTTTGCCTCCTATATTTTGATATGTTTATTATGTTCCTCCTAAAGAATTTCTGTTTTATAGAAACAGATTCAAGCTGCCTTCACATGATGACTCTAACAATTTCTGAAGAGTCACAGCCTATTTAGCTTTCTCTGTCATCATGTCATTGCTATTTGCTGTCATCATCTTGCCTTCAATCTTTGCCTGGATCTAGAGAAATGTTGAACATGAGTCCAGCAACACAGGTCCTTCTCTCTTTCCTAATTCTTGAGGTAAAGATATCAAGTTTCTTTGTAAGTAGGAGGATTTTTCAAGGTGCTTTGTAAATTCCATCCAATTCAATTGAGCACTCGCCCTATTATTTAAAATTGTGAACACCTTCTGGCTTTCCATGGAACTCTTTTTTTCAATCTGTGTAGGTGAACACATTTATCCTTTTTTTCTGTAAATGCAGTAAAATACACTGATCATCTGAATTACCCACCCAGCCTTGATTCTTGGGACAACCCCATTGTCATCTTTTATGTCACTGCCCCCTACCTCATGCCTTTGCATTATGCATTTGTGATTGGTTTATGGTCTAGAGGTTAGATAGATGGTGCCAGTGCTACACCCACATAGGGGTGAAGCCAGCATACAATGTAATGGCAGAAAAAGATATATCTCTCTCTCTCTTGCCAGTTTCCATTTTTCTGTTTGCAGTCTCCATAAACTGCGGCCCCATCATACCACCCTGCCTTGGAGCCAACTAAGCATGACTAAAACCTCCAAAAACTATAAACAATAAGCCTTTCCTTTCCCAACTTTGGGCATCAGGTATCTTTTTAAAAATTTTATATAAAGAAAGACTAAGCAAAACAGAAAAAAGGTAGAAATAACACATACGTTCAGAGAAAAAATAAACAGTAAGAAATCACAAGTTAATGTTTACCTATTGTTCTTTTACAAATAGTTGTTCAAGGTACATGAGTGGAATATGTAAAGTGGGACTTCAAACAGTGAGACTGCAAACTGTTGGGGGTTGCTCGAGCCGCTCCCCTAAGATGGCGCCCGTTTCCTGCTTCCGGGTCCCTGTTGCCGCGCAAACAACCCTGCCAAAATGAGTGTCTACCTAGCTACCGGTGACTGTGGCCTATCAGCATGCGACTTCTGCTTCGTATTGATTGGTTACTCAGATCCTATATAAGTGTGTGTTTCTGCCCCCAACGGGCAGAAGAGGAAGAAACTTGAGGGTGGCAGATCTTGTCAGATCCAGCATCGCTGTACACAATAAATATTGAGAGCTGATCCAAACACAGTTACGTCTTTCATTGCCCGCGGTGCTGTATAACTGGTGGCCCGTACGGGGACTAATTTATTTGACCGCTGTGCTCTCTCTGGCCAAGGGACGCGGCGGGCGTGACCTCCATCGCGATCTGCGAGTAATGGAAGATCTGGTCTAATAACAGCGGAGGACCGGGAGCGCCTCTTCTCAACACCCTGGGTCAGCTACGCATGATACAGCGGATAAATACCTAGGTCAGGTGAGTACTGGGTCACCTGGGTCGGGTGGACGCGCCCGATAAGCTCTGAGGCGTCTCACACATAGACGCCACTGTTATATTCTCTAGCTCGCTTGCCTTCCTTACTTTTGCTTTCGATGCCATGGGCAACGCTGCCCGTAAACCCCTCGCTGCTTCATTGAGAGTTCTGTTAAAATCCCGAGGCATCCAGATTAGCCAGGATACCATGTCTCACTTCCTGGATCACCTCAATGACTTGGCACCTTGGTTCTGGCCTACAGGTTCCCTGACTCTTCCTTCCTGGAAAAAATTGGGCAAGGATTTGTTACATGCAAAGGAAGGGGGTAATTTGGACCCAATGGTCATCCCCCTATGGGAGCTAGTTAGGACCTGCTTGGCGGATGAGGACGCCCCCGGGCTACATTCAGCCAGACTTTTGCCAGGGCCCGTTCCGAATGTTCTGAGGAGCTAGATCCACCGCTTAAACCTGCCCCAGAGCTCTCTGATAGCTCTGAGGACTCGGGGTCGGATTCGGATGACCCAGATGATGTCGCGGCCCTTGACACTAAGGACATTGTTAAAGATACTAAACATGGGTTGAGAAAATCGATGCCTTCCTGTCCCGGGTACGCTGACTTACGACAGGAGTTGAGATTCCTTCAGCCCTATGAGGCCTTACAGCCTGCGATTGCCCCCTTGGGGGCACCGTGGCCCACTGCACCGCCGTGGCAGGGGGAGGAGTTACTTCCCGGACTGCCACCCCCACCTGTGACCAGTGGGGGGCGCTCTTTTCATCAGAGAGTCTGGTCACACCTACCACCCAGAGGGAGGTTATCCCTTGCACTATTTACCGTAAATTTTTTGAACCTCAATAATGATAATCATTCTCCTGCTGCGGAGCATTGCAATCCATCTCCTTCTGATAAAGGCCTAGTGAGATGGAAGGATGTCCTCACAGGACAATGGATGGGCCCGGATCCAGTAGTCAGCTGGACCCGAGGTGCGGTATGTGTCTTCCCACAGGAACCAGGCCGCGGACCCCTGTGGATCCCCGAGCGGTTGGTACGAACGGTGAACCCTCAGCCAGCATACCAGGAAACCCAAGATGACTCATCAAAAGATGGAGGAAAAGCATCGCTGGGAGGACAAACACCCAGGGATCCGGATAAGTAATCTTGTCCTCTGTCTGTTGTATGTGCTCCATCCTGCCATGGCGCACCCAGAGCCGACCACATATCTGTGGGGACTCTGGAGGCATCCCCCTACTCTAGCCCCTTTTTCTGCGCTGTCTCCTAGTGTTCCCACGGTATTTGTGCCTAATGACTCTTCTATATCGCTCCCCTATAAGCGAACTTCCCCAAGCCTTTTCCCCTTTAATGCTTCCTTTCTGCTGAAAGAAGATACCCTTGTTTTCTCCTATCCTAACTTCACCTGCAACGAGTCCTATGCATTATATAATGATTCTCGCCCGTTCATTAACTTCCTCAATTGGACACGCAGAGAATGTCTTGATTCTGTAAGCCAGCAAGGTAATATAACACGCTGCCTCAAGATGGAGGTAAGATGGCCCTCCATAGATCTTAAAGATTGCAATCGGTCCCCTCATCCGTTGGAACATCCATGGATGGACCCTTGTGTTCCCTCTCATCATCCTGCCTTATTATTGATATTATGCAAAATCTTTTCTGGCGCCATTGCTTGCCCACAGCTACACCATAATTCCTTCATGAATTATACTGGACATTGTGATATAGAGCATTTCAAGGGCCACAGGTATTTACAGGACATCAGATATGCAACCCGTTAAAGGCTTGTCTCGACCTGAGGCCATTTCTCACCCTTAATGGAACGCTCCATAGTACATCCACGAGCAATAGTGAAAGCAATAGCACTACCCCCCTTCATAATTATGTTTGTGTGGACCCACCCTACCTATTTCTCCTTGCCACCATACATAACTTCCAACTTTGCAATGAAACCGACTCTCTCTGCAGTTTATCTAACTGCTGGAATGGACACCCGTCCTTCGCTGTCTTGGTATATCACCCAAGCTTTCTTTGGGTACCAGTAGAGACAAATTCTTGGGTGGGTCCGGTATTCCAACAGATTTCAGCTTCTCAGTTACCCTCCAGACAGACTAGAAGTGTTAAAGATTGGCTTATTAATGCTCTCGGAGTTGCTGCTTCTGTTTTTGTCCCAGCCATAGGCCAAAAGGTGTTGCAAGCATGGACCATGAATCAGATAGCCTTGACCATGGAAGCAGTCAACAATCTTGCCAATGAGACCGCCTACGCCTTGAGGAGACAAGAGCTCCTCATTGAACTTAACAGCCAGACCATCTTAGAGATCCAAAAGGAGATTGACAAAATCGGACAAGAGATTGACAACCTTTGGAATGTAGCCACGCAGCTATGTGATCAAAGATGGCTGTTTGCCCGCCTCTGCGTGACCCCCGCTCGCACTAATTTAACTGGCACTACCAAAAAGGTGACTCACTGGCTCCAAAACACCTACCTTCCTACTTTTAAAAACATCTCCACAGAGGTGTTCGGTGCCATTGATCGCATGGACAACATCCGCCTAAAGCCAGTAACCTATGACCTTGATAGTCTGGGGACAGTCCTGAAATCCTTGTGGGATCGTGTAACGTCATGGTTCTCGTGGCCTAACCTCACCACTTGGGTCCTCATAGCTGTAGCCATACTAGTAGGCTTAGTGGTCATTAAGTGTTTGCTTGATCGATTAATGCACACTCAACAACAAGTTAGGCTTACAGCGCTGGCCGCTATGCAACTTACAGGACAGGGCCCGACAGGGGGACTGGCTGCGGCCTATTTGTTGTGCCTGGCAGAACATCAGATTTAAATTGGCTGTTTGCACCCATGGGTCCTCCTCCTCCTCTTCCTCCTCGGATGTGTTGGGGAGTACGAATAACAGGGGCAATGAGATGCGAGACCAAGGGTACTGCAGTATCATCCACCCTGGTTGAGCTGAACAGGGGGTGATAGGAATGCATGTCTATATGCATCCAGGTTCCGCTCAATAATGCCTGGCCCTGCGAAAAATGAGCACCCCATCTCAAGCATGGTCTTAGCGCAAAGATATGCATAGAATGAGATGGTGCACAGTGGGGTATAGACCTCTGCACTCTCTCTTGTCCCGGCCTGTCTTGGGCCTTCCCCTTTTCTTTTGGCACTGGCCACAGTATATGGGCGGAGGGGAAAAGACCCATGTGATTTGTGTATCAAATTTAAATAAAAAAGGGGGAGATGTTGGGGGTTGCTCGAGCCGCTCCCCTAAGATGGCGCCCGTTTCCTGCTTCCGGGTCCCTGTTGCTGTGCAAACAACCCTGCCAAAATGAGTGTCTACCTAGCTACTGGTGACTGTGGCCTATCAGCATGCGACTTCTGCTTCGTATTGATTGGTTACTCAGATCCTATATAAGTGTGTGTTTCTGCCCCCAACGGGCAGAAGAGGAAGAAACTTGAGGGTGGCGGATCTTGTCAGATCCAGCATCGCTGTACACAATAAATATTGAGAGCTGATCCAAACACAGTTACGTCTTTCGTTGCCCGCGGCGCCGTATAGCAAACAGTTCTGTTCAACTGTCCAACAAAAACTTAGTAACATGGTTGTCAATCCTATACACATAAACATACATTCAGTTATCTATATCTTCATTTAGGTTGAGATTAAACAAACTAAATCAGGTTAAAATCATTCTGAACAAAGAATAATAGTATTGTGGAATTTCACATCCTGACACTCTGTGATCAGCATTGGGTACTGTAGTGCCTTTTTTTAAAAATTTAATTTAAAGAAAGACTAAAAAAAACAGAAAACAGGTAGAAATAATACATAATTTCAAAGAAAAAATAAACAGTAAGAAATCACTAGTTGATGATTACATATTGTCCTCTTATAAGTAGTTATTCAAGATACTAAAGTGGAGTATATACAGTGGGGATTCAAACAGTCAGATTGCAACCAGTTCTATTCAACTATCCAACAAAAATTTAGAAATATGGTTACCAATCCTATACACTTAAACATACATGCAGTTATCCATATCTTCAATTATGTTGACATTGAATAAACCCAAGCAGGCTATATCACTCTGAACAAAGAATAATACTATTGGTGGTTTCACATTATGACACTCCAGGAACAGCCCTGGGTATTTTAGTGTCTCTTTTTCTTCAAAGTATCTGTTCATTTCATCATGTGTCATAAGATCTGTTCTCATAAAGTGTTTACAGATTCTATATATGCATGAATCTTAACATGTATTTCTATCCTTTCTATATTAGAGGAAGAAACAAAACAAAGCATGTCAAAACAAAACATATTCCTATAAACACATGAAATAAAATAAACATATAAGACCATTGTACACAGAATTCTACCATGGTTCCTGTGTTGTCTCTTGTTATCTCCAATAGAATTCGCTATATCATCAGACAAGCTATAATTGAATATATCATTACGTAACAGTATTAATAAAAACACAACCTTGTATATAGTATAGACTTCAAAAACAGGCAGTTATCAAACCAGAATGCATATTGTAGAGTCTTGTCATCTTCAGTGTAGTTGCCTATACTCTCAGACTTGATACTATCAGTCATATCAGTTTTGAATAAAATCTTCCCTGCCTCATTTCTGTTATGCTTTTGTTTGCATTCAGTTGTTTCCTTATCTTCTTCATTCTGTTTTCTGCCCCATTCATTGAGGCCTCTCTGCCACTGTTCCTGGAATCCTAGTACTTTTCTCTCTCTCTCTAGAATGCCCTGCAGTATTCCCTGTAGAGTTATATTGGTGGTTGTGAATTTCCCAAGTTCTTCTTTGTCTTGGAAGCATCTTGTTTCTTCATTAATCTCTAGAGACAGTTTAGCAGGCTATATCAATCTGGGATGGAGGTTATTTTCTTTCAGGGCTTGGGATATTTCACTACAGGCAGGAATTCTTCTCCCTGGGACAGTCACAGGAATGTCCTGTATTCAGGTCTCTCCTGACACACATGTGCACCCTCTGCGCTGTTCCCTAGAGCCTTTCCTTCTCTTCCCATAGGCACTTCCCCTTCCCTGCCAAGCGTGGCTCACAGCACTGTGCATTCCCTGGGTCTCTGTGGCTGGCCAGTGCTCTGTCACCACTGTCTGCCTGTCCCTTGCTCTGGGCTGCCCTGAGGACACAGACTGCTTGGTGCTGATGGGCGTCAGCCACACTCCCAGCCTCACAGACAGTGATCCTTCAAGGAGGCAGTGCTCCCTGCAGGGCTGCTGATGGAGACTGCAGGAAGAGGTCGGACCACAGGATACCACTCCTCACGCCCTGGGCAGCAGCCTGCAGAGAGCTTCGTGAGGTACACAGAGGAGACACAGAAGAGGGGCCTTGCCCTGAGGGAGCTCAGGGCCTTGAATTCAAGAGGCACAGATTTAAACAAGTGAAATCATTCACTGAGGAAGATTTGGGAACCATGGGGTGAGAGGCAATAGATGGAAGGAAGATGATTTACCTGGTGGCTGTGGGAGTCTTCTTGGCAGGTGCCAGCAGAGCTGGATCCTGGTGATGAGAAGGAGGCAGGCTTGTGACACCCACATGGAGCCCTCATTGCATCTACTAAGATTTCTCATCACTGGTGTCAGACCTGGGCTCCTCTAGCTTTTGGGGTCTTAAATTCAGCTTCTGATTCCTCCCTGGATGCAGCTGAGGTTGCCCTCTCCCTCATTACCTGCCTTCCTGCAGTGGCCCTAATGCTGCAGTCACAAGACCACAAGGAGGGTGACCAGGAGGAGAAAAGCCACCAAGATCTGAATCACAACTTTCAGGTTCCTTCCCAGACCATGGCCATGAGCAACGTCTAGATTATGAAGTGATTTGCTTAATGGATGACCCTGCTCTGTTTGGGGTTTACATTCATCACTTCAAACTCTCACAATCCAGCAACATGGCACTGCTGTCTCAACCCAGAAAATACATAGATAAGAAAATCAATGAACAGAGAAAAGATTTTCCTGTCCAGGTCCTGTCCACACCTCCACTTGAAGCTCAGGTCTCGACACAAGAGGAGTTGAGGCTGTGAGAAAAACCAAGATGGGCAGAGAGTCTCCAGGCAGCCTGGACACAGGATGTTTGGGATGGATCCCAATACTTGAGCTGGGAACTGAGGATGGGGAGATGGGACCTCCAGTGTATCCTCGTGTGGTGATGGGCCCTGAGTATGGGGGACTGGGAGTAGATGATTCTGCCAATGAAAATAGGAAATTGTGATGTCCAAGTCTGTCCCTGAGCACCCTGCCACTGCTCACTGTCCAAAATCAACTACGAGGCTGCTCCAACACCCTTCCCTGTTCATGTGCCAATTTCTAAATTCAAATCAAAGGGTTAGGGTGAGCCCACATTGAAGGACCCATGCTGTCTTAGAGAAAAGACTCTCCTTTGGATGGAGTCCTCAAATCATCCTCACTCCAACTGAGAAAAAATGGCCTCTAGTTTAAGGGCCTGGGTGACATTTTGCAGAGAGAGGACAGGGATGGGTCTTCCTACCTGAGACCAGGAGCTCCGGGGGGTCACTGGGTATGGACTATACCTGGGGACTTCCCTTGTCATAGCAGTAGCATCTAAATGACCACCTGGGACCAAGAATCATGAGGCCCACTAAGAACAGCCTGGAACTGTCGATTGGGAAGATGTTGGAATTCTACGTTCCAAGAGAGCGTGGCTTCTCCTTCCTGAGTCAAAATGAACCTGTCACATTGTTGTCCTGTGCTACATTGGAAGGTTACATTGGCTCCTAATGTCTACACAGGGATGAACTGGACTGAGTGGCTGTGTTTGCTGTAGACTCCTCGGAGAGAAGGAGGTAGCATATGAAATGGACTCACACCTCCCACACTGTCCCCAGGGCTGGGTTGTGAGAGGGAGACACCCCTGAGAGTAAAACCCTTCCTGAGAGCAGAGGATGGGCCTGGGACCTTGAGTGTCCTCTCACCTGTCACCATCAGCTCCAGGCCATCACTGGGTTCTGACTAGTCAGCAGGGTTGTGATAGTAACAATATCACCGTGCATCATCTCTTGTCATATATGGGATGGAGAACTTGATCTTGTTTCCATGTCAGTTTGGTTTTCCTAAGAACCTTGACCTTCCTTCTCTCTTCAGACAGTAACTCTGGGCTCCCATTGTCCCCTGACACCATAGGCTGACAAAACTCCCCCAAGGGATCACAGAGCCTGTATCAGTCCAGAGAGAGGATTTGGGGAGGTTCCCTGCAAGGAAATCAGAGGCTAGATCCAGGACCTTCAAAGTCCCATAGATCATTCCAAGGCCTCTCCCTGTAATTAAACCTCAGCCTAAGCCTCTGTTCCACCAACTGAAGGCCAGGAGCTGAGGCTGGGGTGGGACACAGAGTGCTGGGGAGGACTCACTTGCAGGTTCTTGCAGCACCATATGGAGACTCAGCCCTGGAAGAGAGTGTGCGGTCTTGTCAGAGGTTTTATATGATACCTCACCTGATCCCCCTCTCTACCCAAGCCTGGTCCCTTTTTCCTCCCAGTTCTGACCTAGGCAGAACAGAACAAGCACGGTGTACTTCATTTCGCCTACACTGATGGCCCCAACTCTGCAGGAGAAGACCTCAGTGCTGCAGGACAAGGAGTTCAACGGAAGTAGAAAATGACATTCTGTAACCTCTTGTCTGCACCTCTGTTGACCCACCCAGTGGAGACAGAGTGCTCCTCCCTCAGCTGGGCTCTGGTTTCTGCAGGCTAAGGATCCAAAGCTCTGTGGAGAAATATCAGCCTAGCTCTGAGTTCTCCTTAGTCTCAGACCATTTTTTTTATTTAAAGGAAAAAAAACAGTATAAGAGTACAAGTAATAAAGAATTTAAAAAAAAACAGTAAGAAGTCACTAGTTAATAAATTACATATTGTCATCTTAGAAATAGTTGTTCAAGTTACATGATTAAAGCATACAAAGTGGATATTCAAACAGTGAAACTGCAAACAGTTGTGTTCAACAATCCAACAAAAACTTAGTAATATGGTCATCTATCTTAACACACCTAAACACACTTGCAGTTGTATCTTTTAGAGCACTTTCTCTCTTTATTACAACAACATTTACATATTTTGGGTTTTATTACTCCTGTAGTTCTTATTACTTTTTTTTGGAAGAGAATAAAACCAAATATAACAAAACAAAGCAGTCAGTCAAAACAAAGAATGGACATAGCACATGATGTAAAAACAGAATACAGGGTAATCAACAATGGTTACCATAATGCCTCTTGCTTCCTTAAATAGAATTGCCAATATCATTAGGTATAATAAAATTAAACAAAACAGTATAGAACAAGGCCAATAAAACCTAAACATTGGAGACAATACAGGACTTCAAAAGAAGATAATAGACAAACCAGAATGGGTGTCATAGTGAATCTTATCGCCTTCAAAGTAGTTGCCTATACCCTCAAACTTGATACTATCATAAAGAACAGAGCAGAGTAAAATCAGTCAAAATAAGATAGTGGGAGCAATACAGGACTTCAAATCAAGTTAACAGGAAATAAAAAAGTTACTATAATATATCCTGCTAATTTTTTTATTTTTTCCTTAGTTAAAAAAATAATAAAATAATAAATAAATTTATTTTTTTAAAAAAAGAGGGAGATTGGGATAAAAGAGGACATAACAACATAACAATACAGGTCAAAGCATAACAATTTCAGCAACATAGTGCTTCACCACAGGATAACCCAACTTAATAGTAGTTACCATAGTGTCTCTTTTCTTGAAATATTTGAGTACAACTTCGTATACTATGGCATTAAAACATATCAAGGTAGTGTGAAACCATTCAAGAGAATGGAAGTATTACAGGGTATTTAGAACCAGCTAACAAAAAATGAACAATGGTTTCTATATTATCTCTTTGCCTATAAAAATTTTTATTTATACTATCACATATAATAAAACCCAGCAAGATAAAACATGATAAAACCAATGGAGACAGAAGAACAATAGTTTGGTGGGACTTCAAAACAAGATGATATTAAATCAGCACTTTTATACTGACAGATGATTGATGATATTAAATAGCACTACCTATTATGGTGGTCTTGTTTTCTTCAAAATAGCTGTTCATATCATCACAGGCAATAATATCAAACAGCCCAGAGTAAAGCCATTCAAATTAATGAGTGAAAACCTTATAAGACTTCAAAGCCACAAAATGGGGAATAGTGATTACCACATATTTTATGTATCTGAATCATTTCTTACAGTAGGGAAACTATTTGGTATTCATAAATATGAGTTTGATTTATTTCACTTATGAGTATGTTCTCAAGCTGCATCCATTTTTTATAAATATCTCAGTGAGATCCTTCTTGATAGCTGAGTAGTACTCCATTGTATAAAAATACCACAACTTTTTTATCCATTCCTCAGTTGATGGACACTTAGGTTCCAGGATCTGGCAATTACAAATTGTGCTGCTATAAACATGGGTGCACATATATCACTGTGGTATAATGTTTTCAGTTCTTCTGGGAATATGCCTAGAAGTGGGATAGCTGCAACAAATGGGACTTCCAATCCCAGCTTTCAGAGAAACCTCCAGATTGACTTCCACAATGGTTGCACCAGTCTACACTCCCACCAACAGTGCAGGAGAGCTCCTTTTTCTCCACAGCCTCTCAAGCATTTCTTGGTGGTGGTGTTCTTGATCCTGGCCATTCTTTCGGGAGTGAGATGGAATTTCAGGGTGATTTTAATTTGCATTTCTCTAATGACTAGTGATGATGAACATTTTTTTCATGTATTTATTTGCCATTTGTATTTCTTCATCTGAGTAGTGTGTATTCATCTCAGATGCCCATTTTTGGATTGGATCTTTGAATTTTAGGGTTTTTAAATTTTTTGTATGTTTTAGACAAAAGTCCTTTGTCTGAGGGACAGTTCACTAAGATTTTTTTCCCAGTTTGTGGGTTTTCTTTTCACTGTGCTGGAGATTTCTTTTGACATGCAGAAACTTTTTAATGAGAGGTGGTCCCAGTTATTGATTCTGGGAAGTATTTCTCCTGCGGTTTGAGTCCTGTTCATGAATTCTCTACCTACCCCTATGTCTTCAAGGTTTTTACCCAATTTGTCTTCCAATAGATTTAGTGTTTCTGTTTTAATATTCAGATCTTTGATCAATTTAGATTTTATTTTAGTACATGGTGATAGGCATGGATCTAGTTTTAGTTTTCAGCATATGGAGAGCCAGTCTTTCCAACACCATTAAAGAGACTGCCATTCTTCCAGTGAACCTGTTTGGCTCCTTTATCAAATTTAAGGTGGTTGAGTGTGTTTTTAGTTGTGGTTGTATTTTCTAATCTATTCCATTGATCTTTGGCTTTGTTTTGATTCCTGTACCATGTTGCTTTTACTGCGGTTGCTTGTAGTATAACTTCAAGTCAGGGATTGTGATGTCTCCTGCCTTGCCTTTGTTGCTTAGAACTGTCTTTGCTATTGTAGGTCTCTTCTCACTCCAGATGAATTTTAGGAGTGATTTCTCTAGATCTATGAGGTATGTTGATGGTGTTTTTATTGGAATTGCATTCAATCTGTACAAGAGTTTAGGGAGAATGGCCATTTTCACAATATTTATTCTTGCTATCCATGAGCAAGGGATGTCTTTCCATTTTCTGAGATCCTCTTCAATTTCTTTTTTCCATGTGTTATGATTTTCCCTGTATAGGTCTTTCATTTCTTTCATGAGAGTAATTCCTAAATATTTCTTCTTTGTTTTTTTTTTTTTTTTTTTTTTTTTTTTTTTTTTTTTTTTTTTTTGGTTGCTAGTGTGAAGGTTGTGGCTTCTCTTATTTCTCTTTTTGTGATTTTCTTGTTAGTGTAGAGTAATGCTATTGATTTTTGAGTATCGATTTTGTATCCAGCTACATTACTGAATTTATTTATTATATCAAAGAGTCTTTCAATGGAGTTTAGGGAGTCTTCTATGTAGGTATCATGTCATCTGCAAACAGTGATAATTTAACATCTTCTCTTCCTATCTTTACCCCTTTTACGTCTCTCTCTTGTCTAATTACTCTGGCTAGTATTTCCAGTACTATATTAAATAGAAGTGGTAATAAAGGACATCTTTGTCTTGTGCCTGATTTTAAAGTAAAGGCCTTCAATTTTTGGCCATTTAGTATAATACTGGCTGTTGTCATAGATGGTCTTTATTATACTGAGGTAAAGACCATCTTTTCCAATTCTCTGTAAAGTTCTTATCATGAATGAATGTTGGACCTTATCAAAAGCTTTTTCTGCATCTATAGAAATGATCATGTGACTTCTGGGGGAACATCGTGGACAGATAACAGCAGCTATGGAGGCTCTCTGAGATACCCAGCTTAGAACCCTGGAGTGGTGCAGAGTGAGGAGTCCTAAACAAGGGGAGATACACCCTGCTGACCCAAGAACAAATGACCCAAGAACAAACTGGGCTGAGAGAAACCAACTGGGAATGCAATCCCAGTGCCATAACAGGAACACATAAAATCTCAGCATGGAAGCTGGAACTCGCACCACTGGAAGCTGCGATTTGGGTTTCCTGCCACTGCTGCTGCATCTGAATCGGGACAGCAGGGAGAGAGACATGCGAAAGCTCTGAGAGCAGTAATTGGCAAACAGAGTTGAGAGCGGGACAGGCGGGGAGCCCTGCATCAACCTGTGGTGAGAGAGGGAAATGAGGATTCTTCCATGGACTAGGAGGCTCTAACAGAGGACATTCTGGGACAGGGCAGACTAGCCGGAACAAGATGCTGTCGTGACTTTAGTCACATATTCCCCTCTCAGAATTGGTGGGGAGTGCCTGGCCTAGGTGACGCCTCGGACTAAGACCCAGTAGGCTAGCCCAAACCAGGTGCCAGCACCTAGCGGTGCACCCTACCAGTGAAGCCTTCATTAGGTTGACTGACCTGGAGGGGCAGGACCAGCAGAGGCTGCCCAGGTCTGTGTCTCTCTAGCACACTGCAGTGGGTGGGAACATCTAGCCAGCAGATTCAAACAAACTGTAATGGACAAAGAAGAAAAGAAACAAAAACTGGGCCTCCTATTTACACTTGTATGGAATAAACAAAAAATATGGGAAGAGGGAGCAACAATAATAGGTCCTTGGCCCCCAATCCTGAGAACACGCTGATCCAGGAAAGGTAAATACAAAGGATAATGAGGACAGAAAACATGCAATATCAGGCACGGCACAAATAGACATAGCCATATCTCCAGAGCCTCATAGATGAGTTCAAAAGTGAAGTATTTAATGAAATAAAGCAAGATATAAGTAGAATAGTTAGAGAAATGCTAAGCACTGCTCAAGAAAAAACAGATGGTGGAATGGAAGGACAGAAAAAAAGGGAAGAATTGTTTAATGGACAAAATAGAGAAAACATAGAATATGTGAAGCAGGTTCAAAGAGATTACCAGGAAACTAAAAACTCTATCGAAAGCTGGAATAACAGCTTGAAAGAAACTAAGGATAGATTATCTGAACTGGAGGACAGATTTGTAAAATGGGAGCATTAAATGAAAAACTTCTTAAAAATAACAAAGAAACAAACAGCAATAATACAAAGGCTAGAAGATCATAAAAGAATCTATAACTTACAAATTAAGAACATAAAAGAAGAGGTAGGGACACAAACAAATGGACTACAAAAGCTACTCACAGAAATAATCCAGGAGAATTTCCCTAATTTAGCAAAAGGTAAAGATGCTCAGATGTATGAGGCATACAGGACCCCAGCCACCTACAACCCAAACAGAGCTACACCCAGGCATATAATAATCAAAATTCCAGAAAGCAAATATAAGAACAGAATACTAAAAGCCATCAGAGACAAGAAACAGATCACTTACATGGGAACACTCATCAGAATTACAGCAGACTTCTCAGCACAAACCATCAAATCACAAAGAGCTTGGCGGGAAATAATTCAAGCTTTGAAAGATAATAACCTACAGCTAAGATTGATATATTCTGTACAACTATCCCTAGAAGTAGATGGAAAAACAAGGTGCTTCCAGGATAAAGAGGAACTAGGGGAATTTGCAATCACCAGTTCAACTCTACAGAGAATACTGTAGGACATCCTAAAAAAGAAAAATACCAATATTCCAGAAATAGTGGCAGAGAGGCCACAATGAATGAAGCAGAAAGTGAAATGAAGAAGACAAACTGACAACTAATGACAGAAAAAGAGCTCACCAGAAAGGAGGCAGAGAAGGTTAGATGGTAGGAACAGCTATTTTGGAGAAAACAAGACGTCAAAATAGCTAGTGCTGATTTAATATCATCTTGTTTTGAAGTTCCATCAAGCTTTTGTTCTTCTGTCTCCATAGGTCTTAACATGTTGTATCTTATTGGATTTTATTATATGTGAAAATATAAACAAAAACTTTTATAGACAAGGAGATTATACAGAAACCATTGTTCATTTTCTGTTAGTTGACTCTAAATACCCTGTAATAATGTTATTCCCTTGAACGGTTTTACATTGTTTTCATATGTTTGATGCTACAGTATACGAAGTTATACTCAAAGATTTCAAGGAAAGAGATGATAACTACTTTTATGTCGGGATTATCTTGTGGTGAAACACTACTTTGCTTAAATGGTTATGTTTTGACCTGTGCTGTTTTGTTATTATGCCCTCTTTTATCTCAATCTCTATTTTATTATTTACTTTTTTTACTTTTATTCTTTTAATTAAGGGAAAAATAAATAAAAATAGCAGGATATATTATAGTAACCCACTTTGATTTCCTATTAACTTGATTTCAAACACTGTATTGCTCTCACCATCTTGTTTGACTGATTTTCCTCTATTCTGCTTTGCTTGATACTACCAAGTTCAAAAGTATAGGCAACAACTGTGAAGACAATCATATCCATTATGACGCCCATTCTGGTTGGCTATTATCTTCTTTTGAAGACCTGTAATGTCTCCAATGTTTTGGTTTTATTGGTTTTGTTCTTTACTATTTTGTTCAATTTTATTATAACTGATGATATAGGCAATTCTTTTTAAGATAGCAAGAGGCATTATGGTAACCATTGTTGATCACTTTGTATTATGTTTTTACATTACATATTATGTCCATCCTTTTGATTTGACTGACTCTGTTATGCTATGTCACATTTGGTTTTACTCTCTTCAAGAACAAGAAGAACTGTGGGAGTAATAAAACCCAAAATATGTAATTATCGGGGCTGGAGGTTTAGCTCAGTGGCATAAGCACCTGCCTTGCAAGCAGGCGGTCATGAGTTCGATCCCCGGTACCGATAAAAATGAAAAAGACAAAAAAAAAAAATATGTAATTATCATTGTACAAAAGAGAGGAAAATAAAGTGCTCTAAAGGATATAACTGCATGTGTATTTAAGTGTATAAGATAGATAACCGTATTACTGAGTTTTGTTGGATCATTGAACAGAACTGTTTGCAGTCTCACTGTTTCAATGTCCACTTTATATGGACACAGCTTGATGGACATTTATATGCTTTAATTTTATAACGTGAACAAATATTTCTAAGATGACAATATGTAATCTATTAACCAGTGATTTCCTACTGTCAATTTTTTTCTGAAATTCTGTATAACTTGTACCCCTTTTCTGCTTTTTTTTTCTTTTTCACCTTAAATTAAAAAAAGAAATGATCATGGGATTCTTACTTTTGGCTTTATTGATATGCTGGATTACATTTATTGATTTACGTATGTTGAACCATCCCTGCATGCCTGGGATGAATCCCAGTAAGTCGTGGTGTATCATCTTCTTGATGATTTGCTGCATCCTATTTGCCAATATTTTATTGAGGTTTTTTGCAGCTGTGTCCATTAGGGAGATTGGTCTATAGTTCTGTTTTTTAGTTGGGTCTTTCTCAAGTTTTGGTACTAGAGCAACATTTGCTTCCAGGAATGACTTAGGAAGGATTGCTTCCCTTTCAGTTTCATTGAAGAGTTTGAGGAGTGTCGGCATTAGGTCGTCTTTGTATTTCTTGTAGAATTCTGCAGTGAATCCGTCTGGGCCTGGGCTCTTCTTCGTAGGGAAGGACTTAATTACATTTTCAATTTCATTAATAGAAATTGGGTTATTCATCAATTTTATGTCCTCTTGACCTAGCTTTGGTACTTCATATATTTCTAAGAATCTATTTCTTCTGTGTTATCCAACTTTTGTGAGTAGAGATTTTTGAAATAGGTGTTGATGATCTTCTGTATTTCTATAGAGTCTGTAGTGATTTCAACTTTTTCATTTCTTATTGCATAACTTTGAGTTTTTTCTTCCCTTTTTTTAATAAGGTTGTCTAGGGGCTTATCAATTTTACTTATTCTTTCAAAGAACCAACTCTTTGATTCATTGATTCTTTGGATTGTTTTCTTAGTGTTTATTGCATTGATTTCTGCTCTGATTTTTATAATTTCTTCTCTTCTTTCAGCTTTGGGCTTGACTTGCTCTTCTTTTTCTAGAGGTTTGAGGTGTAGCATCAGGTTACTTATTTGCATTTATTCTGTTTTCCTGATGTGGGAACTCAGTGCAATAAATCTTCTTCTGAGGACAGCTTTCATTGCATCCCACAAATTCCAGTAAGTTGTATTTGTATTTTCATTTGCTTGTAAGTATTGTTTAATTTCTTCTTTAATTTCCACTGTGATCCACTGATTACTCAAGCATGTGTTATTCAGTTTCCATGTGTTTGTGGGATTTTTGCAGTATCTTTTATCATTAATTTCTAATTTCAAAGCACTATGATCCGATAACATGCAAGGGATAATTTCAACTCTTTTGCATTTATTTATATATGTTCTGTGAGCTAATATATAGTCTATTTTAGAGAACGACCCATGTACTGCTGAGAAGAATGTGTATTATGTTGTTGTTGGATGAAATACTCTGTATATGTTTATCAAGTCCATTTGTTCACATGTGTGACTCAGTTCTGTTATTTCTTTGCTGGTTTTCTGTCTGGTTGATCTGTCCCTTGGTGCCAATGGTGTGTTAAGGTCTCCTGTTACAATTGTGTTACTGATAATTTGATTTTTCATTGCTGTTAATGCTTGTTTTATATAACTGGGTGCTCTGGAATTTGGTGCGTATATATTTAAGATAGTTATCTCTTCCTCTTGAAATTTTCCTCTAGTAAGTAGATAGTGACCTTCTTTGTCTCTTCTGATCATTACTGGTTTAAAATTCACATTGTCTACAAGCAGAATGGCTACTCCTGCTTTTTTGGGGGGATTCCTGTTGCATGAAGTATTGTTTTGCATCTTTTGACTTGCAGTCTTTTTTGGGTTAGACGGGTTTCTTGTAGGCAGCATATGGTTGGATTTTGTTTCTTGATCCATTCTGCCAGTCTCTTTCTTTTAATTGGTGCATTTAGACCACATTAATTGTTATAACTGTTATGTTGGATTATTGTTGACTTGTTATCTTCCTGCTGTTGCAACTTTATCTTTCTGTTCTGTTTAACGATTTGCTTCGTGTTTTTTCCTAAGTGTATCTAAACTGTCTTTTAATACTTTTTGCAGGTTTGGCTTGGTGATCGTGAATTTCTTCAGCTGTTCTTTGTCATAGAAGTATCTTATTTCACCATTGATTTTGAAGGACAGTTTTTCAGGGTACAACAGTCTAGGTTGGAAATCATTTCCTTTAGGATATGGATTACTTCACTCCATGCTCTTCTGGACTTGATTGTTTGTGCTAAGAAGTCTGCTGTGATTCTGATAGGCTTTGCTTTATGGGTGATCTGTCTTTCTCTCTGACCACTTTTGATATTCTATTCTTATGTTGGATATCTGGGATGGTAATTATTATATGTCTGGGTGTAGTTTTATTTTGGATATGGCTATTTGGAGTTCTATATGCTTCATTGATCCTGATGTCAGTTTCGAATCTCATGTTTGGGAAATTTTCAGCTATTCCTTCTCTAAATATCCTTTTGACATCCTTTAAATCATCCCCTTCTTTTTCATTCATCCCTATAAATCTTATGTTGGTTTTTTTTTTTTTTGCATCATCTCACAGTTGTTGAATTGTTATTTCCTGATTCTTTGCTATTTTTAAAAGATCTTTCCTTTCCTGTTTACTGGCTGCAATCTTGTCTTCAAGGTCCGAAATTCTATCTTCACTTTCATTGAGGTGGTTTTTACAGCTTTCATTGGAATTTTTGATTTCCTGTATATCTCTGTGCATCTGCTTTATGTATTGTTTGTTTCTTATATTGCTCATCTAGGGATTTTATCTTTTTCTCCAATTTTTTAACTGTGTTTTCTTTAGATATATTTAGCATCTCTTTCATTTCTTTTATCATTTCTTCTTTTACCTGGGAGATTATTTCTAGTTTGAATTCCTTTAAAGCTTCCTGCAGTTGCTTGTTTATTTCATTTGCTGTTATGTCTGATATTTGAGGTGTATGCCATATATTTTCTTCTATATACATCACTCATAAAGTTTATTTGGCTGGTCTGGAGGTTTGACATTGTAATTTGGTTTTTCATTTTGTCATTTTCCTGCATTTCTGTGTTTCAAGTGTTTTGAGTGTTATTCTAAGGCTTCCTCAGGGTCTACTGGAAATCCTCTTCTATGCCCTCAGCTCTTGGAGCCCTGGCACCCATTTCCCTGGATTGATAGAGGGTCACTGGGGGTGGAGTAGGCCAGGCTTAAGCCCAGTCTCTGGAACTGATGGCGCTGCCTGCTTGCTTAGCACTCCACTGTCCACCAAGCACAGCCAGGAGAGGGGAAGGCTGATGCCTTCTCCAGGGACCTGCTGCACTGCTCCAGTGCACCTGGAAGCCATGAAATTCCCTGGCCAGGGCCGAGAGAGGGTCCCAAACTAGCTGGCCTTGGGGGAAAGTGTGTGGGCCACTTATGCCAGGCCACCAGGCCTCTGGAACCATAGAACTCCACAGTCATCCAAGCACAGCCAGGAACAAAGAGGCCGATGCAGGCACCCCAGACCTGCCGAGCTGTTCCAGTGCACCTGGAAGGTGCAAGGGTCCCAAGCAAGCTGGATTCAGGGGAAAGTGGGCGGGGAACATACCCCAGGCCACTGGACCTCTGGAACAGGTGGCGCTTGCATGCTTGCTTAGAACTCCACAGTCCTCCAAGCACAACCTGGAACAGGGAGGTGGATGCAGGTCCCCCAGACCCCCTCCCTGAGCTGCACCATTGCACTTGGAAGGCGTGAGGGTCCCAAACAAGCTGGACTTGTGGGGAAAGTGCATGGAGCACTTACGCCAGCCCATTGGGCCTCTGGAACCAGTGGTGCTTGCCTGCTTGCTTAGAACTCCACAGTCCTCCAAGCACAGCCAGGAATGGGGAGGCCAATGCAGGCACTCCAGACCCGCTGAGCCTCCTGGGCCATTTTAAATGTGTGTTTACTTAGGAGAGTTTTCCCAGACTCCAGAAATACCTCGTAGTCTAGAGAAGCACATGGCCTCTGTTCTGCATGGGAAATCTTCAGTGGGGACCCAGCATCTGATCACTCATACTGCAGGAACAGGAGGTGGAGGGAACCTCTCCCCTCATCAGGTTTTCTCCTCTCTATAGTGACTATCTCCAGAATTTCACTAAAGTAATCACACACTGACTGGCCCAGCAGGTGAAATAATTGTGTGCTCCTTCCTGAGCTCTGAGTCCCATTTCTCATGTTCATGGCTTTCCTTCTAAGGACCTAAAGGACGACTCCTGTCCCCTGCTCCAGAGGGAGTCACTGCAGCTGTCCCTGCATCTGTGCAGTGGGCCGAGAGCTCAGCTTCACTGAAACCTGGGGCCGAGGCTCTCCTTGAAGAGAGAGTGGCCCTGCATGAATAGAGTTGGCAGGCCCAGCCCCACGTGCAGGTCTTTGCTTTCCATGTGTGCTTTAACATTGTGATGTTCACCTGTGTGTCAGGACAGGAACAGTCAGTGCTGTGTAAACCCAGGGAGAATGGCTGCTCCTGCTGGTCCCTGATGCACTCCTTCTAGGGCTGAGTGCTCTGCTGGGGCTACCAAGGCTCTGCCTGCCCAGCACACTCTGTTAGATACAAGGAAAAGCTGAAAGGAGGTCATTACTGAGACATCTCATGTGCGCTTGGGGTGAACATACAGAGTGTTCCCCTGACAGGAGGCTCAGTGTCCTCATATCAAGAAGTGCAGGGACGGCTGGGGATTTAGCTCAGCGGCATAAGCACCTGCCTTGCAAGCAGGTGGTCGTGAGTTCAATCCCCGGTACCGATAAAAATGAAAAAGACAAAAAAAAAAAAAAAAAAGAAGTGCAGGGACACAGTGGGCCCATAATAACTATATACAATTCTGAGTCTCCAAATTGTCCAAAGGTACTGACAGAGGTGACCTCTGACCAGAACAGTGTGACCAGAACAAACAAGGAGCAGCATCTCCCATGGATGGATCAAGAATGGTCTTGAGTCACATGAGCTATGAGCACCACTGGGAGTAGCTGTAGAATTGGTCTAGGAGTGGAATTTGGAATAGTAGGCAGCAGGAAGGAGATATCTTAGAGTGCTGGGAATGGGGTGCTTAACTGGGATTCTGGAGAGAGATTAGAGCATCAGAAAATGGAGACAAGTGGAGACAGTGAATGTGATGCTCAGGAAGAGTCAGATGAAGACAGGGACCGTCTCAGCAAGTGGATCAAGGGCAGCTCTTTGATAGTTTGGAGGAGCTGCTGTTCTCATTGCATACTAAAGTTCAAACACCTCTTGTATCCCAAGAACATAAAGTGACACAGAAAATCTATGAAAAAAACTCATACAGGATCAAAACTATATGTTACAAAACTCAGGAGAAAGAACCAACAGAGAACATTGGAACAGACAGTAAAAAAAGTTCCTCTGCTCAAATAGATTTAACCATTGTATTTTCAGGTCAGGTGATCATTGCTTATAGGGAGGAAGATAAGAGCTGTGAAACTTCTACCAGTGGAAAATTGGTTTACACATTTTCCCTGCATACAATGGTTGGCAGCTACACATGAGTATATAGTGTAAATGATGACCACAAAGTGCAAAAATTTTTTAATGCCTAATTTGTAAACTGCTGTCAGTCACTCTTGAAGAAGTTAATACACAACATGTATCTCTGAGAGGTTGGCTGTGTTGTGCTACAAATCTAAGTTTGTTGCTGGTGCAGCTTCCTCTTAACACCAGGTGAGCTGCACCAAACCCAGCTCCCTGCATAGTCTAGGGAGAGAAAGGTGGTGGATGTGTCTGTCCCTTCTCACCCCATGCTCTGCAGCTTGGAGCATATGTGTCCTGCAGTGTGGGTGGCTTATCTGCACACATCAGGCTCACCAACTGAACAGCCTGTGTCTCTGAGCCATAGGCCTCAGGCAGCAGAAGAAGCACAATCACCTTACTGCCAGGGAGAAAAGAGTGACTGGGTCACATTAGAGTGTCCTGGGGTTCATACCATCTTCCTCTCTCAGGGGTGGACAACAGCACAATTCCCTGTCAGGTGATGCTGAACCATTCTGTGGACAGGATTCTTGGAGGACACCTGGCTCAGAGAGATGAATTGGAATCACCTGGGCCTTAGAGCACTGATGTTCCAGGTGTGAGAGGCCAGGGAGATTGACAACTAAACAGTGAATTGCACACCAAGAGCCACAGAAACCATTGGAACAGCAGCCCCTCCAAACTGGGGTAGGAGAGATGAATGGAAACTGTGTGCACACTGAGTGCCCAAGAAGTACAGAAATTCCATATGAAGGAACACTGTGTGCTTGCTAATCCAAAAACTAGGGAGCTCACATTTCAGAGTAGTGGGTCAGGGATTGTTCTGCACAGGCACTGATTCTAGGAAAGAAGAGGGATGAAGGGAGCCTTGGGTGATCAACAGAAACCCACTTCCAGAGCACCCAGAGTGCAGAGAGCAACCATGGCTCCCTGTCCACAGGAGCTGGGCTCAGGATAATTTTACAGTCTCTTTCCAGCAATTTCCAGGAGGGTAGGAGGTGTGAAACAGTGCAGGAGGGATTCTGCTTGTTGTCTGATACCAGGAGTCCAAGTAATTTGCCATCCATGTCACATATTATGGACTGTGAGTCTCTGCAAGGCTCTCTTTGAGGCTCCCTGACAAAATGGACCTGTGAATCTCAATTCCCATCATTGACCTAGAGTAGGGAGAAAGTTGCAGCAAGGGAACAGGACTGAATTCTTGCTTTTCTGCATCACAGCTTCCACTCCCTGTGCCATGTGAGCTCCTGAGTTCTGGCAGGTGTGGTCAATGAGATGAAGTTCAGCTTTTATACTTTATTATAATTTTAATGTAGTGGTATTCATGGCTAGGCAATGCCCTTTTCAATAGCTCATATATGGACTACACTTCAGCACTGTGAATCTTTACTAGACAATTCCAAGAAAGTGGGCCGAACATCTGCACCAAGAACTAAGGTGTTACTACAGGAGAGTTTCAAAAAATTTAGCCTCCAGTAGTGAGATCTTGAGTGTGATTCATCCCCACATATCTGAGGTCACTGATGGAGTCACAGGAGCCTGGGTAATGCCAAGGGACTCTGAAGAGTGAACCATGGTCCCATCGTGTGCAGATTCATCTAGAGCTATTTTGAGAAGGGCTAACATCATTGTGGAGGAAACCCACCAGGAGAAGCCCAGATCCTTGCTTGAGGTGCTCTGTGGGCTTAGAGGATGTGACAGCCTGGCCTCCACATGTGTTTGATTGGTGCTGAGTTCCGGGTGGTGCTGGGCTCGGCTCACAGTCCTGGGTACACAGGGCATGTCTTTGGATGTAGAGCCCTGGCAGGAGGAAGGGGAGGGACAAGAGCTCAAGGCTGCACACTTGAAGGCAGCACCATGGGATGTGTGCATAAGCTGGCAGCTGCAGGGAGGCTGTAGGCTCTGGGAGCTCCTGTCCCACCCTCCTTCTGGTCCTCTTTGTGCTGTAGTGTCTGATACAGAAGAGCTATCGGTGAGACAGTTATTTAGAAATCCACAGTGGAGCTCAGAGATCAGGGTCCCTACTTGTGTGAGCATGGCTCGCCACACAGCATCACATTATTCCTAGGGAAAACAGTGCCTACCCATGTTGGTAGATAGAATGTCATGACCTCATGGGAGGGCAAGTGATCAGGCTTAATGAGGAAATGTAGAACTATTCTCCCCGTCCCTTCCATCAGTGGTTCCTCCATTTACATTCCTGTGAGGTTTTCCCCTGACTCAAAGCCTTCTTATGTTCAGGACTGCTTTGTGTTTGGGCAATGTACAGCTCACCACAGCATGGACACAACAGGTCTCCCAGAACTCAGATTTCACTTAAGGAACTTATCAAACCTGAGCCAAATATCTCCTGAAATTTTGTGTGTTAATAATACTGTGTGCATGGGAGAATAGGCTGAAATCTTCCAGATTCAAATAATAGAACACAAATGTGGAATTAGTTATCACAATTCTCCCATAGAGGTTCCTCTCAGACTCTGCAGCAGGAAAGCCCTTTATATCCTCATCCTGGACAGGCTGGAGAAGAGCAGGCATCTCCTGGTGTTCACAGGCATCTTAGTTTCCAGTACTGGGGCTCCCTTCTCACATGGATAATTCCAGCTCACCCCAGAGACCAGACTCTGAGCATCACAGGATCTTACAGGAAACTGGCTTAGCACAAGGCAAACCCATTTAAGCTCCTAAATAGAATGGGACCCTCAATCACTGTGACACCATGCCAGTGAGCTGCCAGAGGATTCACTTGAAAGCCTGCTATGTCACCTGCACCTGTCCCATAATTCACACCTGGGAAGCCCTTCATGTTTGAGTGGTGAACAGGGACATGGAGGACACAGTACATTATACACAGGATCCAGATCAAACAATATCCTGGAGAGGCAATCTCTCAAGAGGTGACCTGTGCCCATGTGGACCCTCCCCTTCATGCTTGTGCCTGGTTTGATTGGGCTCGGGCCCAACAAAGCATGAACTCAGCCTCCCAAGGGTCCCATGGTCCCTGTGTCTCTGGACAGGCTTCTCCAATGTGACCCTCTACTGCTTTTCCTTCAAGGATTTACAGGACACAGGAGGCTGACTGATTTGGGACATAATATTTCTTCTGCAAGCAGGAGGTAGGAAATGATAAAAGCTAGTTAACAAACAAGATGTGATTGTCTCAGTGCCAGATCACACTCTAAAATGTTTGCTGCCTGCTGCCCACACATGAAGATGACCAACTCACCACAGCATAGTGGGGGTAGGTGCATGGAAATTTTCAGATGAGGCCCAGGGTGCAGCAACTCTAACCAAGGCCACACTGAACCCATTGCCAAAGAATCCAAATTTGTGTACACTGCATATCCCATAGTGCTGTGCCTGGAATAACAGGGTGACACTGCTATATACTCATTGGCCTCAGAAGAACCCAGATGCTCATCCAGGCATCATTCTCTTCCCACATCAACATACTGATCAATATCCAAATATTGACAATTTACTAAAAAAATATGTGATCAATTTACTATGTACAGCTTCTCCTTAAAAGATTGCAGTTTAGTAGAGGAAACCAGATCAAACATAATTTCTCAGGTGAAAAACTAAATGACAAACATTATGGAAGAAATGTTGAGTATATCTAAGCAAGATCTAGATAAAAAATAGAGGAACATAAGAAAATGATGGAAACCTTGATTGAACAATATAATACAGAATCAGAATGCATGAAACAATTTCAAAGGGACATTCACGCAATTAAAAGTTCCATTGAAAGCTGGCAAAACCATGTGAATGAGACTGACCTTGAATACAGAATGGAAACTTGAAAGATCTGGTAAAACTAACAAAGAACCAGGAAACAACAATTCAACAGCTGCAAGATGGTGTAAAGAAAAACAGTATAAAACTAATAAGTGTCAACGAAAAAGCAGAGGTAAACACATATGACATACAAAGATTATTTATAGAAATAATAGCACAAAAATTTCCAAACATAGGAAAAGAATCTGATATAAACATAACTGAAGCATATAGCACTCCAGTTAGCCATAAACAAAATAAATCTTCACCCAGACATATAATAATCAGGATATCAGAAATTCAGCAGAAGGACAGAATACTAAAAGCCATCAGGGATGAGAAACAGATCACCTATGAAGGAAAGCCTATCAAAATCATGGCAGATTTCTCAACACAAAACTTCAAGTCAGGAAGAGCTTGGAGTGAAGCATTTCAACTTCTGCATGTAAAAATCTTTCAATCCAGATTGGTGGAACCTGCACAACTATCTTTGAAAACTCATGAAGAAGTAAGATACTTCCAAAAAAAAAGATGACTGAAGAAATTTATGACTTCCAAACCAATACTGCAACAAGTACAGAAGAAGACAAAGGTAGCTACAAACCCGAGAACAACAGCAGCAGGAAACCACAAAAATACTAAACAGAAAAAGTAGAAAAGCATCATCAGAAGATAACATGACAGAGATAAGTCAGTCCATATCAATTATGTCCATTAAATTAAATGGCCTCATCTCATCAATAGAAACAAATGTGCAGATTAGATTAAGAAATAAAATCCAGTAATATGCTGTGTATAGGAAATACAGTTAACTCAAGAGCAAATTCATATACTAAAAGTCAAAGGATGGAAAACAATACTCCATGCAATAGGAACCCCAACACAAGCAGGGGTATCTAGTCTGTTTTTAGAGAATGTAAACTTCAAACCAACAATGATCGAAAGAGCCAAAGAAGATCAGTACATACTTTTTTAGGGAAAAACTTGAAGAAGAGGAGGTTATAATCATATATATATATATATATATATATATATATATATATATGCACTAAATATGGGAGCACAAAACTATGTAAGACAAATGTTAATACACATGAAAAATCAAATAAAAAATAATAATGGGGTACCAAAAAAACCCATTGTCACAGAAAGACAGATCAACTAAGAAAATAACCAAAGAAATAACACAAGTGAATGAAACTAGTGAACAAATGGACCCAGTAGATGTATACTGTGTTCCACACAACAGCAAAATACACATTCTTCTCAGCTGCACATGTGTCATTCTCTAAAATAGACCACATACTAGCCCACACAACATGCTTAACTAAATATAAAGGAATTCAGATAATCCCATGCATATTATCTGACCATAACACAATGTAAATTAATGACAAAAATCCCACAAGAATCACAGAAACTTATGGAAACTAATTAACACTCTCCTTAACAACAAATGGGTCACAGAAAAAAATTAAAGAAGAAATCAAATCTACAATTGAATCAACATCTACAATTGAACAAAAATGCAAATGCACATTTGCATGCCATGTGGAACACAGTGAAAGCAATCCTCAAAGGGAAATTTATAGTAGTAAACTCCCATGACAGGAAAATGATAGGAACACAAATAAAGAACCTAATGCTGAACCTCAAACTTTCAGAAAAAAAAGAGCAAGTGAAGCTATAGCCCAAAGATGGGAGGAACTTATGAATATCAGAGCAGAAATTATTGCAGAAGAGACTAAGAAAGCAACACAAACAATTAATTGAAGAGTTGGTTCTTTGACAAAATGAATGAAATTGATAAGTGCCTAGCCAATTTTATCAAAAAGAGGAAAGACAAAACTCAAAACTAAGAAATAAGAAATGAAAAGGGTAAAGAGGCCTGTGGGACACCCAGAGACATAGTAGGGTCCCAGCCAAGACAAACACTATAAACAGGGAGATCTTGTGACTCTGAACAACCTGAAGAAATGATAACAGCAAGAACTAGGTGTTGATTTCCATCAGTACTTGCTCGGCTTACTCTTTGTAAGCCTAGCAAGAACATAGGACTCACCCAACAAGCCCTGCAGGAGGAATTCAGGTGACTGGCCCACCTATTCATTGAGGGATCCAGCAATTGGACAAATATCACCCTTATAGTAGGACCCCAAGACACATACAACCAACATTTGACACTAATGGGATTGAAGGATCAAATATTAAACTGAAAGGGGAAAATGGAAAAACAAAAAAGCAAAATGCAATTTCAAAAATCTAGTCCACCAGGAGCAAGTACAGAAGAAATTGAAAGAGAGGACTTCAAAAGTAACAAACCAGAAATATCTGAAAAGATAGCAAGTGAAATAAAAAAAAAAACTCCCTGAGTCTATAGAGGTAATCAAATTAGAAGTAACCTCTTATGCAAAAACAGAAATAACAACCTTAATAAAGGAGTTGCTCAGCACGGATACAGAAGAAATAGATTTTTTAAAAAGTACAGGAGCATGGGAAACCGAGTGAAACCTTAAATGAACAAAATAGAAAACAAGCAGAATTCATGAAACAAACTCTAAGAGATATCCAAGAAACAAAAATTCTATTCAAAGCTGGAAAAAGCATTTAAATGAAGCTGAGGATAGCATTTTGGACCTTGAGGACAGAATCACAATTAGTGATCATGAAAGGATAGAATTTTTTAAAATAACAAAGCAACATAAAGTGACAGTACAGCAGCTTCAAGATAGTGGCAAGAGAAACTATGTAAGCTAGCAGGCATCAGTAAAGATGCAGAAGTCAATGCAAATGACAGAAGCAGTGGCAGAAAATCTTCCAAACATGGGGAAAAATCTGATATTCAGATGAGGCATATAGAACACAAAACAATCACAATCAACATAAATCTACACCCAGATATATAAAAATTAAGATCCCAGACATGCAGCATAAAAAGGAATACTAAAAGCTGTTAGAGAAGACACACAAATCACCTATCAAGGAAAGCCTATTAAAATGACAGCAGGCTTTTCAGCACAAACCCTCAAGTCAAGAGGAGCTTGGAGTGAGGTATTTCAAGCCCTGACAGAAAACAACCTTCAACCCAGACTGATGTAACCAGAAAAATTTGCATTCAAATTTAATGGAGAAACAAGGTACTTCCATGAAAAACAACAACTGAAGAAATTCATATCCACCAAACCAACACTAGAACG
This sequence comes from Cavia porcellus, assembly GCF_034190915.1. NCBI lineage: Eukaryota > Metazoa > Chordata > Mammalia > Rodentia > Caviidae > Cavia > Cavia porcellus. The sequence goes on along the minus strand of NW_026947490.1, from coordinate 34,570,069 downwards.
TGTGTTGAAAGCATACTAGGTAGAGGTAAAAAATGACCAGAATCCTGAGAACAACAACAGAAAGAAACCTCCAGGTAGGACAAGCAATTAAACTAAGGGAAAAAGAAGAAAATAAACAACTGAAACATAACATGGCAAAGTAGAGCCAGTACATAACAGTTATATCCATATATGTAAATTGCCTCAATTCACCTATCAAAAGAAATATGTTGATGGAATGGATCAGGAAACATGATCCCACAATATGCGGTATACAAGGTGATGCCACTGATTTAAGACCCAGTAGGCTAGCACAAACCAGGTCCCAGCACCTGGAGGTGCACCCTAGCAGTGAAGCCTTCAGTAGGTTGACCTGGAGGGGTGGGTCCAGCAAAGGCAGCCAAGGTCTGTGTCTCCCTCGTACACTGCAGTGGTCACAGACACCTAGCCAGTGCAATTCAAACAAACTGTAACCAACAAAGAAAGAAACTGGGCCTCCTATATACACTTGTATAGCAGGAACAAAAAATATGGGAAAAGGGAGCAACAAGAAAGGGTCCTTGACCCCCAATCTTGAGAAACATGCAATAGCAGACACGGCACCAATAGATATAAAGTGATATCTCCAGAGCCTCATAGACGAGCTTAGGAATGAAGTTATTAATGACCTAAAGCAAGATATAAGTAGAATAGTTAGAGAAAGGCTAAGCACCGCCTAAGAAAAAACAGATGGTGGAATGGAAGAACAGAAAAAAAGGGGAGAATTGTTGATGAAGAAAATAGAGAAAACATAGAATACATGAAGCAGGTCCAAAGAGATTACCAGGAAACTAAAAACTCTATCGAAATCTGGCATAACAGCTTGAAAGAAACTAAGGATAGATTATCTGAACTGGAGGGCAGATTCATAATATGGGAGCATGAAATGAAAAACTTCTTAAAAATAACAAAAAAACAGGGGCTGGGGATTTAGCTCAGCAGCATAAGCATCTGCCTTGCAAGCAGGTGATTGTAAGTTCAATCCTGCGTACTGAGAAAAAGAAAAAAGAAAAAAAGTGCAAAAAAACAAACAGCAATAATACAAAGGCTAGAAGATCATAAGAGAATCTATAACTTAAGAATTAAGAACACAAAAGAAGAAGTAGGGACACAAACAAATGGACTACAAAAGCTATTCACAGAAATAATCCAAGAGAATTTCCCTAATTTAACAAAAGGTAAAGATACTCAGATGTATGAGGCATACAGGACGCCAGCTACCTACAACCCAAACAGAGCTACCCAGGCATATAATAATCAGAATTCCAGAAATCCAACATAAGAACAGAATGTTAAAGCTGTCAAAGACAAAAAATAGATCACTTACAAGGGAACACCCATCAGAAATATAGCAGACTTCTTGACACAAACCATCAAATTATGAAGAGCATGGGGTGAAATAACTCAAGCTTTGAAAGACAATAACCTCCAGCCAAGATTCATATATCCTGCACAATTGTCCCTAGAAATTAATGGAAAAACAAGGTACTTCCAGGATAAAGAGGAATTAGGGGACTTTGCAACCATCAATTCAAGTCTACAGAGAATCCTGCAGGACATTCTAAAGAGAAAAATACCAAGATTCCAGAAACAGTGGCAGAGAGGCCACAATGAATGGAGCAGAAAGTGAAATGAAGAAGACAAACTGACAACAAATGACAGAAAAAGATCTCAACAGAAATGAGGCAGAGAAGTTTGGATGGTAGGAACAGCTATTTTGGAGAAAACAAGACATCATAATAGGTATGCTGATTTAATATCCTCTTGTTTTGAAGTCCCATCAAGCTTTTGTTCTTCTGTCTCCATCGGTCTTAACAGATTGTATCTTATTGGATTTTATTATATGTGATAATATAAGCAAAAACTTTATACACAAGGAGATTATACAGAAACCATTGTTCATTTTCTGTTAGCTGGTTCTAAATACCCTGTAATAATGTCATTCTCTTGAATGGTTTTACAGTGTCTCGATATGTTTGGTGCTACAGTATACAAAGTTATATTCAAAGATTTCAATTAAAGAGTCACTATGGTAACTAGTTTTATGCCAGGATATCTTGAGGTGAAACACTATTTTGCTTAAATTGTTATGCTTTGACCTGCACTGTTCTGTTGTTATGCCCTCTTTTATCTCAATTCTCTTTTTTTCTTTTTTTAATTATTTGCTTCTTTATTTTTATCTTTTTAATTAAGGGAAAATAAATAAAAAATAACAGGATACATTATAGTAACCTACTTTGATTTCCTATTAACTTGATTTGAAACTCTGTATTGCCCGCACCATCTTGCTTTGACAGATTTTCCCCTATTCTGCTTTGCTTGATAGTACCAAGTTCAAAAATATAGGCAACAACTGTGAAGACAATAAGATCCATTATGACACCCATTCTGGTTGACTATTATCTTCTTTTAAAGTCCTGTAAAGTCTCCAATGTTTTGGTTGTATTCTCTACTGTTTTGTTTAATTTTATTATAACTGATGATATAGGCAATTCTTCTTAAGATAGCAAGAGGCAGTATGGTAACCATTGTTGATCACCTTGTATTTTGTTTTTACATTATCTATTATGTCCATTTTGTTTTGACTGACTCTGTTCTGATGTGTCGCATTTGGTTTTACTCTCTTCAAAAAAAGTAGTAAGAACTGTGGAAGTAATAAAACCCAAAATGTGTAATTGTCATTGTACAAAAGAAAAGAAAAGAAGGTGCTCTAAAGGTTATAACTGCATATATGTTTGAGTGTATAAGATGGATAACCATAGTACTGAGTTTTTTTGGATCATTGAACAAAACTGTTTGCACTCTCACTCTTTGAAAGTCCACTTTATATGCTTTAATTTTGTAACTTGAACAACTATTTCTAAGATGAGAATATGTAGTCTATTATCTAGTGATTCCTTACTGTTTATTTTTTAAATTTTGTATTACTTGTACCCTTTCTCTGTTTTTTTCTTTTTCTCCTTAAATTAAAAAAACTATGCAAATCAATAAAATAATACACCACATCAACAGACTCAAAAACGAAAACCACATGATCACCTCAATAGATGCAGAAAAAACTTTCAATAAAGTCCAATACATGATAAAAAAAAAACCTTCAGAATTTAGAATACAAGGTGTCTACCTCATTCTCTTAAAGGCCAACTATGACAGACCAACAGACAATATTTACTAAATGGACAAAAACTGAAAGCTTTCATTCTAAAATCAGGGGCTGAGCCAGGATCTGTGATACCATGGAGGGAGCCTGTGACCTTCTGGTGTCAATGGAATCTAGAGGCCCAGAAGTACCATCTATACAAAGAGGAAAGCAAAGAATAATCAGGCACAGAGATCTCACCTGAGTCAGGTAACAAGGGTAAGTTCTCCATCCCATAAGTGACAGAAGGTGATGCAGGGTGATACCACTGTTACCATCGCAGCCCTGCTGGCTGGTGTGAATTCAGAGATGCCCTGGAGCTGGTGATGACAGGTGAGAGGACACTCAGGGTCCCAGCCCCAGGCTCAGCTCTCCAGAAGGGGTCTACTCTCAGGGGCGTCCCCTCTCACAGCCCAGCCCTGGGGACAATGTGGGAAGTATGAATCCATTTCACAGGCTGCCTCCTTTTCTACTAGGAATTTAAAGCAAGCCAAGCCTCTCAGCCCGGATCAGCCCTGTGGTGACCGCAGGAGGGAAGGGGACCCTCCAGGCTGGGATTTGAGGTTCATTGTGATTAAGGAAGGATGGTATAATATGCACTGGGCACTCCCAGCCAGGACCCTGTGGCCAGGTCCAGACCCTGTTCCTTATGGACCCTCTGACCCCGGGTAGATGTGGATGTTCAGGTGCTCTGGCTGTTTTACTACCAAATCTCAGGTGTGTTTGGTGCCCTGTGGTGCCCTGGAGCTCCTGGTCTCAGGTGAGGAAGTCCTTTCTTTGACCCAATCATGTTTGAATCCCTAAAGAATTGACAGAGGCCCTACTACACAGGATCTCTAAGAGGAGGTTGGGTCAGGATATCTGGGCTGCATGGGATGGTTTCAAGGCTGAGAGAGATGTTGGGGTCCAGCCTGGGAGAGGATCAGCACCTGAAACGGGGAGCAGGGCACCCAGGCCCTCACCTCCCCATTCCGCCTATGAGGCACTGAGGATCAGCCCCTCATGACAGACTCCAGAGCCCATGATGGAGAGTGAGGGCTCTACTGGGAGGAGTCCACGGGAGGGACTGAGCTGTGGAGCTGCTGCAGCCTCCTCTGGAGATGCAGACTCTGACCAGCCCCTCTGTGTTGGCCTCAGTTTCCCCAGATGTAGAGGAGAGGCTTGGCCCTGACCTTCAAGTTCCTCTTAATGATGGCCTTTCTGTGAACCTTGGAGAGGTAGCTTCCAGAGGGAGCCTCCAGGATGTAACTGCAGGGATCCTGTCCCTCTGTGCAGTGACAGTGACAGTGCATAGATTCTCTCCCTAAGGCTCAGAAGCTCAACTCTGAGAGTGGAAGGCAGACTCCCTGGGCTCAGTCCCCACCTGCCCCTTCATTCTGTATCACCTGGTGATCAGGACTCACCAAAGGTGGCACCTCCCAGGCTCCCCTCATGAATCCGTGTTCCAGTGAGGGTCTGTGTCTCTGTCCTCTCTGAGCCCACAAGGTCACCCTGTGTCCTGCCTGCAGCAAGGGGCTGAGACACCAGAATATGGTGGTGGTGGAAGGGAGGGTCCACAAGGTAGTGTCCCCTCCCCCACTCCATGAGGAGGCTGATGCAGCTGGAGCTCCCTTCCTGGGCTTCCACCCTGACCTCTAATGGGCAGAGAGAGAGGCAAGGGGACACAGGTGAGATGGGAAGAAGTGGGACTGGACTGAGGGAGAGGACAGGGCCCAGCCATCTCCTCCTGATGTCCCCACCACAGAGTCAGCTGCTCTTGTGTCCCAGCACCTCAGCCATGGCCCTGCCTGCATGGGTTGGGGAGACACTGTCACCTGACCCCAGGGATTCCAGGACACATCTCAGCACTGTGTGAGATTTTCAGGGCAGGATGTTTTCAAAGGAGTGGGGAAGGACCACTGAGGGAGCCCAGTGGCTTCCTGGGGCTCTGAGGACAAGGTGCCTGCTTCCCTGTTGTAAGATTGGTGGAGGCGTCTGAGGTCCAGGCAGGAAGCAGGGCCCTGGAGGGCAGAGGGCAGCCTAGCTGTGGTCCGATTGTGGGTGAGGCTGAGCCCCCAGCACAGCCGCTCCTGCAGAGAGAAGCACCAGGCTGCGGACATCGCTGGGCACAGTCCCTCCTGAGTCCTGTGGGGCCTCTGTGCTCAAAGCTCAGTGCTCACCTGAGACTTGGGAGGGGCTGACGCTGTTCCCCGCCCCAGATCACTGGGGTCGCCACCTGGCAGGGTGCCTGTGTGATGCTGGCTGATGCTGCCGTGCACCTGCCATTTGTAGTTTGTTTCTTTTTTCTGAAAATTTTAAACAGCACTGTGCAAATTAAATCCAGGGATTAAATTAAATTTAAATCCAGGGATTTATAGTTTACAAGCATGGAATTCCACCTCCAATTTTCAGAACATTAGGCTACACTTATATATCAACACCACATCTTATATAGGATATTTTGAGGTGAGGCTAACTAATGAACTTCAGGACATTTAAATGTTTTATTCACAAAGTCATCATGTTCATAGTCAATTTTAAAAATTGTTCAACCATTTTAATAATTTAAAATTTGGATCTGTGACACTTTATATTTTGTAAGTATTAAGTGTTCATAGAAAAGGTATTGATTTATATGTATTTGTCTTATTTCATAGTAACTCAAAATTCTCTTTGTAGTAATTATCATCAGCTTGTTTAAACTTGCAGATAGATTGTACATCAAGAATGAGTAGATGGAAATTCTGTTTCATCGTTTCTTTTTTTTTCTTTATTTTATTTTTTGAAACAGGATCTAAGTATGTAGGTTAGGCTGGCCTTGAACTGACTATGTAGCCCAGGCTGCCCTGGAACTCAGGTAATCCTCCTGCCTCAGCCTCTTGAACACCGGGATCACATGTCTGTATTATTATGCCTAACGCTGGCAATGTTCTTTTTTCTAAATTAGAGAGCACTTCTCCTGCCTCACACACATGTGCAGTTCCACATACTCCTGCTATCATGTAACCATTCACACATGCAGTGGTTCACATGCAGACTGCATGTGTTTGCATCCACAGATGCTCACACCTCCAGGCATTCATCAGCATTCCCAGCACTGCTCAACAGGAGAACTTTAATCTGTTCATTGCTGGTCACTCAGCATAGATTTACACTTCTAGGAGGGGAGAATTGGTTTCTTACAAATCTCGGCATTGCCTGGGAGAAGATGCTCCTCCCTGTAGTTGGAGGAATAAGCCCTAGAGCCCCTGGTGATGCTGTGCCCAGCCCCACCCTCTCACTGTGTGTAAAGACCCTGGCCCTGAACTTTCTTCTGGTGCTGGGTGTGAACTATCTGCTCCCATGTCCCACAGGGATCTCATGGTGGGTGTCCTGACTGCCAGGGCCCTAGAGCTGTACACCATCCTGCCCCTCGTGCTCCACAAGAAGACCTCATGTTATCTGGGAATGGGATACATGCAAGAGACCCCCACCACCAGAGCTCCTCCCTGCACACATGGCAAGCACACAGTTGCAGGGTGCACTGTGCTTCTCCAGAGTCTGCGCCTAGTGCTTGTCTGAAAATGAGCACCTGCTGGTTACCTTGTCCCCGCAAGCCCTGCTCCAGGCCCCATGAAGTCCTCTCCCCATTTTGGCTTTGTGAGTTTGCCATTTCAATGTCTTGTACGTGGACTCAGCCAGGTTTGCTCTGAGAGTCACATTTCCATTCCTGACCATGGGGTGCAGTGCTGTCTTCTCCACACTTCCTTTAGATTCACACCCAGAAAATTGATCTCTGGACCTTGTGTTAGCTGTAGTTTTAATTTTCTGAGGTGCCTCCCTTTCCTATACCAGTGGCACCCTTTGCATTCCCAGCTGCGGTGGGGAAGGGACCCAGCTTCCCCACCCCCCTGCATGGGAGATGGGAGGAGGGCTGGGGTCAGGAGGAGACAGTGTGTGTATGAGGATGCTTAATCCCAGAGCCTTCTAATGTTACCTATAGGAGGAGCTTTGAGTGTCTTTAGCATCTTGATGGGACTTTAAGAAAGACCACAGTTTTCACCCTCAGGAGCACTCTGTGGTCCCCATTTTATTATGAGGAACAGTGGGGTATCTGTTTCACAACACTCTGCCTGAGGCCAGGACTCCCTGGACTTGGAGTCCCTCCAGGGTGGCATCTGTCCTGTCCTGCAGATTTACTTGGAGCTCCCTTACCAAGCAAGACTGCCTTCTGTGCCCCAGGGAGACAGGGAAAGGAGAGGGGAGGCCACATTCCCCCCGCTCAAGGAGGCTGTTGAGGGGGGAACCATCTGTGTCACCATCACCTTGTCTAGGCCTTGTCTGCCCAGGGCTCTCAGCTACAGGCCATGATCCCATGGCCCACCTCCCTCTTGGCCTTTGGTGAGTCTGGGACAATGGGGATGGTTGGATGGACTGGGTAGATGACAGTGGGGAGAGGCCCTGTTCCCTGTTCAACCTGACCCCAGCCAGGAAGTTATGGGGTCCTGCAGGAGACCTCCGGCTCCCACCGTGGTCAGGGAAGCAGAGGACCTGCTCCTAGATAGAGCCCTGGGTGTGCAGCCAGGCCAGCTTCAGGAAGTGCTGGGGTGCCCTGGGGAGTCTGGGGGTCTTCCAGAGCAAGCGGGGTCAGGGTCTGAGGTCCCTGTGGAGTGGACTGGTTTGGTGGACGCTGTGGGAAGCTGAGTCCTGGGCTCTGCCAAGCCCCTCAGGACCCTGGGCGGTGGGCATTTTCTAACTGCTCTTCTCTTCCAGTGCTCTGCCTGGTCCAGGGGATCCTCACACAGCAGGGTGAGTCATGTGAATCCCATTTGACAGGAGGGCGCTGGCTCCTGGGGGCTAGGGTGGATCCTACAGGTTTCCAGTCATGACACTCAAAATGTGTAACCTGCAGCCAGTTCCTGCTCTAATTTTTTTTTAAAAGACAATCTCTCACTGTGCATTTCACACTACCCTTGAACTCACTATGTAGCCAACATTGGCCACAGCCTCCCAAGTGCTGGGATTATAGGTTTTGCCATTGCCACTCCCAACATGCTCTCATTTTCTGTCTGTTATTTTCTTGTTTTGAAAAAAGATATAATAACCATTTATATCTATGCTTTACCAAATGATGCTTCCATATAATGTTCATATTATGGGAGAATTAAATTAAGCTCATTAACACCTCAGTCTCCATATGCCTGTCCTGTGTGGTGAGGATGTTTATTTCCTACCCCCTTAGCCATTTGGAAAGAAGCACCATGTCACCATGAGCTGACCTTAGCCCTCCCTGCAGTGACCTCCAGGGCTGACTGCACGTTTGAGCCTCTCCATCAGCTTCACCCTCTCCCAGCCACCTGCCTTCCCTGGCCTCTGGGAACCACATTTCTACTCTCAGCTCCTCTGAATCAGCACGAGGTGGTGAGATCCTGTGATACTTGCCCCGCACTAGCTCAGTGCACTGGGCAGGATGCCCTCTGTTTCCACAAGGTGTCCACTAGCACGGACGTCCTTCTCTCTGAAGGACGGGTAGTTAGTGTTGCACTCTGCCTGCATCACACTCTCTTGGTCCACTTTTCCTCAGATGGAACCTTTGGTGGGTCTCTCTCTCAGGAGCAGCAGTGATCACCGCCTCAGGTGTCCAGTGACACTGATGTCCACAGGGGCAACTCAGGCCCAGCGGGAACAGGCTGAGCCCAAACTTCCCCTCACTTCTCCTGAGTGGGGAGCAGGACAGCCCCAACTGATTGTGTCCCAAGTTCTCCATCTTCCTCTGAACCTGAGCTTCTCCTTCACTGCCCATCACCTCCAGGCTCTCAGTCCTCTCCTTTCGTCCACAGCTGCTACTGCCCAGCTCCTTCTGGAATCAGAGATTGTAGTGTGCAGTGAAGATGTAGAAATTCAATTGTTTTTCTCTCCATCCAAGTGTGTTGTGTTTATGCTGTTATGAGGGAAAATATTCTTCATCCTCACAGGCTTTTCATTAATTATCTTCATACAGAAGCAGACCCACATAGCTCTCTAGTCTAAGTACAGCTATCTCCCAGTCACTTCTTGTTCCTATTGAATCTGTGGCCCTTCTGCCTAGATATTTTGACTTCCTGTCACCTTTCAAGAGGCACAAAACTCACAGGCTGAGTTTAGAATTAAGCAGGAAAACTGCCTGTTCACCATGTACAGCATGACTTTGAGAAGCAAGTAGACATTGCATACTGGCTTACTCAAGCTAATTAGGGCAGGTTGGGCAGGGGTGGGAATTCAGTTGCACACAGTCTGCCCAGGGGGAGGTGTGGATGTGATGGGAGGTCACATTAGATAATGGCTGCACAGCTCTGTGAGTTTGCCCAAAACACTGAACAGTGCCCCCAAAATCAGCTCTGCGTGCGGTGATTTCTACTCAGTGGACACCGAGGCCCTGCACTGCTTCCTTCTAGTGTTCCTGTCCCCACCTGCCATCTCTGCTGAGCCAGGCCCTGTGATATCCCGGGGCATGAATGTGACCATCCTGTGCTGGGCCGATGGGGGCTTTGAGGTGTTTTTCCTGGAGAACTGTTCCACTGGGAATTGTTCCCCAGTTAAGCAAGAGAAGAGCACTTCATCTTTCCAGACAGAGGCCAGATTTCCCCTTACCTTGCTGAATGCTGGGCATTATGTCTGCATCTATCAGAAATGGTCCATATGGTCTCCACGCAGTGAGATCCTGGAGCTGGTGGTGACCGATGCAGATGTCACACAGGCTCCCATCTGCACAGCTTCAGCTGTGTCCCCAGGTTTGTTCCAATTCATCTGGACCATGTCCCAGCTGCCATCCTCTGTCTCCCATTCCCTCCTCCTAACCCCAAGTCTCTCCCCTTCTGGGTTTACCTGTCCCCACAGTTTCCCTGCCCCAAGCTCCCTGAAGTGCTAGTTCCACTGGACACAATGATAGAGTGAGCATGGAGCTGGCCCTGCTGCCTGAGCAGAGAGTGGTCCCCAGACTTTGTCCAAGGGAGAGTGTGTTTTCCCTGGGGATGGTATGTTTCACATCTTTTCATGCAGATAGAACCTCTAGCGGTCCCAGGAATATGTCCCCTCTGGTTGGGTCCCTCTCAGACACTGGGAAGGTATCCTGGTCCAGGGATGTTCCTGATCAGGGTGGGACGATGGTTTGGAAGAAGCTTTGTGATGGGATGTTCTATGCCCTTTTATGGTCAGATCCAGAGATGTCCTAAGGTCAGGGTCCAGCGAGGAGAGTCCAGTCCATCTCTGTGTCCTGCCTGGGATTCAGAGCTGCTGTTCACAGAGCATCTGTCAGGTCAGCACAGCAAGGTGGTGAGTAGAGCAGAGGCAGTGGCCATGTCCAGCAGGGTGGATTAGCAGAGGGCCCTTCTGCTTCTCCTGCTACTCTGTTCTATTCTTTCAAAAGATGTGGGACACTGTCTGGGGTTGAATGGTGACCAGGTGTGCTCTCTAGAGGACACTCAGGGCACGGTATGGCCAGGCTGGGGAGGAGATCTAAGCAGCGCCCTGCAATCTCTAAATCTTGTCACTGCCCCTGGAGGCTTCAGACCCCTCACACAGCCCTGCTCCTGCAGAGGTCACTCAGAGTCCTCATTCCTGGGGGTTCACTCATGGCTCTGTTTTGCAGTCAAGGGTCAGAGTCCAGCGCCAGAAAACTACAGCAGGGGACTGGCCTCCCCAGGCAGTGGGACATCACTGCTATTCAGAGCTACATACCAGGCACGGCCAACACATTTAATATGGCTCCCCCAGAGGCATGCAGCCATCTGGTTTTTAACAACTCAACTTTTTTTGAAAATGTGTATAATTCTCTGGGCATGGTAGCACTCCTGTATTCTTGGCACTTGGGAGGCTGAGGCAGGAGGATCCTTGCAAATCTGAGACCAAGGTGGGCTACAAAGTAAGCTCAAGGACAGCCTGAACTGCATAGTGAGATTCTGTCTCAAACAGACTCGTGTGTGTGTGTGTGTGTGTGTGTGTGTGTGTGTGTGTGTGTAGAGAGAAAGAGAGACAGAGACAGAGAGAGTGAGAGACAGAGACAAAGACAGAGAGAGACAGTAAGAGAGAGAGAGACAGAGAGAGAGAGAGAGAGAGAGACAGAGAGACAGAGAGAGAGAGACAGAGAGAGAAACATGAGTAATTAAGGTTCTTGGAGAAAAGCACAGGCTCTAAAGGGTCCTGGACAGGACTAACCTTGGCCACCATGCCCCAGACCCAGGTTTGCCCACCTCTGAGAGGAAAGGGGGCACTGTTAAAAGCTGTGCCTAACAATGACAAAGGCCCCCAAGTGGAAGGGGCTGCAGGGAGGAGAGGTGGCCTGTGAGCAATCTGCAGCATAAACTCATGGGTTGTGTGCAGCCAATCCTTGCTTATCCTTGTCTCTGCACCTACTGTGTGGGTCTGATGGCACTGTTCTTACCCTCCTGTCTGTAGCTGTTCAGCTGCCTGACCCCTGTGTTCTGTGGCTGGTACCTCCCAGTCCAGGGGCCAGGGTGTGAGTACTCTGTGCGCCCTTCCCAGGAGTCTACAGGTCATTGTCATCCTGAGCAGGGATTGTTACTGTCCATGAGACTGAGCTCTGAGCCCAGATGGTAGTGAGGACAGAGCCCAGGTGGGAGCGAGGGAAGCTGGCTGCTTACACAGACCTAGCTAGCACAACTTCTGCTTCCCAGGCCATATGGTGCAGCCAGAGCTCCCAGCCTGCATAAGTGCCCCGTACATCATTGTCCCCAACACTCTAGGCCACTGTGACACAGGGCAAGCACAGATCACTGGGTAATGCCAAGGGCTCAGCTCTGCTGTACGCCCCAAGGGCAGGTCACATTGGAGCAGATAGATGGGAGCTTCATCATGCCAAGTGAGGCTGCATCTAAATATGCAAAGCATAATTATCCATGCGCCATTGTGTGTGTGTGTGTGTGTGTGTGTGACCTGCAGGTCAGTTGCAGGGGGTTTCATGATGAGAAAGCAGGCCAGTGATGGTGTAGCCCAGCAGGCGGACCACAGCCCTTGCACAGCACAAGGTGCAGACAGAGGGTTTGGGGAGTTGTCTTGTTTCCCTAGAGGATGTTGCAGCAGCAGCTGGAGGAGGAGGGGACAGAAGAGAGGGAGCACCGTACAGGAGGGGGCGTGGTGGACACCATCTGCTCAGCACCCGAGGGAGAAGCATGAAGGAGACAGCATGGGCTCTCACCAAGAGTGGCACGGCATCAGGATACAGGGGCTCATCATCAGGGCTTCTGTGGGCAACAGAAGAAATCAGAGACGTGGTTCCTGCACTTGAGTTGGGAGCCAGTTTCTGCTCCCTGCCACTTCTGATCATTGTCTCAGAAAGGTGAGCAAAGCACAGTGGGCACTGCTGTCCAGCTATATGTGGCCACAGGTAATTTTAAATTTTTCAAGTATCATAATAACTTCTAAGTCTAAGGGTTGTGACTTCTGAATATCTTCTAAATAACATGGATACAGAAAGAAGCCATTAGTTTGGATGCACTAATGTCCTTGCACATTGATTTGGGACAACCCAACCCTTACCACACATAACACACATGCCCTTGTTCATGTGTTTATCTGTATGAGTGACTGTGTTGTATCCTAGCTGCTCCTCCCTGTGCAATGACTGGTTCCCAGGAGGCCAATGTGATGCATGAGCAGTAGGGGTCCCAGCTGGGTGATGAAGGAGAGACAGCCCCAGACTCCACATTCTGTGCTCCTGAAGTCCAGGGCTTCTGAGGACCTGACCCGGATCCTTGAGCACTGGGTCCTAAGCCGGGGACATGGTGGAGATGCAAATGCAAAACAATCAGCTCACATCTTTCTGTGTCCCAGACTGAGCTCTTCTCAATCTTTACAAAGTGATTCTGATGGCAGTTATGAGCTCACAGATCACAGTGAGGCTGAAAATCCACCAACCAGCCCAGAGGGAGCCCAGTTACTGCGGGCAAAGCCCTCGTTCAGGACCCACATGAAGCTGTTTCCTCTGGAGGAGACAGGCAAACGTGCAGCTCAGGAGTAACCCTCAGGTCTCCTCACCAGCTCACAGTGTGCCTGCTCTACCTGGTTCTCAGGAACAGCTGAGACTGTCAGGCCACCAGAGAACAAGGCAGAGCCCAGGACAGGGGAGCAGGAGAACTGTCAGTCATAGGGTCGCACGCAGGTACAATCCTGTCCAGGGAACACAGGTGGACATACATGGGTTGGGAGTGATTTTGGTCTGTCCTGACCTCTGTGACCTCTTTGTTCTCACCCCCAGCCTCACAGCCCCAGGATAACAAGATGGAGAATCTCACTCAAATGGGCCTGGCTGGCCTGATCCTGGTGGCCCTTGGGGTTCTGCTCTTCCGGGCTCACTGCAGTCAGAGAAGGACCCAAGATACAGGCAGCAGCTGAACACCAGATAGAACTCATAGAGTGCTAAGATGGTAGAGATTTTGAACAATGATGAATAAATCTTGTGATCCCAGAATGTACTGGGGGGAAATCATGTGCATAACCTGAAGACTTTTATGTTGAAATTGTGCAGGGACCAAAAGTGGTTGCTGTGGGCTCTGCTGGCAGTGCCCCCTCTATTCTCAGCACTAGGATGGGAGGCTGCACCCCTGGCCAGGTTCGGTCCTCACCTCTGTGAGTCTCATGCCTGTCCACTTTCAGGGGACTCTGTGCTTCCTTCTTAACCACGTTTCCCAATGCAGAGTAGAGAGGTGCCATATTGTAGCAAAGAATCTAGAATTTGGTTCACATAACAGAACAAATAAACAAAAATCAGACTTCAGCATGAAGAACTAAGTGAAAATTGATGCCCTTACACACTCTCTGACCACCTGAAATCCAGTAGTATTTATTAGGTGCTCTTTGTAAGTTTCCTGCTGAAGTGTGACAGCTTGGCAATAAACACACTTTTGTTTCAAGCAACAGGCTGGGTCTGGGCACTGGTGACTAGCTCTGAAGAATGTCAGGTGGAAACAAAGTCCTGTTTTGCAGCTTTTCCTGACATCTGTGTATATTCCTCTCAGGTCCAAATTCAAAACACTGGTGTGGTAACGCACGTGCAGAGTGTGAGGGGAGGCCCATAACTGGTGTCATCAAATTCCACTGCTCACTGCTGAAATTCACATAAACAACAGACCTGTACATGAGTCTGGAATCAACTTTGCTACAATCCCTGCTTTCAGAAAGCTTCCTTTTTGTTGTTTGGTGCAGTCATTCCGATTTGCTACACAGACCACTACTGCACCAGGGAACAAAGGTCATTCTAGTTCTTCCTTCTCAGGCTGTTCCCTTGCACTTCCTCTGTTTACCCTCTTGCACTTTGGTTCCATGCTGGAAGGGGTGGAAAGAGGACAGCTTGTCTTTCTACTGAGCTTAGCAGAAAGCTTTCAGGATTCCTGACAGTAAGTATGAGGTGAGCTTCAGGGGTTTTGTACACATTCACAATCGGGTGGAGAAAGATCTGCTCCTAGTTTACTGAGTGGGCTTGGAGTGAGGACAGATGCTTTCCCTGCAGAAGTGCAGGTCCCTTCCCCCAAGTACTTTTATTTTCTACCCTGTCACCATCTGTAATGGATGAAATCACCTGTCTTCTGAATGAGGAACTGTTCTGCATGTGTCAGCTGTGTCCCACACACATCTGTGAAATCCTCCTTCTCTGCACTGTGGATCAAGGAGCCCTCAGGCGTTGTTGCCCCAAACGAGCTTCTCATCTGCCCCAACCAGTCCCTGCCCTTCCGTAGGCCTCAGGAGTTGACCTGTGCTCAACTGGACACGAAGCCCATTCAAACAAGGGGAACAATGGATGTCGCCAAGGCCAGGAAACACACAAGCAGAGTACAGTACAAACACTGTGCTCACCAGTCAAAGACATGAGGGAGTGAGCCCCTGTCCTCTACACTGTGGCCTCACTAAACCAGAGCTTCCTGAGAAAACAGAGGATTCAGGCCCTGTGGGCCAGTGGGCGGAGCCATGAACAGACACAGGGAGAAGTGACCTCGGTCTGCACTGAGGAAGAGCAGAATTGTTAAAGGACACAGAACCATTGGGACAGAGACTCCTGCTGCTGAGGACAAACGTCTCCTCCTTGTGTGAACAGTCCCACACCAGAAGCCCAGGAGGTGAGAGAAAGGGAAGGGAGGGGGAGGGGAAAGGGAAGAGGTGGGAGAGAAAGGAGAAAGGAGGAAGGAAGGAAACAGTTCAGGGCTATACTTAAGACCAAAGGTCATTTGCAGTTGACAGGGAACAGCTTACCAGTACCTGTCCATCCTTCTGGACAACCTGGAGGTTAATACAGAGGCTTGCATTACTCTTAATCCTGCCACACAAATCGTTACAGCACTGAGAGTTAGCTGCTCTGTGAACAGGTGATTTCCAAAAGCAAGGGGGTAGACAGACATCAGTGAACTACCAGACTGGAGGTGAATTATGGACTGAATCCCCTGAATCTCATTCTGTGTGGTCTTCACTCAGTCAGACCTTCACAGGGCCTCTGCAGTGTGACACTGAAGTGGACCTTGGAATGACAAACACTTTGTTCTGTGCCCCACCACCACCTGAGATGACGCTGTGAAAGAAGCACAGATAGGATATCTGTCTTCAAATTTTGGAGGACCTACATAATTCTTTTTTTTAACTAAATATTTTTATTGAAGTACAATTATAGAAGAGTGCACAAATCGTAAGTGTATGGCTTGATGAATACTCATAAAATGAATGCACCTATGTAACCAGCACCTGGATCATGAAACAGAACATTCCCAGCACCAGAATCCTCTTATATTGTTTCCCAGAGCCAAAGAAGCTAGGTTAAAAAATAATGGACACAATATACACTTACATAAAGTTCAAGAAAGGTAAAACTAGTGGTGAATTATGTCATAATACCACTTGCCTTGGGAAGGGAGGAGGCGAACAAGAGGCTGACTTCTGATATCGTATGTGAACTCTGCCTACTCAATACTGTATTTCTACTAAACGGAATCAGACTATGTACCCTTATTTGGGGACGGCTACTGTCAACTGTATTCAACTGACACCTACTACTAAGTTTTTAAAATAATTTTTCAACAAGTCCTTCTGGGCTTTCCAGAAATATAATGTCTGCAGATAGTTTTTTCTTAATTCCTGTTTGTTTTGTCTAATTTCTTTGGCTAAAACTCCCAACACAGTGTTAAATAGTAGAGGATAGTAGGCTTAATGTTGTTCCTGACTTTATCTGAAAAGCCTTTTTTGTTTCAATATTAAGGTGCTGGCTTTTAGGCAGAGGTATAATGTTAATAAGTTACTCATCAATTTCTACTTACTGAGTATATTTACTAATTCCTCAGTT
The DNA here is from genome assembly GCF_034190915.1 of Cavia porcellus. NCBI lineage: Eukaryota > Metazoa > Chordata > Mammalia > Rodentia > Caviidae > Cavia > Cavia porcellus. The sequence continues at coordinate 34,553,636 of NW_026947490.1, read as the reverse complement.
GTATCAAATGTCTTATGTGCAGAGATAATCATATACTTTTAAATCTCAATATGAATATTTAGATCACCTATTATCAAATCCTTACTTTCCTATAATAAACTCAGTTTAGTCATGATTTGTTTTCCTTTGAAATGGCTGCTAGGTTACTTGCTAATAAATCATTAAAACTTTTTTTGACTGGTCTATAATTTTTTGATGCAATCTTTGTCAGATTTTTCAATCAACACTATTATATTCATTTTACAAAATGAATTTGGAAGTTCTTTCTTTTCTTGGCAATTTATGGTTCGAGAATTTTTTTCTAGTCTCTGGAATTGTTTGAGCAACAGTAGGATTACTTAATCTTAAAAGTTTGCTAGATTTACAGTGTGGGACTGAAATATTATTATTTTTTCACAATTTGAACTTTTGTTTAAAAAGTTAATATTCTAATTTCTTGCTTGCTTGCTTGCTTTTTCTTTTCTTTCTGAGACAAAGTATTGCTATGCAGATCAGGCGGCCTTGAGCTCACTGTACCCTGGCTGGTCTCAGACTTGCAACGATCCTCATGCCTCAGCCTCTCCAGTGCTGAGATTACAAGTGTGTGCCACCACACCCAGCTTGCTCTAATTTACTGTATAAAATTTCTCAAAGTAGCCTACTCAAAAAATTTCCTGTCCTCCTTGTCATTTAAGTTTTTCTTGTTGTGCTTCTCATTTTGTTCTTACGTAGGTTAGGTCGCAGTTTGTCTCTGAGTTCCACCACACCAGCTCTACCAAAGAACCAGCTTTTGAATTACAGGTTCCACTTTTTTAATTTTCTATTAATTCTTTTACTTCTGATCTAAAAGAGAAAAATACCAAGATTCCAGAAACAGTGGCAGAGAGGCCACAATGAATGGAGCAGAAAGCGAAATGAAGAAGACAAACTGACAACTAATGACAGAGAAAGAGCTCAACAGAAATGAGGCAGAGAAGGTTGGATGGTATGAATAGCTATTTTGGAGAAAACAAGACATCATAATAACTAGTGCTGACTTAACATCATCTTGTTTTGAAGTCCCATCAAGCTTTTGTTCTTCTGTCTCCATCAGTTTCAACATGTTGTATCTTACTGGATTTTATTATACGTGATAATATAAACAAAAACTTTTATAGACAAGGAGAAAATAGAGAAATCATTGTTCATTTTCTGTTAGTTGGCTCTAAATACCCTGTAATACTGTCATTCTCTTGAGTGGTTTTACATTTTCTTGATATATTTGATGCTACAGTATATGAAGTTATACTCAAAGATTTCAAGGAAAGAGACACTATGGTAACTGCTTTTATGTCAGAATATCTTGTGGTTAAATACTATTTTGCTTAAATGGTTATGTTCTGACCTGTGCTGTTTTGTTGTTATGTCCTCTTTTATCTTAATCTCCTTTTTTATTATTTATTTTATTTATCTTTTTTAATTAAGGGAAAAATAAATAAAAAATAGCAGGATATATTATAGTAACCCACTTTGATTTCCTATTAGCTGATTTGAAACCCTGTACTTCTCTCACCTTCTTGTTTTGACTGACTTTATTCTGTTTTGCTTGATAGTATCATGTCTGAGAGTATAGGCAACAACTGTGGAGACAATAAGATTCACTATGATGCCCATTCTGGTTTGACTATTATCTTCTTTTGAAGTTCTGTTGTGGTTTGGTTTTATTGGTTTTGTTCTTTACTGTTTTAATTTTATTATAACTGATGATATAGGCAATTCTTTTTAAGATACTAAGAGGCATTATGGGAACCATTGTTGATCACCTTGTATTCTGTTCTTACATTATGTAGTATGTCCATTCTTTTGATTTGACTGACTCTGTTCTATTATGTCACATTTGGTTTTATTCTCTTCAAAACAAAGTAATAAGAACTGTGGGAGTAATAAAACCCAAAATGTGTAATTGTCGTTGTAAAAAAGAGAGGAAAAGAAAGTGCTCTAGAGGATTTAACTGCATATATATTTAAGTGTATAAGATAGATAACCATATTACTGAGTTTTTGATGGATCATTGAACAGAACTATTTGCAATATCACTGTTTGAATATCCACTTTATATGTTTTAATTTTGTAACTTGAACAACTATTTCTAAGATGACAATGTGTAATCTATTAACTAGTGATTTCCTACTGTTTATTTTTTTTGAAATTCTGTATAACTTGTACTCTTTTTCTGTTTTTTCTTTTTCTCCTTAAATAAACTTTTTTAAAAGATAAACTGCTTATAGATTCTACATATGCATGAGTCACAACAGTATTTCTATCCTTTCTATATCAGAGTGAGAAACAAAACAAAGCAAGACAAAATAAAACATATTCCTATAAACACATAAAGTGAAAAAAACATCTAAAACCATTGTACAAAGAGTTCTACCATGATTCCTGTGTTGTCTCTTGTTATCTTCAATAGAATTGACTATATCATTAGACATAGTATAATTAAATATATCAGTATATAACAGTATTAATAAAAACTGAACTTTGTATATAGTATAGAACTTCAAAAACAGGCAGTTATCAAACCAGAATGTGGATCATAGAGTCTTGTCATCTTCAGTATAGTTGCCTATACTCTCAGACTTGATACTATCAAGCATATGAGTTTTGAACAAAATCTTCTCTGCCCCAATTCTGTTATGCTTTTTTTGCCATCAGTTATCTGCTTATCTACTTCATTCTGTTTTCTGCTCCATTCATTGAGGCCTCTCTGCTACTGTTCCTGGAATCCTAGTACTTTTCTCTCTCTCTAGAATTCCCTGAAGTATTCTCTGTAGAGTTGGATTGGTGGTTGTGAATTTCCCAAGTTCTTTTTTGTCTTGGAAGCATCGTTTCTCCATTAATTTCTAGCGACAGTTTAGCAGGGTATATCAACCTGGGATGGAGGATACTTTTTTTCAGGGCTTGGAACATTTCGCTCCAGGCTCTTCTTGACTTGATGGTTTGTGTTGAGAAGTCTGCCATTATTCTGATGGGCCTTCCTATAGGTGATCTGTTTCTTGTCTCTAACAGCTTTTAATATTCTGTTTATATATTGAATTTCTGGGATCTTGATCATTATATGCCTAGGTGCAGCTCTGTTTGTGTTGTAGGTGGCTGGATTTCTGTATGCCTCATATATTGGAATATCATTTCCTGTTCCTGTGTTTGGGAAGTTTTCCTTAATTATTTCTGTGAATAGCTTTTGTAGTTCCTTTGTACCCTTGCTTCTTCATTCCCATTCTTTATTCTCAAGTTATAGGTTCTTTTGTATCTTCTAGACTTTGTATTGTTTACTACTTGTTTCCTTGTTATTTTTAAAAAGTTTTCATACTCCCCCATGGCAAAATTTTCCTCCAGTTTGGATAATCTATCCTTAGTTTCTTTCAAGATGATTTGCCATCTTTCCATAGTTTTTAATATCCTGGTAATCTCTTTGAATCTGATTCATGTATTCTATATTTTTTATATTCATCATCAAATGGTTCTCTTCTTTGAGTTCCTCCCTTTTTCCATCTGTATCTGCTTGGAGGTGCTTAGTATTAGTCTTATATCTTGCTCTTTTATTGTATTATATCTTGATCTTTTATTAGTCTTATGTCTTGCTTTACTTGGCTAAATATTTCACTTTTCAACTCATCTATGAGATTCCAAAAATATCTCTTTATGTCCACTGCCACTGTGTCTGATATTGCATGTTTGCTGTTCTCATTCTCCTTTGTATTTACCTGTCCTGGGTCAGTGTTTTCAGGGTTGGGATCTGGGGACATTTTGTTGTTGCTTCCTCTTCCCATCTTTTTTGCTTCTTCCAGGAGGCCCCAGTTTCTTTCTTTGTTGGTTACAATTTTTCTGAAGTGTGCCGGCTAGATGACCTTTCCCACTGCTGTGTGTTAGTGAGTTGCAGACAGGGGTAGCGTATGCTGTCTCCTCCCCTCCAAATCAGTCAAGCTGCTGTAGCCTGCACTGTTTTACACCACCTCCCCTGTGGGTCAGTCAAACTTCTGATGTGATGTATTACATTTATTGATTTGCATATGTTAAACCAGCCCTGCATTCCAGGGGTAAATCCCACACAGTCATGGTGTAATCTTGATGATTTGCTGCATTCTATTTTTCCAAGATTTTGCTTAGAATCATTGCATCAATGTTCATTAGTGACACTAGCCTATAGTTCTGCTTTTTGTTTGGGTCTTTCTCTGGTTTTGGTATCAGAGTGATACTTTATTCTAAGAATGAGTAAGGGAGGATTGCTTCTCTTTCAACATCATTGAAGAGTCTAAGGAGTATTGGGGTCAAATCTTCTCCAAATTTCTTGTAGAATTCTGCAGTGAGTCCATCAGGACCTGGGCTTTTCTTTGGTTGTACATTTTTAAACACATTTTCAATTTCAGTAGCTGATATTGGGTTATTCAACATTGGTATATTTTTTTGATTGAGCTTTGGTAGTTCTTATGTTTCTAGAAATCTGCCCATTTCCTCTGTGTTTTCCACCCTATGTGAGTAGAGATGTTTTTAAGTAGGTGTTCAAGACATTTTAAATTTCCATGGGATTTGTAGTGATTTCTCCCTTTTCAGTGCTTATTGCACAAATCTGAGTGTTTTCTTTCTTTATCTTGATAAGATTGGCTAGGGGTTTTTCAATTTTCTTTATTCTCAAAAAGCCAGCTCTTTGATTTGTTAATTCTTTGAATTCGTTGTTATCTTAAATTGCATTAGTTTCTGCACTGATGTTTACAATTTCCTCTCCTCTATGAGCTTTGGGTTGGACTTGCTCTTCCTTTTCTAGAATCTTGAGATGTAGCATCAGGTTGCTTATTTGTGCTCATTCTGTCTTCTTGATGTGACAATTTATTGCTATATCTTTCACTCTTAGGATCACCTACATTTCTTCCCACAGGTCATGGTATATTGTATCTGCATTTTCACTCAATTGCAGTATTGATTTATGTCTTCTTTAAATTGACCTTTAACCCACTGTTTGTTATTTAATTTCCATGCATTTATGTAGGTTTTGCAATTTCTTTTCCCATTAATTTCCAATTTCAGTGCACTATGATCAGATATTACGCATGGGATAATTTCAGTTCCTTTGCACTTACTTAAGAATGTTTTATGGGTTAACATGATCTATTTTGGATAATGTTCCATGTGCAGCTGAGAATGTATATTTTGATGTGGTTGGGTGGAACACTCTAGACATCTACTAAATCCATTTGTTCACAGATATGTTTCAGTTGTATTATTTCTTTGCTGACTTTTTGTCTAGTTGATCTATCTCTTTGGAACAATGGGCTATTAGGGTCTCCTATTACAACTGTGTTCTTGTGGATTTGGTTTTTCATGTTCATTAGTATTTGTCTTATGCACTTGAGTGCTATTCCTTCTATGAATAGTTACGTATGTCATTTGCATTTACTCTTGCATCTTCACTAATGCCTATTAGTCTTATACTGTTTCTCTTGGCATTAGCCTGAAGCTGCTGTATTGTCATTTCACGCTGCTTTGTTGTTTTTAAAAGGTCACTTACAGGAATCATGTCTCAAGGTCCAAAATTCTATCCTCAGCTTAATTAAAACAGAAAATTTGTCCCTTGGCTATCTCTTTAAGGTTGTTTCATAGATTCTTCTTGTTTTCTGTATTGTTCATTCAAGATTTCAGTCAATTTCCCATGTTCCTGTATTTATTTTATCTATTTCTTCTCTGGCTATCCTGAGTAACTCCTTTACTAAGATTGTTATTTCTATCTTTATGTAAGATAGAAAACTATTTCTAATTTGAATTTCTCTATAGCTTCATGAATTTGTTTCTTTATTTCATTTCTTATCTTCTCAGTGATATCTGGGTTATGACTTTTAAAGTCCTCTATTTCAATATTGCCTGTACTTGCTCCTGGTGGGCTAGATGTTTGAGATTGCATTGTGCCTTTTTGTTTTGTAATTTTCACATTTTAGGCAAATATTTGATTTTCCAATATCAATAGTCTCAACTGCAGGTAGTGTGAATCTAAAAGTCCTACTGTGTGTTTGATGTTTGTAGAGTTGCTGAGTACCACAATGAAGAGGAAAGCCATTCACCTGAATTCCTCCTGCAGAGCCTGTTGGGTGAGTCCTATATTCACCTTGGACAAAATAGCCCAGGAATATTGATGCAGGTCAACTCTTAGTTCATGCTATTGCTATGTTTTCAAGTTATTGCAGGTCACCAGATTTCCCTGTCTTTGGTGTTCATGTCGGTGAAGTCATATTATGTCACTAGGTGTCTCATAATCTCTTTTAATTTTCTACAAGATTGGGGAGGCCTTAATGGCATACTCAACCTGTTTGATGTTCTCTGTGTGGAACAGGTGATCACCCACCATCTTGACAGGTTTGTCAAGGTCTTAAAGTTGAAGGGAGCTTCACTAGTGCTCCCATTTAATGACTGTAGACCTCTATTTTTAGGGGAAAACTCACAATACTGACTGGAGTCTGCGGAAGTCTTCTGTTTGGGTGAAGGGTTCCTGAGTCTCCCATTGAGCCAACATGATAATCCACTGTAGTACCAATTTCTGGGAGAAAGTGTGGGAGACTAAGATCAAAAGAAGTACGAGGTCCAGGAGGAGTGCCAGCAGCCTGGGTCTAGGCCTCTGTAGTAAGTCCAGATGAAGGTGGGCTGGCAGCATCTGTCCAGGCATCCATTGGTTGTCCACTACCACCTTGTTTTGAAGATCTATATTGTCATAGTTTGGGGGCTCTTTGCTATCATTATTTATTTCTCTTTTTTGTTTCTCATTTTCCTAATAATCTATTTTGCTTGGTTGTATTTTATTTTGTTTATCTCTCTAATACAGAAAGGATAGGTATACATGAAGAGGCTTATACATGCCTAGAACTTCTCCTAAATAGTTTACAAGAATCAATATTATGTGTGATGAAATGAACAGCTACTTTAAAGAAAAAGATTTTATGGTATCCACTGCTGATTCCATATCATCATGCTGTGCAATCCAGTAATGATTCTATTCTTTGCTCAGAGTGGTGTTAGTCTGTTTTGTATTGTTTAATATCAATATACACGAAGGTATAGACAGCTATTTTGAAGAGAACAAGAAACATTATGGCAGGCACTGTTGACTTTCCTGTTGTATGATTTTGAAGGCTTATAATGCTTTCATTACTCTTTTCTGATCAGTTTTATATTATTTTGTTTTGTCTGAATTCACTGCATGTGAAGATATAGACAACTATTTAGAAGAAAACATGAGACATTATGGTAGCCACTGTCGATCTCCTGTTGTCTTGATTTGAAATCTCTGTCACTTACATTGTTTTCTTCTGATTTGATTTGTTCTGTTTTGTTATGATTAGTTTTACCTCTTTAAAAAAAAAACTGTGCCATCATCCCTCATCAGGGGTCTGTAGCTGAACCTCAGCAGGGCCTCTGGACATAGAGTTGACAAAAGTGGGTGTAGACCTCTCCTACCTGTGAGCACAGTATTCAAGGCATTTCTGTGTGAAGATCAGAAAAAATATTTTAAGTATATGATATAGAACAGCTCTAGGTTCACTAGTGCACTGTGCTCACAGGGTGACACTGGGCTTGTTGAAAAATCCACGTTGGACCTCAGGGATGTGAGCATCTCTGTTTGAGTAGTTTGAATACCATGGCATTGGGAAAAGAGGATTACATAGTGACTCAGGGCACTAGTCAGGATGATTATGGGGCTTATTATGATCCCCTAAGAAAGAAGGATATAAAAACATTAGAGGGAAGATGTGGGCCTCTGCTCTCTCTTACATCCCTGAAGGGAATTTTCTTCCTTCATACTTTTCAAAGGTTTATCTTCCAAACATGAATTATTTGATGCCCAAGGCTGCCTGGTACTAGGCCAATGCCAGTCTCTCCCCAGAGTGCATGATATAGTGCCCCCTAGAGTAACAATTTTGTATAGAATATGAATAAAACCTTAATCATGTCTCTGAAAAGTTGCTATATCATTATTAATACATGTGTATTAATTATCTACCAGGTTCAGGACATATAGAAAATTAACAGATAAAAATGTACTATACATACACAGTGTAATTCTACACTACCATAAAGATGAACAAATGTGAGTCGTGCTAAACAAGGGTTCTCTGCTCCATTCTGGGTTCTTGAGATGCGGCATCTTCAAGAGGGAAACTTCCCCCAAGAGCCTCTGCTGCCTTCATTCCAGGACTTACCAGGATGTAGGAGAGAGGAGGGACTGGCTATACACTGCTTTTCTTGTAGGACAGGATGCAGGAGCTAGCAGTTTGCCCGTGAATACAATGTGGTTTCCATGGCCTCAGTTCACAAGCTTCTAAATTCAGGGCTCACTGACCTCACAGCAAGCGATCAGTTTTTTTGCACCATGACATGGTGAGGGCAGCTGCTGTGGGATACTTTCACATGAGGCCCGGGCTCAGCACATCCTTAGACCCACAAAGCCCATTGCTCAGCCCATTGCTGATCCCTTGGCCACATTGCAAGTTTAATGCAAAGATAGTGTAATACAGATCACAGACATTTTCTTTTAAGGTGATTCAGTTTAAAGTACAGAATATTCCCCTACCATTTTATCTTGGGGAGTATTGGAATACAGAATGCTAACATCTGTTTGTGTATTAATGCATATATATGGACATATTTATGTTTTATAAAATGTATCTTGATCATTTTGATCCCTTTACTCTCCTTCCTTTTCTTATCCCTCCTTTTGTCTCCTGATTCCCTTCTGTTTCTCAAAAATGTCTGCCTTGATTTTGCTCTTTAATTTATATATGGTTTTGGTTTCCTGTGTAACTCAGACACTTGCTGCACCTCACGTATTTCACTTAACATTATTGCCTCACATTCCATCCATTTTCCTGTGAATAACTGAAGTTCATTTTCCTAACCCTAACCCTAACCCTAACCCTAACCCTAACCCTAACCCAAAATAGCAGGATATACTATGGTAACTATCCTTAATTTCCTATTAATTTAAACTGAAGCCCTGTATTACTTACACTGTCTTACTATGACTGATCTTATTTGAATCTGGCTTGTTAGATCGCTGTTTTGTCTTGACTGATTCTATTCAAATCTGGTATGCTTCATAGTATCAAGTCTGAGAGTAGAAGCAAGTACTCTGAAGACAACAAGATTCAAAAAGATATCCATTCTGGTTTAATTATTAACTGGTTTTGAAGTCCTACAATGTCTCCAATGTTTTGTTTTTATTAACATTGATATGTACTGCTATGTTCAATTATACTGTGCCTGATGATATAGACAATTTTATTGAAAATAAAAAGAGACATCATAGTAACTACTGTAGATCACCTAGTATTCTGGTTTTATATGTCTTTTTTGTTTGTGTTTTTCTAGGAATTTATTTTGTTGTCTTGTTTTGATTTGTTTTTCCATCTAACACAGAAAGAGTAGGTGTACATGCAGAGACTCATGCATGCATAGAACTTCTAAACAGTTTATGAGAATTGATTATATAATACATGATGTAATGAACAGATACTCTGAAAAAGAAGAGACACTCAGATACCCAGTGCTAATTCCATAGCATCATGATATAAAAATCTAGCAATACTGTTATTCTCTGTTCAGAGCAATATTAGTCTGTTTTCCTTTGTTCAATTTCAACATACATAAAGGTATGGACAGCTATTTTGAAGAGAATGAGAGACATTATGACAGCCATTGTTGACTTCCCTACTTTCTGGTCTTGAACACCTAAAATGCCTTCATCATCTTGTTCTGATTAGTTTAATGCTATTTTGTTCAGTATGAATTCATTGTGTGTGAAGACATGGACAACTAAAACAAGAGACAATATGATAGACAGTGAAGATCTCCAGTGGTCTTGCTTTGAAATCTGTTTTTCTTCTGATCTGTCTTGTTATGTTTAATTTTACCCTCTTTAAAATAAAAAATAATATAAAATTGCATTTCATTTGAATGAATTTTTGAGATTTCCCATTTCCCTTTTGTTTTGCATATCTAGTTCCATTCTGCTGTGGGCTGTGAAGGTAGTGGACATGGTGTCCACACTCTTAAATGAGCTAAGCCTTCATTTGTGACCCAGTGCAAGCTATCCCAGAGGGCGCTCTGTGTGCTGAGCTGAGTGCTCTGCATAGCTGACTGCAGTGCTCTTCCTGTCCCTAAGTCAATTGTGCTTATTAGCACTATACGCTTAGTGTGGTACAGCATGTTTCCCCACTGATTTCTCTCTGCATGTTGTATCTGATACTAAAGTGGGACATGAAAGCCTCTTCTGTCATGGTTTATATCTCAATGTCATCCAAGGGCCCCATGCACTCATAGGTGGGGCTTTTGAAAGCTGAATGAGTCATGCAGTGCTACAGCTGATTTGAGGCTAGAAAGGGGGCCTGGTCAGGAGAGGCAGGACCCTGGGGCATAGTCTGGAGAACCTTAGCTTCCTTCCCTGCCCTCCACATCTCACCGTGCCTCCTTGATGTCAGCAGCTTCCTAGGCCCAGTCCCTTCCACGCAGGGCTCTTTGTTTCTGAGCTGCCAAACATGGACTGAGCCTTCGAAATGTGAGCCTCACTACAGCTCTCCTCATGAAAATTGCCAGGGTCATAGAATGAGTCCCCACAATGAGAAAGTGACTGAAATTCGTATTATTACTGCACTGCCCTCTGCTTCTCCCTCCATTTGTCACATTTTTCTTAAACAAACTCGATCCCTTAAAAATGAAGTAGAATTCTTGAAAGTTTGGGACAACTGCTTTAAGTATAATATGGCTTATATGTAATTCACAACAATCACAAAGATAAATTAGAAGTCACACAAGATAAAAGTAAAATGAGAAAAAGATATGGATGAGGTGACACATCTGCAATCCTATCCTCTTGGCAGGCTGAGCAGGAGGATCACAAGTTTGAGGCCAATGAAATGGACACTTAGTGAGACCCTGTCTGAAAATACACTGAAAATTTAAAAAGGGCTTTGCAAGGCAGATCAGTGAAGGCAGAGGAGACAGAAGATCCACAGGGCTGAAATTAATGAACAACCTTGCTGCAAGTCCTCACTGAGTAATAATATTCTAAACTCCTTTTTATGATTTGTTGATTTGTTGCTTGTTTTTGAAGTGACAGGCTTGATCCTCTCTCCTCATCTTTCCCTCTGTCTCCTCTCTTTTTCCCCTTTCCTCTGTCCATCTCTCTCTGTATAGGTTGTGAACCCAGGACATCCTGCCTGCTAGGCTACTGCTTACCACTGCTATATAACTCAGCCTCTTAGAAGGTTTATGGGACAGGGAAATGTAGCCAAGGTCTTCAGGTTGACCTGGACCCAAACCTTCAAATCAAAGGTGAATCTCTGTAGGACAGTGTAAATTTGTAACATCTTTTAAAATCAATTGGGCCCCATTGGCTCACCAAGTGTCCAGGCTGGCCTCAAAGGTGTGATTTCCCACCATAGTCTGCTGTGTAAAAGCTGGGGGTTTTGTTTTTTGTTTTTGTTTGTTTGTTTTTTGTTTTTTGGTATGGTTTGAACTCATGACCTCACACTTGCCAGGCAGGTGTTTATGCTGCTGAACTAAATCTCCCGACCTGCAGAAATCTTTTCCACACTTTTCACTTGTATGTCTTCTACAGACTTTTTCTGTGTTGTTCATGGTTTGTGTAAGAAATTTTGTATCAAAATAACATGAAAAGTAAATAATCAAATTAAAGTTGAGTAAAAAATATTTTATTTGTATCATATGCTTTGTGATACTGATGCATAATTTATGGGTATTAATCTTGTGTATCTATTAATACATTTTTGTAGTTATGATTAATAATGCACTTATTCTCTAACATTCTATTTTGCTCTTGAAGTATTATCATGTACATAATCATTACATTTGTTTTGGGGAGCAGTAGATCCATATAGAGATCATGATCATTTTTCTCCCCTGCTCTACTCCATCTGTTCTCCTTTACTCTCATCTCAGGTTTTCTGCCCATCTTGACAGAGTCTAAGTTCCTATTTCCTACCATCTCTTTTTAATTCATTCTTTAAATAATTTATGTTTTCAGTTTCTCATGTAGCAAATACTTATTGTCTATCTATCCATCTATCTTTCTACCTGCCTGTCTATCTATTTCAGGCATGATAATGCAAGCAAGATTGATTAAAGAAATAAAAGAATGAATAAAGACAAACCAGCAAACAAGACTCAATGCATTCACACCTTGGATAGTAGCCTTTCAACTAGTGATGGCCAACTTATTCTATAGAGGTCCCATAAGATTACAATGCAGAAAACAGTTTCTTCCATTGCCTGCTGCTACCATAGCTGTCATAAGATCATTGTGTAATATGTCAGTCATATGTTTATGAGCATAGTGGAGGAAAACCTCCTATGAATTCTGCCAGTCACAAAAGACATGCTAAGAAAATTATACCACATGTGCACATCTCTTTTGCCTTAGATTCACTGTCATAACAACTACTTTCTTTTCTATTACTAATGGTGGCACAGTTGTTGTTTTTTCTTCAAATTACCTGATTTGTCATTGATATTACTATGATTTATGTTCTCCTCTACCAGTTTTCTGGAAACTAACACATCAGAAGAAGGCTACATAGTATGAAAACTCACAAATTAAAGAGGAAGAGATGACCAACCAGATTCTCATATCTCAATATACCAAAACAAGAAATTTAATGCAACATAACTTAAAAATATCCAAATGTCGTAAGTTACTGGATACAAATATATTAAACAGGAGAAAATGCCAAAAGATTCAAAAGGCTCATTTACTAAACTGTTAAGGAAATTAAAGAAGATAAAAATAAACAAGTGAATAAATGTAGGAAGTCAATTCAAAATATGCAGGAGTGATTCAACAAAGTAGTAGAGATTTCAAAGAAGTAATGAACAGAAATCCTGAGAAATCCAAACTCAATCAAATAAAAAATGCAGTGGAGATTCTCACTAAAATACAGGACAAATCAGAAGAAAAAACTTTAGGACTTCATGTTAAGTTTCAGCAATAATTACACAGAGACTCTTTAAAAATCAATTTTGAGCAAAATATCCAAGAACTTGAATATGTTAAAAGTCAAAGCTATATCTTTTGGGTATAGAAGAGGCACTACTAGGGTTCAAGTTGATGGCATAGAAAATCTATATCATGAAGTAATAAGAGAAAAGTTTTGAAATATTTGTGAATATATAGACATTTAGGTACATAATGTATTCAGAAAACTAAACTGCTATGAGCAAAAGAACAACACAAGTTATAGTTAAAATGATAAGACTACAGAACAAGGAAAATACATTCACAGAAGCATGTGAAAAGTGTCAAGTCACTTATAGAGGCAAGCCCATCAGAATATCTTCAGATTTCACGACAAAAATCCTAAAGACTAGGAAGGAAGGAAGGAAGGAAGGAAGGAAGGAAGGAAGGAAGGAAGGAAGAAAGGAAGGAAGGAAGGAAAGAAGAAGGGAGGGAGGGAGGGAGGAAGGAAGGAAGGAAGGAAGGAAGGAAGGAAGGAAGGGAGGGAGGAAGGAAAGAAGGAAGGAAGGCATGATATGTTGTATATCAAGCCCTGAAAGAAAATATTTGCATATATAAATGCTATATCAAGTAAAGCTATCATTTAAGTTGAAGGACAATGAAATAAGAACCTTCAAACATAACAATAAAGTATGGAGCATGAGTATGCCAACATTGCAGAATGTAATTTAATATGTACTACACAGAAAAGAAAGAGCAGACAAATCTACTGAAAATAAGGCAAAATTGATACTACAGATAAATAACAAAATCATCAAAATTAGTACTCACCTTTCTATGGTAACTCTGGTCTTAATTCTCCAGTTAAGGTATATAACCAAAGAACTTCAATTTTAAAAAAGACCCATGTCATGGTTTATGTTTGTGGCCCCCAGGCCTCATGAGTTTGCATTGTGCACTTGTGATTGATTCATTGTTTAGTGCTTGGATTGATGATGTTAGTGCTACACCCACATAGGGGTGAAGCCAGGATGTGATGTAATGGCAGGAAGAAGATGTGTCTTGCTCTTTGCTAGTTCCTGCTGTTTACAGCCACCACGAACTGGGGCCCAGCCATGCCAGCCTGCCTTGGAGCCAACTGAGTACAGATTGAAACCTCCAAAAACTGTAAGAAATAAACCTTTCCTTTCCCAAATTTGCGATTCAAGTATTGTGTCTCAGTGACGAGTAAAAATTAGCTATCACAGAATTTGGTATCGAGGAGTGGGGTCATTTGCTGTGACTATACCTGACTATGTTTCTCGAGAGGCTTTGGAAATGGCTTGTGGACAGAGTTTGGAAAGGCTCGGACATGTTGCCTGGATGCATAGAGCTGGAGCAATTTAGGCTGTTCTGTAGAGGAGATTCTGGTCAGAGCTCAGCAGACCAGAAGGCTGATAGAAAGCCTGATGGTAAAGACCAGGCTTGAGAGGTTTCTGCTGGGAAGAAGGACTGCATTGGTTGTTGGACTCCCCATGATGTGTGCTATGGCTTGGCAGAAAGTTTGTCTGCATTTTGCCATTGCCCAGAGACTTTGCCTGAGACTGCGAGAAAGGACAATAGACAGATTAATCTTGAAAAGGAAATTAAAAAGCAATTGAATGTTGTGTGTGTGGCATGGCTATTGTTGGGGCTTTTAGCTAGCTTTATGTTGCAAATCAAGAGCAAAGAGTTCAGCAGGATAATTTACAATACTGTGAGTTTGGCCAGAAGGAAAATTCCAGGAAGGCTGTGGATTGTAAAGACATAGTTGAGATTTTCATTGCTGAGGGGAGAAAGAGAGATAAGAAAGATGGCCCCGGGAGCATCGCAGGAAGCAGGTCCCCACCCTTTGCAGCCTCACTGCAAAGGTGAAAGAATTTGCTCAGAGGGAAAAGCTGCAGAATGCCTTGCTCCAGAATGGCGACAGAGGCCACATGAGGTTCTGGAATGGCGACAGAAGCCACATGAGATTCTAGAATGGTGGCAACATAGAGAAGATTTTCCTCACAATCAGGTAAACAGAGATCTGTGATCCAGGCAACTGACCCCTACGGTCAAGAGAGAGAAAAGCCTGGCTACTGCTCCAGCTAGCAGCAAACCTTGGTGGCATCCACAAGGTGCTGATTTTAGGTGAAAGGAAAATGCACAAATTCTGAGGGTAAGATGGCTTCCACTTCAATTGCAAAGGGCTTGGGAGGCTAAGCAGTGTGCCCTTGAGAGGGAAATCTGTGAAGATGTAAAGGTGAAGCCAAAGGTGTAGTGGAGACCCCAGAAGTTTGGAAAAGCCAGGAATGTGGATGATCCGAGGGAAGCTGCAAAAAGTGAGCAAAGGGGATTTAAGAGAAAAGCTGTGGGAGTTTAAATCACCAGAAGTGCCGTGGAGGTAGAATCACCCAAACCTTTTGGAGCTTGCGACCAGATTGCTTCAGATGCTGAGCTTGGAACTCTAGGACTTAATGTTTGTCCTGTTGGATGTTGGACTTGCTTTGTTTCCGATGCTTTATATTTCCCTGTTTGTAACTTTCGGAATAGTAATGTTTATCTTGTGCCTTTGCATTTCAGAAATGTTTAACCTTGTTTCATTTGTACAGGGGTTTACAGTTAAGAGTTTACCATAGATCTTGAAGGAGACTTGGGATTTGGACTATTCAGCAACACTGAAATTGTTAGGACTTTGCCAACTCTTGGAGGTGGACTAAATGTCTTTTGTATAAAGGATGTACATGAGTCCTGGGGGCAAGGGGTGGAATGTCATGGTTTATGTCTGTGTCCCCCAGGCCTCATGAGTTTGCATTGTGCATTTGTGATTGTTTCACTGTCTAGTGCTTGGATTGATGTCAGTACTACACCCACATAGGGGTGAAGCCAGGATGTGATGTAATGGCAGGAAGAAGGTGTGTTTTGCTCTTTGCTGGTTCCTGCTTGCTGCTTTCAGCCGCCATGAACTGCAGCCCAGCCATGCCCACCTGTCTTGGAGCCAACTAAGTGTGGACTGAAACCTTTCCTTTCCCAACTTTGGGCTTCAGGTATTTTGTCTCAGCAATGAGTAAAAAGTAACAAAGACAAGGCCTTCATAGGTAAATGGAAACAACTTGAAAATACCCTCATTAGTGAAATAAACAAGACTCACATTAGAAAATATCAAATTATGTCTCTAGTGTAAAAATAAATAACTGACAGAATAATGGGATCCAAAATGTATAACAGATATTGTAAAAGTTAAAGGGAAGGAAAGTACTCTAAAGGATATAGCAGTATGCATAGTGTGTAAGATAGATGACTATATTACTAAATTTCTGTTGGATCATTGAACAAAAGAGTTCACACTGTCAATGTTTGAGTGTCTAGCCACTTTTATGCTTCAATTTTGTAACTTTAACAACTATTGTTAACATGACAATATGCAATGTATCAACTAGCAATTTTATGATGCTAATATTTTTTAGCATCATAAAAATTTTTGTTTCCTATTTTTTATTCTCTTTTCCTATTGTTTTTTAATTTGCTTTTGATTCTTTAAATAAAAAAACAGAACAATAAAATGAGTTGAAACATTGATGACAGAAGGAAATCTACGATAGTTACAGTATTGCATATTACAACTCTAAATAGTCGCTTGGTTTTAGGAGTGAAAATCAAATAACATGGTTCTTCAGTATCAGCTGGGTGATGATAGCGCAGGGAAGGGGACTCTGTTCTTTTTTCAGCTTGCATGTAGTAGCTGGCTCACAGGCAGGGCCTTGGTTTTCTTCCTAGTTCTCCCTAGTTTGTGCCCTTCCTTGGCAATCATTTAACATTGACAACCAAACTTATTTTAATTTCTTGAGGTCTCACTGCTTTCTCACTGGGAAGGGTTCCAAATTAATAAATATGATTAGAGGTTTTTGCCTTGTGGGAAACTATACAAAACCATAGGACCTTAAATCCCTCTTGACTGATGCATACAAATCATACAATTAAGATCTGGATTCCATTTACTGCAGAATTTCATTCATATAATGAATAATGCATGCCAGTGAATACTGCTGTGTGACAGTCTTTAAAGCTCAAGCCATAAGATGCTGACACAAGATAAGGCTGTTCATTATCCCTTGAGGCAAAACCATCCACTAATATATGTTCGTTCATAGGTTCTCTAAAGATGAGACTAGGTAAAAAGAAAGCAAAACGCTGCTCATCAGTGGATTTGGTGGCAGTGCAAAAAGCAATCTTTAAGGTCACTAATAGTCAAATATCATTCTCATGGGATGGCTACATGAAATGGGATGCCAGGTTGTAAAGCTCTCATCAGCTGCAAACAAGCATTTAGTCTTCTTAAATATTGTAATAGCCTCTATTTTCTGGATTTCTTTGAGATATTAATTACAGAAGTGTTCCAAGTACTGCCATGAACTGCAGCCCTGCCATGCCCACCTGTCTTGGAGCCAACCACGTGTGGACTGAAAACCTTTCCTTTCCCAACTTTGGGCTTCAGGTATTGAAGGTTGGTTGGTTGGTTATAAATGTCTTAACTGAATTTGTTCCCATATGAGATCACATAGATGGGCTAGCTTCTTTCTGTTCAGGAGCCATTGATTCTCCCAGACAGATGCATCTGTTTTCCCTGAAAGAGCAGAGCAATCCTGATAGAGGAAGCAACAGTGTTCCATACTAAAAAAAAGGGGGGGGGGCTGATAACCTAGTCCCCCACAGTCCTTCACAGTCCAGCTCCCTCACAGAAACTGCCAAGGTCTTAGGTTTGCCTTGTAGATATTTTCCCAAGCCTAAGTCTGATTGATAGCCCATTTTAGTCATCATTTGCCCTGCCACAGAAGCAGGTTCATGGGGTAACACAATTTTTTATTTTTAAGAGATCTCACCACATAGGTTTATTGGTGTAGGAGCAATATAAGCTTGCAAAGTTCTCACCTGTTTTTCTGTGTCTACATACGATAACACTTGTGAGGTAACTTAAGCTTCACTAATTAGGTGGTAGCCATATTAACAGGCCAAGAAAAGGACCACTATTCTTTAGTTATCAAGGACTCATCAGTCCCAGTGTGGATTAACCCCTGAATGTGTTTTCCTCCTGTCTTAATAGTACACAAAGATCTTCCTTCTGTTAATACTTGAGTGAAGTGAATTTCACCATTAGAAATACTCCCAAAATTTCCTTTTATTTTATTGTTTCTTAAAGTATAAAAAGGGTTTTCTTGCTGAACAACATAATCACCTGGTTTAAAAGCCCAATATTCACAAAATTATTTTACAATCAGCATCAATTACAGCAGATAATATGGTTATGCATTATAAATGTAAACTGTACTTCTCCATAATTAAGCCAGCAGTACTCTCAGGTGATTTCAGCCAAATTCTAGTAAGTATGCTTAGAGACTGATCTCCCTCATGGAAGATGAATCTTTGTGTCCCAGGAAAATCTAACTCTGTGTTACCTGGAGTCTCATAGGTGAGGAATGAAATATCTCTCTGGGAATCCAGATGTGCCCGAAGGTTGGCATGAGATAAGCTTGACAGGAGTTCTGACTTATGTGGGGGTTGCCTCTGATTCCTGTTTCCCAAAGAAGGATAGCACTTATGATATTAACAATCACAATGGCTTAATCAGTGATTCCCCTTTTCATGGTGGAGACACAAATGAGGTGCTGGCTCTGCATTCTACTTGGGAGGAATACTACACTGCTCACCAGCAAATATGAATAGCTTTCCCCATCAAATGGGAGCAGTGCATTGTTTTTAGGACACCTCATATTTCCACAATTAAAACATTTAATGTTACTATCTTTTATCCCATTTGTAAAGCTTACCATGGCTTGTAATAACATTGAATTTTTCTAAACCTCAGTGCCTATATCCTGACAGTCTTTTAAGTTATTTCCCAAATTTTTCACTGGATCTGACTGGTCCCAAGGACTGTTTACACTCTAATTTGGCGTTTTCAAATGCAAGCTATAGGATAAAGGTATCTTTTGCCTGTACATGGGGGGACCTGTCTATGAACCACCTTCTGCAATCCAGCAATTGGGTACACAGTTCACTGGAGCTCTGAAAAACATGCAAAATATGGGACTGGGGTTTCACCCACAGGAACAGAGTCCCAAGGTCTTTTATTTAATAGGCTAATTTGCTCATGGCTTCATTAGGATAAGTTAACTGCTGTGCTAGTCTGCAAAATATCCTGTTCCAAATAACATTTCCTCAGTGATATTTGCTGTATTTCCTGGCTTATTCCTAGCAGCTTGCTCAGTCACAAGCTTCTGTAACTCAACATTGAAATAAAGACATTGATCAGCTGAAACCCAGGAAGAAAGAAAAAGTCTGAAATCCTGTGGAATCGGATGTAAAGCTCCCAAAACTGATTCCAAAGGTCTCAGCATGAATGATCCACGAAGCATATAACTCCTCGGTGCTCATGTATCATTTGTTGTTATTAAGGCCAGCTCTGGTTGTAACAGGGAAGCAGCATGGCCCAATAAAATTTCACCATAGCAGCCTCCTGTATGAAGTGTTTGTACCTAGATGACAAGGAGCTGCAGGTCTTGTGTTAAGATAATTAGGGGAAGTGAGTCAAGGGGTCTCTTTTCTTTCCATCTTAGTCTCTGGGTTCTCTACCGGTAAAACAAAAAAAAAAGGAGCTGTGGCCATCACATCCTTATTTCTAAGTGCTTCACTTTTCTCTATGATAGGAGTACGAGCACCTAATATACGAGTACATAGTGGACCCAACACTGATCTTACTAAAGTCGTCCTGAAAATGTTTCTGTAGAGATATTTTCTTCCCAGCATGAGCCCTCTTTAAGGTTTCACCCACCTAATCATAGTTTTCATTGTCCAAAGTACCCACCTGTGGAAATATGGATTATGTTCAATGACTTCCTGTAACATTTTTTTTTATTTAAAGAAAAGGAAACGAAAAAAAAAAAACAAATACATGGAGATTAAAGAAAAAAAAGGTAGAAAAATAATACTAAATTACAGACAAACAAAAGGTAAGAAATTGCCAGTTGATAAGTTACAAATTGTCTTCTTCGAAATGGCTGTTCAGGTTATAGAATTAAAGTATTTAGAATGACATTCAAAAAAGTGACCCTACAAACCATTCTGCTCTATGGCCGAACAAAAGCTCCGTAATATGATTATCAGTCCCACCTATTTGTTTTACATCTCTAAGAGGATAAGGTTAACCATATCAAAACAGAACAGAACATTTTAAAAAAAAAAATAAAAAACAATTTAAAGAAATACAGATTTCAAAGCAAGTCCACTGGAGATCTACCTTATCTAACTGTCTCTAGCTTCTTACAAATAGTTGTCCCTAACTTCACCCACTTTATATACTTATTGCATATTATAGAACTAATCAAATCATTACAGGATGATGGAGTCTTTTTAGGTCCTCAAGTTCCAAATTAGGGAAGACATTTCCAACTACCATCGCATCTCTCATTCTCTTTGTGATAGCCGTCCCCATCTCTGCATATGCTGAAGTTGAGCTGAAGAAACCAGTCCAGAGTCATTTTAATCAGCAAGCAATAGATTGCTAGAATTTATATTATAATGCTACAAAATAAGCCTCGGGTTTTTCAGGTCTCTTCCTCAGAGTATTTGTTCCTATCCTCTCTGTATTATAGGGAAAACCAAGTCATAACAAGATAGTGAAACAATTTCCTAGATAAACATGCAATGGATAAGACTTACAAAACTATAATATAAATGATCTTCCGTAGCTACTATGTTTTCTCTTGTTATTTTCAATAGATTTGTCGACAACACTGGCTTATTATAGTTAAATATACTATCACCTATTTTTATAAAAACTTATCTTTGACTGCATTGTAGTATTTGAGAGCTGTTACTGATTCATACCAGTATGGATATCCTTTACATCCTGTCATGCTCAGAGTAGTTTCCTCTACTTTTAGGGTTGATTCTAACACGCATATGGATTTCAAATAGGATCAGTCAAGGCCAACCAATAGTCTTATGATTCAGATACAATTAAGATCAGTCATAGTAAGACAATGTAAGTAATACAGGATTTCAGCTTAAGTCAATAGGAAAGTAAGGATAGTTACCATGGTATAACCTGCTATTTTTGGTTCTAGAGGTCTGTGTCCTCAAATCTGATATGAGTGGACAGACCAGAACAAATTTAATTCAATCTAAATATGGCACTAGGACTACTGTGTCTTTTAAATCGTTATACACCATTAGCAATGACCTCTGCTTTTTTTTTTAAATATAGTTTCAGAGCTGTCTCTACCAAAGACTAGCTTACCGTCTCTGCCTCATGTCTGCTACTCCACTTTTCTGCTATAATTTGTCCACCTTATTCCCTCATTCCATGGTCTGCCCCGTACACTGAGGCCTCTCTGCCACTGTAGCTGTAATCCTGATATCTCTTCCTCTCTTTCTCTGTAATGTCCTTCAGCGCTCTCTGTAGGGTTGGATTGGTGGCCACGAACTCCCACAGTTCCTCCTTGTCTTGAAAGTATCTTATTTCTTCATTAATTTTTAGAGAGAGTTTTGACGGATATATGAACTTAGGTTGCATATTTTTTTCCTTCAGGACTTGGAATATTTCTCCCCACTCCCTTCTTGACTTAAGAGTTTGTGTTGATAAGTCTGCCGTTATTTTGATAGATTTCCCGTTATAGGTAACCTGCATCTTTTCTCTGGCTGCTTTTAATATTCTGTTTTTTTGGTGGATTTCTGGGATCTCGATTATTATATGCCTAGGCGTAGATCTGTTTTGGTTGTAGGTAGCTGGCGTTCTGTATGCTTCTTTTACCTGGATATCATTTCTTTTTGCTATACGTGGGAAATTTTGCTTTAATATCTCTGTGAATATTTTTTGTATTTCATTTTTGGATGTTCCTGCTTCCTCACTCATATTCTTTATTCTTAGGTTATGCATCTTTTTATCATCTTCCAGTTTTAGAATTGCTTCTTTCTGGTTCCTTGTTATTTTTAAGAGGCTTTTTCTTTCACGTTCATAAGCCCTAAATCTCTCTTCAAGTTTCAGAAGGTTGTCTTTAGTTTCTGTCAAGGCATTTTGCCAATATTCAATGGAGTTTTTAGTTTCCTGATTTTCTCTTTGATCTGTTTCATGTATTCTAAGTTATGCTTAAATTCTTCTTCAGATGCTTCTCTTTCTTTTCTGATTTCCTCAGTTCTTCCATCTGTGTTCTCTTGGGCAGGGCTTGTCATTTCTTTAATTAATCTCTTTATATCTTGCCTCACTTGGATCAGGAGTACATCTTTAAATTCCTCTATGAGATCATGTAAATACTTTTTAATTTCGGCTGATGCTGTGTCGAGCAATGGATGGTTACTGTGCTTGTTCTCTTCAGTGTTTAGTTCTCTTGGGTTTAATCTCTCCTGTTGAACAGCTGGAGATTTTTTTTTTTTTTTACCTCTTGTCATGTTTCTGGTTTCTTTCAGACTGTCCTGGAGTTCTCTGGCCCTCTCCGAATTGCTTAGGGCCTTTCAGAAGCGTGCTGGCTTGATTTTTTGCTGTCCTCCCCAATTTGCTATTATCTGGGGTAGGCTGGGATGCAGGGGCGGTACAGTCTAGTCTCTAGCCTCTGTGTCAGTTAGTTCATAAATTAGGCTGTACTTTCTGGTTGTCACTGAGTTGTGACCATTCTGCATCCGCCCATTGGGCCCCAAGCAAAGGCCTGATCTAGCCCCAGTAGCTCCTGCCAGTTCTCCCTGAATCAGAAGCAGCTGGGTAATGGCACAGGATTCTGCCCAGGTCCCAGCCGTTCTCTTCCAAACCTCTCTTTGATAGGAGCTCTAGAAAAGCAGATCTGCCCAAAACCAAGATGGCTCCCACTAAGTTCTCCGTGCGGAGCTGAAGCCAGCAAGCAATCAGACTCTGCCAGGACTCAAGATGTCTTCCACCAGCCCTCCCTACAGGGGGTCCTGGTGATGTCACCAAGCTGCGGTTTCTGCCGCCAGGCTAATATGTCTGCACCAGATTCTGTGTTATTGATTTCCCCGTGGTGGCGGGCCCGCTGTTCTCTGGCCAAACCCAGCCGCCGCGGGGTTTTCTGTACTCACCAGAGTCCGGTGCAAGTCCCCGCTCCGGGACCGCCGCACACCAAGCCGTCCACTTTTCCCCACCTCGCGGCTCAGCGCTGACCGGTCAGATTTCTGTGCACCGTTTAGATTCAAAACGCCAGAGCTCTGTACATCTGCTCTGGTGCAGCGGTGCAGAGCTGGCTGCCGCCTGGAGTCTCGATCTGGGTCTCAGTTTCCGCAGTCCCCAAAAGCAACTCAGCTTTTCGTGTTGGGTCCACGAGTCTGTTCGTTGATTTAAGGGCGCGGGATTTGCAGCCTCCGGTCTCAGCACGACTTTAAATCCTCCAGCTGTACTGTCTTGGTTGATAAGAATCGCTATCGATTTGTCTGGTCCTCTCCATGCTGTCTTTTTTTTTAGCTTTGAGTTTGAATTCTCTGGAGAGATTCTTCGCTCGATCCCCTAGCTCGCCGCCATTTTTTTCCTCTGGCCTGTAACATTTTTGATAATACGTGGATGCTGACTTGATTTCTGGCCTAATTTAATAGCATACACAATAATTGCACATAATTTTATTCATGTGCTGAAAAATTCTATCCCATCTTCCTGGATTAAGAAAACTTTTCTAGCTGCCAAGTACTTACTCTCACTTTCTCACATGTCTCTGACTCAGTTCTGAGGAGACCCTCCTCACCTGGTGGCCTCCACCCACTCAGGTGGGTCTTGTCTCAGGCCTCAGAGGTCCCTGTCCTGAGTGCCAGTTTCTAGGTCACCAGTTGGATATTTGGGTGTAGGGTCAGGGACATATTAGAGCAAGACAACTTTTGAAATCACAAAGATTCCAGAAGATCACTGCCTCAGGTTAAGGAGAAACAAAGGCCTCTCTAAGGCCTCCTTTTATTTAGCAAAACTAAACAAAGGAAGGGTGGTGGTGGTTCAGGTAGTCACGGGGCAGTGGTCACAGCAGGCTGGTGAGATAAGGAACAAAGCACAACCAGAGAATAGGGGGCAGGTTAACAGGGAACCTGTGCTTCCTTCCCTGAAGTACACACTTGTGTCTATAGCGTGGTTTCCAATGGTCAGAGTGACCTTAGCAGATGGGATCTTGCCTCAGGGTGTTAGGGTTCTGTGGGTCTTCATGCCCTGACAAGTGGATCCAGTCTTAAATATTTCTCTCTGTTCTCTGAGCAAGACATGCACAGGCCTTGGGCTCCTGGAGCCTTAATTACCTGTTCTGGTCCACAATTAATAGTACAAAATATATATATAATGCTAACAGCAACACTAAACATATGTGGTTGTATGCATTTATTTGCTGCTATAAAAAAATTACCACAGATTCCATAGTGAAATGCATGCAAATGTGTTACCTTACAACTAGAGAGGTCACACGTCCAAATCAGCCTTGTTGGGTAAAGTCAAAGGAGTGAGGAGACCTCTTTCCACTTCATCCTGGGCCAGAGTTGGAGTCTGATGTGGAGTTGATCCTGGCATATTGGCCTAGTATCCCAGAGACATTGAAAATGCCCCACTTTGGTCTAAGTAAAGCAACTTTGCATCATGTTACATCCCATTCAGGCCATCATCTCTCTGTGAGTGATGCAGTGTGACGTTCACCACATCCCTGCTCCCCAGCACAGTTGTGCCTGGCTGTGCTGAAAAGAAGCCCAGGCAGGGAGCACTGTGGGCTGCTCCCACCTGCGGGCAGACTTCAAGGGCTCACTGGGAAGAGGAGAGGAAGGGTTAAACACTCTGCAAATGGTGGGAAATTCTCCTTTCCTGTGGTGGATTTTTATTTTTACTATGGTTGATTTACTAAAGGCTTCTCTGGACCTGTTGATAGGGTAATTTTTTGAGCAGTGTTAATACATCCCATTTTGTCCATGTACTTTTAAATTTGAAGCTACACTTTCAAACTAAAAACAAAAGCAAAAGGGGGCGGAGCAAAGATGGTGGATAGATAACAGCTGGCTACAGAGTCTCCCTGACTCAGGGCAGGAGGGGGCTGTGCCCACTGCTGTATTTGCAGCTCCCATGAGGCCAGGACAGAAGGGAGCCCCCAAGAATGCTGCATGATTAAGGGAAGAAACTTGGGGATGTGTGGCTGCTCATTCACTCAGGGTCCTTCTGAGATCCCGGGAGGGAACAGCCAGACAGAGGCTGAGGGCCAGGAAAGGGACCCTGATATCACAGGAAACCAGCAGAGGGTGGAGTCCCAGAAAGTAGAGGCTGGGGCTTCCAGAAGGGAGGGCTCAGCTGAGAGGTCCCTGAGAGCTGAGGGGTGGAGGACAGAGCAGGGCCACCGGGCTGAACTGGAAGACAGAAAATCTCTGTGCCCTGGATGCAACAGGGTCTGACTCGATCCTCCAGTTCCACCCTATCCTCAATTGGTCCTCAGAGCATCCTAGGATGGGAGGGGAGTGAAGGACCTGGGGATCTTGCTCCCCACGTCAGCCACTGCTCCTCCCGCTGCTTTGGCCCAGCATCTCCTTCTGCCTAAGCCCAGTAACACAGAACAAAGTGCACCTTTATGTTTATGAGGGGGACAGGATACTATGAGATACAATTGCTGGGACAAGTCGGGGTCCCCGTGAGTGTAGGGACTTTAGCGCCCAGCTCTGAGAGCTGTGAAAGTGGCTCCCAGAGCATCCTGGGAATGAGCACAAGAGCAGGCAGAGGTCACAGCCTCCCATGCGTCTCTGCTCCTCTCACATGCTCCCCGTCTGCTCCAGAATCTCCCACTGCCCAGGCATCCTAACCCTTCACACCTACCTCCCAGGACTCATCCCCTCATTGCTGCTGGAGATGCCCTGGGTTTAGAGCCCTGAAGGGCTTGTTGAGCTCAGAGAAGACAGAGCCAGAGATCAGGGTCAGGGTCCTCACTGGACATCATAAGCTCCAGGAGCTCACTGGGCTGTGGCAACAGATATGGAGCTGAGTCCCAAGAGCCATAGCACCTGTAGGTTCCCTTGAGGGCTAAGCTCGCAGCTTCCATGGACAATTCTGCCTGGGACTGCTGAGCTCAGGACTCTAATCTCAGACACAGAGGGTGATTTGCTGCCCTCTCGTTGGACAGAAGGACAGTGTCCATCGGAATCAATGACTGACACAGCAGGGTCACATCCTCTGAGGACACCGTGGGTCCTGGCTGCACTGAGAGGGAGGGTGTGACAGGCAGCAGTCTGGGACCACCTCAGTATTTCCTTAATATGAAGTACTTCCTTCTTTTCCTCTTTCCTTCCCTGTCTCCCCCTCTCCTCTTTCCTATCGACCAATGCAGGGATCTTTTAAAAACCTAAATCAGATCAGGACAGTCTTTCTACTCAAATCTACACTGCTTCCCATCCAAACCATCAGACTCACCCCTGAATTGTTCCCACTACCTGTGCTGGGATACTCTTCCTAGCTGTGTACGTGGTAAAGTGCTCACCATCTCAGTGATTTTGCTTGAATGCTCTCTTTGAAGCTTTCATGGGCCACCTGGGAACATAGCAGCCCACCCTCAAGCATCCCTGTGGGTCTACCTTGCCCAAGTCTGGACCAGCTTCCAGCACAAGAACAGATTCACTCACTGCTTATCACCTTCAGCCATCTCCCAGCTGCGGTACAGCACCCTTGGGAACAGCCAGAAGTGGTGGAATATGCTTGTGATCCTAGCACTGAGGAGGAGGAGATGGGAGATTCGCTGTGAGTTTGAGGCCAGCCTGGGTTCAAGAGTGAACTCGAGGCCAGCCTGTATTACACGGTGAGACCTGTCTCAAACAAAGCAAAAAGCCCACCACTAGGACCAGAGTTTATTCTGGATTGCTTCTCTGCTTTTGTTTTATTCACACCACCACCCAGGTTTAGAACAGTGCTTGTAATGTGGGAGATGACAGGGCAATTTTGTGACACAAGAGAATGGATGAATCTCTCTTAGATGTTTTCTGTGTAGCTTGTCGGGAAGCAGATCACTCCTGTGTGTTTTGCTGTAGATTGGTATAACTGATGCCATCTTGAGCTTTGCATTTAACTAGTGCCCTGTATTGGACCCAGGAAAATGGAAAATTACTCAGGGTACAAGTCCCATGAGAAAAGCAGAATGAGCTGCACCCACAGGAGAAAAATTAACCTACTCAACAAAGAAGCAGGATACAGGTGTCAGCCAAAGATTAATGTAAGCTTCTAGCTAAATTGTTTCCAACAGGATGTCTTTCTGTGGTTCTCTGTTTAAAAGCTTGTAACTTTCCAATTCAGTGCCACTCTGTGGGACTCTGAAATGGGTCCACATGAGTGGTCACTGAGCTCAGCTAATTAAATTCCCAATTCATCAGTTTGGCTGCCTCTACTGTTAATGAACCCATTTGATGTTTAACAGAGTATGCACTGTACATTAAGCTTGGGGGGAGTGTAACTAAGCAGCTTGTACCCTTTGTCTTTACACACAAGGAGCACCCTAAAAGACAGATTGCAACTCAGAAGCAGGAACCCAGAGCAACTCAGGATTCTTCTTTTTATTTATTTTTTTGGCACCAGACACTGAACTCATGACCTTGTGTTTTGCCATACAGGTGCTGTACTGCTGATCTACATCCCCAGCCTAACACTCAGGATTCTTGAGAAGGGGACTCCACTACCACCATTCCCACCCCTCCTGGGCTGGAGTAAGGGTGTGGGTGCCACTGACTGGTGCAAGACGAACCAAAGGCAGAGGAGGACAGGGGCAAAGGCTGAGCACAGGGAGGTGACAGCCTGTGGAAAAGAGACTGTCTCTCGTAGCCAGAAGACGGCAAGGCAGGGGCACCATGGGACTTGGCGGAGGCCTGGGTCAGGGTGCCGTCAGGGTGCCAACAGGCAGGTTTTGCAGGTCAGATTTGGAGACACAGTCATGAAAGACACCAGGGCTGAACAGTGAGAGAGTATCACTGGGACCCAGGCACCCAAGATAGGACACTGAAGAGCTGGGAGGGAACCCTGACAAGGGTCAGGTGCAGGGGCTGAAGATGACACAGCGGGAGGAGGAGCCAGGGCTGGGTGGGAAGAGGAACCACATCAAGCCAGGTGGGTAGGAGCACCAAGCAGGCCACAAGCACTGATGCCCAGAATAGAACTTGGGGCCTGTATTGGACTGGCCTGCAGAGGGCAGCACAGAGGTACTCAGGATGCTTTCTGAGGTAGACCCAGCACAGAAGTTCAGACCTCTGCCTTTTGCCTGCAGACCTGGGAGTCCAAGGCCAGACCTGCTCCTCACGCAGGGGTAAAGACTGCAGCCCTATACCTTTAGACCCAGGGGTCAGGCCCAGTTCCTCCTTCCTGAGATCCGTGTTTGGGGTACAGCTCTGCTCCCATAGATCCAGGAATCCAGAACCTCCTTCCTGAGACCGAGAAACTCAGAATCCCTATCCTCTACACCCCACGGACCAGGACCAGCCTCCTAAACAGTTGTTCTTAAAAATCCAGGCGTGGACCTCCCAAAGCGTTCCTGCCCTGATCTGAGGAGGCCAGCTCCAACTTCCCTTTGGTTTATCAAGAGCTGGGAACACTGGCGTCCTACAAGGATGAGGGCCAGAACTCAGTCAGTGAGTTCCTCCTCACACTAGGTTTTCCAGCCACCACCCACTCCTGGCCTTTTGCTCAGTAAACTCCGTACTTGGAACCCTCCTGTCCTTAATACCCAGGAACTCGCCAAAGGCTGATGGCTGTTAACTCCCCCACCTCTCTGACCTCCTTTGGCCCCCAGAGGCCCGGCTGCCTATCAGGGGCCACCAGGCTTTGGCTTCCAACGATGCCTTCTTCCCTGATCCTTTGGAGCAGTTGGGCAACTTATCTCTGTTTGTCTGTAACAATTTTATTACTTTTGGAGAAGCTATTTCAGTGCAGAAGAAAAAAATTTTAAATGTAATATTTCTAATACTAAGCATTTTTCTGACACTGCTCAAAGATGAGACCAGGAGACAAGCCTGTTTCCAAGGTTAGAAAGCTACAAACTTGACGAGGTTGGACATTCCAGAGGCCAAATGCAAGATGAGTATAGCTCAGCCAGGAAGGATTCTCTTGCTTCCAAATCCCAGAGAGTGATCACTGCAAGGACATCTCTGCCTGGTCTCAATCATGGGTTCTTCCTCTATGTTGTATGACAGTAACCTCATTTAGTTGCTGTTTCTGTCAGAGTGAACTCTACCTAGTAGCTGATGACAAAGATGTGTATACCCAACCATAGGATATTAGGTTATGTGTCTTTGGCATTTCCTTTTGGAGACATATATAAAGACTGGAAAACTCCAATCACTGCTGATGATTTGGGACTGAGGTTCCTGTCATAGTAAAACTGCCCTCTAAATTCCCTCTCATGCCATGACTCTATTCAGTCTGGTCCTGAATTCCGCATCACAATGGGAAGAAAGCTCAAAGAGCAGATAGAAGAGCAGGGCTGGCCAGGCTCTGCAGAGCAGGGGCTGCAGACTGGGCATGGCCTTGAAAAGGGCTGCTCCAGCCAATCCAAGTACGTGTGGTAGCAGAGGGATGGGCTGTGGAGCCAGGAGGGACAGGTGGTCAGCTGCTGTGCCTCTGTTGGGGAGGTAGGCAGAGCTCAAGGCTGGAGCACAAAGAACAGGAGAAACATTGGAGATCACAGGTGTGGAGAAATGCAGAGATGCAAGACTTACAGGGTGAGATGGAGGAGATCCAGAGTGGAGGCAAGCAGAGACAAAAGGATGTACCCCCAAAGCCTCATGTGGCACACATGAGGCTGTGACACTGGGACTGACTCAAGGCACAATGCTACGCTTAAGGGCACTAGGATTAAGGGTGTAAGTACTGCCCCCCTGAGTAGCCTGGATAAAATATAAGGGGTAAAAGAAGCTGTGCCCATCCCTTGATTTCTCCCCTTTTGCCCACCACAACCTGTTTCTCCTCTGCGATGCCACGCTGCCCTGGAGCCAGCCAACTGTGGACCAAAACCTCTTCAGACTGTGACCTAAACAAACCTTTCTGTCTTTAACTCTGGATATTGGCTGTTTTGTCTCAGCAATAAGATAAGTAAATAAAACAGAGGAAAAGAAATTCAAAAGACAAGGAAAGAGAAATTTAGATAGAAAAAGGCAAAAGCCCAAGGGATGAGGGGGACCTGATTGTTGAGATAGGTGGGAACAGAGAGGAGGTCTGGCCACGCAATAGCTTTTTGATAAAAATGAATAACAGAAGGTAGAGCAGTCCTGAAGAGAAGGCCCAGTGACGGGTAGGAGTGGGCGGGCAGGAGCACTCTGGCCATCAAGTGTGAGGTCAGGGCTTTGCCTTAAGAGTGCTAGGAAGCCACTGAACTTCTCCAGCAGGGCCACCAGTCCAGCCCACTTCCCAGGAGCCAGTTCCCTGCGGAGCACCCAAAGATGTGAGGCTAAGGTGGCCTAGGGAGCAAAAGACCCTACAAGTTCACAAAAAACCACTAGTATGAGATACACACACCCAGAACAGGCACATTTGTAGACACAGCTCATGAGGAGCTAGGACGAAGGGAACCCAGACAGTGACACACAAACCCCAGGGGCAGAACATGGTGAGAGAAAGAGGTAGGTATCAGGAGGCCACTCACTTGTCATGATTCCCACAAAGCAGTCGCTGTAGCTCAGCATCTCCATCAACAAGGGAACATCTGGAGCAGCACCAGGGTGGGCATCTTACTGAAGCCCAAGGCCATTTCCTTCTGCTGGGCCAAGTGCAGGTCCTGGACATCACTGGCTAGACTCAACAGCTGGGAAACGCAGGCAGGGGTGGTCAGCCCAGGCGACCTGGACATCCAGAGTGGCAGGAGAGCCTCCCAGCTCCATGCTCTGCCTCCTCTCTGTCCTCGGTCTGTCCCTATGCTCTCATGCAGTCCTGTGGCTTCTGGTATGGTCCAGAAGCCAATGACACCCAGGTGCTAGCCCAGCCTGGACCTCAGCTGAGCCCAACCCCTCCAACAGCAAGCTGCCAGATGCTGCTTATAGTTGAAGCTTTCCAGGTATGCCGGGATAGTGATACCGGTCGCCCAAAGCAGACCTTCTAGTGTCCCTCAGCAAAGAGACCACCCATATCTATAGCTCCCAGACCCTCCTACCTGCCCCTCCAGATCTACTCTCTACCAGTTCCACACATGACCAGCGCCCTACAGGGCCTAACAGAACACTGGGGAAGGCAGGAGAATGAGAGCAGCACTTCTTTTCTCCTGGGCGATGGCAACCTAGAGAGGTGGATGCCAGGGTGCTTCTGCCTTTTAGGAAAAGGCATGCACCTCTGTACATGTTCACTTTTCATGACCTGCCCTCTCCAACCCGCTCTTGCCCTGATAACTGCACTCTGCTTCTGGCCCAAGTCTCTACCTACCCTTCACCTACTTTACATCCTGCCCACCCCACTGCAAAAAAAAAAAAAAAAACGCTTTGGCAATCCTCAAGCAGTATTTCCTGTGGAGGTTGAGCCACCTACCACAGCTGAACTGAGCTGCCACTGTCAGTCACCAGGACTTTCCTTGTGCAGTATTAGGAACTGAACCCAGTTCTTTTGCACTGAGGGACATCTCCAGCCCTTTTCTCTCTGTTTCTGTCTGTGTCTCTCTCTCCCTCCCTCTATCCTACTGAGACAGGGCCTTCCTAAATTGTTCAAAGCATCTGAACTGGGCTTCAAATCTTGATCTTGCCTCAGCCTCCCAGAGCGCTGGGATTACAGGCATGTGTCACACACCTAGCTCATGAGGGACAGTTTAAACATGCAAAACTGACTGCATCCTCTCTTCCAGAAACAAACCAAAAAATTCTCCCAGTAAAACTTGCTCCCCCTGCCAAACTGTTCCTCAAAGAACTACTAACTAGGAATATATAAAAAAAAAATTTAAAAATTCAGACCCCCTCCAAAAATAAAGATCCAATCCAATAATAGGCTTTTGAAATAGACACCTCAAACAAATTAATATAAACAGTGAATAGATATATGAAGTAATGCTCAGGATCACTGTTCATTCCAGAAGTGCAAATTAACATAATTGCTGAGAGCCCATCTCACACCAGAAAGAAGTGACTATTGTCAAGAAATCAACCAATAACAGGCACTGGTTGGGCCAAGGGAAAAAGGAGCCTTTCCCCACTGTTGGTGGGAGTACAGACTGGTGTGACCACCATGGAAATCAAGAGTGGAGGGGGATTTCTCAAGAAATTAGATCTAGAGATCCCTTTTGATCCAGCTATTCCCCTTCTTGCTATCTTCCTAAAAGAATTAAAAACATCACACCACAGTGATATACACTCATCATGTTTATAACAGCACAGTTTGTAATAACTAAATCTTGTAAACTGCCCAAATGACAATCAACTGAGAATGGATAAATAAGATGTGAGGTTTTTTATATAATGGAGTACTACTTAGCATAAAGGATAAGATTGAGACCTTTATAGGTAAACGAATGAACCTTGAGAACATACTCAAGTGAAATAAACGAACACTTGAGTGTTCGAATATCTCGGGGTCTCTCCAGTGTGAGAACACTTGAGTGTTCGAATATCTCGGGGTATCTCCAGTGTGAGAAACTCAAAATGTAAATAAGAACCAAAATATATGGCAGATATTGTGAAAAGTGAAGAAACTGTTCAAAAGGTAAGGGAAGCTATGGAGGGGAGGAGAAGAAGAGAAAAGAAGTAAAATGAGAAAAGAAGGTTAAAATGGAAACAAAGCTTTGTAAATAAGGAAGGGAGGAGGAGTTGAAGTGGAGGAGAGTGGGAAAAAAAGAGTACCAAGGTTTATCACGAACAGGTACAAACTCCCTATGATGAATGTACACATATATTTAAATTGTACCAATAAACTTAATAAAACAAAAAAGAATCTTGGGCCCCCACAGAAGGAGGTCCCAATCCTACCATAGCAGACATGCCCTGTGTGGCCTGGACCTTGCTGCCCACTGCACCGTGGTGGCACAGTCTATGGCACTCAGGGATCCCACACAAGCCCTGATTCCCACACACCCCGAAAGGGCCTTCTTGCAAGTCACCTTGCATCTGACTCCTTCCTGCCTGGGCCTGAGCTCCTGGTGAGAACAGAATGCTGGAGAGGCCCTACTCTCCACCTTGTGTCACCTTTCTGTTCACTGATGTCACACCAGACTCTAGGACAGATTCTTGGCCAGGTACTTAACAAAGCTAGTCCTCCTTATTTACAAAACAGTCTGTGACAGAAACTTAAAGATACCATGAGCCTCGAAGACCCGCTCCTGGCATGCAAGAGAGGTGAGTGCTGCTCCCACTCCGGGCTCGGAGATAAACTCCCCACCCCACCCGTGGGAAGGGCCGGGAGGAGGTGCAGCGCCTCAACCAACTGGGCCCCAGGGCAGCGGGGGAGTGGGAGTCCAGGCTGACCTTCAGCGTTAACAGCAGCTGGACAGCATTGGTGAAAGGCTTGGGAGTTGGCAGGCCCAGCAGGCTGAGAGGCTCGCAAGAACAGGAGGTAGGAGAAGGTCCAGGCGAGGGCCAGGGTGTGGCAGGAGCTGAGGCGGAGGAAGGAGCGCTGTGTGGGTGCAGGGACCGCGGCCTCTGTGCCTGTGTCCCTGATCCCGCTAGAAAACTCGCCCAGCTCTCAGGCAGAAAAGGCGCAGGCACAGCGAGAGGAGGAGTCAGCCAGCCGAGAGCGGCTCCGGAGCCAGAGCTTTAGGTCCTCCGGGTCCTCACCGCCCAGACTCGCAGGGCAACGGGGCGAGGTCAGTGTGCAGGGATCATAGCGCAGGCATGCTGGGCACAGGCGCCAAGACAGGCGGGCGGGGAGGGAGGAAATAAGACGCAGGACGGAGGACAGGGGGCTAGGAGAAAGCAGAGGTGTCCGGAGGCTTGGCGGTCCCCTGCTTCCCTCCCCCTCCACTCGGGCACCCCGCTCACCAGGGCTGGGCCTCAACGAGCGCCCAGGTCCCCAGCACGGTGATCAGAGAGTGCAGCGTGTGGGCGCCGCAGGTGAACACGGTGAGCCCTAGGCCCACGGCCGCCGCGCCCCATCGCTTCGGTCCCGGGCCAGCAGGGAGAGAACGGCTTGAGCCGGGACCTGGCTCCCTCCTCGGCCCTCCGGCCGCCCGCTCTCCCTCGCTTTCCCCGGGCGGGAGCTCGACTCACCCGCCTTCTTAAAGAGGAAGCCGATTGGGATGGAGAGGAGGAGCACCACGAGGTAGGTGCGCTCTTTGGGAACACATTCCATGGGCGAGAGACAGCAGCTAAGGAGCCTCCCAGCACGCAGGTGCGGAAACTAGAGGAGCCCTGCGGGGGCGAGGTCCTTTGGGAGCCGGGCCTTGAGCAAGGGCGGGGCCGCGCCGCGGGCGGAACCCCCGTGCGGGGGCGGGGCCGCAGTAACCGCTCGGCTGAGGGGCGTGACTCAGGGCCTCAGCCCGCTCGGGGCAGCGTGGTCGGCGTTGGTGTAGATCCTGGGCTCCGCCTAGTCGGCGAGTTGGTGTTAAGAGCTGCCATATTCGTTCTATCGGAGGGCAATGGCCGGGTCTGAGAGAATCGGGGACGGAACCGAACATTCACAGGTAGAGCGGGCCGCCCCTGGGAGAGAGGACGACGCGGGGCGGGGCCTGGGTGATGAGGTGGGCGGCGGGGCAGGTAGGGGAGAATAGGGGTGGGGGTTCGGTCCGGGGGCCTGAGGCTGTGGGGTCTCGCAGTGGCTGGGGGTGGGGCGAGGAGCCCCGCCGGCAAGCCGCCTGCAATTTGCTACAGAGCTCCCGCAGGATATTTTGCAACTTCTGGTCAGCTAGTTCCAAGAACAAGTTTTGGTTTTTTTTTTGTTTTTGTTTTTGTTTTTTCCACAAAGGGGGATTTTTACTGGGTACAAAGGTTGAAACAGAGCGGAGAGCTAGGCGGCCGAGGGTTGGGGAAGAGTCTATTTCCTGGTCCCCTGATGGCGCGCCAGGAATGGAGTTAGAACTGAGAAAGTGAAAGGGGAGCGGGTTAGACTGCTGTATGGTTTAAGTCCCTGTGTGCCTTAGTCAACTTGGATTCTTGTAATCCACAAACGAGCCCCCCCACCCCAGAGCCCCAAACTCGAGTTCAAAAGAATGGGGCAGGACATGTTTGTTTATTTGTTTGTTTTTTAAAGTAGCGCTGATTTATTTTATCCTGGGCCCAGCAACACAGTACAGTTGGAGTTTGCAAAACCTGTGTGTCTCCCTCAAAACTTTCCAGAACTTTTGTAGAAAGCATAATTTACAAAGTAAGGGGTTATGGGCATGGATCAGGAAATCTGCTAAGGAAATGAGGAAGACCTTTGTTTCCCTTAGCAGAGGACAGAGAAGTCTAGCAATAATTAACAGTCCTTTGTCAGCTTATTTTAGCACCACATCTCTTATTTGTAGAGGGAAACAATGGTTAATGTATCAATTAGGGTAGGGTGCCAGGGATTTACAATTCTTTACAGAGAGGAGCATTGATTAATATATCAGGGGCTGGGGATTTAGCTCAGCTGCATAAGCGCCTGCCTTGCAAGCAGGCAGTCGCGAGTTCAATCCCTGGTACCAATAAAAACGAAAAAGACAAAAAAAAAAGATTAACATATCAATTAGGTCAACCCCCCCCAAAAAAAGCCTACAGAACAATAAAGCCCCAGTTACAGGTACTTATAATTGGTCCTATAATTTAGGCATAACACAAACATAACGAAGCTCTTTTTGCTAGTGTACAGCAGGATAAATCTCAAGTTTGTCATTGGACTTTTTCAACAGTCCTAGAAATGTGGCCACTGTATATACAGATGCAAGAAAGGAAAGAGAATAATGCGGGGATCACAGGCAGCACTTAGCAGAGCTGGGCTTTATGCCTGATTTTTGAGACTCTTTAAGTCGACCTTCCACAGTGTTGTACACAAGCAAAAAGAGCTTCATCATCCTATACTGTGTTTGCAGTGTCCAAGTTATATGACCAAATTACCTGTTAATTCCCTTCGCAAAGGCAACTATTTTCAACAACTGGACACCGACCACATTATAAAATAGCTGTAGCTATTTTATACTGTTCTGTGTGTGCCATCTTTCTGGGTGACCTGATTGATATATTAACTTTGTTCCCCTCTGCAAAGGACAGATGTTATATAAAATTAAATGCTGAAATTAGCTGACAAAGGACTGTAAATACCTGGGAATCTTCTGTGTCCTCAACCAACGGGAAACAAAGGTCTTCCTCATTCCTTAGCTGATCAAGGATTTCCTCATTCCTGATCCACATCCATAAGCCATTTACTTTGTAATTGTTTTTTCTACAAAAGTCTGTAAAAATTTTAAGCCAGACACACAAGCCTTGCAAACTCCAACTGCACTGTGTCCCTGTTGCCAGAATAAATAAAAAGTGCTCGTTTTTCTTTAAAAAAACACGTCTTGCCCATTTCTTGGACACCATTTTGGGGGCTCGTTTTTTGGGGTACAACACACAGCTCTGAACTTCATTTTAAAAAGACTGAGAAAATGCCTCTGTGATGGTCATGAAAACAGTGGACACCAAAAATTAAAAAGGAAGTGCTTTCTTGTAACTCAAAAACCAGGCAATGTCCAAAAGGAAAAGGCAGTTTTTTTAAGCTAGTACTCAAAGGCACAGTCTCCTTGAAATTGCAGAGCTGTGCGACTATGTTAGGTCTCTGGGAGTTTTATAAAGGGAAAAACCTCAAAGCAAAAGGGAGGAGGGCTGGGAGTGAAGAAGGCTTTTTGTCTCTTTATTTGACTTGGAGACAAGTTTCTTAGCTTTAGGGGATATTTTGCAACTTGGGGCAGCTAGTTCCAGGAACAAGTTTTTTGGGGTGTGTGTGTGTGTGTGTGTGTGTGTGTTTCACAAAGGGGGATTTTTACAGGGTACAAAGGTTGAGACAGAGTACAGGGTAGCAGACAGAACAGGATGGCTGCACTTTGGTTAGAGTACAATACAGATAGGGATATCTGTTCATAGCCTTATCTCCTTAAGATCCTTAATTTAACAGTTTGAACTCAGCCTTTGACATAGTTTACCAATTTGCTTATAAGGAAAGCCATATGGTTACAAAGATGAGGAGGATTAACAGGTTCTGTGGCTGCTGTTATCAAAGTTGTTAACCAAGGGAAAAAGAGAACCGGCATTCAAACTAGTTTTGTTCGGCCTGTCTGGCTTGTTCTCATTCTTGCAATTGCTTTTTAAGGCTTGCCATGTTTTATCTGATGTCCCTGGAATGGTTGGCCTAAGGCAGCAAATTTCTCCTAAAGCCAAACAGAGACCTCCCTCTTTTAGGAACAAATCTATCCCCCCTTGATTTTGTAAAACCATCTCAGCCAGGGAACTCAAGGGATCTTCCAGCTTGGAGACAAAGTCACTGAGGGTGGTTAGATCTTGGTCAGTGAGCGCACTTAGGTGTCTGTAATTCTGGTCTCCAATTACTAGGCTGGACACTTCTAGACCTATTGATCCCGCGACCCCAACCCCCAGTATTATGGGTATAAATACAGTGTTTCTTTTAGATGGACAGAGTTCTCAAAATTAAAGCTAGGGAAGATGTGGCTCCTTCCACTGTCTCCAGAATACTAGTACACTTGGAGAAAAATGTGAACCAATATGCAAAGCTCAGGGCGCTGGATGAACAGGTGATGCACAGAACAAAGAGTTATACCAAAAGTACAGGCAAACCAAGTTCCATTGGGAGCAACAAGGTGCTGATTAGCAAGGTAGAAGAGATTATAAATCAGGGCTGTTGTACCCCAAAAAAGAGATCGTGAGCTGTTGTCCAAAAAACGGGGCAAGATGTCTTTTAAAAGAAAGAGGACCACTTTATTTAAGCTGGTACCAGCAACACAGTGTAGTTGGAGTTTGCAAAGCTGTGTAACTGGGTTAAAATTTTGTCAGACTTTTATAAGAGAAAACCAATGATGGGAGGAGGGACAAAAATGAGGAAGACCTTTATTCCCTTTTGCTTGAGGACAGAATTTACGGGAAGTTTCACAGTCGGTGGTCAGCCATTTCCTTCTTTACAAGAATTTACAGCTCTTGGTCTACCAATTCCAGGATATCTGCTATCATTATAGGGGCAAGGATTAAGATGGAGTGTGGGCAGTATATAGCCATTTAATTTCGGACAACATCTGTCCTTTTAAAAGGGGAACAAAGGTTAACATAGCAAACAGGTTATCTGGGGTGACAACACATACAGAATAGTATGGTGCTGTTGTAGTTACTTTACAACAATGTGGTTGGTGCTCTGGGGTGGTCAGCTGCAAAAAACAGCTGTGTTTGCGAAGGGAGTTACAAGATAGTTAGGTCAAATAACTAGGGCAGTGGCCAACATAGAGCAGGATAACAATGCTCTTTTAGGGAGCACACAGCAAGGGCTGAGTAAGTGAGATTACAGAGCATAGCATAGGGCGAAGTTCACAAGGGGTAGGAGGCAGAGTACATACAAGTACCTGGGGTACTTCCAGGGCGATCAGGGGTGTAGCACCCCACCAACAGACAGAATCATTTGTAGAGGAGTTTGAAAGCTGATTTGCCACAATATCAGTCACGGGACTGCCCGTATAGAAAGGTAGTCAGGATGGGAGACATAGGCAGCAGACAGCAGTGAGACTTGGAGTACTAAGATTAAGGAACTGATATGCAAAATCTAGAGGCAGGAAAGGGTCTGGAGGTGGCTCAAGAGTAATGGGACAAGGGGGTGGTTGCTCCAGGAGGAGAAGCAGAGGTTTCAGAGGGAGACGAAGCAAGGTATGTGGTGGGAAGAGGTTGAGACAGCTGGGGAGATTGAGGGTCTGTGGGTCTGGTGGAAGCTGTCCGGATACGTCCAGGAACCAACTGGATACTAAAAGTGTTTCCAGAGTTATATCCAGAGAGTCATATCCTAACTCCATAATTTAATCCAGCTTTCCAAATAGGATCCGTTGGAATTTTGGGTTGAAAGTCATAGGGTTACACTGGTTGAGGATACAGGAAGATGGGGGTCTCATGGGTAAGCAAAACATGGGTGTCTATTTGATTTCTATTCCAAAGGG
Organism: Cavia porcellus; assembly: GCF_034190915.1. Taxonomy (NCBI): domain Eukaryota; kingdom Metazoa; phylum Chordata; class Mammalia; order Rodentia; family Caviidae; genus Cavia; species Cavia porcellus. The sequence goes on along the minus strand of NW_026947490.1, from coordinate 34,514,654 downwards.
ATATAGTTCACAACCCCAATATCTACAAAAGCATTGTGTCTCTAAGGACTGTGAAGATCTCCAGTATAATAATCTCTAAATATTCCAATATGTGCAAGGTCAGTAGCTGGTTTTTGTATTTGGGGACAGAGGTACCAGCCAGTGGACTGTAATCTCTTTTGACTCTCTAGGTTTCCACAAGGTCCATACATTGTTGCCTGTGGGTATCTGAGGGGGTGCCCAGCTCTCTTTTGTCTAGTTTTCATTGGAATCTTATTTAACAGAGCACATAAATCTAGTTTAATTATCCCATGGACAGTGGCATTGGTTGCCAACATGTCACCAGTATTGCAATCAGTTAGCTTCCAAATTCCAAACTGAGGATTATGAGATGTGCCCCTGAGGTCTCCATAAGGGAGAACCCATAGGACCAAAGACTATTAGGTACATTTGGCAATCTTAAGATTTAAGGGGTTTTTGTAGAGGATAACAGTTCACTTAACTGTAGGTCGATCACCTTTGGAGGCTGGTACTGGTTTGAAGTGGGAATGATGGATCCAAGCAGTCTTTCCTGCAACTTTGACAGCTGTTGGGATGCTGAGAGGACCACAGTACAGGGACCCTTCCAGTGTGGCTCAACAGATTCTCGGTGGTATCTTCTGATGAGGACTTGTGTTCTAGGTTCTGCTGCTGGGTGGTTATCCTCAGGAGAGACTGCAGGTGGAGGATAATGTTGTTGGAACAACCAGTGCACTGAGGTCAGAACAGGTTGGAGGGCCTAGGGGGACTTACTAAGATCTTGCTTAGCTAGTTCTGCTAGTTTCTCTTCAGAGATTCCAGGAATGACAAGAGGAGGGTCTCCCATGTAGAGCTTCAAATGATGAAATACCAGCTACATAGGGAGTACACACACATGCTGGAGGGCAGAAGGAAGGAGACTCACCCAGTTTTTGCCAGTTTCTAAGGCCATCTTAGTTATCACCATTTTTATAGTTTGATTCATCCTCTCTACCTGTCCAGAATCTTGAGGCTGGTATGCACAGGCAGTTTCCAATCAATCTGCAAGGCTTGAATTACTTTTTGGGTTATCTGAGCTATAAAGGTGGGCTATTATCAGACCCCATAGATAAGGGGAGACCAAATCTGGGAATGATCTCATATAGTATACTATTAGGGCTGACTCTGATTTGGTAGGAAAAGCTTCGACCCATCCAGTGAAGATGTCAACCATTAGTAGGAGGCACATTTATCCCTGAAATCCCAATTTTCCCATCTTGTAAAATTGACCTGCCAGTGTTCTCCAGGCATGGTTCCATAATATGGAGTGGTCTCCATTGGCTTACATTATTTTGGGTTCACCGATTAGCATTGGGGACATCTGAGGTTTTCAGATTGAGCAAGTTTGGTTAAGCGAGGGATGAAGAATCGATCCCAGAAGAAGACAGTTAGCTTTGTTCCTCCCTAGTAGGTAGATTGGTGAGCCTGGCGAATGAGCTCATGTCCCAATGCTTCTGGGAGGAGGACTCATTTGTCAGGCAGCTGATACCAGCCTCCAGGAATGTTGGGTTTTGCCTGGAGTTGCACAGCCAAGTGTAGGTCTTTTTGAGTGTAAACATGGTATAACAAGTTCGGAGGGACCAACAATAACATTGAGATTGGCTTGGTCCCCACTGATTTTAAAGCTGCCTTTCAGGCTGTAGCATCAGCTAGGTTATTCTCTCGTATAACAGAATCATCTCCCACTTGATGGGCCTTACAATGGATGATGGCTACTCTTGTTGGCATCCAGATAGCAGCCAGTAAATCCAGAATCTGGAGAGCATTTTTGATCTTTTGACCCCCAAAAGGCAATAGGCCTCTCTCCTGATAAATTACTCCAGGAGCATGAGCAGTGGCAAAGGCATATCTGCTATCATTATAAATATTTATGACTTTTCCCTGAGATAACTTGAGGGCCTCAGTGAGAGCAATGAGCTCAACCCCTTGGGCAGAAGTGCGCAGCTCTAAGTCTTGTTCCCATAAGACTTGAGTGTCTGTGGTTACCGCAGATCCCGCTACCCACTTGCCTTGATGTTTGAAGCAGCTTCTATAGGGAAAAATATCATGGAACTCCCAAGTAAAGGCTGATCCGTCAAATCGGATTGGAGCCCTGTGAGGTGATTAATAACCTTGATGCAGTTGTGAAGGGGTAAAGAAGGGTCGTCATCAGGCAGAAGGGTAGCAGGGTTTAGGGCAGCAGTTTCCTTAAAACTGATTTCTGTTGGGTCCAGAAGCAGAGCCTGGTAGTGCATCACCTGGGATTTGGACAGCCATTGATCTGGTGAAGTTTTAATGAGGATCTCCAAGGAATGTAAGGAGACAATCAGGAATTTTTGTCCAAAAGTCAGTTTTGGGGCCTCTTTCACCAAAAGGGCCACTGAGGCAATCACTCGCAAACAAGGTGGCTGTCCAGCTGCCATGTTGTCCAGTCTTTTGGAGAGAAAGGCAATAGGCCTCTGTGATGACCTCAAGCTCTGGGTAAAACTCCCTTGGCTATTCCTCCCTTTTCATCCATATAGAGGGGACAAGCTTTTGGAGGTCAGGTAGAGCCAGGGCAGGAGCCTCCAATAATTCTAGTTTCAGCTGTTTAAAGGCCTGGTCTTGAGAATCTGGCCATTCTGGGGGACCTTGGGTGGTCCCCCTCAAGGAGTCAGAGAGTCTGGGCTATCTTAGCAAAGATGATAATCCAAAGTCTGCAATATCCTACAGCTCCCAGAAATTCTCATACATGTCGTTTAGTGACAGAGACTGGAATTTGCATGATTGCCTCTACTCGTTGAGGGGAAAGAGTCTGTTTTCCCTCTCGAATCTGATAACCCAAGTAAGTTACAAATTTTTGGCACAGTTGGGCCTTCTTAGTAGTCACCTTATAACCCAATCTTCATAGTTTGCGGAAGACCCTGGGTGGTACTTACACAATGTTCATATCAATTTACTGCCAACAAAGGTCATCAACATATTGCAAAAGGGTCACCTCTGGGTGGTCCTTTCTAAACCCTAAGAGGTCCCTGGCCAAGGCCTCATCAAATAGGGTGGGCACATTTTTAAAACCTTGAGGCAGCCAAATTCAGATTAATTGTTCTGATACCCCTGATATGGGGTCTGGCCATTCAAAGGCAAAGATGGATTGACTTACCAGTGCAATGGGCAAAGTGAAGAAGGCATCCTTTAGGTCCAGTATAGTGTACCAACTGTGCTTCAGGCTCAGCAGGCTCAGCAAGGTATACGGGTTGGGAACAGTGGGATGAAGAGTTATTACCCTCTTGTTTACCCCCCTTAGGTCTTGTACTGATCAATAATCTTGGTTTCCAGGTTTTTGGACAGCCAACAAGTAAGTATTCCAAGGGGAGATGCAGGATCTTAGGATGCCAAAGTTTTTTAACCCCAAGATATGTTTTGCTATGCCTTGATGGGCCTGTAGGCTGATGGGGTATGCCTGAGTCGTATGGGGGTAGCCTCAGGCACGAGTACAAGTACCAATGGGACCTGCTTTATGGCCAGGCCAGGAGAGTTATGCTCTGCCCACACTCTAGGGATTTCTTGGATCCATCGCCATAGCAATTCCTCATCATTAAAAATTGCTGGGTTTTCCAACAACAAGTATCCTCCTTCTGGATATAGGACAAGGACTTTGATGCTGAGGGGCTCGTGTGAGCCACTATATATTTGCACTGCTGGGCAGCTGATTCAAAACTAAGATGAACTTTAAGTTTGTGTAGGAAGTCTCAGACCAGCAGGGAATTGGGGCACTTGGGCACCCAAAAGAACTCATGGAAGATGGTCTTTTGCCCTGGTCTGGCAAACTGAGCTTGAAGCTTTGGATAGATTTTTGCAGTTCCATTGGCTCCCAGTATTTTTAACTTTTTCCCTGTAGGGGTTCCTGTGGGTTGGGTGAGGACCAGGTGAGCAGCCTTGGAGTTCACTAGGAAATCAATTGGTTGGCCCCCATGTTAAATGTTAGCCTGGGCTCAGGGGGGCATAAGAGCCCTAACTTCCTCAATCACGAGACAGTAGTGTCTTTGCATCTCTCTCTAGTTTAGTCTTGAACTTAGGACAGTCCTTTCACCAATGTCCCATTTGCTTACAGTAAGCCCATTGATTCTTGTCTAGAGGTGAGCGAGGCTTTGTGTCCAACTTAATGACTTTATCAGCCAGGACTTCTAAAACTCTAGTCAGTTTTTGGTCTTTTGGGTCCACTCAGTTGTCAAACACCTTTTGAACAGTTTCTAACAACTGACTAAGGGGCATTCCCTCGAATCCTTCAAGTTTCTATAATTTTTGTTTAGTATCTGTGGCCGTCTGGGTCACAAAGGCAATGTGCATTTTCAAGTGCTGCCAAATCTATGGGTGTATAAATGCAGTAGGTCTCTTGTAATCTGTAAGGAACCCCAAGGGGGATTCATTAGCCTATTGTCTTACCTCTGAGACCTTGGACAAATTGGTGGGTTTCCTGGCAGTGCCCTTAAGGGTTTCTAGGAACAACTGGCGATACCAATCAAGAGCCTCCTTAGCTCTGGCCATATTGGGGTTCCAGTTAGGACAGGATAAGGGGAAAACATGGTTCTAAGGTTCAGGATCAGGAGATGGGTTTCCATTGGGATCGAGCACCACTTTTCACCCCAAGGAGCGGATGCATTCTCTCTCCTCTGCCGTAAACAAAACCTACAAAATCTGCTGGCAGTCATCCCAAGTGGGGTGATGAGTGGAAAAGATGAATTCCAAAAGGACCCTGAGGGTCCTTAGAAAAAGGGGGGGGGGTTTGCTGTCTCCAATCATAAAGGTCCAAGGTAGAAAAAGGAACATAGGTAAATATTGGGGCAGAGGGATCTTCAGGATCAGGAATCTCACACAAAGGGAGGAGGGTAGGGGTTGCGGAAGAGGAGTCAGATGATTCTGAATGCTTATAGCTTCTGGTCCAGATGTGGCTGGGAGGGTGATAGGAGGGGCTGTGGATCTGGGGCTGAAGGTGCCAGGGCCAGGGGTCAGTAGAGTGGCAACAGAGGTTCTTCTTCCTTGGAGGAAAAATTGGGCCTGGCTTAGGTTTTTGTTTTGCTTTGAGAGGCTCCAGAAGAGGAGGATTTCCAGGTTGGTGGTTGGAGACTTTAAGAAACCTTTTAAGCCAGGCAGGAGGGATCATAGATAAGGTCAATCCAACCCTGAAGATAGATGATTTGATCCGGGTGAGTTAGGGCACCAAAAACATATTGTTGGATAGCCTGAGATGTGGATGGACAAAACTCCCTGTCGGGGGCTATTTAGGAACTCCAGTGGGCCACTCAAGCTCACAGAAGATACGGAGTCTTCCAAGATGTACTGGTTATCCATATCCCCGGGCTTGATCCTTAAAGTGTCCAAAATGATTAAGGACAAAGGTAAAAGGAGACAAAGATCCAGAGGATGGAACTTGGCCCATGGTTGTTAGTAACCAGTCAAGGACAAAAACACAAAACAAGGCACGACAAAAGGTGAGATAAACACTAAACACACACATGAAGGTTTTTCTATCCATAGTTAGGTGACCTAAAGGAAAAAAATTTTCATTGTGACCCTTGAATCCAAAAGGCCACATAAGACCTGCAACAGAAACCAGGAAGTCAAACAGGCAAGGTGCCCCCAAATCACAAAGAAACCAGGAATAAAGTCAAACAAGCAAGTTGCCCCAAATTACAAACAGAGGGCGTCCCGCTGTAATGCAGAAAGAGCAGTGGGCTCATCTGCTGTTACAAATGTGTGCATGCCAAATGTTGTACTTAGAGATTTCCAGCCAATCAGTGAAAAAAAATAATTTGAGCAGGAGTCCTCAAATGATCCTGGACGCGCCCCCAAATCCTGTAACTGAAAACCAAGGCAATGTCCAAAAGAAAAAGACACTTTATTTAAGCTGGGACCCAGAGGCACGGTCACATTGGAATTGCAGAGTCATGCCACTAGGTTAGGTCTTTGGGAGGTTTATAAACGGAAAATCCAAAAAGCAAAGGCAGGAGTTGGGGGGCTGAGGGTGAAGAAGGCCTTTTGTTTCCTTATTTGACTTAGAGACAAGTTTCTTAGCATTATGGGATATTTTACAACTTGTAATTGGCTAGTTCCAAGAAGTAGTTGTTTTTTCACAAAGGGGAATTTTATAGGGTACAAAGGTTAAGACAGAGTGCAGGGTAATGACACAGACAGAACAGGATGGCGGCACTTTGGTTAGAGTATAACACGCTTTATTAGCTGAGCTTAGTTGTCACACCATCCCAGAGAGCAGTCAGGGAAGTCTTCCCTGTGCAAGGAACTGCAGGGAGTTATAAAGGAGCAAGCTTCAAGGGGAGGGTTCAGGGCTTTAGGGTCAGTTTGGCTCCATAAAAGTAATATGGGCAGAAAAATGACAAACTCCAAAAGTTAAAAAAGCATGTTTATTTATCTGAGCTCAGTGGTGGCACCAATCCCAAAGACAACCTGGGCAGTGCACACCTGCTCCCCAGCTGTAAGGGGATGTAAAGCAGTAAACTGCAAGGGGAGGGGTTCAGGTCATAGGATCAATTTGGCACCATAAAAGGTGATTAAGTTTAGTTTTACAGGAATCAGTTTAGTTTTACAGGAGCCAAGGGAATAGAACCAGCAATTACAAGAAACAGGGAAGTGGGGAGCTGGAGGCACATAAAGGGTATACTGCAGAATTGCAATTTAATTGGCACTTACACAAGTTTGCAGGATGAGGTCATTGCTTAACAGGAATAGGTAAATCAAAAAGACATATTGAATGATAAGTACAGCACATTGTGGGTTTTAAGCTCACAACAAAAGGTATTTTGGTTTAGTTTTACAAGAACCAGGGAGGCAGAACAGGCAGTTACAGGAACCAGGGATTACGAATTAAATGGCAATTACACGAGTTTTACAGGAAGAGAAAAAGTTATAAAGGCACACTGAGTAATAAGTACAGCACATTTTGGGTTTCTGAGCTTATAACAGTTGCAGCTAGCTGAACAAGTTGGTGCACACCCGTAATCCCCCCTAGAGAGAATGATGGGCTCTTTAGTGACTCCCAGTGTCAAAATAAAAATTTGAAAAGGTTTCTTGTGTAGCTCAGTGCTAAAGTGCTTGCATAGCAAGCATGAGGCCAGGTTTAATCCCGAGTATGCAGCAGACAGAAGTTTCAGATGCATTCATAGTTTAAAAATAAAAATACAATGTGAAAGAGAGAATCAGGTGTATTATATAATTTCAGAGTGTAGGGAGAGTTTCAGCATGGAACTTGGGACCTTTCAGCATGCACTGTTTGTTTTCATTGCCTGGATGCAACTTGAGAATTGTTTGATCCTATTTATATTTTAGACTTTTTTTTATATGTTTTATTCCACAGATTTTGCAAAACCTAAATTATACGCATGTATTGAGGTGGGTTTGTAATCAGTATAGGAGTCCAAGCAGCCAAATTGACAAATTTTGGGATTCTATTAGCTGAGTTTGATGACCACCCACATAGACCTCTGTTTCAGAGTCAGACCTAGTGGCCAGAACTGAAAAACTGATTATAGAGTTTATAAAGCAAAAAACCACAAGCAAGACATCCTGCAACATGTTAAATAGAATCTTACATTAATTTTGGTTGACATCTGCATGCTGCGTCTTTGTTGAACAGGCTGACTTCCTTCTTGTGGTTGCAGCTTAACTGCTTTTCTCATGGGACTTGTGCTCTGAGTCATTTTTTACTCTTTTAGGCCAAATACAGGGTATACAATGGCATCAGTTTTGCAAAGCTACAACATTATGCATTGGTTTTAGTACAAGAATAAAATCCTTGTTTCCTGGTCATCTTTTTTATCTAAAGATCATCCTCTTCATCTGAATTTTGTAAATCCTTCTATGCAGCACATAGGACCATTAGCTTAATAGATTCTACTTGGTCTTGGATATAGAGAGTTAAACAATTTATTATACAGAGGTCCATAGTGAAGGCTAATTGGAGGAGAACCAAGGATCCTGTCAGACCCAAAAGTAAGATGATCAGCCATGGGGTAGTAGAGAACAATTTTTATTGTTGATGTTGTCTCTCACTTTTTTTTTTTTTATCAGCTAGGTGCTTTCTGAGCTGACTAAGACTGTCCCTAATAATTCCTGAATGGTTGGTGTAAAAAAGATTCACCAAGGGCTAGGCACAGACCTCATTGTTCTAGGAACAGGAGATCAAGACCTTGTTGGTTCTGGAGGACCTACTTAGCCAGGGAGTTTACAGACTCCTCCAGGTGATGAACATTTTGTTCAAGTGTGGCCAGATCAAGGTATGTTTCTTTGTTTAGTATGTGGTAATTTTGGTTTCCCACTATGAGGACTGTGGATCCTACTGCTGTGAAAATGGCTATACCTAATCTCAAAAGGATGGGAATTAGAACTGTGGCTCTTTTTTGTTGTTGTTGTTGCTGTTGTTTTTATTTTTTGTTTTTTGTTTTTGGTCATGTTGGGTAACCTCATTTTTTTTAATCTCTTCTCCAGAATACCAGTACACTTGGGGAAGAACATGAATTAAGGGTTAGGTCCAGTGAAGACAGCCAGATGAACGCAAGGGATGAGACCATTTGTACAGGCAAACCAAATTCCTGGCTGAGAGACTAAATGTTGGTTGAGTGGGTACACAGTTGAATTATAATTGATTTAAAGTGGGGAGCACTTTAAAGGGAAATTTACAGGCCAAATACAAAATCTAGAGCCCAGAATATTTCCCAAAGTGAAGGACATAGGTCCTTGTCCTCACCAGCATTAAGCACCAGAATCAAGGTTTGAGATGTTTACAATCTGAGTTTGATTGTTGGTCCCACCAGTAGCATTTGCAGTGAGTCCCACATAGTAGGGGGTTTCAGGATTTAAGCATAACTAAGTCTTGGGTAATGTTGGGGCTGAGCTATTAAGTAATTTGAACTTCAGTTCTAGAGATCGAAAGACAAAGCTTTCAGGTTGCCATTGTGCTGGGGCATGAAGAGATCATTCAGGCACAGATGAAGAGAGAAGGAAATTCGGGGCTGGAGGGTAACCACTCTAGATGGAAACAATTTTGGTGGCAAGGCAAGCCCACTGAGGGGCCTATAGGTTGTGGGAGGATCGGAGTGTTTCCAAGTTTTCTCTTGATGGTAAAGAACAAACCAGGGTCCCACCCAGTTACATAGAGGTGAATGCCCCATATTTTTCTTCTGTTCCAAGAAGAATCTCTCGATTGTTTAGGCCAAAATGTAGCCTTTATGGGAGTCATATCTAGCTGACAGATAAGAGTCACAGACCAGGGGCCTACGGCTTTACAACCCCAAGCGGTTTAGTGACAATAATAATAGTGGCGCAGGTTGAACCTAGAACTAGTGGAGCATCTGTCCATTTTAGAGGTCGCTGGATACAAATAAAAGGGGATATTTGTTTCTGTTGGGAAATACCCAGCCGATCCTGATGATCTAAATGCCCTCACAGGGGGAATCTAGGTGGCCAAGGCAAGGCTAATGCATTTAGGGTTATTTGAGGTAGTACAGTCTGTAATTGAAGAAAGGGTATTATTAAGGAGGGGATTCCCATGGCTTCTGGTAGAAACTAGGGTTGCTCTATCTGAAGTTCTAGTCATAACCTACATTTAAGTTAGAGGACAATGGTCTTTCGTGAGAATGGGTAGAATAAGGATTATACACATAAATAGACTGAGGGCCCGCATGTTTGGAGCTTGACTTTAAAGGGTCGGAAGACTTTCATAGTCTATTTAGCCGGAGCCTCTGGGCCTGCAGGTTTCAGGTGGGAGTGATGAATCCAATGGCTCTTTTTTTGGTCACCTTGATGGCTGTGGGAGTACTCAAGGTGACATTGTAGGGTCCTTCCCAGCAGGCACCTAGGGATGTGGGCTGTAGCCTTCTGATGTGGATTTGATCACCAGGTTGGGCTGCTAGAGGGTTATCAGGGCTTTTTGGAATGGTCTGGTGGCCCCGCAAACAAGTGGTGAGTAACAAGTGATGGGTCGAGTGCAGGAGGGGCTGAAAACCGGTAAGGACTTAACAAGTTCCCAATTAGTGATAGCAGCCCAACTTATCATCTTGAACATGAGGATCAAGGAGGATCAAAGGCCTCAAAAGCAGTAATACCCTGGAGGTAGGAGGTGCATCACACATGCAGAAGGGCAAAAAGAAGGTGACTTACCCAGTTTTTGCCAGTCTCAAGAGCCAGTTTTGAAAATAAAGTTTTTATGGCTTTATTTTTTTACTTGACGTGAACTTTGAAGCAGGTAGGCACACTGTAATTTTCAATTGATTTCTAAATCTGCAGCTAAATTTTGAGTGATCTGAGCTGCCATGACCCCATAAGACTCCTGAGGTTCTTGGGGTGAAGGACCACGAGAGGATGAGAAAAATAAAGAAGAGACAAAGCTGGGGTCAGGCGAAGTCCTTATTCTCCTGATGGGAGGAAAGGTACTGGCCCCTCATTGCTGCATGTATTTATTATACCTTTCATCAACTTAATGTCACATGATAGCCTATTGTCCTAGCAACCCACTGTTCATATTGTCTTGGGGGTCGGTATTCTCTGGGCCGAAGCAAATTCAGGTGGCTTTCCCCAGGCACTCTTTGTTTTTGGAATGGTCATGCTCCAGCTTTGCACATGTGATCAATTTCCAGCTTCACTGGCTCCCAATACTGAGCTATGAAAGCTAGGCCATTATCCGACCCTAAGGACAAGGGAAAACTGAATTGATGCATTATTGTAGAGTTGTGTAGCTACTACCAGAGCTGATTCAGTTCAAGTGACGAATTCTTCAGTCTACCCGGTGAATTTATTTATGAGAACTAAGATATATTTATGCCACCCCCCTTCCTGGGCCCGTTTTGGTAAAGTCTATTTTCTAGTGTATTCCAGAGCTAGGTCTTTCTTGGTCTGGGACAGGGCCCACTAACGATTGTAGGACTGATAGCTCACTCCTGTGCCAACCAGGAAGTTGACCTTTTGGCCCCCCACAGTAAGAGTTAACTGGGGCTTTGGGGGGCCAAAAGAACCCTGACTGGCTCAATCTTGTATTAAGACCTTCACTGTAGAGGTGGTCTTTTTCTGGAGCCCCAGACAGTCCTTTTTTCAGTGGGTCCCTTTTTAATAGACACTCTGATTTTTGAGTAGTGGAGCCCTTTTAGATGTAGGAGGGTTCCCCAAGTCATGTTTGGTCTTGGGATTTTGTTTTTCTCTTAGGGCAAAAAGGACTTTTTCCATCCTTTTGTTCAAGTCCCATGGATCCTGTCTGTTGTTGAAGACCTTTTGGGCTATCTCCACTAACTCTGAGAATGCCTTACCTTTGGATCCTTTTAATCTTTGAAGCTTTTTCTAATATCTGGTGCCAACTGGGAGGCAAACATGTATTTAGGGCACATCTGTTCTTGGGTGCCTCTGGATCAATAGGTGTATAAACATGATATACCTCTAGGAGGCACTGCAAGAATGTGGATGGAGCCTCATCAGATCCTTGACTTACCTCTGAAACCTTAGATTGGTTGGCTTCTGAGCGGCCGCCTTTAAGTCACCCAGGAGAGTCTGGCAGTACCATTCAAGAGCCTCCTTACCTTGGTCATTTTTTTAGATTCTAAGTAGGGCGTATGAAGGGAAATATGAGGTCCAAATGGCCGGGTCAGAGCTAGGCTGGCTGTCTAGTGCCCTGACCAGGTTTCATTCCAGGGTGTGGATGTGTTCTCAGAAATGAAGAGAGTCTGGAGAAGCTGCTGCCATTTGTCCCAAGTGGATTGATGCATAAAGAAAACAGACTTGAGGGAAATTAGTCCCTGGGGGTTTTGAGGGAACAAGAGGTTTTGTTATTTTCAAATATAGAGGTCACTGGTGGAGAAAGGGATGTAGACTAGGAAGGGGCTGGGGGTTCTTTCTCCATGGGCAGCCTCATGGAGGGGTAAAAGAGGAGCCAGAGAGGCAGAAGTGGAGTCAAGAGAGGAGGTTCCCAGTGCAGAAAGCCTAGAAAAGGGGCACCCGATATGGGTGTGTGAGGAGCTAAGTAGGGAAAGCAAATCGAGTTCTTCAGGAGGTAAATGGAAAGGAAGGTCGCAGAGGGATCAGGGGTGAGAGTTGGGAGGAGAGGGAAGTATAGGGCGAAGTTTGGGAGTGGTAGATTTTGCAGCTGTGACAATGGCATAGCATTTGGCATGGCAGGAGGGGACCCACTTGGGTGGTTCAGAACTAAATCAGTCAAGTTTGCATATAAGTAACTTGGTCAGGGTACTCAGGTGTCCTAAAGATCACCTGATGGACCTGTTGACACAGAGAGGACCCTTCCAGTAGCCAAGAGAACCTGAAAATGGGCCATTCGACAACAAAAAGTTTGGAGTTTTCCCAAGTAAACTGGTTCACCATAGGAAGAGGCTCTCTGATGAAATTCTTGAAAATGGTTAAGGACACATTGCAGGGGTGACAAAGAGGCAGAAGCAGGTGGCAAGACTAACAAAACAAAGACAGGAACTTAGTCCTTAGATTGATACCAGGAACTATTTCAACCCTGTGGTCCACAAGTCCTAGCCAATGTCTTAGTCTGGGAATGAGTCCCAGAGACTCTAATGACTCCAGAGACTAATGACTCCCAGGACTCCTGGGTTCCTGACCAAACTGAGACAAGTCTTACTGGTAAGAATTCAGGTAACTTGCTCCAAATTAGCATCCAGGGCTTTGATTTTGGTTCTTCTTTGAAACAAAGAGGTTTCTTGGGGGCAAGAACTATAACTTGGTAATTCCCCTAAGGAATAATCATCTCAAAGAGAGACTTGTATCCTATAAATCCCTAAATAGGGATCCTGGATGAGCCCCCAAATTAGATAGGTTCATGAACATTATAGGAGTCGAAGCAGCCAAATGGGCAAATTTTGGGATTTTATTAGCTGAATTCAGCGACCACCTGCATAGACCTATTTCAGAGTCACACCGAGTGGCACCAAACTGGAGGATTACAGAGCTTTTAAAGCAAAACACCACAAAGCAAGGCATCCTATTTGGAACATTTTAACTAGAATCTTACATTAATTTTGGTTAACACCTGCATCCTGCTTTTTTGTTGAGCAGGCTGACTTCCTTCCTGTGGGTGCAGCTTGACTGCTTTTCTCATGGAATTTGTGCCCTGTGTAAGTTTTTACTCTTATTAGGTCAAATACAGGCATAAGATGGCATCAATTATGCCAAGCTACAACAGTAAAAAATGTACATTTGTAAAACAAATCTTATACCCACTTCCTTGCCTAATAAATTTCCAGAAAGATATCAATATTACAATATTTACACGTTAAGTTAGCACGATTAGTTTCACTATGTCACATATTAGTGTAGTACATGTGTCGTACGTGCATGTGGTAAAATTCTGGGATAGACAGTCTCTTCCTCTAGTTCTTTAGTCCTCTGCATTGTGTCTTTGTTACCTTTCTGAGTCACTGACTTTCATGAAATATTTAATTTAAAAAGTACATCACTGCTGTCAGGATAATGCTGTTGTTTGTGCATCTTTGGTTTTTTGCTTGCAGCATTTGGCATTCTTTATCTTCTCTAAGTAAAGGACTTAGGTTAGAAATTTCAGGACCTGTGTCAGTAAAAAGTCTCTCTTTAAAAATTACTGTGTTCCAGCCCATCATGGCAACTTAGTAACTGTTGCCAAAAATAAAATGTAGGCTGTAGATGTAGTTCAGTGGCAGAATGCTTCCCTACCATGTCAGAAACCCTGAGTTCAATTGTCAGTACCACACACAATGTGTGACTGGGTCCCCATGTCCTGTTAGACACCAAATCTCATAGGCTCTCTTTGAGAATGCTGTAAGTCCATAAATTGTGCTCTTCCTTTTATCTCTGCTGCTAGCATTAGCAAAGCCCTGACATTGACCTGGTTCATTGGGATAATCTCAGCAGCTTCTTACCTCCTTTCTTCTGCCTTTGCCCCCATACTGTTTTCAAGAGCAGCAAGATTCAGGTACAAGGAATTTCAGACTGTATTGCTCCTCTTTTCAGAGTGTCCTAGCAGTTTTCCAGCCCAGAGTAATAGCCAACTCCTGTGTTGCAGTTTCCTCATTAACCTTCATCCTTTCCATGATCAGCTCTCCCCACAACTCATTTCTTTGTCTTTTAATGGCTACCATGACAATGCTATACCCTGAAGAAGCATAAGGACTTGTCACTCACTGCTGGCTGATCTGTGAAAACTTGCATGGTGACCCAAAGTTAAAATTTAACACACTTTCCACATGTCCCCTTGATTTATTTTTCTTACCACTAAACACAAACATGCTCTCATCTTTTTTATTCTGTTTATTATTCAACAGAATATTAAGGTCCATGATGACAAGCAAGCTGCTTTTCTTGAAACTGGTTTATTAGGCATAGTTTATATGTAATAAAATTCACTTGTTATAATTGCACAACACACTGATTTATAGTAGATTTAGGATCATGCAGCCATCACCACAGTTTACTTTTAAGATTCTTCTGTCATGCTGGAAAGATTATTCATGAAACCTGTTTGTAGTTGTGATAGTTAACTGAGTATGTCAACTTGAGTAAGAAACGTCCAACTAAATTGGATCAGCATAGCTCTGAGTGTGGCTGATGGAATTTACTAAAGGCAGAAGACTTACTCTAGAGCAGTTTGTTATGAATAGTATACAGCGGAAACAGAAGGAATGCTGGCTTCTGTTTCTTCAGAGGAGCTCCAGTCTTCACTTTCACCTTGGGCATCACCTTCTGACTTCCAGTGCATGCTCTTTAGCCTCCAGCACACACACTTCATCCTAGATTATTCAGCCTTCTGATAGTGACTTGCATAGGACAATACAATGAGCTGCAGACCTTTGACTGTATCCTTTGGGCCTCTAGTGGGCAGACAGTCCTTTTGTGTTATTCTACATCTGACTGTGGGTGGCCATTGTAAGCCAATATTGTAAATTCTTGTATATCTTGCATTAAATCTGTTTCTCTAGTAAACACTGATTAATATAGATTTCTGTACCAGGAGTGGCTTTACAGAAACAGAATTGTAAAGATGAGCTTCTTTAATGGCTTCTGTGGTTCTTGGAGTTGGCGCTCTTTTATTTGCTAAAACCTAAAGACACCAGGGTCTCTGTTGGATATTATGGACAATATTGATAGGTCTTAGCCTGAACTGTTTAAAATAATACATGATGTGCTATACCACTCTGCTTTAGAGTCAGCTGACTATGGAGTAAAACTTCTGTAAACTGTAAGCTAGAATAAAGCTTTCCTCCTTTAACTTTAGATATTGGATATTTTTTCTCATCAACAAGAAAGGTAACTAAGACAAAGGCTCTGCCATCGTCTGCAAACAACTGCTTTCCTTTTGAAAATCAGCCTCTGCCATGCTACTGGGCATTAATGAAAACTGAACACTGACCAGGGAACACCAGTTTACCGTGTGACCTGAGTTGCTTTTCGTGAGCTGGATATTATCTGATACACTGAGTCATAAGGTTGGACATAGATACCAGTAGTCTATAGTTAAATGGGAATAGTACATGTGGAATCAAGCCAGAGTAAACCTAGAGAGTACAAGTAAGTTACATGAAGAAGTTTCTCATATGTGTATGGTTCCTACTCCTGCTGTATTCCATTCTGTTTCCAAGGATGCACCCATTGCCTAAGGGGGTATACCATATGATCATTTATCAGAGAAAGAGAAGGCCACAGCCTGGTTTACAGATGGTTCTGCATGATGTGCAAATGGATAGCTGGAGCGTTACATCCCCTTTCCTGGACTTCCTTGAAGGACAATGATGAAGGGAAATCTTCACAGTGGGCAGAACTTCAGACAGTGCACCTGGTACCATATTTTGCCTGGCAACAGTACTGGCTAGATGTGAGACTGTGCCAATTCATGGGCTGTAGCCAGTGGTCTGGCTGAATGTTCAGGAACTTGGAACATGACTGGAAAATTAGTGACAAAGATATTTGGGGAAAAGGTTGGTGGATTAACCTGTCTATATGCGCCAGGGTTATAAAGATTGTTGCACCAAAAGTGACCTCAGTAAAAGTGGATTTTAACAATCAAGTGAATAGAATTATTTGTTGTATAGATAGGAGTCAATATCTGTTTTCAGTGACCTTTGTCGTTTCCCAGTGGGCTCATGAGCAGTTTGTCATGGTGGCAGGGGTTTGGTTGTGCATGGGCTCAGCAACATGGACTCCGACTCACAAGGCTGATCTGGCTACAGCCATTGTGGAATGTCCAGTGTGCTAGCAACAGAAACCAATACTAAGTTCCCAATATTGCACCATTCCCCAGGATGATCAACCTGTGACCTGGTAGAAGGTTGATTATATTGTGCCACTTCCATCGTGGATGGACTGTGCTTTGTCCTCACCAGCATAGACACTTACTCTGCACATGGATTTGCCCTACCTGCACATAATATTCTGCCAAAACTACCATCTGTAGACTGATAATTCCTTGTCCACCATCATGGTATTCCACGTAGCCTTGCCTCTGACTCAGAAACAACATTTTACCCTCAAAGAAATGACACAGTGGGATTATGTTCCTGGAATTGACTGGTCTTATCATGTTCTTCACCATCCAGAATTGACTGATAGAAAGGTGGAATTCTCTTTTGAAGACACAGTTACAGTGTCAGCTGGGTACTAGTAGCATGCAGGACTAAAGCAAGGTTGTTCAAAAGGCTGTATGTACTGTGTCTCCTCTAGCTAGGAATCATGAATCCAGGAATCAAATGGTGGAAGTGCATATTTATCACTTATCATTACCCCAGTGTTCCACCAAAATTTTTGCTTTCTGTTTCTGACATCTTATGTCTTGCTAGCTTAGAAGGTTTAGTTCTAGAGGAGAGAAGGCTAGTATGAAGAAACACAATGATACCATTGAACTGGAAGTTAAGACTTCCCCCTCAGCATTTTGCTCACCTCTTGCCTCTGAGGAAGCAACCTAAAAAGAGAGTTATAGTTTTGGCAGGGATGATTGGCTAAGACTATAAAGGGAAAATTGGACTATTATTCCACAGTGGAGAAAAGGAAGAATATTCTTGGAGTTCAGGAAACCCCTTAGGGCACCTGTTAGTACTACCATGATCTATCAAGTGGATGGGAAACTGCAGCCACCCAATTCAGGCAGAATGTCAAATGATCCAGAGCCTTCAGGAATAAAGATACAGGTCACCCCACCAGAGAAAGAGCCAAGACCTGTTGAGGTGCTTGCTGAAGGCCTGTGGAATGCAGAATGGCTGGTAGAAGATAATGCTAAGGGGTTGGGGATTTAGCTCAGCAGCATAAGCGCCTGCCTTGCAAGCAGGCAGTCATGAGTTCGATCCCCAGTACCAATAAAAAAAACGAAAAAAACAAACAAAAAAAAAGATAATGCTGTGATCTGTGATCAAGTACAGAAACAAGGATTATGTTTGTGTTCTGTCTTAATATGCTTCCCATATAATATAATGTTTACAGACAGTATTGCTTCTTATCTATTATTAAACCTGTATCATAATACTCTAGTTATGAGATGTTAGGAATAAGCATCACCCAAAGAAAACTTCCCTTCAGCTCTTGGGAGAGAATCATTGTGTTTCTTTTTATATGCAGGATATTTATAACTTGTCAGGCATGATTATAAACTTATCTTTGTATCTAGAGACTGCCTCAGAAAAATATGTTTGGTTGACAAGATGACAAGGAGTGGGTTGTGATAGTTAACACATTGTGTTAATGTGATTAAAAAAAAAACCCAGCTGAATTGAATCAGGATATACTTCTGAGTATAGCTGAAGGAATTTACTGAAGATAGAAGACCAACCCTAAGGCAGCTTGTTGTCTGAATGATTTAAAGGGAATCAGGGAAGGCTCTGTTTCTTTGGAGGAGCTTGTCTTCACTTTCACCTTGGATATAATCTGCCTTTCAGCACAGGCTCTTCAGCCTCCTGATAAGGATTTGCACAAGATTCTGCAGTGAACTGCAGGTCTTCAGCTGGATCCTTTGGCTTTCCAGCAGGCAGGCAGACCTTTTGTACTCTTCTACATCTGATTATGTGGGCAGCTGTTGTAAGCCAATCTTGTAAATTTTTGTGTATTTTGCATTAAATCTTTTTCTCTAGTAACCAATAACTGGTAAGAGCAGTCAATATCTGTTCTCTCAAATATTCATCTTTGCATCCCTGAAGATTAGGTTTTCCTGTACATGTCGTATAAATGAATCCACATATAGGTGGCATTTTGCACCTGGCTTTTTAAAATGCATAATGTTTTCAAAGTTCATCATATTGTGGTATTCACATGTGCTTGTTTATTGCTGCGCATTACTTTGTATGAACATAAGACATTTCTGTAAATATTTTCCAAGTGATTGGCCCATGAGTATTTTTTTTTTCTGTTAAGGACAGGAGTTTTGGGTTTATTGATGATAATCATTCTTTTTCTTCATGTAATATCCACTGTTACAAGACCAGCTCTTTGCTTATAGTAATCATTATTGCTGAATCAATGAGTTGTTTGTGGTAGTATTTTGAAACATACAAGTGAGCGAAAAAATCAAAAACTTATGATTTTTCTTTCCATTCCATTTTCTCCATTATACAGTAAAAGTACATGTGCTCTGTTCAGATCCTCACTGCACTGCTGACATCCACCCCAACTGGACACCTTTCTCTGTGACTTCTACCACCTGTGGGCTGTGTGGGAAGAATTCTGGGAAACCCTCAAGTCACAAGATGGTGATGGAACCAGTGGCCTTTAAAGACGTGGCTGTGAGCTTCACCATGGAGGAGTGGGCTTTGCTGGATTCTTCCCAAAAGAAACTCTACAGAGATGTGATGAGGGAAACATTTAGGATCATAGCTGATGTAGGAAGAAGCTCTGAAAACCAGCAAACTGAAGAACAGTACAGAAATTCTAGGAGAAATCTAAGAAGGAAAAATGTACAGAAATTCTGTCAGTACGAAGGTTGGAGTCAACATGAAGAAATGTTCCTTGAGCCTCCACATTCTAAGATGAATGTGAAACAAACTCATTTAAATCAAGCTGAAAGCCATGCTTATAGATACGAGCATGAGGGATTTGAAGAGAATCTCTGTGAAGGTAATGAAGATAGAAACACCAGTGAATATCAGTCTTTTTTGAAACATGCAAGGACAAATTCTGGAAAAACTTCCTATGAAAGTAAGCAATGTGGGAAAGCCTACTGGGATCCTCTTGAAAGATCTCATTCTGGAGTAGAGCTCTTTGTGCATAAGCAAGGCGTTAAAGGCTTCAGTACACCGAATTCTGTTCAGATCCATGAAAATAATCATGGTAAAGTGAATCTCTATATATGTAATGAATGTGGAAAAACTTTTCCTCATGGTAAGTCTTTTCAAATACATGCGAGAAGTCACCATAGAGAGAAACCCTATGTGTGTAAACAATGTGGGAAATCCTTTACTAACAAGAAATTTTTTCTTAAACATGAAAGAAGTCACCATGTAGACAAACAATATGTATGTAAGCATTGTGGGAAAACATTTCGTACACACAAGTCTTGTCGGATACACGAAAGAGTTCACACTGGGGAGAAACCCTATGCATGTAAGCAATGTGGGAAAGCATTTAGTACCCATCAAAATTGTCACAGACATGAGAGAATACATACTGGAGTGAAACCCTATGTATGTGAGCAATGTGGAAAGGCCTTCATTGACACCACTGCATTTTGTAGACATAAAAGAACTCACACTGGAGAGAGACCATATGTATGTAATCAATGTAAAAAAGCCTTCAATTCCAGCAGCACACTTCGTACGCATGAAAGAATTCACACTGGAGAGAAACCCTATGTCTGTAAGCAATGTGGGAAAGCCTTTTCTGACAACACTGCATTTTGTAAACATAGAAAAACTCACACTGGAGAGAAACCCTATGAATGTAAGCACTGTGGAAAACTTTTTGCTACTAATGGCTCATTTTATAAACATAAAAAAACACACTAAAGAGAACCTGTGTATATAAAATAGTGGGAAAGAATTCAGTACACACAGGTATTGTCAGATACATAAAAGAAGCACATGAAGGAGGAAACCTTATATATGTAAACAATGTGGAAAAATCTTCAAACAGTATCCATCAGTAACAAAAATGTCACAGTGGCAAGTAACTATCAATATAAAATACAGATTACACTGCCATGAAAGGAATTTCAATGAAGAGAAACCCTATGAAAGCACTACAGGTAATTTCAGAGTACAAATATTACATGAATGCAGTGATAGTGAACAGAATCTGAACATAACTAAGACGTGAGAGATGTTTCATTTTATCCAAAACATTCAAAAACATGAAAAAATTCACATGGGAGAGAAGCCATATGTATATAAGCAAAATTAGAAATGCTTCAAATTTAGTTATCATGAAATACATAAAATAACACATTGAAGAGAAACCTTTTGTGGCTAAGTAATGAGACAAAGCATTTTGTGATCTGCATAATTTGAAAAAACAAAGTTATATTGAAATTTTAAATATGGATTATAATTGAGAAGCCTGTATTTCACATGATTTTGCATAGGAACATGACATTCCATAGTGGAGATGCCTGTAGTCATTTTGATGTCTTCCAAACTAAAGAACCCTGTAGTGAGAAACCAACAGAAAAGAGATCAAAATATCTTCAGTTAATTTCATCTTAAGAGTACATGTTTTGGGGGCTTCACGTAAAGATGTCAGATAAGAGCAGAATACAAAAGCTCCCTGAGACAAGACAACTCAGATGCTGAAATAAGAGCATGGGGAGTCCTAAACAGAGGGAAATGGGTCCTCTCAACTCAGAAAGAAACTAAATCGAAAACCAGTCAGACATGCAGTCCCAGACTACTATTGAGGCAGCTAAGATTCTGTGCTGTCCCGTGCCTGAATTCCTGCCACTTCAACTCACTGGAACCATAGTCACACTGTAGTGCAGTTGCACTGAATTTGGAGGTTGGTGAGCCCAATGGAGAATGGAGTCAGCAAGGGACCTGCATCGACCTGTGGTGAGTGCCAGAAAGAAAACCCTTCCAGAGGAAAGGGGCACCAATAAAATGACATTTTGGAATTGGGAAGAACTGGCAAGAAAAAGGAACGCCAGTGACTTAAGTCAGTTGTTCCCAGACGAGATTAGGGGGTATGCTTGGCCTGGATCATGCCCCTAGCTGAGACCCAGTAAGTTGTCCCAAACCAATTCCCTACACGCAGTGCGTGCTAATTCAGTGAAGGCATCAGCAGGTTGACTAACCTGGAGGGGAGGAGCCAGCATATGCTGCCCTTGTTTGTACCTCAGTAACACACTGCAGTGGGCAGGATCACACAGCCAGTGTGCTTCAGAAGCACTGTTGCCAACAAGCAAAGGGACTGGGACCTCCTCTGTACGCCTGTATGGAAGAAACAAAAAATATGAGAAGAGGAAGCAACAAGAAAAATTCCTCAGCCCCCAACCCTGAGAACATTGATCCAAGAGAGGTAAATACAGCTTGAGAACAACAAACATGCAATATCAGGGGCTGGGGATTTAGCTCAGTGGCATAAGCACCTTGCAAGCAGGCAGTCGTGAGTTCAATCCCTGGTATTGGAAAAAAGGAAAGAAAGAAAAAAAAATGCAATATCAGACATGGCATCAGTGGACATAAAGAGATATCTTAGGGATCTCATATACAAGTTTGCCTTGACTAATTTTATTCAAATTTGTTACGCTTGATAGTATCAAGTCTAAAAGTAGAGGCAACTACTCTGAAGATGACAAGCTGTAATGAGATACCCATTCCGGCTTGTTACTGCTTTTGAAGTCCTACAATGTCTCCAAAGTTGTGTTTTTATTAAAATAGATATGTCATGCTGTTCAATTATATTATGTCTGATGATGTGGGCAATTCTATTGAAAATAAGAGAAAGCATAGTAATTAATGTAGATCACCTAATATTGTGGTTTTATATGTCTTTTTCATTTCATGTTTTTCTAGGAATTTGTTTTGTTCTCTTGTTTTGATCTGTTTTTCCCTATAATACAGAAAAAATAGATATATACGTAGAGATTCACACATGGGGAGAATTTCTAAACAGTTTATGGGAACAGATTATGTAATGCACAATGTAAACAGGAGATACTCTGAAGAGACACTAAGATACCCAGTGCTAATTCTGTAGCATTATGATACAGAGTGATATTAGTCTAGTCCCTTATGTTCAATTTCCACATATGTAAAGATAAGGACAGCTACTTTGAAGAGAATGAGGGACACTATGGTAGTTATTATTGTCTTCCCTAATGGCAGATCTTGAAGACCTAAAAAGCGTTCATCATCCTGTAATGATTTTATTAGTTCTATAATATGCAGTATGTATTTAATGTGTGTGAAGATGGGGACAACTACTTGGAAGAAACTAGAGAAAATTAGATAAACAGTGAAGATCTCCAGTGAACTTGCTTTGAAATTTATATTTCTTTAAATTGTTTCTTTTTGAACTGTTTTGTTCTGTTTTGGTATGTTTAATCTTACCCTCTTTAAGATAAAAAACTTAAGTGTTAGGACTGATAACCATATTACTGAAATGGGTCCATATTACTGAGTTTTTGTTAGATCATTGAGTAGAACTGTTGGCAGTGTCACTATTTGAATGTCACTTTACATACTTTAGTTTTGTAACCTGAGCAACTATTTCTAAGATGACAATATGTAACTTATCAACTGGTGATTTCTTACCATTTATTTTTCTGTAATTCTGTATCACTTCTACGCTTTTTTTCTTAATGTATTTTTGTTTCTCTTTAAATAAAAATCTTGCAGAATTCAAAACATGCAACATAACCAAGTTATTTTTATTCTAGGCATGAAAGGATGGTTCAACATATATAATTCATTAAATGTAATACACCTCATAAGTAGAAAGAAGATCACATATTGAGAGATGCAGATAAGTCTTTGAAAAACATTCAGTATCCCTGAAAAAAGGATGAAGTCATATCATCCTTATTAACAGATACCATGATCTTTTACTTAGACTAAAAACTCAGCTGGGGATTTAGCTCAGTGGCATAAGCGCCTGCCTTGCAAGCAGGCAGTCGTGAGTTCAATCCCTGGTACCGATAAAAAACGAAAAAGACAAAAAAAAAGACTTTAATACACAAATTTGACAGAGGGGCAAAATACAAAATCAACATGCAGAAATCTATAGATTTTCCTAACACACCAGTAATTAACTCTTTGAGAAAGAAAATCAGGAAAGCAATTCAATTTGCAATAGCTTAAAAACAAACACCTGGGAATAAGCCTAGCAAATGAAATGAAAGTCTTCTACATGAAAATGACAGGCCTCTGAGGAAAAACACATTAGAAGAAGGAATGACCTCCCTTGTTCATAAATGAGCAGAATTTTGCTTACACCCTTATCAGAATATCTGTGAAATTCTTCACAGAATCTAATAAACAATCTGAAAATTCATATGGAAATGCAAAAGACACAAAATAGCCTAAGGAATCCGGAGCAAAAAGAGTAGTGCTGGAGCATCATACTACCTGATGTCAAAATACACTGCAGTGCTACAGTAACAAAAATGTCACAATACTGGCATTGAAACAGACATACAGACCAGTGGAATATAACAGAAGACAGAAACCCACATAACTGCACTACCTGATTCTAGACAAAGACCCAATGAGTATATGAAATAATGCAAAGGAAAACTGGATGTCTATAGGTATACGATTGATGCTACATCCTTATGTCTCATTCTGTTCCAAAATCATAATGGATCAAAGATCTGGGTATAAAACCTGACACTTTGAGACTACTAGAAGAAAACAGAATAATTAAGTTCACAGCACAGGAAAGACTTCCTCAACCTAACTCCAATAACAGAAATAATAGCAGGAATCAACAACTGAATTGGTATTGGACCTAGAAGCTTCTGCACAACAAAGGAAATAATAGAACTAAGAGACTGTGCCAGTTGCTCTTCTGACTAGGATCAATCTCTAGAATTAAAAAAAAATCAAAGAAATAAGTAATACATTTAATAAATGCACAAATGAATATAGTTTTCAAAAACTGCAAAGAGCTAATAAAAATATGAAAACAATGTTCAAAATTTTCAGCCACTAGGGAAATGATAATCAAGCCTGCATTGATCGAGCTTCCATCTCACCCCAGTCCAAATGGCTAGCATTAGGAATACAAAAAGCAATAAATGCTAGCAAAGATGTAAAGGAAAAGTTCCCTTTAGACACTTTTGGTCAGAATCGAACTAATACAGTCCCTGTAGAAACTAATATGGCTATTCCTCCAAAAACTGAAAAGAGTGGTATTGGGCCAGGGATTTAGCTCAGTAGCCTAAATTTAGCGCCTGCCTGGTAAGCAAAGGACGTGAGTTTGATCCCTAGTACCAAAAAATTAAAAGAAATAGTGGTATCACTCTCTCCAACTTTACCATTTACTAGTATGTCTCCTAAAGAATTAAAGGCAAAATACTGTAATTTGTTTACTGTAGCACATTTTTCAATAGTGAACCTCTGGAAACAGGCTAGATACACACCAGTGTATAAATGGATAAAGTAATGTGTCATAACAGTAGAATACTATTCAACCATACAGAGTAAATCATGTCATTCTGTGACTAGAAATAGATACAATTCAGTTTCAGGAACTCAAAAATTACATGTTCTTTCATATATGGAATTTTTAAAATTTAAAGGTAAGAAAAGAAAATAGAAAGCAAAAGGATAAAGGGAGGAGAAAAGGAGAGGGAGGGGCATAAAGATGAAAATAAAGTATGTTACATGCATGTACCAATATTTCAAAACTAAATCCATTCTGTGAAACTAGTATACACCAATAATTTTAGAAAGAACTGCCTGAGTGTTTGAATTTTTAAGAATTTTTCCATCCATACTTTTTAAAAAATAGCCATGTAACACACTTGTAAATGTCTTTGTTTGGAGGGCGAAGGAAAGTATTTTTAATTAATTTCAAAGTTGACAATTGTATTCGTGGTGCACGGTGTTATATGTGCTTCCATTCGCTCCTGTGAAATTTGCTGTGCTCTGCTTCAGTCCATGGCCATCATGAATTGAGGATTTGGTTACTGTAGGTTTGGTACACAGGTGCTCATCAAGGAACATGAAACATTCTCGCCCTCTAGTGGTCGGCGACGGATTTCCCCTTCTAGGGGTGGTGAATTCATGTAGCTGTCTGTTGTGAGCTGAGCAAGTCCCCCCAGCAATGCCCCAGTGTCGCCACAGCAACCAAAGATCAAATAGGAGCGCACAAGGAGGTGTAGTGGCCTAGGGGACAGCAGAGTCAGGAGAGCAATCAGAACCGTCGCGACTCCAGAAAGATTGCAGCACTGGCAAGTTGGTCCCTGCGTTGCTAAAAGTAGAAGGACAGCAGACTTCGTGAGTTCTTACTTGATCTGTGTTAGCATAAATGCTGTGTCTCAAGTGAACTAAAGTCTAAAAAGAGAACTGTGGCTCCTCAGTCAATTCCCAGACAGAGTTGCTGTACAGAGTGGACCCCTGGAAGGAAGGGGAGACAGATCCCACCCACCCAGCCCAGGCCAGGCTGAGACCTTGTGAGAAAGCACCAGTGATTATTCATGCTTTCTCCTAGCCTTGCTTTAAGTTCCTATGGCCTGTACTAGGGTAAGAATGCACCAGGAGACAAGTAACCGTAATCTGGGAGGACTGGTGGACACTGGCCCTGAGGTGGCATTAAGTTCAGGGAACCTAGACTGTTATTGTGGTCATGCAGTCAAAGCCCAAGCTAATGGAGGCCGAGCAGTCAATGGAGGTTAATCTCAGGTCTGTCTCATCATGAATCCAGTGAGTTTCCAGCCCCATTCTGTGGCTACTTCTCCAGCTCCAGAATGTAAAATGGGAACAGAACAGGCCATTGCCCGGCAGAGTCCCCCTGTGGGTTTCCTGACCTGTGAACAGAAGCACAGTGCCTAGTGGGTATCTCTCTATCCTCAAGGCTACACATCTCTCATTCTTGTGTGGCACCCTGGCTGCGTACTGAGTGACCAAAAGAGGTGCTGGCACCGAGAGCACCAAGAACGGGTATTGCTGGTGCCCTGGGTGTTCTTAGGAAATGCTGAGGATAGCCTGTGCTGAGTTAGGCACCTGATCCCCTGTCATGAGCTGGGTGTTGTCTGACCACTGAACCACACAGGTGAGCGTGCATGACATTGGCCAATAGAAGTAGTGCGTACATAGCCACCTCTGAGCAGGCCCAAGAGGCCCAAGCAAGTTCTATAAGGTGGCCCAAATGCCTGTGGTCCCCACTCCTGCTCCACTGCCTCCTAGTCTGGCCTGTACCTGGGGCCTTGTGGGGAGCCCTCTGTGAGCTAAGGAAGAGGACAGTCAAGAGTGGCTTGTGAGCAGCTCTGCACAATGTGAAGTCACTGCCTAAAGGTAGACCACTAGCCAGGCGTGGTGGCTCATGCCTGTAATCCCAGCACTCGGGAGGCTGAGACAGGAGGATCCTTGTGAGTTCGAGACAAGCCTGGGCTACAAAATGAGTTCAAGACCAGCCTGAACTGCATAGAGACCCTGTCTCAGACCAAAAAACAGAAAAGAAAAAGAAAAAGAAAAAGCAGACTGCTGCCCAGTTTCAGGAGGTCCCTGAAGGACAGCAGAGAAGGGAAATCTCTCCACAGGGAGGACTCTGTGCCTTGCACCCCCTGGATATGTACTTTTCTCGGAAGGAGAAATGGCTAGATGTGTGAGGATAGCTCAGTGGATCCTCTGTGGCCAGTCCTTTGTGTGGATGGTCAGGGATCTCTAAGGAGCATGATTGGGTAAAAAAGATGACAAATTTGGGTAAGAATGTGGGCCTAAGGATGCTGAGAAGCCAAGCAAGCACCTCCACTCCCTGATAAGCGGCGGCAGTGTGGCAGACTGTGGCTCTTCCAGGGGGAGAACCACCACAGGTCCTGAGATCCATGCCATGTTGGAACTTAGGATGCTAAGAAACCAAGCAAGCAGCTCCCCCTCCCTGGTAAGCTGTGGTGGTGTGCCAGACTGCAGCCCTTCCAGGGGGAGAACCACGTTTCTTCTGAGATCCACACCATGTTGGAACTTATGAAGCTGGGAAACCAAGCAACCAGCCTGCCTCCCTGCTAAGCAATAGTGAACCTATTGGTGCACAGCCTAGAATCAAACATTCCACTTCCCCTAACCCCCTTCTCCTGTCCTCCCCATTAGCAAATGGGAACCAGAAATCTGAGCATCTCCTGGGAGGCTGATGATAGCAAATAAGAGGGATTTCCTTCTACTATCTCTTTGAAGGCAAATATTTTTATTACTGTTTTGCTCTATTCTGATTAATGGTACTGCTCTATTCAATATTCTGTTTTGGGGGCTGGAGGTTTAGCTCAGCGGCATAAGCACCTGGCTTGCAAGCAGCCAGTCGTGAGTTCGATCCCCAGTACCGATAAAAAGAAAAAAGACAAAAAAAATATTCTGTTTTGATAAGTTCTATAATGTTCTGCATTTCATTTTATTTTGATATACGTGATTAAAAGAACAATTATTATAAAGATAACAAAAAAAAAAGAACATGGGCCTACATCTCTTAATGTACAGAAGATACAGAAATGTTACCTCTGCACAAGGAGGATTTTAACACCAAGTGAATAGTGATGTCCTGTATGTAGACATAATCAGCTTCTCCTCCTGGCCACCTTTCTTATGGCCCAATGGACTTCAGATCACAGTGGCCATGGTGACAGGGATGGGGCTTATTTATTCCAGAGGGAATTTTGCACTGGGCTTCACAACAACAAATCCACTGAACTTGAAGATGCCGCCTACTCTGGGCTCCTCCAGCCTTGGAAACAAGAGCCAGAGGTAGGTGGGAGTTCAGGTACTGGCTCTGGTGATTATCCTGACTACTGAGGATAAACTAGGCCATGACTCCACAATGGAGGTGAGGAAGAGTTAGTATGAGAAACAGACGATTCCTTTCCAGTATCTCAGTACATATTACCATGCTCTGTGGTTAAAGTCAACAGAAAACTCAACACCGGCAAACTAGGCAGGACTGCTAACACCCTAGGTTCTTTAGGAGGGAAGAGCTGGGTTGCATGCCAGGTACAGAGCCACAGCCAGTGAGGCACTATTTAGGAAAAAGGGAATACAGAGTGGGTAATGGGAGAATGTAGTTATAACGCCAGCTATGCCCCTGGGACTTCTTATAGAAAAGGGAGGTAGTCTTAAGTTTGTATTACTATTTTGTTAATATGTTGTAGCTTTTATGTGATTATATACATATATATTACATGTATGTGATCACATATATAAAATATATTAAATCATATGTGTTCTGTTATGAAAAGCAGTGTGAAAGTTCCTCAAAAAATTCAAAATTGAATTATTAAATGTGCCAGCACTCTCATTTCTGAGTATAAACCCAAGAGACTTGAAAGCAAAGTCTTCAAAAGCTATTTACACCCTGATGCTTATTGCAGCGAAATTCACTATAGCCAGAAGGTGGCAGCAGCCTAAATGTTCATCACATTTCTATCATCAATGGATAAAGAATATGTGATATGTACAAACTATGGAAGATTGCTCAGCCTTTAAAGGAAGAAAATCCTGTCACAATCCACGATATGGATGAGCTTGGAGGACAAAGTGCCTAGTGAAATAAGTCAGTCATAAACATACACACACTGTGTGACCTCACTCAGAGGAAGCCTCTAAAGTCCTGGAAACCCTGAAAGCAGGAAGTAGGAAGGTAGGTATTTTCCAAGGACTAGGGGAGGGGGAAGGGAATTCAGTGTTCTATAGGCATGAGGTTTCAGTTCTTCAAGATAGAAAAGTTCTAAAGATCTGTTGCACAAGAATGTGAATATACTGACCACCACTGAACCACTAAAATGGTAAATTTTATGTTGTGTGTTTTTCAGCCACATTTTTATTTTCTACCAAGATGAGTAAGAGGATTCTATTGCTCATCACTCCACCTCTTCCTGACATAGTCGCTGTTGTATCTCTGATGACAAAATTGACCCTAGATTCCCACCTGCTTGGGATTTGAAGTTCCCTGGTAGGTAGGGGACAACTTAGGATCCAAAGGAGAGAGTTCCACATTTAATCCACAGTATACGGGTGAGAGTTTTCCAGAGAGAGGATCACAGAGGAAAGCAGACACAGGACAAGAGAGGTGCAAAGGTACCATCTGGAGGACCTGGCGTGTCTCAGATGCAATACTCGTGCTGGTTGGGTGTCTTTGGTACCACATCTACATAAAAGCCCCCAAGAAGTCCAAGAGTGTCTGATCCCCACTTCAGAATAACTTATTGGCTAAGGTTAGAAGTTACTTGCTGGGGCTTACCGAGCCTAGAGTCAGTGAAGCTAGAACTCCCAAGTTCACTGGCACTCACTTGTGGATTTGCCCAGGCTCCCCTGCCACTCTGCTGGCATGTCCGGTCAGGGAAATGACTCTCAAGAATGAGCCCCCTGGAGAGGGTAAAAAAGATAGTGGATAGATAACAGCAGCTACAGAGGCTCTCTGAGATAGCCAACTTAGATTCCAAAAATAATACAGCATGGGGAGTCCCAAACAGAGGGAGTTACACCCTGCTGACCCAGGAATGAACTAAGCGGAGAGAAACCAATTAAAAATACAGTTCTAGTGCTACAATTGGAACAGCTAAAGTCTCAATGCCACCGCTGGAACTCATGGCTTGAATACCCTGCCACTGCCACACCTGAATTGGCACAGCCAGGATAGCCCGCTAGTTTCAACTCACTGGAGATGCAAAAGCTCTGAGAGTGGAAATCGGTGAGCAGAATTGAGAGTGGAGCTGCCAGGGGACCCTGCATTGACCAGCGGTGAGTGAGGGGAATAAAATCCCTCCATAGACAAAGAGGCTCCAACAGACGACATTCTGGGACTGGGCAGATTGGCCAGAACAAGGTGCTGCAGTGACTTCAGGCAGATATTCCCTTCTCAAGCAGTATTAGTGGGGAACACTTGACCTGGGTGATGCCACAGACTGAGGCCCAATAGGCTAGCCCTAACCAAGTCCCTATGCCAGACAGTGCACCCTAACGCAGTGAAGTAGGTTGACATGGAGGGGCGGGCCCATCATAGGCTGCCTGGGTCAGTACCTCCTAATGCACTGCAGTGGGTGGGACCACCTAGTCAGTGCACTTCAGACCAACTGAAACCAACAAAGAAAGAAACTGGGCCCTCTATATTCGCCTGTATGGAAAGAACAAAAAATATGAGAAGAGGAGGCAATAAGAAAGAGTCCTCAGTCCCCAATCCTGAGAACACTGATCGAGGAAAGGTAAATGCAAAGGAGAATGAGGACAGAAAACATGCAATATCAGGCATGGCACCAATAGACATAATGTGATATCTGTGGGACGTCATAGACAAGTTCAAAAGTGAAGTATTTAACCAAGTAAAGCAAGATATAAATAGAATAATTAAAGAAATGCTAAGCACCTCCCAAGAAAAAACATGGTAGAATGGAAGAACAAAAAAAAGGATGGGGGGAGAATTGTTTGATGGAGAAAATAGAGAAAACATAGAATACATGAAGCA
The DNA here is from genome assembly GCF_034190915.1 of Cavia porcellus. NCBI lineage: Eukaryota > Metazoa > Chordata > Mammalia > Rodentia > Caviidae > Cavia > Cavia porcellus. The sequence goes on along the minus strand of NW_026947490.1, from coordinate 34,484,099 downwards.
GGATCAAAGAGGCTATCAGGAAACTAAAAGCTCTATTGAAAGCTGGCATAACAGCTTGAAAGAAACTAAGGATACATTATCTGAACTGGAGGACAGGTTTGTAATGTGGAAAGATGAAAGGAAAAACTTGTTTAAAATAACAAGGAAACAAGCAATAATAATACAAAGGCTAAAAGATGATGAGGATTTATAACTTAAGAATAAAGAATGTGAATTATGAAGCAGGGGTACAAACAAAGGAACTGCAAAGGCTATTCACAGAAATAATTAAGGAAAACTTCCCAAACATAGGAAAAGGAAAAGATGCTCAGATGTATGAGGCATACAGAATTTCAGCCACCTACAATCAAAACAGAACTACACCCAGGCATATAATAATCAAGATTCCAGAAATCCAATATAAGAATAGAATATTAAAGGCTGTCAGAGACAAAAACAGATCACTTACAAGGGAAAGTCCATCAGAATTACAACAGACTTCTCAGCACAAATCATCAAATCTAGAAGAGTGTGGAGTGAAATAATCTAAGCCTTGAAAGACAATAACCTCCAGCCAAGATTGATATATCCTTCACAACTGTCCCTAGAAATTAATAAGGTGCTTCCAAGATAAAGAGGAACTGGGGGAATTCGCAACCACCAATCCAACTCTACAGAGAATACTTCAGGATATTCTAAAAAGAGAGAAAAGCACAGGGATTTCAGGAACAATAGCAGAGAGGCCCCAATGAATAGAACAAATAGTGAAATGAAGAAGACAGACAACTAATGATGGAAAAAGAGCACCACAAATGAAGCAGAGAAGGTTGGATATAATTTCTAATATAGATGGCCTAGGTACACTAACTTAAGGGAGAAAAGAGAGAATCATAAGCAGAGTAGATCAAGAGGTAGGGCCCACCAAGAGGCTCTTTATAGGAAATATAATTAGCCTGAAGAAGGGTGTGTGGACCAAAATCAAATATGAGAAAACAGAACTCAATGTGATAGGGAACCAGAGAGTAATAGGAATAACTGGAACCGTATTTATGGATAGGTTGAACAGGCAGGTTATAATAAATGAAAGAAATATAACTAGAAATCCAGTCCAGGAGTGAGAAAGTTCAGAAACACTTAGGTAAATAGCAGGTTGCCCCCCCCCCCGCAATATAAACCCGTGAGTCTTGGGGAGAACCCAAAAATACACAGTTCATCCTGGGGGAGTGAAAGGGGAGGAATAGTCTTTTAAAAAACAGCAGAAGATATAGCTAATAATGTATCAGGAATTAAAACCCTTATTCAAACCACTCTGCTTGGGTGGAACTTGTTCCGTCCTAGTTTGTATACAAGCACTGGATCTGAGCGCACAGACAGCTGTCCTGAAGGACATAGCACAGTGGTCATCTTTAATTTCCTATTAACTCAATCAGGACCCCTGTATGATTTATACTGTTGTATCATGACTGATCTGAGTTAAATCTGACTTGTTTAATTGCTGCTTATTATTGACAGATTTTATTCAGGTTAGGTTGCTGGTATCAAGTTGAGGAGTATAGACAACTATACTGAAAATGACAGTGATTCATCATGATATCCATTCTGATTTGAGTACTACCTGTTTTTGTAGCTCCACACTATCTACAAAGTTGTATTTCTGTTAATACTGCTGTGTACTGATATATTCAATTATACTTTATCTGATGATATAGCCAATTCTGTTGATGATAACAAGAAACAGCACAGTGACCATGGTAGAACTCCTTATACATCAATTTTATATGTCTTTTTAGTTTTGTGTGTCTATAGGAATATGTTTAGTTCTGTCCTGCTTTGTTCTGTTTCTCCCTCTAATATAGAAAGGATAGAAATACATGTTAAGACTCATGCTTGCATAAAACGTATAAACATTTTATGAGAACTGATCTTATGACACATGATGAAATGAACAAATACTCTGAAGGAAAGAAAGGGGCACTGCAGTACCCAGTGCTGATTCTGGAGTGTTATGATGTAAAATCCAGCAATATTATTAATCTTTGTTCAGAAGGATTTTAATTAGTTAGGTCTCAACATAAATGAAAATATGGATAAATGTGTACATGTCTAAGTGTATAGGATTGATAGACATATTACTTAGTTTTTGTTGGATAGCTGAATAGAACTGTTTGCAGTCTCCCTGGTTGAATTCCCATTTATATGTTGCATTTTTGTATCTTGAACAACTATTTGTGGGGGGACAATATGTATCCATCAATTAGTGATTTATTACTGTTTTTCTTTGAAAGTATGTACTATTTATGCCAGTTTTCTATTTTGTTTTGTCTTTC